>NC_072419.2:8942500-9567500 GCF_028858775.2 Pan troglodytes | reverse complement strand
TCAGTGAGTTCTGCAGTATAGGGATGTCCCGAGTTTCCTGGTACCTGATCTTGAAATGAACAGGGCAGGTGGATTGTAGCAGAGAGGTATCAAAGTCCTATGAGAGCGACATAATGGAGGCAGCTAGATTATGAGTGAGTTATTCACTGTCTCTAGGAATTGGCTAGCCCTGACAAAGGATCAGAAACACATAGTTGCTGGGCGCAGTGGCTCCTGCCTGTAATCCCAGCGCTTTGGGAGGCTGAGGTGGGCGGATCACGAGGTCAGGAGATCGAGACCATCCTGGCTAACATGGTGAAACCCCGTCTCTACTAAAAATACAAAAACTAGCTGGGCGTGGTGGCGGGCGCGCCTGGAGTCTCAGCTACTCGGGAGGCAGAGGTAGGAGAATGGTGTGAACCCGGGAGTCGGAGCTGGCAGTGAGCCGAGATCGCCCCACTGCACTTTAGCCTGGGTGACAGAGCGAGACTCCGTCTAAAAAAAAAAAAAAAGAAAGAAAGAAAGAAACAAACAAACACATGGTTAATACTATACTACATGATTTCACTTGTATAAAACTCTAGAAAATACAATCTAATCTATAGTGGCAGAAAACAGACCAATGGTTGCTTAAGGATGAGGGAGTGGGCAGGGGCAAGAGGCAGTGATTATAAAAGACACAAGAAAACTTTGGGGAGAGATTATATGTTCACACTCTTGTTGTGGTGATATTTCCCTGCTATATACATGGATCAAAATGTAATAAATTTTACACTTTAAATGTGTACAGGTTATTGTTACATCAATTATAAAGTTGTTTAAGAATTATAGGAATAATCAATGAAAAGAAATACAATGAAAAGAATTTCATTTTATTGTATAATAAAAATGAAACAAAGCCAAAAGTAGTTATTTGATAAATTAACAAACAGGTAAAAAGAGAAGACACAAGTAAATTTTTTTTTTTTTTTTGAGACGGAGTCTCGCTCTGTCGCCCAGGCTGGAGTGCAGTGGTGCGATCTCAGCTCACTGCAACCTCCGCCTCCTGGGTTCACGCCATTCTCCTGCCTCAGCCTTCTAAGTAGCTGGGACTACAGGTGCCTGCCACCACGCCCGGCTAATTTTTTTTTTTTGTATTTTTAGTAGAGACGGGGTTTCACCATGATGGCCAGGATGGTCTCGATCTCTTGACCTCGTGATCCGCCCGCCTCGGCCTCCCGAAGTGCTGGGATTACAGGTGTGAGCCACGACGCCTGGCCCACAAGTTAATATTATAAATCAAATGTGGAAATAATTACAGAAGTAGCAGATAAAAAACAGATTATCTACAATTATAGGCAAATAAAACTAAGAAAAATGAACGAATCTCTAGAAAAAGAATAAAAAACTAGCCCAGGAAGAACAAAAGACCTGAATATTCTTACAATTAAAGAGGTTGACCACAAGTTCAAATTTGTCCCACATAAAAAACACTGGACCCAGATGCTATTATAGGTGAGAAAACAAGAGTGACTAGTTCCCAGCTCATTCGAAGGAGAGAGCAAAACCAGGCACCAAAACTGGACAGAAACATTACAAGAAAGAAAATCACAGGCTCACTTTTACACAATAATATATATTCAAAAATCATAACAAAGTATCAACAAATTGAATCTAGCATATAAAAAAGATAAATCATGATCCAGTTGAGTTTATCCAAGATATACAAGGATATTTTAACATAAAATCTATAAATATAATACACCCATATTAAAAAAGTTCATACAACCATTTCAATTGATGTAGAAAATGCATTAGATAAAAACATATGAATTCAAGATTTTAAAAAACCCTTTTAAATACAAATAGAAGAAACTTTCCTTAACCTGATAAAACAGTTACTATTTAAAAAAAAAAACAATACGCAATTATCTTCAACAGAGAGAAACGGAAAGCATTCCTTTGAAAATCAGAAATAAAGTAATCTACTATCACTTCTATTCAGTATTGTATGAAAAGTCTGCCTTCGCAACAAGAAAAGAAATTTGGCCAGGCACAGTGGCTCATGCCACTGTAATGGCACTTTGGGAGGCTGAGATGGGAGGATTGCTTGAGCCCAGGAGTTCAAGACCAGGCTGGACAACATAGCAAAACCTTGTCTCTACGAAAAATTTTAAAAAGAAAAAGAAATTAAAATTATAACAATTAGAAAGGAGACTAATACTTGCAGAAAATCTGATTGTTTACATAGAAAACCTACGAGAATTTAGGCCAGGCATGGTGACAAAGCGAGAAAACATCTGAAAATAAAAAAATTAAAAAAAAAAAAAAAGAAAATCTACAAGAATCCATAGGAAGTAAGTTATTGGAAATAACAGGGTAACTTTGTCAAGGTGATTAGATAGATAATTTTTATACCCTAGCAAAAATAGCCACTGATTTGCACTCAAGAAAGGGTCTATTAGGTTAGGCAAGAACTAATCATGTGTAAATACTGATAAGGAATCAGATGGGAAGGAAGGGAAGGTACATAAGAAAGGCAAAAGTGGGAGAAGTTGTAGAAAAGTGAGAGAACTGAAATCTGACATCTTAAAGATTTCCCCATAAGTATGCAGCAAGATCAAAGGCAAAGAGAGAAGGGGGAGATAGTGGGATATGGTTTTTTATTTTATTTTTATTTACTTTTTTTTTTGAGACGGAGTCTCGCTCTGTCACCCAGGCTGGAGTGCAGTGGTGCAATCTCGGCTCACTGCAAGCTCCGCCTCCCGGGTTCACGCCATTCTCCTGCCTCAGCCTCCCCAGCAGCTGGGACTACAGGTGCACGCCACCACGCCTGGCTAATTTTTTTCTATTTTTAGTACAGACAGGGTTTCACTGTGTTAGCCAGGATGGTCTTGATCTCCTGACCTTGTGATCCGCCCACCTTGGCCTCCCAAAGTGCTGGGATTCCAGGCGTGAGCCGCCGTGCCTGGTGGTTTTTTAAAGTATTAAGAATAATACTGGTGCTATAGAAAATGGCGGGAAGTGCTGACACCAGGCAGCCCAGCAGTCCTGACGGCCCAGGTGAGGTAAGATCCATTTTTCCAGGATTCTTTTCTGAAAAAATGCTCTAAGCACTAATGGTATGGCAAACATACAGAATTAAGGTTTTGCTAGATGAATGTAATGAAACTATAAGCAACGAGGTTGAGTACTGGGAAGAGAATGGATGAACTGCTGAACCACAGAGTCTAGCATTGACAGGAAACTAAAGCAGATACTAGAGACATTAGAGAAAATAAAAAACTTAAGTGGCTAAAACCCCAAAAGTTGAGAATATTTTATAGTGGGAATAACATAGTAGGTAAACTGGAAGGCTCCAAGAAGCTAATTTCACCAGAATTTTTTGGAGCCTATTGTAGTTGATGGGCTATAGTCCTTGAAAAATCAACACATATCACTAATTTTAAATACCGTTCCCTTGACATGTATCGGTCTCGGTAAAATGCAAATCCTTTACTATGCACCCCCACCCCAGATTATGCCATAAGCAGCGTGCTAAGTAGCCCTTCAGAATTCCATGTTTCCTTTCTTCCTCTATTCCTGTAGAAAAAACTTAAAAAACTATTTCAGTACTTACTAGCTTCTTTTAAAAAGTTAATTATGCTCTTTGAACATGTGTCCTAGAAAAAAAGAAATAAAAAACAGTTAATTAGGAGTATCTAGGTTATGTGAAGCATTCATCAACCTCCTATTGACAGAAATTATCGATAGGCAAATTTTACATATAAGTAACTTTAACATGAACACTTCTTAAACTTTGGCCTCATAATTTCACAAAAATTAGGCTGCAAGTCACCATATTTATCAGATACTGGCAGACACTAACTTCTGCGGCTATGACACCAAGCAATACTGAAATCTCTTATCTTTCCAGGGGGGTTGTTCATGTATTCAGTGTTTGCAAAGAGTTCCTGCTGAGCTAAACACAGTCCACTGTGCACTCTACGAAAGAGTCCATGAGACAAGCATGGGGGAGGGTAGGAAGTTTAATACTTTCACAATGCCTGTGGAGACGCTGGCAGTGATGAAAGCCTAGAAAACTCATGAAAGGACCTTTTATGAGCAGGGTGAATGTAGAGCACAAAAGCAAAGTCAGATGACCCACTTAAAGCTTTGCCTTTACTGATGAGAATTCATTCTCATTCCAGATTAGTCTCTCTCTAGAAAAAGCAAACCTTATATAAGAGTTGGAAAATGAAGATACAGGAAGTATAATTCTACTAAATTCCAGTTTTTCCTTCTCAAATATCAGCCTAAGTCCTAAGGTCTGTGGCCAAAGACAGAAAATACAAGGCGCTGAGAAATATGCTATTTATCTTGGTGTAACAATCTCTGACTGTTGGAGTTTGAGGAAATTTAAGCTCTACAATCCATAGATCAGACCAGAAGTTTAGGGTAGTACTATTATGAGAGGAAATAGTTTCTTAATCTGTTTCTGGAACTTATATAAAGCAAATAAATGGTAAACCTGATTTGCAAGGTAATGACAGTCCAAGTTCCTTCAAAGCAGAGAACCACTTATTTGCTCATTCATTCAACTAAGTTCCTTGTCTTGTGCCAGGCTGGAGAGAGAAAGCAGCTCCTGTCCTCAAGGAGCTCACATCTCAGGCATCTTCTCACCCTCCTTTCTCATGTTAACCAAAACATTTCAGGTTCATCAATGAAACTCTTCATCCAGGAGGCAGATAAAATGGCTTCTCTTCATTTTGATTCATTTACTCTTTCTTTTATTTATTTTATTATTATTATTATTTTTTTTTCTGAGAAGGAGTCTCGCTCTGTTGCCCAGGCTGGAGTGCAGTGGCGTGATCTCGGCTCACTGCAACCTCTGCCTCCCGGGTTCAAGCGATTCTCCTGCCTCAGCCTCCCAAGTAGCTGGGATTACAGGCATGCGCCACCACGCCCGGCTAATTTTTGTAATTTTAGTAGAGATGGGGTTTCACCATGTTGGTCAGGCTGGTGTCAAACTCCTGACCTTGTGATCCGCCTGCCTCAGCCTCCCAAAGTGCTGGGATTACAGGCGTGAGCCACCACGCCCGGCCTACTCTTTCTTTTAAACAGAGAAATAAGATGGAATATTCTTATCCCATCTTTTCTTCTGTAATTAAAAAAGGAATACGAAGAAACTTGACATAGTCTCTCTCCTAATGTGCTCTCTTACTTCCCATCCCAATTCCATGTTTGCTCTCTTTTTCCTCTCTCCTTCTGTTTTGTTGTGAATGAAGAATTAGGTAACTAGTCCAAAACTACAGAGCTAGACCTGGAGCCTAGATTCACTGGTAGCCAAATCACTAATTTTTCTGAAGGTAAATGGGAGAAAAATGGGGGTTGGGGGGAAAGCTCATTAATACAGTTCTAAGTCAATCTCGACTCCTCACTGCGCAACCTCCCCTCCCTCCTCCCACATACTTTTTTGGTTGTCATCTAGTCTTCACACTGGTAACTGCTTCTGCCTGGCGGTTTCTGTTCTAAGCCCTCTTAGTTTTTGGCTTAAACAAAACCTGTCCCTGCTAATTATGGTAGACCCATTCTTATCCCCTGTGTAGTCCAAATATTCACAACCATAGCAGCCTACTCATTGCTTTCATAGAACTTAATATATTTATTAATTACTTAGCTATATAAATATATCTATCTTAAAGATATATATATATACACACACATATATATATTGAGATGGAGTCTCACTCTGTCACCCAGGCTGGATTACAGTGGCACAATCTCAGCTCACTGCAACCTCTACCTCCCGGGCTTGAGTGACTGTCATGCCGCAGCCTCTTGAGTAGCTGGGATTACAGGCACCTGCCACCACGTCTGGCTAATTTTTGTATTTTCAGAAGAGACAGGGTTTCACCATGTTGGCAAGGCTGGCCTCAAACTCCTGACCTCAAGTGATCCACCTGCCTTGACTTCATAAAGTGCTGGGATTACAGGTGTGAGCCACTGTACCCGGCCTATAATAAATAAATAAATAAATGTTTATTTATTTACACACACACACACACACACACACACACACACACACACACAACCTGTCAATTATAATCAAGCTCCATGCTCCATACAGACCAAAGAGAGGTCTGCTCTGCTCACAAGACCTATCCAACATCTAGCAAAGTACTCCACACATAATAGGTATATTAGGTAGTGAACTGAAGTTGACCACCCCTGTAGGGACTACAGCCCTGCTTAAAAGCAAATCAGTCCCTGAAACTGAATTAAAATGATTGAAGACTCCTAGGCAAAGCTAGAAACAAACGTAAATCCTCTCTTGAAAAATATATCATAGGTCTCAGGTCATTTCTATAAATAATTTTAAAACTACAGTGTCTAGTCCACAAAAAGGCAACATGAGAATCAGTAAGAAACAGACAAGAAGAACAGTCCTGTAGCATTAAGAATTTTAGTCAAGAATGGTATAAAAATGTAACAGCAGATCTGAAAAAAAGATCTTAATGGATAAATTTAAGAACAGGTAAAATATACCTGAAGAGCAAATTAGTGAGCTGGTAAATAGGTCAAAAGGAAGTATCTAGAATGAAGCAGAGAGAAGCAAAAAGATTTATAAAAAAATACCAAAGAGAAGGTAAGAGGTATAAAGGATACAATGAAATGATCTAACCTACATGTAATTTCAGTTTCAGAAAAGCGGAAAGGGAGAAATGGAACAGAAGAAATATTCGAAGAACAGACGAAGGCTGAAAATTCTCCAAAACTGAGGAAAAACATCAAACCACAGATCCAAGAAGCCCTAAACCCCCCCCAAACAGATAAATAAAAAGGAAATCTGTGTCTAGATACACAATAGTGAAATTTCTGAAAACCAAATAATTATTTAAAAACAATTTTTTTAAGCACTCGAAAGGAAAAAAGACACTGTGGTAGACTGTTTGCAAAGATGGCTACGTAAAATCCCATCCTTGTACACATGCCTTTTACAGTGAGACACTGCCACTCCTATCAACAGGTGAAGTTTATTTCTCCATTCCTTTAATTTGAGTTGGCCCTGTGACTTGCTTAAACCAATAAAATGCAGAAGTAATGGTGTGTCTTCCAAGTTGATACCTCAAGAGAACTTACAGCTGTCATTTGGCTCTATGGGAACACTGCTGTCATAATGTGAGAAGCTTTGGCTCACTTCCTTACGTTAAGAGAGAGGCCCAATCAACAAGTGACACCAACTGCCAGACATGTGCTTGAGACAATCTCAGTCCCAGATGAACCATTAGATGATTACAGTTGCATGAATGACTTCAATCAAGACCAGCAGAGGGGCCGGGCATGGTGGCTCACGCCTGTAATCCCAGCACTTTGGGAGGCCGAGGCAGGTGGATCATTTGAGGTGAGGAGTTTGAGACCAGCCTGGCCAACATGGTGAAACCCTATATCTACTAAAAATAAAAAAATTAGCCAGGTGGTAGTGGTGTGTGTCTGTAATCCCAGCTACTCAGAAGGTTGAGACAGGACAATTGCTTGAGCCTGGGAGGCGGAGGTTACAGTGAGCCGAGATCATGCCACTGCACTCCAGCCTGGGTGGCAGAGTGAGACACTGTCTAAAAAAAAAAAAAAAAAGACCAGTAGAGGAACCAAACAGCTACCCAGCATTGATTGATATTCACAGAATTGTGAGCCAATTTTTGATGGTTGTTGCTTTAAAATATTAAATTTGGGGATGTTTTGCTAGGCAGCAATAGAAAATGGATACGAAAATATTTTCGTCCAAAAAAAAATTAGATTAACAGCTGATCATAATACTTAAGTATTAACTTTTTCTTAAACTTTAGAATTTAAGTTGCAGGATATCAAGAAGAGTAAACATCAACCAAATAATCTGCATCCTCTTTTAGAGAAAGGAATAGTGTGTTTTCGGCTACATGCAAGATAGTTCTTTCATGCTAAGCAGAAGTATGACTTTGTTACTGTCTTTATTTGGAGATTAATAATGGTTTAAGGAGATGTGTATGGGTGCCAAATTGATAAAGAGTAGACTTGTGATTGTTAATTTGGTTGGGCCACACCACAGTGTCCAGATATTTGGTTAAAGGTTATTCTGGATATTTCTGTGAGGGGTTTTTTTGGATGAGATTTACATTTAAATCAATGGACTCTTGAGTACAGAAGGTTGCCCTCCATAATGTAGGTGGGCTTCATCCATACAACTGAAGGTCTGAATAGCACAAAAGGCTGACCTCCCCCACGCAAGACGGAATTCTCCAGCAGACTACCCTTGAACTTGAAGTGCAGTTCCTTCCTGGGTCTCCAGCCTGCTAGCCTCCCCCACTGTGAATCAATCCCTTAAAATAAATCTATATAATATGTATGTAATGTATGACTAATATTTAATATAATAAGCATATATTTAATATAATTTCAGTACTACCCCCTTATCTGGGGGGGGTGGGGGGATATGTTCCAAGACTCCCAGTAAATGCCTGAAACCACAGACGGTACTGAACCCTATGTAAACTGTATTTCATTCCTATATATACATACCTATGGTAAAAATTTAATTTAGAAATTAGGCACAGTAAGACATTAACAGCAACAACTAATAATAAAATAGAACAACTGTAACAATATGCCACCACTACTCTTGCACTTTGGGCCATTATTAAGTAAAATAAGCATTACTTGAACAAAAGCACTGCAGTATTGCTACAGTTGATCTTATAACCCAGATGGCTAAGTGACTAACGGGTGGATAGTGCCTAGAGCATGGATACATCAGACAAAGGGATGATTCACATCCTGGGCTGGATGGAGCAGGATAGGAGCAAGGTTTCATCATGCTACTTAGAATGGTACACGAAACTTATGAATTGTTTATCACTGAATTTTCTGTTTAATATTTTCGGACTGTAGTTAGCCATGGGTAATTGAAACTGCAGATAAGAATGAAACTACATAAGAATATGTATATAATATAAAATATATTTTTAAATAATATAAAATATAATTTAATATAAAATATATAAAATAAATTATATAAATATAAAAACATATACATATATATATAAAATAAGCCAGGTGCGGTGGCACATGCCTGCAGTCTCAGCGACCTGGAAGGCTGAGACAGGAGTATTGCTTAAGCCCAAGTGATCGAGGCTGCAATGGGCTATGATCACACCACTATATTCCAGTGTGAATGATAAGGCAAGACACCGTCTTGAAAAAATAAATAAAAATTTAAAAAAAAATAAATAAAGCACACCTACAACCTATTGAATCTGTTTCTTGGAGAACCCTAACTAATATAGACAGAAGCCAGAAGACAAAAAATGAATATTTTCAAAGGACAAAAAAATTTTGCCACCAAAAATATTATACTAAAATATTAAAATATTTATATATATTATAAAATTATCTTTTAAGGACCTAAAGGTAAAAAAAAAAATTTTTTTTTTTTTTTTTTTGAGATGAGTCTCACTCTGTTGCCCAGGCTGGAGTGCAGTGGCATGACCTCGGCTCACTGCAACCTCTCTCTTGGGTTCAAGCAATTCTCCTGCCTCAGCCTCCTGGGTAGCTGGGATTACAGGTGCCCACCACCATGCCTGGCTAATTTTTGTATATTTAGTAGAGAGAGTGTTTCGCTATGCTGGCCAGGCTGGTCTTGAACTCTTGACCTCAAGTGACCCACCGACCTCCGCCTCCCAAAGTGTTGGGATTATAGGTGTGAGCTACCACGCCCGGCCCCTAAAGGCAAAATTTAAAAACCTTCAGACCAAGAAAATTCAAGACAATTCATTAGCAGCAAAACAATACTAAGAACTTATTAAAGTATGTTCTTCAAGCAGAAAGTAAATAGTCTCAATAAGGTTAAAAAAGCAGTGACGAAAAATGGAAATGGTAATACGTAGATAGATCTAAATGAATGGGGACCATATAAAAACAATAATAATGTCTTATGGGTTTTAAAATACATATTATTAGACTACACAAATTATATATATATGTAAGGAACTGATAAAAGAAGTTAAAAGTGTTCTAAGATCTTTGTATTGTCTAAGAACAAATGTACTAATATATCGATTACATTAATGTGATACATGCAGGCTATGTGTTGTAATCTGTAGGGTAACCACTAAAAGAACAGGGTCTATAACTTGGCAAGAGGGAAAAAAGCTAGGATAGTAAAAAAGTCTATCAATCCAAAAAGCAAGAAAAAAGAGAAAAAGGAACATGCTGGCATATTATTATAAGTATTGTATTTTATTATTAGTTATTGTTAATTTTTTACTGTGCCTAATTTATAAATTAAACTTTATCACAGCTATGTATGTATAGGGAAATATATATCTGTGGTTTTAGGCATCCACTGGGGGTCTTGGAATATAATGCTTCCCCCAGATAAGAAGGTACTACTGTAATTATATTATATGTCATATTAAGTATACATTAATTTTACTAGGTAGTAGCCACATTATATATTAATTATATTAAATATATATCATATAGATTTATTTTAAGGAATTGACTCATAATAAAAGAGGCTGGCAGGCTGGAGATTCAGGGAGGAGTTGCATTTCAAGTGCAAAGGCAGACTGCCAGAGAATTCCCTCTTGCTTGGGGGAGGTCAGCCTTTTGTTCTATTCCAATCTTTGAGGAAAATAGAAAGCAAAGAATATATTAACTATATTAAACAAACTAAATGTTCCAATTAAAATACAAAAATTATAAAGCCTAATAATAAAAGCCCTCAATTATATGCTGTTTAAAAGAGACATTTTTAAGCTTAAGGATATAGAAAAGTTGAAAATAAAAGAATGGAATAAAATAAGCCATGAAAATACTAGTATAACACTGATGTCAAAATCTGACAAAGCACACAAAAAAGAAAATAACTTTAACTGCAAAATCTTAAAATCCTAGCAAAGAAAAAGCAGCATATGTTATAATTATACCATAACCTGATCAAGTAAGGCTTACTTCAAAAATTTAACCATGGTCCATTATTGGGAAACATATTAATAAAAATCCTCACAAAAATAATTCAAAATATAAAAAGCCATATGATAAGCCTGATGAATGCTGGTTTACAGAACTGGTTTTCTTTAAAAAGGCAATCATTGGGGAAATAACCCGCTTACTCAGTATTTACTATGTGCTAGGCCCTGTTCCTTCTACTAGAAATAGTGAACAAATTCTAACAGAATCCCTATCTTCATGAAGCTTACAGTCTAGTAGCAGAAAACTGACATTAAACAAATCACCTCACAGACAAATACGAGAAGTGATGGAAAAGAGAATTATAGGACTCTAAGAGCCTACAGAAGAAGAAAATTTGACCTAGTCAGGGAGCTCAGCCAAGGCCTCCCTAAGGCACTGATTCCTGAGCTGACAAGTAGAAGATGAACAGGAATCAGGGAGGCATTAAGGAGGGCAGGGAACTCCATGCCAGTCCATAACCTCAGAAAGGGTAGGAGCAGGGTCTGAAAGAAGCCACCGTGTCTGAAGTATAAAGAGTAAGGGGGAGCAGGTGCCAGGAAGCTGGAGATGTATACAGGGTAGGGCCACACAAGGGTGATTTTTCTTTGTCCCATAAGCATTAAGAAGCCTTTGAAGAACAGAAGCATGACAGTGACCTCCCTGCCCTGCATTTTGGAATGAACACTTCATTTAGCTGGGTGTAGAGAATATAGCACTGGATGTGGACAGTCCAGTTAGAAGTTACTGGTGGAGACACGAAAGTGTTACAAGGAAGGAGATATTCAGGAAGTAAACTGCACAGGGTGTGATAATAGATTTGCTCTTGGGGTGACAGGGAGTGCTGAATGCTACTCCTCTTTGGTTTCTGATTTACCTAACAGATGCCATCCAGTAAGTCAGATAACAGAGGAAAAGAGACAAGGCGCAGTGGCTCATGCCTGTAATCCCAGCACTTTGGGAGGCCAAGGAGGGCAGATCACCTGAGGTCAGGAGTTCAAGACCAGCCTGGCCAACATGGTGAAACCCCATCTCTACTAAAAATACAAAAATTAGCCTGGCGTGATTGCAGGCACCTGTAATCCCAGCTACTAGGGAGGCCGAGGCAGGAGAACTGCTTGAACCCAGGAGGCAGAGGTTGCAGTGAGCTGAGATCGCGCCACTGAACTCCAGCCTGGGTGACAGAGCGAGACTGTCTCAAAAAACCAAAGAAACAAAAAAAACAAAAAAACAGAAGAAAAGAACCCGTTTTGTGAGAGAAATATCTCACAAATACCTAGAAACCAGAAACAAAAGAAACTTTCACCCAAGAAAATTATGTATCTTGAAATATCAGTATCACTAAAGCAGGACAAGAAAGGGACAATGGTTTCACTTCTAGGATTTACAAATCATCTGGAAAAAGGGCTGGCAACTAAGTCTCTGCTTCAACTACTCAACTCTGCTGTCGTACCATGAAGGCAGCCACAGACAATATATAAACAAATGAACATGGCATATTCTAATAAAACGCTGAAATTTGAATTTCATATAATTTCTTTTTTTCTCTCTCTCTTTTTCTCTCTGAGACAGGAGGATCCCATGAGCCTGGGAGGTCGAGGCTGAAGTGAGCTGTGTTTACACCAATGCACTCCAGCCTCAGTGACAAAGTGAGACCTGTCTCCAAAAAAAAGGAAAACCTATTCTGAGCTTGTCTGCCATACCAAAATAAGCAGTGAGCTGGATATGGGAAACAGATTATAGTTTGCCAATCCTTGTTCTAAAAGTAGATAATGGGATAAGAAAACAGCTAGGTATGGGGGTATATGCCTGTAGTCCCAGATACTTGGAAGGCTGAGGGAGGAGGACTGCCTGAGCACAGGAGTTCAAGTCCAGCCTAGGCGATACAGCGAGACCCGGTCTCTTTAAAAAAAAAAAAAAAGAAAGAAAAGAAAACAAGATATAATTATTGGGGGGAAACCCCTTAACTGTTATTTGTATTTGAAAGACTATGTACATAGGTTAAAAAAAACTACTGGAACTAAACTTCATAATTTAAAATTGCAGCAGGGATTTACAGTTCAGGAAAAGATGGAGTAAGCATATTCCACCCTATTCCTCCCACTGATTTTGTTTTTTTTTTTTTTTTTTTTGAGACGGAGTTTTGCTCTTCTTGCCCAGGCTGGAGCGCAGTGGCGCAATCTCAGCTCACTGCAACCTCCACCTCCTGGGTTCAAACGATTCTCCTATCTGAGCCTCCCAAGTAGCTGGGATTACAGGCGTCCCCCACCATGCCCGGCTAATTTTTTTTGTATTTTTAGTAGAGACGGGGTTTCACCATGTTGGCCAGGCTGGTCTCGAACTCCTCACCTCAGGTGATCCGCTCGCCTTGGCCTCCCAAAGTGCTGGGATTATAGGCGTGAGCCACCGCGCCCAGCCCTTCCCACCGATTATAACCGAACATTCTAGATGAAATTCATGACACAAGTGACAGAAAAATTCTGAAAAGTAGAAAAAAGAAGGTAGATTGGCTAGGGACCAGGGGACATGAGGACTGACCCAACAGGAAGCTCCCTACTTTTTTGTTTGGTTTGGTTTAACTTCTAATATGTCCTAGCCCAAGCTCTGAAGCCACAATCTGAAAGATCCAGTAAGCACAGACAAGAAAGTGCCAAGAAAAGCCTGCCCTCTCTAGGTAAAGAACTGGGAAAGGGGCAGCTCAGCAGACAAAAGCATTTTGACCAGGCAAACTAAAAAAGGGGAGGAGGTACCCCTCCTTTTCCTCACCAGACACTGTGGCCCAGAAATTGTGAACAGCATTCTGCCTTCCAACACAACTCTGCCATAATGAGGTGGCACGCCTTTCCCCTCTTCTCCATGTTACAGCTGCAGAGAATGTGGGTGAACTCATCTTTCTCTACCCTGGAATAACCAGATGGAGTCCTAATCCCAGCAAAACTACAGAATTGGGAAAGGATTATGGTGAGGAGAGAGCTAGAGAAATGAATTCTCTGAATCTGTGTATGAAATCCTAAAAGTGCCTCTGAGCAACCCGTGTGTAAAAATGACCAGAAACAACACAGCAAAAGGCATAAGAACTGAACACTGCTCTGGAATAACACCTAAATTTCAGACTGGCCTTTCGGTAGCACAGACCATAAGAGTAAAACAAGACTGAAAACTGAACCACAGTCGACAAAAGTGGGACAGGGTATGTGTTCTAAACCTAAACAGGTTGACTGTTAAATATAAAAATTTAAACAGGAACCAGAATCTCATAGCACAATATTCCAAGTGCTAGGATGCAATCCAACATTACTCATTATACCAGGAACATGAAAATCTCAACTTGAATGAAAAAAGGCAATCAACAGATGACAATACCAAGATAATATAGATTTTGAAATTATTTGAAAAGAATTTAAAACAGCGCTCATGAAACTGCTCAAACAAGACATTATAAACACTCAGCATATAGAAGACATAAGGAGTACCAAATGGAATTTTTAAAAATAAAATTTCTGAAATTAAAAAGACCCACTGGATGGGCTCAACAGCAAAAGAAAAATGATAAAGGAAACAATTAGTAAACTTAAATGAATGGAAATCATCCAGTCTGTACAAGAGAGAAAGTAGATTGAAAAGAAATGAGCACAGTTTCAAAGTCCTGTGGGATAATAACAAAGATCTAACATTCATGCTATCAGGGTCCCAAGAGTAAGAGAATGAATGGAGAGATGAAAAAAAAAAAATTTAAGAAATAATGGCTAAAAACTGTCTACTGGGTGTGATGGCTCACATCTGTAATCCCAGCACTTTGGGAGGCTGAGGCAGGGGGATCACCTGAGGTCAGGAGTTCGAGACCAACTTGGCCAACATGGTGAAACCCCATCTGTACTAAAAATACAAAAAATGAGTTGGGTGTGGTGGCGGGTGCCTGTAATCCCAGCTACTTGGGTGGCTGACGCAGGAGAATTGCTTGAACCCAGGAGGCGGAGGTTGTAGTGAACCGAGATCGAGCCACTGCACTCCAGCCTGGGTGACACAGCAAGACTCCGTCTCAAAAAAAGGAAAAAACAAAAACAAAATCAACTATCTATCTATCTGTTTTAGAGGTGGGGTCTCACTATGTCGTCCAGGCTGGTCTCAAACTCCTGGATTCACGAAATCCTCTTACCTTGGCCTCTCAAAGTGTTGGGATTATGGGCATGAGCCACCACACTCAGCCTCAAATTTAGATATAAACTTACAGAATCAAACTTCTAAAAACTAAAGAAAAGTCCTGAAATCAATTAGAGAGAAACAACATATCACTTATAGGAGAATAACAATTTGAAAGACAACAGATTTTTCATCAGGAACCATGGAAACCACAAGGATGGATACAATATTTTTCAAATGCTGAAAGAAAATAACTATCAAGCTAAAATTCTATAGACAGTGAAAATATCCTTCAGAAATAAAAATGAAATAAAAATACTGGCAGATGAACAAAACTAAAAATGTGTCACCAACAGATCAGCTTTGAAAAGAATGGCTAAAGAAACTCTATCAGAAAGGAAGTAAATGATAACAGAAGAAAACCTCAAATAGAAGTAAAGAAAAAGCAATGGAAAGGGTGTGTGTGTGTCTATATATGCATATATCCATATATATGTTATGCATATATGTATGTTTATTCATATACAGACACACATACATACACTAATTAAGCAATTCTTCTCTTGAGTTTTAAAGATTATGTTTGATGGTTGAAAGTAAAAATTATAGCAGTCCCTGATGTGGTTCTCCTTGTATGTAGAGGTAATATTTAAGACAACTGTACCATAAAGAAGGAAGGTGTGCCAGGCACAATGGCTCATGCCTGTAATCCCAGCACTTTGGGAGGCCGAGGCCGGCAGATCACGAGGTCAGGAGATCGAGACCATCCTGGCCAACATGGTGAAACCTCATCTCTACTAAAAATACAAAAATTAGCTGGGTGTGGTGGCATGCACCTGTAATCCCAGCTACTCGGAGGGGCTGAGGCAGGAGAATGGCTTGAACCCAGGAGGTGGAGATTGCAATGAGCTGAGATCACGCCACTGCACTCCAACCTGATGACAGAGCAAGACTCCGTCTCAAAAAAAAAAAAAAAAGAAGAAGAAAGGTAGAAGGAACTAAAAGGTTCCTTCTACTAAAACTAACTACTTTCTACTTAAGGTGGTAAAAAGTTGATATTAATAGACTGTAATAAGTTATCTACATATATATTCCTAGAGCAATCACACAAAAAACTTTATAAAGAGATATACTCAAAATGAAATATTAAAAAATGTTCAAGGAACCCATTGTAAAACAGGAAAGGGGAAACAGAAGAACAAAAATAATGAATGAAACAAAAATGGCAAATTTAAATCCAAAGTATCAATAATTATATTAAATATAAATGGTTTATACATACCAACGAAAAGAAATTAGTAGAACTGATTCTTTTTTTAAAGAACCCAACTAGACCACGTGTAATGGTTTACGCTTGTAATCCCAGCACTTTGGGAGACCAAGGTAGGTGGATCACTTCAGCCCAAGAGTTCGAGACCAGCCTGGGCAACATGGCAAAACCCTGTCTCTACCAAAAAAACCCCAAACAAAACAAAAATTAGCCAGGCATAATGGCATGCATCTGTAATCCCAGCTACTCAGGAGGCTGAGGTGGAGGGCTGATTGAGCCTAGGAGGTTGAGGCTGCAGTGAGCCATGATTGCACCACGGCACTCCAGCTTGGGTGACAAAAGTGAGACCCTGTCTCAAAAAAAAAGGACCTAGGCCAGGCATGGTGGCTCATGCCTATAATACCAACACTTTGGGAGGCCCAGGCAGGCATATTGCTTGAGCCCAGGAGTTCAAGACCAGCCTGGGCAACATAGCGAGACCCTGTCTCTATTAAAAAAAGAAAAGAAAAGACCCAACTATATGCTATCTGTAAGAAACTTACTTCAAATATAGTTATGTGTCACTCAGTAAGGACACATTCTGAGATATGCACCATTATACAATAAGGTGAGAAGGTAAATAAGTACAGCCATTATGGAAAACATGTATGGAGGTTCCTCAAAAAATTAAAAATAAGGCTGGGTGCAGGGGCTCATGGCTATAATGTCAGCACTTTGGGAGGCCAAGACAGGAAGACTGCCTGAAGCCAGGAGTTTGAGACCAGACTGGTCAATATTGTGAGACCCTGTCTCTACAAACGATTTTTTTTTTTTGAGTTGGATTTTCACTCTTGTCGCCCAGGCTGGAGTGCAATGGCGAGATCTTGGCTTACTGCAACCTCTGCCTCCTGGGTTCAAGTGATTCTCCTGCCTCTCAGCCTCCCAAGTAGCTGGGATCATAGGCATGCACAGCCACGCCCGGCTAATTTTTTTGTATTTTTAGTAGAGACGGGGTTTTACCATGGCAGTCAGGCTAGTGTCAAACTCCTGACTTCAGGTGATCCACCCGCCTAGGCCTCCCAAATTGCTGGGATTACAGGCGTGAGCCACCACACCTGGACTCTACAAACAATTTTTAAAAATTAGCTGACTATAGTGGCATGTGCCTGTAGTAGCGAAGCTGAAGTAGATCACTTGAGCTTACAGTGAGTTATGATTGCAGAACTGTGCTACAGCCTTGGAGACACAGCGAGACCCTGTCTCTAAACAAACAAAATTAAAAAACAAAAAAAAATTTAAATAGAACTACTATATGATTCAGTAATTCCCCCTATTGGATATATATCTAAAGGATATAACTAATATGGGTATGTTGAAGAGATATCTGTACTACTATGTTCATTGCAGCATTATTCACAATAGCTAAGATACGAAATCAACCTAAGTGTTTTCATTCATTGATGGATGAATGGTGAAAGAAAATGTGGCATACATACACAATGGAACACTATTCAGCCTTAAAAAAAGAATAAATTCTGTCATTTGTGATAACATGGATAAACCTGGAGGACATTATGTTAAACGAAATAAGCCAGACATAGAAAGACAAATATCACATGATCTCACTTACACGTGGAATGTAAAAAGTTGAATTCATAGAAATAGAGAGTAAAATGGTGGTTACTAGAGGTTGGTGGGTAGGGGAATTGGAGAAATACTGAAGAAAGGACACAAAATTCAGTTAGGAGGAATAAGTTCAAGAGATCTATTGTACATCATGGTGACTACAGTTAATAACAATATATTGTATGTATTTTTAAAAAGGATATTAATATGTTATTTTTATTGAACAAAGTAGCATTACAGAAAAGGTGATTTCAGGGGCCAGGCACAGTGGCTCACCACTCTAATCCCAGCACTTTGGGAGGCTAAGGCAAGCAGATCACCTGAGGTCAGGAGTTTGAGATCAGCCTGACCAACATGGCGAAACACCGTCTTGACTAAAAATACAAAAATTAGCTGGGTGTGGTGGCGCGTGCCTGTAATTCCAGCTACTCGGGAGGCTGAGACAGGAGAATTGCTCGAATCAGGGAGTCAGAGGTTGCAGTGTGCTGAGATGGCACCACTGCACTCCAGCCTGGTGACAGAGCGAGACTCCATCTCAAAAAAAAAAAAAAAAGGTTCTAATTGAAAGCCCTTGGGTGAAGCATACCTGGGAACCTGTACTACTGCAGCTTTCTGAGTCTTAAATTATTAAAAAATAAAATGTTTTAAAAAAAGTTCACATATACAAATAGGTGAGTGTAGTCTAGGCATTATTTAAAACAAATAATGAACAAGTATTTGCACTATGAGATTATATTAATACAATAATATGTGGCAATGGTACAGATACAGATTTATAAACAAGGAAGTCTGTATACATAAGTATTGGGAATATGATAAAAAATACCCGGTGGCTCATGCCTTGTAATCCTAGTACTTTGGGAGGCCGAAGTGGGCAGGTTGCTTGAGCCCAGGAGTTCAAGACCAGACTCAGCAACATGGTGAAATATAGTCTCTACAAAAAAATGCAAAAATTAGCTGGGTGTAGTGGCACTTCTGTAGTCCCAGCTACTTGAGAGGCTGAGGTGGGACAATCACCTGAGCCTGGGGAGGTAGATGCCGCAGTGAGCCATGATTGTGCCACTGTACTCCAGCCTGGACAAAATCATTTAGGAATCCGCAGAAAATTTTAATAGATTATTTAGTAAACAGTACTAGAAACTGCTGAACTACTCAGCAAAAATTAGGTCTCTATTTCATGCAATATTCCAAAATGGTTTAAAGTTTTAAGTATATAAGTAACAATAATACAATGGAATGTAAATAAGTACCAATAAACTATAAAACAGTTTGAAGAAAACATTTGAAAATATTTGTCTGTACTCAGGCTGAGGTAGCCTTCCTAAATATTAAAAAGAAATATTTAATAGTTTCTAATACATAAGATATTTAAACTCTTATGTGTCAACAAAACATCATAAACTGAAAATAAATCAAAATAAGAAACCTGAAAGAAAATGTTTAAATTTAAAAAACTAGAAAAGGCTGGCCACGGTGGCTGCGTCTGTAATCCGAGCACTTTGGGAGGCTGAGGGAGGCAAATCACTTGAGGTCAGGAGTTTTGAGACCACCCGAGCCAACATGGTGAAACCCCATCTCTACAAAAATTATAAAAATTAGCTGGGCGTGGTGGCGTGTGCCTGTAATCCCAGCTACTTGGGAGGCTGAGACACAAGAATCATTTGACCCCAGGAGGCGGAGGTTGCAGTGAGCAGAGATGGCACCACTGCATTCCAGCCTGGGTAACAGAGTGATGATGTGTCTCAAAAAAAAAAAAAAAAAAACCAACCAACAAAAAGAAAAAACCCCAAAAAGCAAACTAGAAAAAACATTTGCAAAATGTTACAGGCAAAAGGTTAAATAACCTTATTAAATGAGGTATTTACAAATTAGTAAGTACAAACACAACCATGGAAAGATGGATAAAAGCTATGAATAGGCAATTCATAAAAAGTAAAATAATGATAAACAACTGAAAAAATTCATCTTTGCTAACAAAGAAAAGCAAATTAAAGCAACATGGTACTTTTCTTACCTCTCAAATAGGCATGTATTTATAAAAGTGACAAAATTTAAATGTTCATAAGCTAAGGGGAAAAGAACCTCAAAGTGTACTGCTATAATTGTAATCTCTCTGACATTTATGTAATCTACTGATTTGGGACTTAGTCTATAATGCCATGTGCCATTTGCTAAACTTGCTTTTTACGTATATGATCTATCTCCCCAATAAAACCAGAAACCTCAGGATAGTAGCTTTTAGTTTTTTTCCCCAAGATTAAAATAAAAACCAACAGGTAGTAGGCATCCAATATTGTTTTTAATGATGTTAGTGAAAATTATAAAACCTCTGAATCAGAGAAGAGTGAATAAAAGTACACCCCCAGCCTACAACTCCCCAATCTACAGAAAGTGCCATCCTGATTCCTGGATTATACTTACCATCTGGTTCCACCATTCTTATCTCAGGCTGCCAACTACTGCTTAGGAGTATCACACTCCTCAGTGCTGTGCAGAAAACATATCCTTCCTTTGTCAGTTTCCTATGTCAGTTTCTAGCACAGTAGCCCAAGCTCCCTCTGAGCAGATGGCTGACAAGAGGACATGACCTCTCTCTCCTCTATAGAGCCTCTATTCTCCCTTTTTAGACTAGAGGAAGAGATTCCCTCATCCTTTTTAAGGCTACTGCCCATGTTCTTGATCCCATTTGAGATCTTTCCCCTAAAATTATGCATTTCCTTCTGGTACTTTCCATTTTTCCATCCCTAGCCCTCATACCCCTTTGTTTACAAATAGACATGGATGTTCTAAACAGATTTTTAGAGCTTTAACTCTATGAGCTTCTCTTT
Source organism: Pan troglodytes (assembly GCF_028858775.2). Classification (NCBI taxonomy): domain Eukaryota; kingdom Metazoa; phylum Chordata; class Mammalia; order Primates; family Hominidae; genus Pan; species Pan troglodytes. The sequence continues at coordinate 9,546,734 of NC_072419.2, read as the reverse complement.
TCCTCATTACTACTACACTTGTGTAAGATGTACTTGGCTTTCACTTCCTCACTTTCCACCTCTACTTAACAACCTCCTTATGATCTTAATTCCTTCATTCTCCCTTAACAACCTCATTATGTTCTTAAATCCTTCGTTCTCAAATCTACAAATAACCTCCTGATTAAATCTAATTCCTGCCCTCAGTTTTCATTCTCCTTGACTTGCATTTGACATGTTATGGTCAACTTATTTCTCAAAAGCTTCTCTGTTTCCTGGTTCTCTTTGACACAATGACTACTCAATTTTAGCTTTTCTTCTACCATTCACACATCAAAATTTTATTTGGGTCCTATTAAGGACCAGGCATTGGATTAAATGTTAGGGGATGCAAGGAAGAAAAAAGTTAAAGTTCTTATTCTCAAGTTGATGTGTTCATTTTCCAAGTCGGTCAGTCAGTCAGTCATTCAACAGACTTCCATTGAAAAGCCAGGCACTGTGCTAGATGATGGCCTTTAAAAAGCCACGGCCATTGGTGCATGCCTGTAGTCCCAGCAACTCAGGAGGCCTGAGGGAGGAGGTTCGTTTGAGGCTGCAGTGAGCTATGATTATGCCATGGCACTCATGCCTGGGTAACAGAATGAGACCCAGTCTCTTACACACACACACACACACACACACACACACACACACACACAAAGCCAAGACCCGTCCCTGCCTTCACTGAGTTCATGGCAAAGGAAGTAAGTAAGCAATGCCACATTTGTTCCAGGTGTCATGACAGAGAAGTCAAATCCATTTGTTTCAGGGGCTAGGGAATGAGGGTCTACAGTATTGGCTTCCTGATCTTCTGTTCTTCTCGCCATATCCTTTCTCCCACACAAAGGCTCAAATCAAAACAAAGGGTTTTGATTATCACCTCCATTATCTCACTTCTGAACATACATCACCATTCTCCAAGTGCCTGCTGACTGTCTATCACCTTACACTGTAAACCAAATTAATTACCTTCCCTTTAAACCCAATTTATTCTCTAGACATCTTTATTTCTGTTAAGGATTCCACCACTGTCTCAGACTCTCCGGTGCCAGTTTACATACTACTTTTTCGAAGTGTCTCTTTTCCCAGGTTCTCTCTGGTCTTTCTACTTGCATAACCACCAACCCATTTCATGCCTCTATCACCTCACACCCAGTGTTACATCCAAGCTAGGCTAAATCATCTGACTCACAGGGAGAGAGAGGGAGCTTTTAAAAAACAGTCCTGGGTCTCCAGTCTGAAGATTTGGGTTTGGGATATCTTGAGTGGGAGCCCCAGAATCCTGGTTTTCCATAACATTGATCTGGTCCAGACTCCCAGTGGTCCAGACTCTGGTCTACTGACTTCCAGTGCAGCTAACATCTCTCCAACCCCATCCCCGAGGAGTCTTCCTAAAGTGTTAGATTCATCCTGCTCAAAGTTTTCAATGGTTTCCCACTGAATAAACAATAGATTTGAAAAATCTGGATTGATATATAGGAAATGCTTCACAGTTTGGCCCCTGTTATGGGTTGAACTATGCCTCCCCAAAAAAGATATGAAGTCCTAATCCCCAGTACCATAGGATGTGACCTTATTTGGAAATAGGGTCGTCGAAGATGTAATTAGTTAAATAAAGATGAGGTCATTCTGGAGTACTGTGGGCCCCTAATCCAGTATGACTGGTGTCCTTATAAAAAGATAATCATGTGAAAACAGACAGGGAAAATGCCAATTGAAGAAAGAGGATTTGAGTGATCATTTACAATCCAAATAACACAGGGGGCTCTTGGAAGCTAAGGAGAGATGCATGGGACAGATTCCCCCCAAGAAGGAACCAACACTGCCAACACCTTGACTTTGGGCCTCCAGAACTGCCAGACAATATATTTCTGCTGTCTTTAGCCACCGAGTTTATGGTACTTTGTTTGGGCAGCACCAGGAAATTAATATGGGTCCCCAAACTACATTTGCAACCTCATCTTTCACTGTTGAACTCACTCTCTATTAAAGTCAAACTGGTGTAAAATTCTTACACTACTGAGCTTTTCTTTCATAAGCACTCTACTTCTGGAATCCTTTTTTCACCTACCACAAAATCATACCACATGTTAGTGGCCAGCTCGTATTTTACTTTGTCTCGATGCTTCCCATCCATCCTGCTCTTCTCAGTAATGGCACTACATGCACAATACAACGAAATGCATAATTTACCAAATGCTGCAATGCACCAAGCCTTCTTAAATGTCTATATTCATTTGGTAGGGCTGCCATAAAAGCATCACAGACTCGGTGGGTTCAACAACAGAAATTTATTTTCTCACAGCTCTACAGGCTAGAAGTCCAAGATGAAAGTGTCAGCAAGTTTGGTTTCCTATGAGACCTCTTTCCTTGGCTTGCAGATGGCCACCATCTTACTGTATCCTCACCTGGTCATTCCTCTGTGTATTTGTTTCTGATGTCTGCGTGTACAAATTTCCTTTTCTTACAAGGACACCAGTCACATCAAATTAGAACCCACCCTAAAGACCTCTTTTAATCAACTACTTAAAATTTTTTTTTCCTTTCTTTGAGACAGGGTCTTGTTCTGTTACTCAGGCTGGAGTGCAGTGCTGCAAACATGGTTTACTGCAGCCTCGAGCTCCTGGGCTCAAGCAATCCTCCCACTTCAGGCTCTGGAATAGCTGGGACCACGGGCATGTACTACCACGCCTGGGTAATTTGTACATTTTTTGTAGAGATGGGATCTCCCCATGTTTCCCAGGCTGGTCTCGAACTCCTGAGCTCAAGCAATCCTCCTGCCTCAGCCACCCAAAGTACTAAGATTACAAACATGAGCTACCATGCCCGGTCTTTAAAGACCATCTCCAAGAACATTTTATGGTCATTTTCTTAAATATCAGCACATAAAATCCTACCACACTCTCATTAATGACCACACAGTGTTCAAAAGAAGGGATGGGACACACATCAAGCAAATAAAAAGGAATGTGTGAACACACAACAGAGGCTAAATAAAACTGAAGAAATACAAAGAACAAAAGAGTATTACAGGGCCAATGCTGTGGTCAACTATTAACGTTCATATAGGAAAAGAAAGCGGGGAGAAGACTAGTTTAAGAAACAGTAAAAGAAAAAACAGCAGGCCAGGTGTGGTGGCTCACACCTGTAATCCCAGCACTTTGGGAGGCTGAGGCAGGTGGATCGCTTGAGCCTAGGAGTTCAAGACCAGCCTGGCAACATGGTGAAACCCTGTCTCTACTAAAAAATACAAAAATGAGCCAGGCGTGGTGGCATACTCCTGTAGTCCCCAGAGGCAGAAGGATCACTTGAGCTCAGGAGTTTGAGACCAGCCAGGGCAACATAGTGAGACCCTGTCACTACTAAAAATAAAAAAAATTAGCTGGGTGTAGTAGCGCATGCCTATAGTTCCAGCTACTTGGAAAGCTGAGGTGGGAGGATTGCTTGAACCTGGGAGCTCGAGGCTGCAGTGAGCTGTGATGGCACCACTGAACTCCAGTCTGGGCCACAGGGTGAGACCCTGTCTCAAAAAAAAAAAAAAAAAAAAAAGAGAGAAAAAAAGATTAGGAGATAAAGTTATGACAATCTCCAGGAAAACAACCAAAAGCAAAGAGTTTTTAAAAAGGACAGAATAGATAAGAACATTATATGAACAACCCAGGAAGCTCAATATCAGAAAGCTGCTGACAGAAAAGAACCAAAAAATGGAGAGCTATGAGTCTGCAGATCTATTAAGGGGCCCACCAAGTACACCTCTATGGAATTCCAGACTATATAGAACATAAAAGCTTCCAGAAAAGAAGAAAAATTAATTTCCTATATGAAACTTTCTATTTCTCATGAACAACAAGGGATGTCAGAAGAAATGGAGCAATGACTTCAAAGTTTTGAGGAAAAATAATAGGCAACCTAGAATTCTACAGTCAACCAAACCATCACTCCAACATGAGGGTCTTAAAAACAGACACCAGAGGCTGGGTACGGTGGCTCACGCCTGTAATCCCAGCACTTTGGGAGGCCAAGGAGGGCAGATCAGCTAACACAGTGAAACTCCATCTCTACTAAAAATACAAAAAATTAGCCAGGCGTGGTGACAGGCGCCTATAGTCCCAGCTACTCAGGAGGCTGAGGCAGGAGAATGGCATGAACCTGGGAGGCGAAGCTTGCAGTGAGCCAAGATCGTGCCACTGCACTCCAGCCTGGGCAACAGAGCGAGACTCCGTCTCCAAAACAAACAAACAACAACAACAAAAAAAAACGGATACCAGAAAGAGTCAAAATTTATCTGCCAGGTACCTTTTCTCTCAGTAAGTGACTTGAGAATGAACTCTGGTAAGACAGATTGATTGACTGATTGATTGATTGATTGAGACGGAGTCTCACTCTGTCACCTAGGCTGGAGTGCAATGGTATGATCTTGGCTCACTGCAACCTCCACCACCCGGGTTCAAGCAATTCTCCTGCCTCAGCCTCCCGACTAGCTAGGATTACAGGCACCCACCACCACGCCTGGCTAATTTTTGTATTTTTAGTAGAGACAGGGTTTTGCCGTGTTGGCCAGGCTGGTCTTGAACTCCCGGCCTCAAGTGATCCACCTGCCTCAGCCTCCCAAAGTGCTGGGGTTACAGGCATGAGCCACCATGCCCCCTAGCCTCTAGTAAGATTTAAAAAACAAATACAAAGAAAGACTGATATCCAAGATCAGTGGACCCAACCTCCCCTGCACCCCCCTCAAAGAAAAACCAGTAAGGAAAATACCAATATGACTGTGTAGACAGCCTAAAAAACAGTGCCCACTGGTCTTGGATGGGAGTGTATTACTAGCCTAAATTTGGGCCACAGGGTATGGTCTGCACTAGCCTTGACAGGCTGGAGTGTATGATTGAGATCTTGGGGAAAAGTGAAACTATAATAACAGGCAAATAGACAAGAAAATTAGAAACTCCAGGGAGAAAATTTTATGAGAAAGTTACGGTTCAAATATAAAATATAAAGACATGATTGGAAGCAACTGATAGTTTCAGAGAGAGAATTCACTTTTTCTTCATTTTCTCATTTGAATAGCCCAGGGTCTATGACATTGAACCTACAGAGAAAGAAATAAAAACCCAGAAAATGCTGCCTGGCCTGACAGTGAACAATATTTACTTAGCTATAATAACATAAATATTAAGTGGGCGCGGCACTCACGACTGTAATCCCAGCACTTTGGGAGGCTGAGGAGGGCGATCATGAGGTCAGGAGATCCAACAGGTGAAACCCTGTCTCTACTAAAAATACAAAAATTAGCCAGGCGTGGTGGCATATGCCTGTAATCCCAGCACTTTGGGAGGCCGAGGCAGGCGGATCACTTGAGGCCAGAAGTTTGAGACCAGCTTGGCCAACAAGGTGAAACCCTGTCTCTACTAAAAATACAAAAATTAGCCAGGCGTGGTGGCATATGCCTGTAATCCCAGCACTTTGGAGGCCAAGGCAGGTGGATCACTTGAGGCCAGAAGTTTGAGACCAGCTTGGCCAACAAGGTGAAAACCTGGCTCTACTAAAAATACAAAAATTAGCCGGGCGTGGTGGTGGGTGCCTGTAATCCCAGCTACTTGGGAGGCTGAGGCAGGAAAATCACTTCAGCCTGGGAGGCAGAGGTTGCAGTGAGCCAAGATCACACCACTGTACTCCAGCCTGAGCGACAGACCAAGACTCTGTCTCAAAAAAATAAAAAGTAGAAAAAAAAAAAGGAAAAGGAAAAAGGAAAGGAAGAAAGAAGGAAAGAGTGCTGAAAATTAACCTAAAAAAAGGAGGTTGAAGAGTACTTCTGAAAGTTAGAAATGTAATCACTTTATGGGTTTGTTTTGTTTTGTTTTTGAGACAGAGATTTGCTCTGTCACCCAGACTGAATTGTGTCCCCTAAAAGATGTTAAAATTGTAACCCCCTACTCAGTTCCTGTGAATGTGAACTTATTTAGAAAGAGGATTTTTGCATATGATCAAGTTGAGATGAGCTCATTAGGGTGGTCCCTAATCCAATGACTAGCGCACTTATTTTGAAAAAGGAAATTTGGACACAAGAGACAGATATGCATAGAGGGAAGACAATCTGAAGATACAGAGAGAATGCCATCTACAATGTAAGGGATGCCTGAGGCTACCAGAAGCTAGAAGAAAATCATAGAACAGATTCTCCCTCACAGCCCGCAAGACTTCTAGCCTCCAAAACTCTGAGACAATAAATTTCTATTGTTTAAGCCACCCAGTTTGTGGAGTTTTGTTACAGAAGTCTGAGGAAACTAATAAACAGCAGCAGAACAGGAAATAATACAAATATTAAATGGGGGGATAGTGTAAGGTAAATTCCCATTTTTTCACACTGGAGAGGCAAAGAATTATGTTGTCTTTTTTATTAATAAAAGAATTAAGAAGAAACAGCATATACATATAACTTAGAATTATGGAGGTCACCAAAAAGCAGAATGTAAAGAAATTGAAGCCCTTGTGCATTGCTGGTGGGAATATAAAATGATGCAGTACTGTGAAAAACAGCATGGTGATTCCTCAAAAAATGAAACATGGAGTTACCATATGATCCAGTAATTTTACTTCTAAGAATATACTCAAAAGAACTAAAAGCAGGGACTCGAACAGATGTTTGTACATCCATGTGTTTTTTTTGTTTTTGTTTTTGTTTTTTCAATTGAGACAGCCTCACTCTGTCACCCAGGCTGGAGTGCAGTAGCACCATCTGGGCTCACTGCAACCTCTACCTCCTAGGTTCAAGCGATTCTCCTGCCTCAGCCTCCCGAGTAGCTGGGAATTACAGGCATGCAGCACCATGCCTGGCTAATTTTTGCATTTTTGGTAGAAATGGGGTTTTGCCATGTTGTCCAAGCTGGTCTTGAACTCCTGACCTCAAGTGATCCGCCTGCCTCGGCCTCCCAAAGTGCTGGGATTACAGGCGTGAGCCACCACACTCAGCCTACACCCATGTTCATAGCACCATTAGTCACAACAGCCAAAAGGTGGAAGCAGCCCAGGTGTCCATCAGTGAATGAATGGATACACATAAAGTGGTATAAACATATAACAGAATATTATTCAACCATAAAATGTAAATTCTGATATATGCTACAACATGGATGACTTGAAACAAGGTCATCCTATGTGAAATAAACAAGATACCTTTGTGAAATAAACCTATGTGAAACAAACCAGATGTCAAATGACAAATATGATTCCACTTATACGAGGTAACTATTATAGTCAAATTCATAGAGACAGAAGGTAGAACGGTTGCCAGCAGCTGGGGGAGGAGGAAATGGGGAGTTAGTGTTTAATGGATATGGAGTTTCAGTTTGGGGAGATGAAAAAGTTTTGGAGATGGATGGTGGTGATGGCTGCACAACAGGAATGTACTTAATGCCAATGAATTGTATACTTTAAAAGTAGTTAAAATGATAAATTTAATCTTATATTTTTTTACCATGAGAAAAGTATGTATATGAACACATTAAGATGTAAAACCTTTTCAGGCCGGGCGCGGTGGCTCATGCCTGTAATCCCAGCACTTTGGGAGGCAGAGGCAGGCGGATCATGAGGTTGGGCAATCGAGACCATCCTGGCCAACATGGTGAAACTCCGTCTCTATTAAAAATACAAAAATTAGCCGGGCGTGGTGGCGCGTGTCTGTAATCCCAGCTACTTGGGAAGCTGAGGCAGGAGAATTGCTTGAACCCAGGAAGCGGAGGTTGCAGTGAGCTGAGATCGCACCACTGCACTCCAGCCTGGTGACATAGCAAGACTCAGTCTCAAAAAACAAAACAAAACACCTTTTCGGTGCTGCAGAGGCTCTCTCATACCTCTTTCCAGTCACAACCTCCCACCTCCTGTCAGAGGAAGTAGGGATATGACCTTTATCATTGTAGTTTAGTTTTACTCGGTAATTCTGCTACATCTACTTTTTCTTGTCCATCTGGTTTCTTTCACTCAACCTTTTATCTACGAGATTCATCCATGTTGTCATGTCTACTGGTAGTTTGTTCCTTTCTATTACTGAAAAAAATTCCATGTTATCAATAGTGTATGTCAATTTTTTTTTGTTGTTGATACATAGTCTCGCCCTGTTGCCCAGATTGGATGGAGTGCAGGGGCGTGATCTCACCTCACTGCAACTTCTGCCTCCTGGCTTCAAGCCATTCTCCTGTCTTAGCCTCCTGAGTAGCTGGGATTACAGGTGTGAGCCACCACACTCAGCTCATTTTTGTAATTTTAGTAGAGATGGGGTTTCACCATGTTGACCAGGCTGGTCAACTGATATGCCCGCCTTAACCTCCGAAGTGCTTAGATTACAGGTGTAAGCCACCACACCCGACCATATATCACAATTTATTTAACTATTCTCCTGTTTTTGGACACCTGATTGGGTTACAGTTTTTCTGGCTATAATACATAAAGCTGCAGTGAACATTTGTATGTGCACTTTTGTGTAGACATATATTTTTCATTTCTCAAAGGTGGACACCTAGAATTGAAATTCCTGGGTTATTAGATACGTGTATGTTTTGCAGATATTGCCAAAGAGTTTTCTAAAACTATAGAGTGGTTTACATTCCCACTTAAAAAACTTGGAGATCATCTGTGATCTACTCAAGAAGCTTTAATTCAATGCTGGCAGGGCATTAACTTTGGTCTTTATATTTTTATTTTTATGTTTTTGAGACGGAGTTTCATTCTTTGGTGCCCAGAATGGAATGCAGTGTGCGATCTCGGCTCACTGCAACCTCTGTCTCCTGGGTTCAAGGGATCCTCCTGCTTCAGCCTCCCGAGTAGCTGGGATTACAGGCACATGCCACCACATCTGGCTAATTTTTGTATTTTTGGTAGAGATGGGGTTTCACCATGTTGGCCAGGCTGGTCTTGAACTCCTGACCTCAAGTGACCTGCCCGCCTCGGCCTCCCAAAGTGCTGGGATTACAGGCGTGATCCACCATGCCCAGCCTGACTTTGGTCTTTTTTTTTTTTTTTTAAAAAAAAAAGCTCTTTAAGTGATTCTGATTCATAATCAGGTTAAGAAGTATCTTAAAGGATAATTACAATGTTTATAATCATAAAAAAATAAGCTACTCTTACAGCTTAGAAACGAAATGAAGCAGGAAAGAATGTGATGTTAGCTTTATTTATGGACACTACTTGACTGGCAAAAGCCTCCTCACAGTTCTGGTTTTATTTCTCTTACCTTAGTTATTTGAACTGCATCATCCATTACCACTCAGTGGAATTCCATAAATACCTTTGCTTTTTTTTTAGTTGTGTCACCTGCAACAAAAGGAAAAATACCTTTAGAAATATACAACATCCCTGAGCAGATTGTTCTAGCTTAGGAATTCAAGCCCAGCCTAGGCAACATGCAAAATCCCATCTCCACAAAAAGTAGCCAGGCAGGGTGGCACATGCCTATAATCCCAGCTACTTAGCAGGCTGAGGTGGGAGGACTGCTTGAGCCCAGAAGGTGGAGTTTCCAGTGAGCTGGGATTGTGCCACTGCACTCCAGCCTGGGAACAGAATGAGACCCAGTCTCAAAAGAAAATAGCCAGGAGCGGTGGCTCACGCCTGTAATCCCAGCACTTTGGGAGGCCGAGGTGGGTGGATCACTTGAGGTCAGGAGTTTGAGACCAGCCTAGCCAACATGCTGAAATCCTGCATCTACTAAAAATACAAAAATTAGCTGGGCATGGTGGCACGCATCTCTAATCTCAGCTGTTCAGGAGGCTGAGGCAGAATTGCTTGAACCCGGGAGGCGGAGGCTGCAGTGAGCCCAGATCGCGCCACTGCACTCCAGCTCAGGCGACAAAGTCAGACTCCATCTCAAAAAGAAAAATAAGGCCAGGTGCGGTGGCTCATGCCTATAATCCCAGCACTTTGGGAGGCCGAGGCAGGCGGATCACCTGAGAAGTCAGGAGTTCGAGACCAGCCTGGCCAACATGGTGAAACCCCGTCTCTACCAAAAATACAAAAATTAGCCAGGCACGGTGGTGGGTGTCTGTAATCCCAGTTACTTGGGAGGCTGAGGCAGGAGAATCGCTTGAACCCAGGAGGGGGAGGTTGCAGTGAGCCGAGATCGTGACAGTGTACTCCAGCCTGGGCAACAGAGTGAGACTCCATCTCAATCAATCAATCAATCAATCAATCAATCAATAAAACAGCCCTATTTAAACATTATGGATTGTTTTGGAGAGTGGAGTATATCCTAACAAGATGTTTCACAGAGGTGTGCTTAAAATTCCAGGAGCCACAGAACAAAGCTCCATCTTAAATAGTTCAGATTTCTGAATAGCTCATAGGTCTTTCCAGTAAGGGTAGTATGGAACACTCCTCCCTGTCCCAAAACTTGGACTATGCCACCACAGGGTTGTTTATATACCATTAGGCCCTTCCCTAGGGAACATATGGCAGTGTCTAAAGATAGTTTTGACTGTCACAACTAATAGCAGGGAGGCTGGGCTACTGGCATCTAGGGGATAGAGGCCTAGGATGCTGCTAAGCATCTTACAAATCACAGGACAACCCCCTATAACAAAGTATCCAGTCCCAAATGTCAACAATGCCAAGGCTGAAAACCTCTACATTGATCAAAGATCTATCTCTAGTCAATGACTGTGCAAAGTGGTAGCACAAGAGCCTAGCCATTTCTACCTCTTGTGGTATTCCTCTATCAGGCAATCTGGGTGGGCAGAGACTTCGTCAGGTGTGCACTGCAGTCTGATGGCTCCCTATACCCAAACATGTTCCGTTCCCCTTTTCTTCACAGGCATTACTCCTCTAATAAGCCCTTTGCCCCTCCAACCCCATCTGTGTCTGCTTCCTGTAGAATCCAGCTGGCACATAAATTAACATTCACGTTCACACTGAATGGAGTGCGCATTCACATTGTTGGAGAAACAAGAATCACTGGGGGGTAAAAAGAGTCCCAATAAATAAACCAAAATGTTAAAAATTCTAAACTTCTGTACTATCCAAGTATTCCATAACAACCATCTATTATTTATACATAATAAAGAAAATATTAAAGTAAGACTTTATACTAGATTTTGCTCGTGAAGACATGTTCTAATGGCAGGCTAAATTGGTATACTCTGTATATACAGTAGTACCCAAATTCAAGGAAGGGTGAACAACTGTTGGTGTTCTTCAAAAAAAAAAAAAAAAAGCGCATTCCCAGGTACTAAGGAAATAAAAGATCAGACAATGGGCTTCACAGACATCTCATAAGCTCAGCTTCCTCATTTGTTAAATCAAAGTTGTACTATTAATAGTTTAAACTAAAAACTTTTAGAAGAGACTACAGAGCCCATTCAGTTTGCCCTCCTGCTTTCAGAGATGAGACCAATGTCCCAGACAGAACGACAGTAACCGGGTAAGCAAAGCACAGTTGTTGGCCTTGCTTCTCAATGCCTGGGTCCATTTCTCTTTCCAGGTACAATGTAATGCCCCTAAATGAAGAAAGCACATTAAGCAAACAGTTCCAAAAAGGTTACAATATTAAGATTATTCCAAGAACTATTCAAAATCTAGCCCTTCACTCCATCATGAAAACTGAATGGGGGCATCTGATACTGCCATTCCAGGCTTTCTTTCTGAGTACTCACTCCCTCAGCACATAAATAGCCTCAAGGCTTTAACATCTTAAAAAAACCTCTCTAGAACAAACTACATTCCCAATGCCTCCCCATCCCAGCCATCACTTTCCCCCCTTTCCTCCTGGTCAATATTCTCAATAGTTCATACTCTCCCACCTCAAACCAGGGGCCTCTGACATACACCCTCACCTGGCCTCTACAGAAACTGCTCTTGATTCATCAGTCAATGATGATCTCAAATTACAGGATCTGACCACCCTAAAATTCCCATCATCACTCCCTCAGAATTTCCTCTCCTCAGCAGAAGCACCTAGAACTATCCCTTAAATGTTGGTGTTCCTGGTGTCCCATCTTCCAATCTTCTCACTCTGTACCAGTGGCTGCACATTAGAGTTGCTGGGGGAGCTTTCAAAAAATTCTGGTGCCCAAGTCCAGCTCAGGTGCATCATAATCTTGGGAAAGAGGGAATTAGGGTTGGGTTCCTGGAAATGTCTGTCTGGTTTTGTTTGGTTTTAAGTACTACAGGTGATTCCAATGTGCAGACAGGGCTAAAAATTGCACTCCTCCATCCAGTCTTCTTGATCTCCTCCTTTCCTCCCACATCCATTTCCAGCCTCAAGCTCTTTCCAAACTCCAAACCTATAAATTCCCTTGCCTTCTAGACCTGCATATTCACAAGCACCTCTGATTCAAATAATCAACACTCACAGAAATGTTATCTTCTCCTGTATCTGTTCTTCCTTAATTGCTTGTTTCAATGGATAAAAATTACCACCTACTCATTGAGTTAGCAAACTTTTTCTGTAAAGAGCCACACAGTAAATGTTTGGCTCTGCAGGCCAAACAGCCTTTGTCACAATTACTCATCTCTGCTGTTGTGACAAAAAAGCAGTCATAGATATGTAGTTTCAGCATAGCTATATTCTAATAAAACCTTATTTATGAACATGTAAATGTTAATTTTATATAATTTCCACATGTTACAAAATAGTATTCTTCTTTTGATATTTTTCCAACCACTCAAAGATGTAAGAAACATTCGTAGTTTGTGGGCTATGCAAAAACTGGCATTGGGTTGTAGTTTGCCAATCCAGGTCTACCCCCTTGCCAAGCTAGAAATCCTAGTTGTCCCAATTACTTTCTTTCCCTTAGCCCTAGAGTCAATCATTAACTCTGTTGCAAGCTACTTTAACTGTTTATGGCCTCCCCCAGCTGAGAGTAAGATCCTTGAGAGTGAGTGGAGGTTGCAGTGAACTATGATTTTGCTACTGCACTCCAGCCTGGGTGGCAGGGCAAGATCCCGTCTCTAAAAGAAAAATAAAAAGATCCTTGAGGGTAAGGACTGTGTCTTGATAATATCCACAGAGCCTAGCAAAGTGTCCAGTACACTGTAGGCAATCTTCCTTTAAGTCTTTCCCTTAGTTCAAAACACACAGAAATTCCACCACCATGAAAGGCCATTATATATCCTATTAATTTGAATCTTTCTTTATTCTAAGACATCCGTTTCTTTTTAGTTTAACTTATTACTGAACTTGATAGTAAGGTTTAAAGGGAGGAAAAAACCCAGCAAATTTTAAAATGCATTAAATAAAGGCTCAGGCAGACATGGCCCACATTTCTTATTAAGCACAAGTCGTAATGATCATTGCTATTCGATTCTTTATTAACTGCTTAATTTCTGTTTTCTGGGTACCTTTTCTGCTTGGAAATTTGAGACAATCAACTTGGTCAAATCTTGGAAGATGTCAGTAAAATGGATGATTACCAATTATAGATAATCAACACATCAAAAAGCAGCAGCTCAACAAGGATCAGAATAAAAACAGGTATTATATATTAAAGTATTTACTACGTGTCAGACACTGTATCAAATTGTACAATGTACATTATTTAAGGTTACCTTCAAAACAGCACAGGAAATAGATACTTCATTTTGAAGATACTACCAATGAAGAAACTATGGTACAGAGTAGTTATTAATAAATAACTTGTCCACAAACAACTGGTACATGGCAAGACTGAAACTCAAACCCAGGTGTACATGACTCCAAAATCTGCTCTTACCCACTAGCTAAACAAAGCCTATAATTAATGTATGTCAACAACCACATGAGGAAAAGAGCTTTATCCAAAAGGAGCTGAATGGAAGGTTTTAAAGCCCTGTTTGAAATGTATAACCGTCATATATTCCTAAGTATGGTGCAATGTGCACAGCCAGTGAGGCTTTCCAATCATGGTCTAACTAAATGAATAAAACAAATGGGAAGAGCCAATTTGTGGATATGGCAGACCCTCCTACCCCAAAGACGGGAAATAAAACCTTGTCCACAAATCAAACAGAGTCCACAAATCAAAGAACATTACCATCCCCTACTGTTAACAGAGCCATTCATAGGAAGTCCCATGCTTACTACGGCAACCACTGGTCTTGCTGCTCACCATGTTTCTGCCTTTTTGCTTCCTCAGGAAGCAGACAGGAAAATCGCTCTCCTGATCTATTTTGTAAAGAGGAGCTGTCATTTAAAAATAGAGTTTTATAAGTGAGTATGTAGCCGGGCACAGTGGCATGTGCCTGTAATGCCCAGCTACTCCAGAGGCTAAGGCAGGATCACTTGAGCCCAACAGTCAGAGTTTAGCCTGGTCACCCTGTCTCATTTTAAAAAAAAGAAGGAAAAGAGAATACGTACAAAGTAATTAATACTTTGCCTGACACCCAATATTTCTGTATACTAAACTCCATCTTTAAAAAACACTGTCTTTTTTTTTTTTTTTGAGACAGAGTCTCACTCTATCGCCCAGGCTGGAGTGCAGTGGTGCAATCTCGGCTCACTGCAACCTCTGCCACCCGGGTTCAAGTGATTCTCTTCTTCAGCCTCCAGAGTAGCTGGGATTACAGGCGCCTGCCACTCTGCCCAGTTAATTTTTGTATTTTTAGTAGAAACGGGGTTTCACAATCTTGGCCAGGCTTGTCTTGAACTCCTGACCTCGAGATCCACCCGCCTCGGTCTCCCAAAGTGCTGGGATTACACTGAGCCCTAAAGTCTTACTTTTTTTTTTGAGATAGGTCTCACTATGTTGCCCAGGTTGGTCTAAACTCCCAGGCTCAAGCAATCCTCCCACTTCAGCCTCCGGAGTAGCTGGGATTACAGGCATGTGCCACTACACCCAGCTCTATCTTTTTCTAATCTAGTAAAACAGCAATCTAGAAAATTATTAAAACTCTCCAGCTACCAAAATCTAGAAATGTTGGATAAATGCAAACATCCTTTGAAAAGCTTAGCTAAGTTCTTAAGAGAGGAGGGAAAACTACCAGTGGCAAGAAAGCAAAAACTGAACCAAAGCTAAGGCTGGAAGTGTGAGCTGACCTCTGTATTGGGCCCAGGAGCATTTGTTAAGACTTTTGAATAACAAGGGAGGAAAGGAGACAGGAAATAGGAGAAGGGTAGGAAGGGCTCCAGAGAAATAATCTCTCATGAAATCGTGGCTCTCTTAAGGCCCAAGGTCTCAATGAAAATAGATCAGAGAAAATCTACCTCCAAGAACAAGGAGACCCTAAATAAATGGAAAGACATCTTACGTCTTTTTTTTTTTTTTTTCAGAAATAAAAAAGCTTTCATGTCTGTAATCCCAGCACTTTGGGAGGCCGAGGCCAGCGGATCACTTGGGGGTCAGGAGTTCGAGACCAGCCTGGCCAACATGCTGAAACCCCACCTCTACTAAAAATACAAAATTTAGTTGGGCGTGATGGTGTGTGCCTGTAATCCCAGCTACTCGGGAGGCTGAGGCAGGAGAATTGCTTGAACCTGGGAGATGGAGGTTGCAGTGAGCCAAGACCACGCCACTGCACTCCAGCCTGGGCAATAGAGCGAGACTCTGTCTCAAAAAAAAAAAAAAAAAAAAAAAAAGAAATAAAAAAACTGATCCTAAAATTTATATGGAATTGCAAGGGACTCCGAATGGCCAAAACAATCTTGAAAAGGAGGAACAAAGTTGGAGAACTCATACTTCCTGATTTCAAAACTTATTGCAAAGCACCGGTAACCAAAGCTGTGTGGTAATGGTATAAGGAGTGATATATAGATCAATGGAATAGTTTTAAATGAGTTCAGAAATAAATCCACAAGTCTATAGTCAACTGATTTTTATTATTCTATTTTTTAGAGACAGTGTCTCACTCTGTCACCCAGGCTGGAGTGCAGTGGCACAATCAGAGCTCACTGCAGCCTTCAACACCCGAGCTCAAGCCATCTTTCTGCCTCACCCTCCCAGAAGCACACACCACCATGGCTGGCTGGTGATGAAATACTGGCCTCAAGTAATCTTTTCATCTGGGCCTTCCAAAGCTCTTGGATTATAAGCATGAGCCACCATGCCCTATGGTCAACTAATTTTTGGGAAGAGTGCTAAGACAACATTCAATGGGGAAAGAACAGGCTCTTCAACAAATGGCACTGGGACAACTGGATATTCACATGCAAAAGAATGAATCCTTACCTCATACCATATATAAAAATTAACTTGGGACTGAAAGTGGTGGCTCACGCCTGTAATCCCAGCACTTTGGGAGGCCAAGGTGGGCATGGATTACTTGAGCCCAGGAGTTTAAGACCAGCCTAGGCAATAATAGTGAAACCCCGTCTCTAGAAAAAATACAAAAATTAGCCAGGCATGGTGGCACAAGCCTGTGATCCCAACTACTTGGGAGGCTGAGGTGGGAGGATAGCTTGAGCCCAGGAGGTCAAGGCTGCAGTGAGCCAAGACTGCTCTACTGCACTCCAGCCTGCAGCACAGAGCAAGACCCTGTCTCAAAAAACAAAACAAAACAAAAAAATCAAAGTGGATTAAAAACTTAAAAAGCTACAACTATAAAATTATTATTATTATTTTTTTTGAAACATAGTTTCACTCTGTGGCCCAGGCTGGAGTGCAGTGATGCAATCTCAGCTCACTGCAACCTCTGCCTCCATGGTTCAAGTAATTTTCCTGCCTCAACTTCCCGAGTAGCTGAACAGGCACACGCCATAGGCTAATTTTTTGTATTTGAGTAGAGATGGGCACCATCTTGCCGAGGCTGATCTTGAAATCCTGAGCTCAGGCAATCCGCCTGTCTCAGCCTCTCAAAGTGCTAGGATTACAGGCATGAGCCACCGCGCTTGGTCTAAAACTATAAAATTCTTAGAAGAAAACATAGGTAAATCTTCATGACACTGAATTTGAAAATGGATTCTTAGATATGACACTAAAAATCATAAGCAACAAAACTGACAAATTGGAATTCGTCAAAATTTTGAAAGACAACCTATGGGATGCAAGAAACTATGTGTTAATCAGATATCATGTATCTGATAAGGGTCTAGTTATCAGAATAGATAAAGAACTCTTACAATTCACTAACAAAAAAAGACAACCTCCCCCCAATTTAAAAAATAGGCAAAGAATTTAAGAGACATTTCTCCAAAGAATATATACTAATGGCTAACAAGCACATGAAAAGATTTTCAAAAGATAGCCAAATGGTGGAAATAACCTAAATGCCCATTATTGGATGAATAGATAACCAAAATGTGGTATTATACATACAATGAACTATTATTCAGCCTTAGAAAGGAAGGAACCTGGTACAGTGGCCCACACCTCTAATCTCAGCTACTTGGGAGGCTGAGGTGGGAGGATTACTTGAGCCCAGTGAAAGTCTGAGGCTACAGCATGCTATGATGGCCTATGTGAATAGCCACTGTATTCCAGCCTGCAACACAGTGAGACCCCCAACTCTTTAAAAAAAAAAAAAAAAGAAGAATGAAGTACTGATACATGCTATAAACATGGATGGAACTTGAAAACACATGCTAAGTAAAATAAGTCAAAATGCAAAATATGTGGCGCTAAGTAAACTGCAAAAGGGACAACTATTTATAGTATGAGGACTCAGAAGAAGGCAGTAGACTGCCTTGCTTGGTCTCACCTTGGAATACACATTACCCAATAGCGACTCAAATGTTTTGCCCTTCTGTACGTGTTCATGAATGACCATAAAAGTGCTACGAGTACAGATTTTGGGGTTACACATAAATTTTAGCAAGTAGGTGAATTTGCAAATAAAAAAAATCTGTGACTAATGAGCATCAACTGTACTTTTTTCGTCTCCAAATAATTCAGTCTAAAAACCATTAGGTGGGGCTGAGCAAGGTTAGCATGCACATGATCTGATAAGGAAAGGAAAGACTGGGCACATTCAAGGGGATTGATCAATTAAGTAAATATTAATATATTAAGAAAAACTGGGGCCCAGTTTCTCTGTCAGAGAAGGGAGTTACAAATACAAAAAGGAAGACAAATAAAATGAACTCTGAGGTGTTGAGGTACTAGGTACCAGTGTGAACTCACAGTACACACACACACACACACACACACACACAGAGCAAGAAATAAAAAAATGAGTCTATGTGTGTGGATGTATGTTTGTGTATGTATATACATGCATATATGCTCTAGCTCTGTCCGCTGAGAAAGTCTAGGAGCAGTGACACCTCAGTGGAACAATGACATCTACTGTCCAGACCTAACCTCTAAATACATTCTTCAATAAAGGGAACCAGGGTACCTTGGTGAAATGATTCCAGAGGTAGGGCAGGAAAAGTATAAGAAGGGCTTTGATCATATCTGGTCCCAGAAAGAGGAAAGTGATCAAAGAATGATAGGACAATGTCAAAAGGATACAGAAGCCAGCTTGACAGGGTTTCCACTGACCAAATCTGGGACAAACTCAGCATCAAAGTACCAAAGTACACTAATAGATAACTTATTGAATAAAATATGAATCCGTAAGTCCACATTGATATAAATTAAATAAACGGGAAGAGAACAGTTTTTCCTTTCAATGAAATGTCAATGAATGGATGTAGAAGGGATGATGAAATTAGAAAATCATCATTTGGCAGCCATCATACCAATAATCCAGCAAAAAAATTTCAATGGGTGCTAAAACTAGAAGGTGAAAGTTTGATGAGGAATGGGATACTTACATTGTCTCAAAGTACCTCCTCCTCCTCCTCATAAAATACTGATTATAAAGGAAAAAATAGTTAAATGTATGGTAGAGAAAACTGGCAGACACAATCTTAATCAAGTGACCAAGGTTAACATCAAGAAAAATGGGACACATGGAAATTATGTAGTACCTGGATGGATAAAATAAGAACACAGCACAATTTATATGGCAATTCTGATAAAATGCATAATCTGAATCTAAAGATGAAGAAACATCAGGTCCATGTTAATGACTTCCTCAAAATAATGAGCCTGTAATCTTCAAAAGTGTCAAGGCGATCAAGTCAAAGACACACATGACAACTAAATGCAATGTGTGATTTTAAACTGGATCCTTCACCTTTTGGGGACAACTAGAATAACTCAAATGGGGCCTGAAGATAAGCTGGTAGTACTGTACTGGTATTAAACTCCAGATTTATTTTATTTTATTTTTGGAGACAGGGTCTCACTCTGTCACCCAGGCTGGAATGCAGTGACACAATCTCAGCTCACTGCAACCTCTGCCTCCTAGGTTCAAGTGATTCTCGTGCCTCAGCCTCCTGAGTAGCTGGGATTACAGGTGTGCACCACCAAGCTGGGCTCATTTTTTTGTATTTTTAGTGGAGACAGGTTTTCATCATGTTGGCCAAGCTGGTCTCAAACTCCTGACCTCAAATGATCTGCCCACCTCGGCATCCTAAAGTGCTGGGATTACAGGCGTGAGCCACCGTGCCCGGCCAAACTCCAGATTTAATGCTCATTAAAGTATCTGGGGCTGATGGGGCTCACTCTCTAATGGTTCAGGGAGCGAAAAGACTCTGTAACTATACTTGCAATTTTTCTGTACATGTATTTATTTCAAAATAAAGAACAAAATGCAATTATGACAAAAAAAGTGCACACTAATGTCCCAGTATTATAAAAATCTAATTCTTCCTTAGTAAAATTTCTGGATAGTCAAAGTACCCCATTACCCCTACTTATTTTTACTAGCTTTTCTAATGAAAGTGTATCTCATTTTCACAGCATTCTGCAATAGAACTTTTGTGATGTTGGAAATGTTCTAAATACGTGCTGTCCAACACAGTAGCACACATGGCTAATGGCTATCATTTTGGACAGTGTAGGTCTAGAGAATAGCAGTTTGGTCACAAAAAATTAAAGAGCTTTTTCATAAAACATTAGGGTTTTTTGTCGTTGTCTGTTTTTGAGACAGGGTCTCACTCTGTCACCCAGGCTGGAGTGCAGAGGTGCGATCTCAGCTCACTTCAACCTCCACCTCCTGGACTTAAGTGATCATCCCGCCTCAGCCTGCAAAGGAGCTGGGACTACGGGTGTGAGCCACCATGCCCAGCTAATTTTTGTATTTTTTGTAGAGACGGAGTTTCGCCACGTTGCCCAGGCTGGTCTTGAACTCCTGAGCTCAAGCAATCCACTTGCCTCAGCCTCCCAAAGTGCTAGGATAATTAATAGGCATGAGCCACCATGCCCGGCCAAACGTTAGTTTTAATACCAAATAGATTTTAACACAAATTAAATTACTTCAGTTTTTCTATACTTCTGTATATTTTCAAAATTTGTTTTTTGAGATAGGGTCTTACTCTGTCACCCAGGCTGGAGTGCAATGGTGCGATCTCAGCTCACTGTAGCCTCAACCTCCCAGGCTCAAGTGATTCTCTCACTTCAGCCTCCTGAGTAGCTGGGAATACAGACATGTGCCTCTACACCCTGCAAATTAATTTTGGTATTTTTTGTGGAGATGGGGTTTCACCAGGTTGCCCAGGCTTGTCTCGAACTCCTGGGCTCAAGTGATCTGCCCACCATGACCTCCCAAAGTACTGGGATTATAGGCCTGAGTCCCCATGCCCGGCCTTCTAATTTCTTAATCAAATCTGAATACCTACCTATTAGAAGCAACCATCTATCTTTAGTTTGAGAGCAGTCTTTTTTTTTCACTAACTTCCGTTTTAGTATACGATTTCCACTGATTGATATCCATGTCTTCTCTATTTCTTGAAATATGCTTTCCTAAAATCTAGGGGACATGTACGTATCTACCCATACTCCCACCCTGCTCTTACATAGTTAGATCCCATAGTCACTTTCTCTCATATTTACTATTTATATTTTACTTTTATTCCCTCTCAGAGCTGCTACAGTGTATTTAATTGGTGCTACAAATTTATTTCCAGCCATGCTCAGCATAATATCCTCCTGATCAGATCAGACTATTTCAGGGCAAACACATTATTCCCTTTCCACGTGAAATAAACCTATTTATTATATAATCATTCCAATATTTTAAGCCAAGAACTAAAAGTCAAAGACTAGTTTAATGACATCATCAACATAGACTAGCAGAGAAGAATGACAGCATGCTTCACATAGTTCATCAAAACAGGAATTTCAAATTCTACAATTCTTGATTTGAATACAAATGCAAAGGATTCTCATCTCTTATCATTCACCTTAGTAACTTCAGTGAATGCAGTATCAGTGTGACTCACCTACCAGGTTCTGTTACTGTTCACTCAGAGCAAGAAAAAAATTGGTTTGTATACAACAGGCCCATGAAGTTAACACCTATGCCAAACATCATTAGAAACACTTAACGAAACTAGGAAAATCTGGAATCCTACCAAAAGCAGAACTATTTTAAGGAAGAGTTTGATCTAGAAGATTTATCCACCCCTTGCTTCTATTAATAAATATTTAAAACAACAAAAATAAAAATAAAAGCAACTAAAAATTCCTAACATCAAAATTATTTATAAGATAGCCAGGCAAAGTGGCTCATGCCTGTAATACCAACATTTTGGGAAGCCGAGGCAGGAGCACTGTTTGACCCCAGGAGATTGAGACCAGCCTGGGCAACACAGTGAGACCACATCTCTACAAAAAAAAAAAAAATGTTAAAATAAAAAATAGGCCAGGTGCGGTGGCTCACACCTGTGATCCCAGCACTTTGGGAGGCCAAGGCAGGTGGATCATGAGGTCTGGAGATCGAGACCATCCTGGCTAACACAGTGAAACCCCGTCTCTACTAAAAATACAAAAAATTAGCCGGACGTGGTGGTGGGTGCCTGTAGTCCCAGCTACTTGGGAGGCTGAGGCAGGAGAACGGTGTGAACCCGGGAGGCGGAGCTTGCAGTGAGCCGAGATCATGTCACTGCACTCCAGCCTGGGTGACAGCGAGACTCCGTCTTAAAAAAAAAAAAAAAAAAAACTAGCTGGGCACGATAGCACACGCCTGTAGTCCCAGCCACTCCATTCCAGCCTGGGTGACAGAGCAAGATCCAGTCTAAAAAAAAAAAAAAAGAAAAAGTATATATAAAAATTATATATAATATATACTTTACTTATATATAATATACATTTTATATTTTATATATTATATAATATATAATATACAAAATATATTATATATAAAATATATATTATATAAAATATATAATAATTATATATAATGCATACCCTCCACTGTGCCTTATATATATTATATATTTTATATAATATACAATATATAATATACAATACATATTATATATCATATACAATATAGTATATATATCATATATCATATATACTATACATCATATATATGATATATAGTATATATATTATATACTATATAACATCATATATACTATATAACATCATATATACTATATATCATATATAATATACATCATATAAGGTATGTTATATATCATATATAATATACATCATATATAGTATATATGATGTATATTACATATGATATATATTATATGATACGATATATGATATATTATATATGATATATATATGATATGATATATGATATATATATGATATATGATATGATATATGATATGATATATGATATATGATATATATGATATATTATATATGATATGATATATGATATATGATATATTATATGATATGATATATGATATATATCATATATTATAAAATATATTATAATTACACATATTATATATAACATAATATATAACATATTATATATAAATATGTCATATATTACATATTATAATTAATATATTTTAATTATATTATATATGTATTATCTAATAATATATAATATATAATTTATATATAAGTGAAACGGAAAAATTATATGAAATTCAAACTTCTGCATCCATAAATAAGAAAGAATGTAGCTGCACTCATTCATTTACTGTTGTCTGTGGCTGGCTTCAGACAATCTTTTGTAGTTTTCGTTTGTTTTGGTTTGGTTTTTTTTGGAGATGGAGTCTCACTCTCATCCAGGCTGGAGTGCAGTGGCATGATCTTGGCTCACTGCAACCTCCACCTCCTGGGTTGAAGCAATTCTCCTGCCTCAGCCTCCCAAGTAGCTGGGATTATAGGTGTGAGCCACCACACCAACTAATTTTTGTATTTTTAGTAGAGACGTGGTTTCGCCATGTTGGCCCAGCTGGTCTCAAACTCCTGACCTCAGCGTCAGCCTCCCAAAGTGCTGGGATTTACAAGCATGAGCCACCGCACCAGGCCTGTTTTGTTTTGTTTTGTTTTTTGAGACAGGATTTCACTCCATCACTCAGGCTAGAGTGCAGTGGTGCAATCAGAGCTAACTGCAACCTCGACCTCCCAGACTCAAGGGATCTTCCCTCTCAATCTTTTGAAGGTTAAATAATGTACATTATACAGTCTGACACAGTGCCTTACACATAACTACTTAATAAATGGTACTTACATGTTATTATTCTGATCCTTGTTGAACTGCTTTTTGATGTGTTCTGGTTATCCATAATTGGTAATCAGCCACTGTACTGACTGGCAGAGTGGAGTGGCTTATATAGCTTTCCACTGCTGCTCAGTATACCACAAATCACAGTCACAAAGTTATAACTCAACAGCATGTTTGGTGCCACACATGCATATTGTCATACTGTGACATTTTATTTTTTATTAATGCATAACTGTTATCAGTAACTAAAAGTCATTATTATTTTGACATTTTATTAGTACATAACTATCATTAGTTATTAGTGCATAACCATCATGTCGAAACAAAAACAAATGCACTTTGAATGTCATGTTTTTCATTTTTTTTAATTTTGTATTTTTTTAAAACTAGAGATGGACTCTCACTATGTTGCCAAGGCTGGTCTTGAACTCCTGGGCTCAAGCAATCCTCCCACCCTGGCCTCCAAAAGTGCTGGGATTACCAGTGTGAGCCACCACACCCAGCCTGAATATCATGCTTTTAAGGCACAGTGGAGGGTATGCATTATTTTATCAAGACAAGATAGGGAAGCATTTTGTTTAGTATGCAATGACTCTACAGTCATCCCTTGGTATCTGTGGATCAACCGTGGATACCAAAATCTATGCACACTCAAGCCCCACAGTGGCCCAGAGGATACAAAAATTTCACTGTTCTGTATCTGGGGGTTTCCTCAAATAACGTATTTTTGATCCACGTTTGGTTGCATATGTATAAACTGCTGATTGTATTTATTGAAAAAAAATTCTCATATAATTGGACCTGTGCAGTTTGAAACTGCGTTGTTCAAGGAGTCAACTGTCTGTGCTAAAAGAATTCAAAATACATCAATGTTACCAAACTAAGGACCGATCACAGTATTTCCGATTCACAGGAAAGCAATGGTCAGAAAAATTTGAAAATTTAAAGTGGAATATTTCATTACAGCAAGGAGGGAAGGTAAGGAATAGAAAGTTTCTAAAGGAGGGAAGTTTCTAAGTCGCTCATTTGTTAGCAAAGCAAGAAAAGTAATATTCTAGTGATAAGTTAATTAAATCATGAAGAAGCTGAAGAAATGTATCCAGAGAAAATAAACTTGTTTAAGAGTATTAATTAGCCTTTCTCTAGGCTTTCTCCAGACAGGTAACAAAAAAATTATTTTTTAAATTTAATATAAGATAATTTAAAAAGAAAAAAAGACTATTAGCCTTTCAACAAAATCATTTGCTCTAAAAGTCGAAAATATTAGGAGCAAGATCAATAATCTGTTTTTAAAAAAAAACCAAGGCAATTGAGGTTAAGTAGATTTCCATCTCTCTTGATGAGTTTGATAGATGTTACAACACCGTTCAGATGTTTATTCAAGGAGTCAGTGCCAAGTTTAAAACAACTGAAGAATTAGCTTCTATGAATAGTCTGTGTTGAACAACTACAAACAAGAAGGTGAAAAAGTACTAATTCCATATAATCTAAAGTGGAATCTCAGATACGTTATCATTGATAACAGTAAAAATATGTGTGAAGCAGAAAAAGGCTTAGTTGGGTGATTTATAAAACTTGTGAAAATGTAAGGTGGTTATTCATGTTTTTTATCAATAGATATTCTATGAAAAATATCTGAATTTATCATGAATTATGAAACCAACCATGTTAATGGTAAATTTCATTCACCGCCATGGGCTTAACCATTGTCAGAAACAGAAGCTGAATAACCTGACTTGCCCAGGCACACAGCAGTTTGACGGCTGAGCTGTACTAAAGTTTTATCATGCTTTTTTTTTTTCTTTTCAGCTTGGAACTGAGATTGAAATTTTTCACAACAATAACACTGCTTTCAGACACTATGATCAAACAATAAATGGGTTTGAGAATTAGCTTTTGCTAATTTTATAATAGTAAATTCAACTTAAAATTACAGGACAAAGCAGCACTTATATATGAAACTTAAACTGTTGTTATTTAGACAACTAACTTTTGAATCATAAGCAACGTTGAGCTGCTTTATACACTTTACATGCTATCAAAAGTTAAAACAAGAAGTGAGATCTCCATTCCCAAACAAATTTGCAGTGGAATAGTTTCTTAGCTCACACTACATTTCCAGAATAATTTTTAGGACCTTAATGCACAAGGAAATTTCTATATTTCAATATCTATTTAACAGTGCAATTGTGGAGCTTCTGTCTAACCTTCCATTGGAAGTAATTAAGCAGCAATGAATAATATACTAAAAGGTAAATGTTATAAGAAAAACCTAATTCTATAAATGCTTCCTGAGTTATTAATATGCTCAATTAAAATCATATGTTTATGGGCTGGTATCAATTATTTGACATGTATGTGTGAAGACGTGTCAAAGATGAAATATATAAAACCTCATTACAGATCTGCATTAATAGATAAATACTTGCAATCAATTTTGATGATTATTTATTGAATAGGAAGCACTAACTCTGAACTCCAATTAAGAAAATGTTATCACTCCAAAAAGAACTCCATTCTTCTCATTAGTATACCTGTATTTCAAAAAATTGTGTTTATTATTTTGAATTTAATCAATTAAGAAATTTCTCAAAATTTGTTTTCTCTCGTTATATCAGAATGTACGTATTACCCTTGATTCTACTTCAGCCTGCAAAATCTAAAATATTTACTATCTGGCCCTTTATAGGAGGATCAGATAATTACTTCTTTGGAGAAAGGTTTTCTTCAGCGGAAGCATATAAAAGCTTGTCCTCTATCTCCTTCTGGGATTGGTAAAAACTTATCTAACACAAATAGGACTCAGGGCTGACTGGTTACATGAAAAAGTACAGTATATCAGGTAATTTTTAAAATGTAACTGAAATATTTGATTTTTACTCAAAACAAATACATGTCACCTGCCAATATTACGGTAAAAAACCAAGGCCTCTTCTTTAAGTACATTTCTACTAATTAATGTTTCAAATGTTCTCTCTTGCATATTCATTACAAATATATCATATCCATTACCCATCATATCCATAATCCACATTTGTGATTTCAAATTTCAGTTTCTTTAAATGGAACAAGAATCTAGGCAACTGTAAGACAACTGAGTATAGAGCGTTTAAGAATTTTACGAGGACAGGTGTGTTGGCTCACACCTGTAATACCAGCACTTTGGGAGGCCGAGGCGGGTGGATTACCTGAGGTCGGGAGTTCGAGACCAGCCTGACCAACATGGAGAAACTATGTCTCTACTAAAAATACAAAAAAGTAGCCAGGTGTGGTGGCGCATGCCTGTAATCCCAGCTATTCGGCAGGCTGAGACAGGAGAATCACTTGAACCCAGGAGGCAGAGGTTGTGGTGAGCTGAGACCACACCATTGCACTCTAGCCTGGGAAACAAGAGCAAAAAAAAAAAAAAAAAAGAATTTTATGATTTCCACCCCCAATCTTTCAAAATATTCACGCCCACAATTAGTAAGACAGTAATTTGGTGAAAAGGGGAAAAGGGGATTTGTATTTATCCAATTTGTTCAAGATCTACAACTTAATTTTCCTAAAAACAACTACTTTTTGCAGTCATATTTCATTAGTTAATGTTTAATTAAATTATAAAATTACAGTACTAAATGTAACTGGCATAAGCAGATTTGGAACAAACATACTGACCCCTGGAAGTGTAAAATTCAACTAGTGAGAGATGAAGGCAAGATGTGCTAGAGAGCAGCCAACCAGCCATGAGTGTTCAACTTTTCTTAGGAAACATTCAGTATATTCTAGAGGAAGACTAGAGTGTGGTTATTTCTGTAATTTGATTATATATACTCTATTATCAGTGGTCCCCAATCTTTTTGGCACCCAGGGACCAGTTTTGTGGAAGACAATTTTTCTATGAAATGGAGGGGTGGAGGATATGGTTTCAGATTTTGGGATGAAGCTGCAACACCTCAGATCATCAGGCATTAGATTCTCATAAGGAGCAAACAACCTAGATCCCTGGAGTGTACAGTTCGCAGTAGGGTTTGTGCTCCTATGAAAATCTAATGCTGCTGCTGATCTGACAGGAGGCAGAGCTCAGGTGTAATGTTCCCTGGCCTAAAGTTCACATCCTGCTGTGTGGCCCAGTTCCTAACAGGATGGTCTGTGGCCTGGAGGTTGGGTATCCCTGCTCTATATAATTTGGTGATTATTTGAATATAGTCTAAATTAGAAATCTTTACGTATTTTTCCCCAAACAGCCCACTGTTACAGGATCATTCTTAGTAATCGATCATTTTCTCCCTGATTTCTGAATGCCACTTTCAACATATTCCTTTTTTCTTTCTTTTTTCATTTCACTCCTTCCTACACACTGACACTTTCATATTCTAAATTCCTATATATATTCAGGTCTGTTTCTGGACTATTTTTCTCTAGTTATTTGTCTATTCTTTTTTTTTTTTTTTTTTTTTTTTTGAGACGGAGTCTTGCTCTCTAGCCAGGCTAGAATGCAGTGGTGTGATCTCGGATCACTGCAACTCTGCCTCCTGGGTTCAAGTGATTCTTCCACCTCAGCCTCCCGAGTAGCTGGGACCACAGGCATCCGCTACCATGCCCGGCTAATTTTTTGTATTTTAGTAGAGACGGAGTTTCACCATGTTGGCCAGGATGGTCTCGATCTCCTGACCTCACGATCCGCCCACCTCAGCCTCCCAAAGTGCTGGGATTACAGGCATGAGCCACCGCGCCTGGCCAGTATTTTATATCTTTAAAAAAATCCTTCAGTAAAGCTTCATAGTTTTCTTCAAATTAGTCTTGCCTATTTCTCATTAATTTGCACTCTCTCTTCTCTATTTCTGCATCATTTAAAAATTTTTAAAATTCTGCTAGTGTAGCACTTAACATGAATTTAATTTTGTAAGAATACATAGACTGGGCGCCATGGCTCATAACTGTAATCCCAGCACTTTATAAGGCCAAAGCAAGATCACTTGAGCCCAGGAGTTCAAGACCAGCCGGGGCATCATAGAAAGACCCTATCTCCACACACACACAAAAACAAATAAAAATTGGCTGGGCATGGTGGCACGCGTCTGTGGTCCTAGCTACTCAAGAGAGACTGAGGCGGGAGGACTGCTGGAGCCCAGGAGATTGAAGTTGCAGTGAGCCATGATTGCGCCACTGCCCGCCAGCCTGGGTGGGTAAAAGATCCAGTCTCAAAAAAAAAAAAAAGTTATGGAAACCCACCAAGCAAATCCTTAAAAGGGACAGAAAAACAGATGGCTTATTCATCTGGAGTAGGGAGGAGCTTCCTAAATCTGCCATCTCTTATAAACCTAAAACAAACATGCCTTCCTTCCTTTAAAAGTATTTCACAAATAAGTTCCGTAAAAACCTTCTCTGAATTTATTTAATTTTCAGCCTTTACAATCCCATCAATAATTCTTTCTTTTTTTTAAGTTGGGGTCTCACTCTATTGCCCAAGCTGGAGTGTAGTGGCATTATCATGGCTCACCACAGCCTCAAATTCCTGGGCTCAAGCGATCCTCCTGCTTCAGCCTCCTGAGTAGCAAGGGCTACAGGCCTGTAACCACCGCACCCAACTAATTTGTGAATTTTTTTGCAGAGTCAGAGTCTTGCTATGTTGCCCAGGCTGGTCTTGAACTCCTAGCCTTAAGCAATCCCCCACCTTAGCCTCCCAAAGCACTATGATTACAGGCATCAGCCACTACACCCAGCCAATAATTCTATTTCTTGTATATAAATGGAATAGCCAACATTTGCTAAGTGTTCCCTATAAGCTAGGCACATTACACAACTTTGCTCACTTACTCCACATCACAACCCCATGAAACAGACATTATTTACAGGTTGAGTATCCCTTATCCAAAATGCTTGGAACCAGACGTGGTTTGGATTTCAGGTTTTTAAAGATGTTGGAATATTTGCATTACACTTACTTACCAATTGAGCATTCTTAACCCAAAAATCCGAAATCCAAATGCTCCATGGAATAAGCATTTCCTTTGAGCAGTCATGTAGGCATTCAAAAAGTTTCAGATTTTGGAGCATTTCAGATTTCAGATTAGGAACACTCAAACTGCACTATCTCCCATTTTGCAGATGAAGAAACTGAGGCACAGAGAGGTTAAGTAACTGGCACAAGGTTACGTACCCAAAAAGTAGCAGAGATGGGATTTGAACCCAGGCAGCCCAGCTTCAAAATCCACGAAATATTATGGAGTCATAATATTTCATATTTTCATTTCATTAGTGGGTTGGCTTTAACAGGCCAGTTGAAAAACCTTCATTGTGCTCATTATAAAACTCAGCGTATCTACAATTCAACATTTTGAACTCTTAAAAACAAAAAATAAAATTCTCAAATTAAAATCTAATCTTCAATATTCTAAAAAAGAAACAAACCAATTGTTCTATATTTTATAGGTCCTGTTTAAATTAGACACAAACCTTGGGTTAAATCACTGCAGTTTTGTTTAGTAACCTGTTAATACTTAACTGAATCATTTAAATCTATTCAACAATGTTCCCAAGCCTCCTCTAGGATGACCTGGAATCACTTGGCATCGATCTTCCCAATACGTATTATTAAAGAATCTCATGCTTTTAAAAGAAAGAATCAGACCAGTGCTGGCAGCTGCCAAGAATGAGTTTACTGCCTAGTTTCCATGACTGCATCAATCTGGGACCAGCATAAGAGAGAAGACATAGCCCTGGAAACCAACTTTTTGCTCCCCTCAATTAAGGAAGGGAGTAGGGAAAAAAGAAAGAAAGAAAGCTTCAGAATAATTTGATTTGTGTTGAATGTGCCCATTGCACATGATAACCACGGGTGAAAGTTGTGCAATCAAAATTGTGGTAAAGTTATGAGGTGCTTAGTGTTTACCAAGAATATCTTATGATCTGTATAAAATATTTTGGCTTCAATCTTTAAAAAAATCACAATTGGCCAGGCGCAGTGGCTCACACCTGTAATCCCTGCACTTTGGGAGGCCGAGGAAAGTGCATCACCTGAGGTCAGGAGCTCGAGACCAGCCTGACCAAATGGTGAAACCCTATCTCTACTAAAAATATAAAAATTAGCCAGTGTGGTAATGCTCATCTGTAGTCCCAGGTTCTCGGGAGGCTGAGGCAGGAGAATCACTTGAACCTGGGAGGCAGAGGTTGCAGTGAGCTAAGACTGCGCCACTGCACTCTAGCCTGGGTGACAGAGCGAGACTCTGTATCCAAAAAGAAAAAAAGAAAAAATCACAATAAAAGCTACACCAACAAGAACTTTATCAATAAAATATCTAAATGGGGACGATATTTATACTGCTACTCAGTATCTTTACTGTTCAATTGCATGCTAACACCTGAATTCTCCACATACATCCTGCATGCTCTAGAAGTACTCTTTGTTTTAGGTATTGTATATTGTAAAATTTCAAAACGGAAGATTTTTCCAAATTAGGGAGCAGAGTCAATATACTTACAATAATACATATAATATATATAACATAAGTAACAATATAACACAAGTAACAGGTTCATTCATCTCAGCTACATTTCTAAGGCAAGAACTTACAATAAAGTACAAATGAGTTTTAACAACGTATATTAAATACAATCTCCCAGGTTTTCTTAAACCAGCAGTCATACTACCCCTCCTTCCCTGGAGCTATAAATATACTTCCTGCCATCAACAGCAATGGCTGAAGCAACCTCTCTGTTCAAAGGAACTAAAAATACATTATTGTACATATCCTCCCTTCAGCTACCCACCCACCATTACAAGAGGAACTGACAGAGGGAAATGTAAAAGCTGTGTAAAGTTCAGCTGAGAGCAGTGCAGACTGTAATTCTCCTCAAGGAAAAAAAAAAGGCTGGGTGCGGTGGCTCATGCCTGTAATCCCAGCAATTTGGGAGGCCGAAGCAGGTGGATCACAAGGTCAGGAGTTCGAGGCCAGTCTGGCCAAGATGGTGAAACCCTGTCTCTACCAAAAATACAAAAATTAGCGAGGTGTGGTGTCGTGCGCCTGTAATCCCAGCTACTCTGGAGGCTGAGGCAGGAGAATCACTTGAACCAGGAGGCAGAGGTCGCAGTGAGCCGAGATCGCGCCACTGCACTCTAGCCTGGGCAACAGAGCAAGACTCCATCTCAAAACAAAACAAAACAAAACAAAAAAAACAAAATTAGGCTAGCTCCAACTGAATGATGTCTAGGGAGGGAACAATCAACTATTTCAGGGTCAGGGTAAATTTTTAAAATTTTGGAGAAGCTATTTTTTTTTTTTTTTTTTTTTTTTGAGATGGAGTTTCGCTCTTGTTGCTCAGGCTGGAGTGCAATGGCTTGATCTTGGGTCACTGCAACCTATGCCTCCTGAGTTCAAGCAATTCTCCTGCCTCAGCCTCCAAAGTAGCTGGAATTACAGGCACCTGCCACCACGCCCAGCTAATTTTTTGTATTTTTAGTAGAGATGGGGTTTCACCGTGTTGGTCAGGCTGGTCTCGAACTCCTGACATCAGGTGATCCACCCGCCCCGGCCTCCCAAAGTGCTGGGATTACAGGCATGAGCCACCGCGCCCACCTGAGAAGCTTTTCTTGATCACAGGTTATATTTTGTATTTCATTAACTGCTATTTGAGGACTGGCATTATTTAATTAAACCACAGCAATGGAAATTTATGAATATCAAAACCAAGCAAACTGAGTACTACCTATATGTAACAATGGCTCATGGAACTTGAAGGAGTGATCAGCCAGCTCATTCAGTGGGGCTGGGGGCAAGAAAATGGCCTACATAGTCAGGAGATTGTCACCAACAGGAAGGTGAGTAAAAAGGACAATGAGAGAGCCAAGCACAGTGGCACGTGCCTGTATGGTCCCAGATACTCAGGAGTCTGAGGCGAGAGGATGGCTTGAGGCAACAGTGAACTATAATCGTGTCACTGCACTACCGCCTGGGTGACAGGGCAAGACCCCATCTAAAGAATGAATGAATGAATGAAAAAAAAAAAAGGAGAGGCAGATTTTTCGTTTTGTTTTGTTTTGTTTTTGAGATGGAGTCTCACTCTGTCGCCCAGGCTAGAGTGCAGTGGCGCTATCTCAGCTCACTGCAGCCCCCACCTCCCGGGTTCAAACGATTCTCCTGCCTCAGCCTCCCGAGTAGCTGAGATTACAGGCGACCACTACTACAACACCTGGCTAACTTTTGTACTTTTAGTAGAGATGGGGTTTCATCATGTTGGCCAGGCTGGTCTCGAGCAACTGACCTTAAGTGATCTACCTGCCTTGGCCTCCCAAAGTGCTGGGATTACAGGCAAGAGCCACTGTGCCTGGCCTCAGATTTTTCAATGTCAGAAAAGGGAAACACCAGAAGAAACCCTATTGTGTTGGACTAGAATTAAGAGTATTGGAATGAAACCATGGCTTTCATTATTTACAGGAAGATACAGATGTATATATGTATGTATAGACATGCATACATACCTACATAATCATTCTTGATATTCTGTAATTGATGATTTGGCATCTTGAAAGGATGGGCCAAATTAACGACCAAAGTTGTTTACATTCATACCATCTCTGTGTTTTTGAGGCTGCACAAAAATCATATTACAAACCATCCAACCACAAATCTCAACATCTGTGTTTCTCTTTCTGCTCAATAGGGGATGTCCCACCTAACAACTTTCTAGCACTTTAACAAAAAAAAACCTCACCCATCCTTTCCTCTGGTTCCTTCTGCCTCCTGACCCACCCTGGTGCTTCCCCATGTGGTCCTGCATAGTATGGTGCGCCTGCTGTTTCAGAAGAACTGTGAGTAACACATTTTCAATAATATTGGCCTCTCTGTGTCATTCATACCTATAAATTAAATTCCAGTATATTTTATTTATTTGTTTATTTTTTTAAGTCAGGGTCTCACTCTATCTCACTCTAGCTAGGACTATAGGTGCGTGTCACCACGCCTGGCTACTTTTTGTGTTTTTTGGTAGAGATGGGGTTTCATCATGTTGGCCAAGCTGGTCTCGAACTCCTGATCTCAAGTGATCTGCCAGCCTTGCCTGCCTCAGCCTACCAAAGTGCTGGGATTACCTGGTACATTTTAAAACAATATTCTAGTTCTCTCCTCACATAGAGCCTAAAAGGAAGAACACCCCAATAGAAAGAACATATCTAGTAGTGCACACATTTTATTTTCTAAGTACATTCACTAATAAAAGGAACCAGGGTTCCCTGATAAAATTATTGATTCCACGACTGAGATAACAAAAGTAAAGATGAGCCCAGAAATTTTTTTTTTTTTTGAGACAGAGTCTCGCCCTGTCATCCAGGCTGGAGTGCAGTGGCGCAATCTCAGCTCACTGCAACCTCCGCCTCCCGGGTTCAAGCAATTCTCTTGCCTCAGCCTCCCTAGCAGCTGGGACTACAGGTGTGTGCCACTACGCCCGGCTAATTTTTATATTTTTAGTAGAGACAAGGTTTCACTATGTTGGCCAGGCTGGTCTCGAACTCCAGACCTCAGGTGACCCACCAGCCTCGGCCTCCCAGAGTGCTAGGATTACAGGCGTGAGCCACCTCGCCCAGCCCACAGAAAATCTTATTATTCCAAAAAGTAAGAAAAAAAGTGATCAAAGAATGATGGGGACATGACCAGGCGTGGTGGCTCATGCCTGTAATCTCAGCACTTTGGGAAGCCAAGGCGGGCGGATCACCTGAGGTCAGGAGTTTGAGACCAGCCTGACCAACATGGTGAAATCCTGTCTCCACTAAAAATAGAAAAATTGCCGGGCGCGGTGGCTCACGCCTATAATCCCAGCACTTTGGGAGGCCGAGGTGGGCGGATCACAAGGTCAGGAGATCGAGACCATCCTGGCTAACACAGTGAAACCCCATCTCTACTAAAAATACAAAAAAATTAGCCGGGCATGGTGGCGCATGCCTGAAGGCTGAGACAGGAGAATGGCGTGAACCCGAGAGGCGGAGCTTGCAGTGAGCTGAGATCGCGCCACTGCACTCCAGCCTGGGCGACGGAGCTAGACTCCGTCTCAAAAAATAAAAAAAATAAAAACAAAAATAGAAAAATTAGCCAGGTGTGGTGGCAGGTGCCTACAATCCCAGCTACTTGGGTGGCTGAGGCAGGAGGATCGCTTGAACCTGGGAGGTGGAGGTTGCAGTGAACAAAGAGCACGCCATTGCACTCCAGCCTGGGCAACAAGAGCAAAACTCTGTCTCAAAAAAAAAAAAAAAAAGAATGATGAGGACATGGAAAAAGGACACAGGAGCCAGCTTGAAAGGGTTCCCACTGGCCAAATTTGGGACAATTTGAATATCAAAAAATACATGAAAAAGGAACAAAATAAGAATCAATGAGGCTGTGCTCATATGTTTAAAAGATTTTAAACAAACAAAAACAAAAACAAAAACCAGAGAGAGAAAGCTTTTCCTTAGAGTGAAATGGCAAGTGATTGGCTGGGCACGGTGGCTCAAGCCTGTGATCCCAGCACTTTGGGAGGCCAAGGTGGGCAGATCATCTGAGGTCAAGAGTTCAAGACCAGCCTAGCCAACATGGTGAAACCCCATCTCAACTAAAAATACAAAAATTAGTAGGGCATGATGGCGGGTGCCTGTAACCCCAGCTACTTGGGAGGGTGAGGTGGCAGAATCACGTGAACCTGGGAGGCAGAGGTTGCAGTGAGACGAGATCGTGCCATTGCACTCCAGCCTGGGTGACAAAGCGAGACTCCGTCTCAAAAAAAAAAAAAAAAAAGAAATGCCAAGTGATGAATTCAGAAGAAATAATGAAATTTTTTAAATTTACCATCTAGCAACCACTATAATAACTGATTCAGGCACAAGTCACCAATGGATAGTAAAACTAGCAAGCAAAAATTTGATGAGAAATAAGCTATTTATATAGTCTCAAAGCATGACCCCACAAAATGCATTATTACTTACTAACCATAAGTATGAAATACCTCTAAACTAATTTTACAAAAATTTGCCAGCCAACATCTTAACCAAGTGGTAAAATTAAACATAACCAGTAATTGGACAAATTGACATGAACCTCTTGATACGATGCAGTGAGAAGAACATAATATCGTGTCTTTGGTATTCCTGCCACAAATGCATAACCTAAATCTATTCAAAAGGAAACATCAGACTAACCCAAATTGTGGGACTTGCTACAAAATAATTCTCTACTCTTCAAAAATATTAGGATCACTGAAAATAAGGAAAGACTGAGAACCATTCTAGATTAAAAGAGACTGAACAGACATGACAACTAAATGCAAGGCATAATCCTGAATGGTCCCTGAATCAGAAATAAATGAAGGGGAAAGGGAAGTTTTTCTGCTTTTGTTTTCTTGAGGGAATTTTGTTGGTTTCTGTTGTTTTGTTTTTGCTACAAAAGACATAATTGGAAGATCAGTGAAATTTGAGTAGGGTCTGTGAATTAGATGGCAGTATTATATCAATATTTATTTCCTGATTTTATAGGAGAGTATCCTTGTTTTCAGGAAACACACCCTGATTTATGGGTAATACAGCATTATGTTTGCAACTTATTTCTCAAATGATTCAGAAAAATTACATAGATGGGTGAAGTAAGAAAGAGAAGACGCAATTGTACAACATTAACAACCCGTGGAATCTGGGTAAACTAGGCCAAACGGCAAATAAATACCAACAATTTCCAAAGGACTGAAAGTGCATGTAGGCCGTATTCTTTGCGTGTGTGTGTTTTCGTTTGTTTTGTTTTTTTGTTTTTGAGACGGAGTCTCCCTTTGTTGCTCAGGCTGGATTGCAGTGGCACTATCTCGGCTCACTGCAACCTCCACCTCCCGGGGTTCAAGCGATTCTCCTGCCTCAGCCTCCCTAGTAGCTGGGATTACAGGCACCCACCACCATGCCCGGCTAAATTTTTTTTGTATTTTTAGTAGAGACAGGGTTTCACCATGTTGGCCAGGCTGGTCTTGAACTCATGACCTCAAGTGATCCCCCTGCCTCAGCCTCCCAAAGTGCTGGGATTACAGGTGTGAGCCACCGTGCCCAGCCTATAGAACATATTCTTTAACCACAATGTATAATCTATAAATCCGTTACAAAAAGATAACTAGAAAAAACCTATTTGAAAATAAGAGACACTTATAAATACATACAGATCAAAGAAAAAAAACAGAATGAAAATCAGAAAATAGTCTGATCTGTTATTGAAAAAACTGAACCAAAATATTGGTAATTTGACTCCATCAACATATAACATAAAAAAGACATTGTACATCATGATCAAGTTGTGCTGAACATTAAAAATTGGTTAATAAGCCGGGTGCGGTAGCTCACACCTGTAATCCCAGCACTTTGGAAGGCCAAGGCAGGTGGATCACTTGAGGCAGGAGCTCGAGAACAGCCTGGCCAAGATGGGGAAACCCCATCTCCACTAAAACTTCAAAAATTAGCCAGACTAATTCCAGGTGTTTGGTGGTGCACACCTGTAATCCCAGCTACTTGGGAGGCTGAGGCACGAGAATTGCTTGAACACAGGAGGCTAAGTTTGCAGTGAGCCAGGATCGTGCCATTGCACTCCAGCCTGGGTGACAGAGCAACACTCTGTCTCAAAAAAAATAAAATAAAATAAAATACAGTTATCAATACTACAGTTGTCATGACAATCTTAAAATGAGGAAAATCAATCCCTGATCTGGAAGAGTTCAGGAGCCTTCAGCAATTACGTGATATTTCAGCTGGGTCTAAAAGAATATGTAGTAGGCTGGGTGTGGTGGCTCACACCTGTAATCCCAGCACTTATGCACTTTGGGAGGCTGAGGTGGGTGGATCACTTGAGGTCAGGAGTTCTAGACCAGCCTGGCCAATATGGTGAAGCCCCATCTCTACCAAAAATACAAAAATTAGCTGGGTGTGGTGGCGCACGCCTGTAGTCCCAACTACTCAGGAGGCTGAGGCACGAGAATCACTTGAACCTGGGAGGCAGAGGTTGCAGTGAGCCAAGATTATACCACTGCACTCCAGCCTGCTGACAGATCAAGACTCTGTCTAAAATAAATAAATAAATAAATAACAAGTAATAGTACAGTTATTTAGGCTTTTGTTTAATGAATTCAGTTTCAAAGAGAAAGACAAACTACTTTTTTTTTTTTTGGGGGGGTGAAGGAGTCTCGCTCTGTCGCCCAGGCTGGAGTGCAGTGACGTGATCTCTGCTCACTGCAAGCTCCGCCTCCCGGGTTCACCCCATTCTCCTGTCTCAGCCTCCCGAGTAGCTGGGACTACAGGCGCCCGTCACCACGCCCGGCCAATTTATTTGTATTTTTAGTAGAGACGGGGTTTCACCGTGTTAGCCAAGATGGTCTTGATCTCCTGACCTCGTGATCCACCCGCCTCAGCCTCCCAAAGTGCTGGGATTACAGGCGTGAGCCACCAGGCCTGGCTCTCAAACTAAATCTTATACGTACAATCTTTGACAGTCCTTTCACAGTTAAAGTGAAGATCACAAACTGGTAGCACAGTGGGCTAAAAAAAAAAAAATTGGCCAGCACAGTGGCTCATGCCTATAATTCTAGCACCTTGGGAGGCCAAGGCTGGAAGATCACCTGAGCCCAGGAGTTCAAGACCAGCTCAAGCAACACAGCAAGACTCCATCTCTAAAAAAACACAAAAAAACTGAAGTTGAACTCATTTAGACCAGCCTTGGAAACTCCAGTGTGGCACAGGACCCAACAGATTTACTTCTCTCATTCACACTGACTACATAGCCTTGAAAAACGTGTTTGGGTTTGGAACCCCTGACTCACTTAATGCCAAAAATAAGCAGGATTATGGTGAGGAGAAGAGAAGGAAGAGGCATTTTCAAAACCTGCTGAGTTTTGAGGGCATTATAGAGGCTGAAAGTTTCCGGTTTTAATGTATTCTCCAGTTTTAAAATCGAAAAGAAAATCTACAAAACTGGAAGACAAACACTGAACCAAACATTTCTGTATCAATAAACCTCATATAAAATTATTCTGCTGTTTGATTATATAACTATTATGTTCTATGGCAACCTACTGATGAAATACGGGAATACCAAAAATAATTAACTACTTTTCTCCATGTCATTATCTCCACCATATTAAAAAAAACTTTCCTGAAAAAGATGCTATTGTTATTTTAATTACTCACATGAGACTATTTCAAATTCTTAACTTTAGTTCTAGTAGAATGCTTATATATTTAATATCTGGTATAAATATTAATTGTATAGTCTACTGTATATATATATATATCAAAATCTTTGTAGGCAATATATCTGCAAGAAATAAGACACATCTAGAATAGACACACGTAATCTTCAAAAGCAGTGTGTACCATGCTTTTACATACTCTTTGGTCATTGGGTTAGAAGGTCATGTGCCAAGAAGGAAATGGTTCTGGGCTGTCCTTCAAAAGGCAGAGTGAAAGATTTCCCAAGTAACATGAAGATTTTCATGAGCCATGGATAAGCAACAATAAATAACCAGCTGACAATAAAAACAGATCCATATACCATTTTGGGGATGAAAATATAGCTAAGGATTAAATGTGATTAAATATATGATATATATGATATACCATATATACATGATGTATCATATAGCTAAATAATATATTAAGTACAGCTAAGATTAAATATTTCTAATCTAAACTGTCATCTAAATGTAAGAAATCTCCAGCTCTCTTAAATGTCCAGTTGATGTGCATAACTCCATCTGCCAGCCATGCTATCTGGCTGCTCTGAGGGACACATGGTATCCTTGCTGGAGTCATGTAGTTGATTATACTTTATACTCAGGTCATGTCGTCTCATTTAAAGGGAATACCAGTTCACTCTACAAAGCTATCAACTGTAATCCATGAGTGTAAGATCTTTAGTATGGTTCTATTGGAGTAAA
Source organism: Pan troglodytes (assembly GCF_028858775.2). Classification (NCBI taxonomy): domain Eukaryota; kingdom Metazoa; phylum Chordata; class Mammalia; order Primates; family Hominidae; genus Pan; species Pan troglodytes. Next base: position 9,507,443 of record NC_072419.2, on the reverse strand, counting down.
TCTCTCATTCCTACTACAAACCAGGCACTGCATTAGCAGCTGGAGATATAAAACTGCAAAACAAACAAGTCCCATAAATCCCTGCCCTCAAAGAGCACCCAGTTTAATTGAGAAACAAACTAATACAACTTTGACATTCAAAGAAATGTTCACAAAAACCAAACCTTTCAAGAGCCATTGGATACCATTATGATTTATTATACAGAATACAATTAAGACAGAATTGACAGTGAAATTCCTTCAAATCTTGATAAATGTATAAAAACAGAATTAATGCTGGCTTCCTTCTGAATACCATTTTTCACACAGAAAGTCTTAATCCCTTCAGGAGAGCTGTGGCCTATCTAAAGCAGAAAACAAAGACAGAATTAGATGCTAAGTGAGGCTTGGCTCACTGAACAGCTAAACCGAACTTAGTCCTGCTGCCACTAAACTCAACTGGGTAAATAAAGATGCTCCTTGCCCTACAATGGGGCTATATTCCAACATACCCACCATAAACTGAAAATATCGTTTAAGTAGGAAATGCATTTAACACACTTTACCTACCGAATGCCATAGTTAGCCTAGCCTACCTTAAATGTGTTCAGAACACTCACATTAGCGTACAGCTGGGCAGAATCACCTGGCAACACAGTACACCATGGAGTATACTCATTTACCCTCCTGATCACATGGCTGACTGGGAGGTGTGGGTCAATGCTTCTGCCCAGCACCATGTGAAATTGTCACATTGCATATCACTAGCCTGGGAAAAGATCAAATTTCAAAACTGGAAGTACAATTTCTACTGAATACGTATATCACACCAGCTTTCCCACCATCACAGTATAAAAATCATAAGTTGAACCATCATAAATCAGGGACCATCTATAATGTGAATCCATGCTTCAGTAAATTACATACAGTTGGCCCTCTCTTTTTTTTTTTTTTTTTTTTTTTTTTTCTTTTTGAGACAGAGTCTCATTCTGTTGCCCAGGCTGGAGTGCTGTGGCAGGATCTTGGCTCACTGCAAGCTTCACCTCCCGGGTTCAAGCAATTGTCCTGCCTCAGCCTCCAGAGTAGCTAGGATTACAGGCACCTGCCACCATGCCTGGCTAATTTTTATATTTTTAGTAGAGACACGGTTTCACCATATTGGCCAGGCTGGTCTCGAGCTCCTAACCTCAGGCAATCCTCCCACCCCAGCCTCCCAAAGTGCTGGGATTACGGGTGTGAGCCACCGCGCCCGGCCCAGTTGACCCTCTCTATCTGTGGGTTGCACATCCACAGATCAAAAAAATAAACAAATAAAACCATAAAATAAGAAACAAACTTAAAAATACAGTATAACAGCTATTTACATAGTATTTGCATTGTTTTAGCCATATAGGTAATCTGGAGATTATTTAGGGCCTATAAAGTACACAGGAGGATGTGCATAGGTTACATGCAAATATGCCATTTTATATAAGGCACCTGAGTATCCCTGGATTTTGATCTCCATGGGGGGGATCCTGGAATCAATCACCTGAAGATACTAAGAGACAACTGCATTACTATACCTTTTGGACTATCAGGATCCTTCTGAGACTATAAATGTTTAATCTACACATGCCAATGTGTGAATTATCATATGATATAAGTGTATGAATTATCATACAATAAGTGACTTGACAGATATAAGCACAGAATCTACACTGGGTCAGACTTGGAGTAGTCAGTAAGGAAATGCTGACTGGAGGAGCTGATCTCTATCTGATAAATTATAATGTCAAGTAAGAAGGAGGGAGGTGGGCAGTCCAACCAAAGACAGAGAGCAAGAAAGAGCACAGCACCACCAAGGATCAAGTGGCAGTGGGCTCAGAGAAAAGACAAGGCTACCAACGTTAAGAGGAGTTGGATCATGAGGGCCTGCTCTGTTAAGGAGTTTGGATTTTAGTCACAGAATCTAAAGTTGGGAAGTTAAAGAGATCACTTTTGGCAGCCATCTAATCAATGACTTGGAATAAGAAACTAATAATGAGTAGACAACAAGGGAACCTGCAGCAGTCATCTAGGTGAGAAGCAGCCTGAATTAAGGGATAGGAGAAATGGTGGAAAATAGGCAAATTTGAGAAATGTTACAGATGTAAAACAGTTAGGAACAGATCACCAACCAGATGAACAACATTCAAGTTTCCAGTTTGGGTCACTGTGTTGTGCCATTCATCAAGATAGAGATTATAAAAATAACACACTGAAAAGGAAGATGAGTCAGTTCTGAGACTGTTATAGGTACCTGGGAGATAGCCCAATGGAGACCAGCAGGCTGTTGGCTGTAATCCAGATGGGTTCCGAGGACAAAGTTTCTCCTAATTAGCAAGGAAGCTGAAACCATGGACATGTGCTTCCAGGAAGAACGTGTAGAATCAACACAAGAAGGCCAGAGATGGAATCTTTGGTAACTCAAACAAGGAGTGGTCAAAGAAGAGGGGCCTAGGGAACTGAGGAGTGGCCACAAAGATAGAAAGAGGAAAACGAAGAGAATGTGTCACATAACTCAGGGAAAGATAGTTCAGGGAATAAAGACTGTAAAGTTGATCACATTTACTCAGCTTTTTTCTCTCTTCCCTCTCCCATCCTTTTCACACTCTCCCCTGTTGAAATCAGAAAGGTAAAAAGTTATTCTGTGATAATTCAAATAATGCTACACTGTGCCCCAAATCAACTACTAGGGAGGGAAGACAGAGAATCAAGATCATTATATTTTCTAACATTTATTAAAGATTTACTATGTGCTAAGAACTGTGCTAAGCATTTACCATGCACTATCTAATGCTTAAAACAAACAAATACATAGAGTACTACAGCTGAACCCATTTACTAGGTGACAAAAGTGAGTCTCAGAAGAGCTAAGTATTTTGCCCAAGTTCACAAAAAGCATGGCAGGCATGGAATATGAACCCTAGTCTATCCAACACCCAAAATTAAAATAACTGTAGGGCCTGACAAGGAATATATAAAAGAAACACAAAATCCAATTTGACCAGGAAACAAAAAATTGATTGAGGAGTTATTTTTGAAGAAAAGGCCAGGCATGGTGGCTTATGCCTGTAATCCCAGCACTTCGGCAGGCTGAGGCAGGAGGACTGTTTGAGGCCAGGAATTTGAGATCATCCTAGGCTCATAGTGAGGCCTCATCTCTACAAAAAAAAAAAAAAAAAATCAAAAAATTAGCTGGGCATGATGACGTACATCTGTGGTCCCAGCTACTTACTCAGGAGGCTGAGGCGGGAGGATCACTTGAGCCCAGGAGGTCAAGGCTGCAGTGAGCCATGACTGCACCACTGCACACCAGCATGGGCAACCTACCAAGACCCTGTCTCAAAAAAAGGTATGGGGGGCTACAAAACAAACTCTGAACATGGATTCCCCCTTTGATGCCATATTCAGGACTCTTAACATAAGGAAACGCACAGCATCTCTTGAGTAGAAATATCCTGGAAACACAAAGCCCTTAGTTCCCTTTCCCAGTCTCAAATCTCTGACCAATAATAACTGTATCATGATTCTGTATTTTTAATCTGATAACCATGGCTTTCTGAGATGATAAAACTGTCCTCCTTAATTGGGTAAGTGGCATCACAACCCCAGAAAGAAAAGACATGAGCAATAAAATGAGGTATGGTATATCAAACTCATGGTACTACTAGTACTTTTGCGTTAAGTTTAGGGTATGTGTTTTTTAAATGTTGGTAATTCAGATTCAGCTAATGAAAAGCATTGGAAGTCTTAACCAAAACCTGTTTTACTACATTTACAAATTTAATTTCTTAGTATCACAGATTGCCCAAGAGCTTAAGAAGTTTCTGTTTAAGGTGGTAACTCTGACCTGTCAAGGACTGACTGTGCCTGACAGACTGACTGTGTAAATGTATTTTAAACATCTAAGGAAATTTAATTCAATAAGTAAGGGGCCTAGAGCAATTAAATCTGTTAAATTTATATTAATTTAATTGACAAGCAGGTGAAAATTACTATTCTTATTTCTATACAAAATGCCTATGCTTACAAGTACAATAACAAGACTAAAAGAAAACTGGGTTTTAAATTTACCACTTTAATACATATTAATTTAAAGCCCAAATAATTTTAAAATAGTCCTTCTGTACACAAAAGCCCTTTTCCCACATCAAAAAACTTACACATGTAACTGAGCTGCTCTATTAACCACTACTTGCTCAACAAAAGCCCTCTTCAAAGTAGAACCTTTGAAAACTTACCAAGTACAACTGGATAAGTATGGATGGTTTAAGTAATCTCTCCCACTAACATTGGGGAAACCGAATTGAGCTCCACTTAAGATCCCACCCAAAGGTAAGAACATCTCATCTCAATCTGCTATAACATTCACCCCTTTTGATAAACATAAAACTCTCCTATCTTCCCTTATTGTTACTTGAAATACCAAACTTAAGTAACTTACATTTTATGAGCATGTAGTATTTCAGGATGGTTTCACAAGTATTGCTCATAGTACTTGTGGATGCCTATGGAAAGGGAAAGCTGAAAGGCAGGGGGAGAGAAAACTACCTTTTACTATATATACTTTTAGAACTATTAACATGGACACATATTATTCAAATATACACATAATTTTAAATTAAGCAAAATTTTGAGACAAACACTAACAAACCTTTTTTTTTTTTTTTAAATGCTTTTTCTTTTTGAGACAGGGGTCTCACTCTGCTGCCCAGGCTGGAGTGCTGTGGTATGTTCACTGCAGCCTTGACCTCCTGGGCTTAAGCAATCCTCCCGCCTCAGCCTCCCAAGTAGCTAGGACTATGGGTGCATGCCATTACACCTGGCTAGCTTTTATTTTTCTGTAGAAGCAGGGTCTCACTATGTTGCCCAGGCTGGTCTCGAACTCCTGGGCTCAAGTGATCCTCCCATGTTGGCCTCCGAAAGTGCTAGGATTACAGGTGTGAGCCACCACACCTGGCCTGAAAATGCATTTTCAAACTTACTTCTTCCCCACCATGTCAGTCATATTGAGAATCACTGATTTAGGGGTTCACAGCTGCTGCTGATGGCACTACTGCTCACTGGGCATGAAATACAGGAAGAAAAGGGGTTTTCTTTGTCTTCCACCAGCTGGTAGCAAGAACCTAGCCCAGGTATAGTCTCCCTGAGCTTCTTCTATTTCTCATCTGTGTTTGAGGGCTTTGAGGGACCATTCTAGCTAACACCCCAAACTGGGGAGAGAGAAATACTGGCTGGAAATCACTGTGAAATCTGTCCCTGTTAACAAAGTGGGCAGGCCCAAGAGGTAAGAGGCACTGGAAGGCAGTGATCTCACAGACAGCGTGAGCAGAGGCACTGAGTCAGGGACATTCACATCACTGGGGACATGGGAACCAGGAGAGCAGAAGTATCCCCGTAAAAGCTTGGGCCTCCAGTTCCTTTTAGACAGTGAAAGTCCTGGAACTATCCCACACTGCTCTGGTAACAGTGCTGCTAACATTATCAAAGGAAGACATTCTCTTTACTAATGGTAGTATCAATGCATTTACAATATTGTAATAAGCCACTTGTCAACCAATATTTGAAAATTAGTTGCTCGTTAAGCTATTTGTCAATCAATATTTAAGAACTACTTGCACAATTCACAGGGGCCAGGTTTCAACTTCTTCCCACACACAAAAGCTCAGTTCATTAACTAGCAATCATCTCTTCCAAAAAGCCAGAAATCTAGAACCCTAATGCCTCTACTGCTTAAATCATATTTGTCCATGTATCTCCATCCCTATCACCACTCCTCCCACCCTAAGCCAATCCAGAACACCATCATCACTGGCCACATTTGCTCTAATAAACATCAAATAAGTCTCTATACCCTGCCCAGTCCGTTCTCCACAAACAAACCTTTTACTGCACATCCACCAATAAATAAGAGTATACATCCCCAACACATGTTCATTTATAAACAGAACACAGGTACTAATACCTATAAATACTACAAAACATTTCAAATGAAATACACAATGATCACAATAATGGTACTCCCATCAATTAAAATAGTAATGTAAAACCCATCTTAAAAATATTTTAGTGCGATCCATATGATTAAATATTTCTCATTATGTTTGAAAAATCTCATTTTAATATTTTATTATAGAGCAATTTAAAAGCCTGATTCCAAGTTTTAATGCTATCATAACCAAAAAGAAACATGAATCCAAAGGAAGAAGCACTATGGCTGTGTTTACTAAACTGTGATAATCATTTTTTCACCCACATTATACAAATATTTCCTTTTAAATATGGCTAGCAAATATCCATCTTCTGTGATATACTTTTGAAAATTAATCAAAGATACTATATTTTTTTATTTCTTTTTCTTTTTTTTCTTTTCCTTTTTTTTTTTTTGAGACAGAGTTTCACTCTTGTTGCCCAGGCTGGAGTACAATGGTGCGATCTTGGCTCAGGGCAACCTCCACCTCCCAGGTTAAAGCAAGTCTCCTGCCTCAGCCTCCCGAGTAGCTGGGTTACAGGTATGCACCACCATGCCAGGCTAATTTTGTATTTTTTTTTTTTTTTTTTAGTAGAGACGGGGGTTTCTCCATGTTGGTCAGGCTGGTCTCGAACTCCCAACCTCAGGTGATCCGCCCGCCTCGGCCTCCCAAAGTGCTGGGATTACAGGTGTGAGTCACCGTGCCCGGCCACATTTTTCTATTTCTAACAAATGGACTTGAAATCCACTAAAACTCTTCCCTTACAGTGGTTTCTCTTTTAATTTTTTACTATGGGAATTCTCAAACATATACAACAGTAGAGAAAATACTATAATAAACACTTATATACCTATTATCCAGCTTCAATAATTATCAACGTATGGCAATTCTTGTCTCGTCTGTAATCCTCCAAACATGCTGAATTATTTTAAAGCAAATTCCAGATATCAACATCATTTCATCCAAAATACTTCAGTACCTATCTGTAAGAGAAAGGAGTCTTTCTTTTTAATGTAACCACACTACTATAATAACCTTTAAAAAATTAAAATTGTTTAAAAATCATCTAATATACAAGTGGTTTTCAAATTTAAATTACTCCCAATGGGCTCATAAATAACTTTTTACAGTTGGTTTGCATGAAACAGGATCTAAACAAGATCTATACTTATGTTCAATTAATATGTTTCAAGTCTTTTTTATTTTTTCCAAGACAGAGTCTTGCTCTGTCGCCCACACTGGAGTGTGGTGGCATGATCTCACTGCAACCTCCGCCTCCCGGGTTCAAGCAATTCTCCTGCCTCAGCCTCCCGAGTAGCTGGGATTATAGGTGCGTGCCACCACTCCCAGCTAATTTTTGTATTTTTAGTAGAGATGGGGTTTCACCATGTTGGTCAGGCTGTTCTCGAACTCCTGACCTCATGATCCGCCCACCTTGGCCTCCCAAAGTGCTGGGATTACAGGCGTGGGCCACCACGCCCAGCCTCAAGTCTTTTTTAATCTGTAGCAGTTCGTGTACTTTTTTTTTCTTGCCATTCATTTGAAGTAAATGGGTTCATTTGTCCTATAATATTTTTCACATTCTAAATTTGCCAATTATATCCTATAAACCAGTAATCAGATCTACACTAATCAGAGGAAGGTTTGACTCTGTTTGTTGGGGCAAGCAAGACTATTTCATGAATGATATGTTCTTCCTAGTATCACATAGAAAGAATATAAGATTTGGTTGTCCCAATTTTAGAGATGTTATGATTGATCAGAAGATTGTCACACTGATCCCTTTATTATAAAGTTCCCTAATGGTTTTAACAGCCACTGGTGACCAATGCCTAGATTCTTTACTTCATTAGATCATCTGGAAATGTTTTTAGAAACACATTTGGAGATTTTTATTAGGTTACAAAATTGTTTCTAAGGTTTTCATGTGTAAAATTATGAGAATTTTATAGATGCAACAAAATCACAGTGAGATCATGAGTCATTAAGGAAATGCAAATTAAAACATAATGCAATACCACTTTACACCTACTAGGATGGCTACAGTTAAAAAAAACAAACAACAAGTGTTGACAAGGATATGGAGAAACTGATACACTCATACACTGCTGCTGGGATTGTAAAAAGGTGCAGGCGTTCTTTTTGTTCCTCAACAAAGTCAGTGGTTCCTCAAACCGGGCGCAGTGGCTTGTGCCTGTAATCCCAGCACTTTGGGAGGCCGAGGCGGGCGGATCACGAGGTCGAGACCATCCTGGCTAACACTGTGAAATCCCGTCTCTACTAAAAATACAAAAAATTAGCCGGATGTGGTGGCGGGCGCCTGTAGTCCCAGCTACTCGGGAGGCTGAGGCAGGAGAATGGCGTGAACCTGGGAGGCAGAGCTTGCAGTGAGCCAAAATCGTGTCACTGCACTCCAGCCTGGGCGACAGAGCCAGACTCCGTCTCAAAAAAAAAAAAACAAAAAAAACCAGAGAGTTACCATTTGACTCAGCAGTTCCACTCCTAGATCTACCCAAAAGGATATGTCCACACAAACAGCTGAACACACAACCCACAGATGGGAAAAAATATTTACAGATCGTATATCTGATATGGGACTTATATCTAAAAATATATAAGTAACTTAATAATAAAAAGAGCAATAACTAAATTTTAAAATGAGCCAAGTATCTGAACAGACATTTCCCCAAAGAACATACATAAACGGCCAACAGCACATGAAAAGACGCACATCATAAATCATCATGGAAATGCAAATAAAAACCACAATGAGATACAACTTCACACCCACTAAGATGGCTATAATCAAAAAGAGAGTAACAAATATTGGCAAAGATGGGAGACATTGGGACCCCTAAGCATTGCTGGGAGAAACTGGACCCCTATTGTATTGCTGCTGGAACCTTTGTGAGTTGCTACTGGGAATGGGTAGTCACTTTACAAAACAGTTTGACAGCCCCTCAAAGTTAGTCACCGTTTAACCCAGCAATCCTACTCCTAGGTATATATATATACCCAAGAGAAATTAAAACCTATGACTACACAAAAATTTATACATGAATGTTCATAGCAGCATTATTCATAAAGCCAAAAAGTAGAAACAAATAAATGTTCATCAATTGATGAACCAGTTAGCCAAATGTCGTATATCAATATAATGGATTATTATTCAGCCATAAGAAGGAATGAAGTACTGATACATGATACAACATGAATGAACCCCAGAAACATTATGCTAAGTAAAAGAAGCCAGCTACAAAAGGTCACATATTGTATGATTTCATTTATATGAAATGTCCAGAATAGGCAAATCCAAAGAAACAGGAAGATTAGTAGTTGCCAGGGACTGGAGGGAGGACAGAATGGGAAGTGAGGCTAATGGGTGCAGGGTCTCTTTTTGGGGTGATGAAATGTTCTTAAACTAGACAGTGGCAAAAGCTGCACAACTCTATGCATATAGGAAAAACCACATAACTGTACATTTTAAAAAGGAGAATTTTATAATATGTAAGTTACAGCTTATAATGATTACGTGTAAAAAAATTACAACGAGGAAAACGCCCTACCATTGCACATTTCTTTCTAAGAAAAGTAGTAGTTCCTTTCTCACTCACTATTTAAATAATACTTTTACTTGAAGAGACAGATTAAGATATTATTTTTTCAAATGATATTTGCTAGGTTCAGGTTGAGTATTCCTTATCTGAAATGCTTGGGACCAGAAGTGTTTCAGATTTAGGTATTTTTCAGATTTTGTACTATTTGCATTATTCCTACTGGTTGCAAAATTAGCTGGGCATGGTGGTGCATGCCTGTAGTCCCAGCTACTCAGGAGGCTGAGGTGGGAGGATCACCCGAGCCCAGGAGGTCAAGGCTGCAATGAGCCATGATCATGCCACTGCGCTCCAGCCTGGGCTACATACAGAGTGAGAACCTGTCTCAAAAAAAAAAAAAAAAAAAAAAAAGTGTTGGATTTGGAAGCCTTTTGGATTTCATATTAGGATTACTCAAACTGTAGCCACTTACCATAACAAAAAGTTGGCATTTTTTTAAAAAAGAAAAATGCAAAACTCATCAACAACTCTACAAGATAATTAACAAATACGTGGACTCAACAGCCTGCCCATAGAGAAGTAATGAATGAATTTCATTCTTTTGTTCAGTCAAAGCAGCTGTTCCATTAATTTACATTCAGTCTATTACTCCATATAGTAATGTTCTTATGAAGGCAATCATTTACTATTAAGAATATGTCTTCTCCAGTACAACTTTCTTCCAGTAGCTCACAAAAGAAGTGGTCCTTATTCTTGGATGTAACTATTAAAAGGTAATCTAGGCCTGGCACAGTTGGCACGGTGGCTCATGCCTGTAATCCCAGCACTTTGGAAGGTCTTTTGGCAGGTGGATTGCTTGAGCCAGGAGTTCAAGGCCAGCCTGGGCAACATAGTGAGACCTCATCTCTCCTAAAAATAAAAAATAAAAAAATTAGGTATGGTGGTGCATGCCTGTGGTCCTGGCTACTTGAGAGGCTGAGGTAGGATGATCACTTGAGACTGGGAGGTCAATGCTGCAGTGAACCATGATGGTGCCACTGCACTCCAGCCTGGGTGACAGAACAAAACTGTCTCAAAAAAAAAAAAAAAAAAAGAAAGAAAGAAAGAAAGAAAAGAAAAAAAAGAGAATCTAGTGATACTGAGACATGCTAGAAGCTTCTGTACTTTTATAACCGTATACCAAACTTCCCACACTGCAAAATTTGTTCTAATATTGTTTGTTCACATATTCAGCAATGTTTTCTATACATCTTCCAACGGTATTTTGATTTCCTGACAAAATTATTTTCCATGTAGTACATCAGTCCATTTTTTGTTTAAGTGGGCCTTTTGGGGGTGGGGCAGGAAGAATCTGCCAAGGGTATGTGTTTTTTTGTCTTTTTTCTTTTTTTCCCCTGAAACAGTCTCGCTCTGTCTCCCAGGCTGGAGTACAGTGGCGCAACCTCAGCTCACTGCAATCTCCGCCTCCCAGGTTCAAGCGATTCTCCTGCCCCAGCCTCCCGAGTAGCTGGGACTACAGGTGCGCCCACCATACCTGGCTAATTTCTGTGTTTTTAGTAGAGACAGGGTTTTGCCATGTTGGCCACGCTGGTTTCAAACTCCTGACCTCAAGTGATCCGTCCACTTCGGCCTCCCAAAGTGCTGGGATTACATGCATGAGCCACTGCACCCGGCCCCATTTTGTCTTTTATAAGAACAATAAACTTAAAAACTGGCCAGGCATGGTGGTTCACATGTGTAGTCCCAGAGCTTTGGAAGGCCAAGGTGGGAAGATCGCTTGAGCCCAGGAGTTCAATGCTGCAGTGAGCTATCATTGTGCCACTGTACTCCAGCCTGGGCAACAGAGTGAGAACCTGTCTCTTAAAAACAAGAAACCCTCAAAATATAAATTTTAATAATTGAAGTTAGCAAAATTTTGTAAAGCATCTGATGGAATATCCTTTATCTTTAAACATCACTGCAAAAAAAATGTAGAGGTTCTCTTTATGTTCCAAATTTTTGGTTTTCAAATGTCTTCATACTGGTGACAGCCTCATATTTTATTATTTAATATCTCAAGGTTTTACATACTTTTTTTTTTTTGGAGACAGAGTCTTGCTGTGTCACCCAGGCTTGAGTGCAGTGGCAAGATCTCGGCTCACTGCAAACTCCGCCTCCTGGGCTCAGATGATTCTCCTGCCTCAGCCTCCCGAGTAGCTGAAATTACCCAGAGGCACACGCCACCACGCCCGGCGAATTCTTGTATTTTTAGTAGAGATGGGGTTTCACTATGTTGGCCAGGATGGTCTCGATCTCTTGACCTTGTAATCCACCCACCCTGGCCTCCCAAAGTGCTGGGATTACAGGTGTGAGCCACTATGCCCGGTCCTCCTCTTTTTTTTTTTTGAGACACAGAGTCTCCCTCTGTCCCCCAGGCTGGAGTACAGTGGTGCAATCACAGCTCAATGCAGCCTTGAACTCCTGGGTTCAAGCAATCCTCTGCCTCAGCCTCCCAAGTAAGTGGGACTACAGGCATGTGACACCACATGGCTAATTTTTTATTTTTGGTAGAGATGGGGTCTCGCTATATTGCCCAGGTTTGTCTTGAGCTCCTGGCCTCCTGCACCTCAGGCTCCCAAAACAGTGGGATTATGGGTGTGAGCCACCGTGCAGCTGGGTTCTACATACGATTAAAAGGAATCTTAAAGCAAGATTCCTATTAATGACAGAGCATGAAAGTCCATGTTTCTTATAAATTTCCCGATACTTTCCAATTTAGTAAGAGCTGACTTATTTGAATAGCTCACCAAGAATTCATCACAGGAGTTGGACAAGTGTCAGCTCTGACAACTTGTTTGCTTGTGCTTGTATTATTAGTATTTTCTTTGATCACTGGTTTCTCTGCATGTCCATTTTGTAAAGGCTAGTTCAATGAGAACTGGTTAATATAAACTGTTAACAACATGTTGCAATACATGGAGAACAAATGTATAAATATGTCTCTGCTCACTGCAGAATTCAGTCTCTTCCTTCAGGACACCCAAAGTTCTACAGTTAACACATTAACTGTTTGACCTATAGACCCAAGAAGATGCCAGAGACAATTCCTAAATTAAATGTTTTATCTTATCTTTTAGATAAAAACAATAAAAAGTTCTAAATTTTCTTCCAGTTCCCCTGGATCATCTTATCTACCTCAATTTGAAAACTACTGCTCTGGACTACAGCCACAGTGAACTTTTTAACAATTGCAAATCAGATCAGTTCACTCTCCTGCTTAAAAATCCTTCAAAGATTTAGCTCTGCCTTCAGGATAGAGTCCAAAATCCTTGCATGCCATACAGGACCCTCAACTCTGCTCCTTGCCATTCTCTAGTCTCAACACTGTCCTTAGTCTCTAGTTCTCAAGCCTGGCTACACATTAGAATCACCTGGGGAGTTAAAATATATATACAGGTATGCATCACTTAACAATGGGAACACATTCTGAGGATGAGTCCTGATGTGATTTCATAATTCTGCAAACATCATAAAAGGTACTTACACAAAATGAGATGGTACAGCTTGCTACATATCTAGGCTATATTTATTGTATAGCCTACTGCTCCTAGGCTACAAACCTGTACAGCATGTTACTGTACTGAATACCGTAAGTAACTAACACAGTGAGTATTTGTATATTTAAACATATCTAAAAATAGAAAAGGTATAGTAAAATTATGGATTATAATCTTATAGGACCACTGTTGCATATGCAGTCTCTCCTTGATGGAAACATCGTTATACTGTGCATGACTGTATACACATTCTCAGGCCCCAACTGAGACCAATTAAATTAAAATGCCTGCGGGTGGGGCATTTGCAACCCTGATTTTTCTAAGTTCCCCAGGTGAATCTAAAGTGCAGCCTAGGCAGAGAATTACTCTGTCACTGCAAGCCACCTGCCCCTTCCTGCTCACCATGGTCAGCCAGTTTTAGGTGCTCACCAAGCTCTCAATTAGGCCTTGCTACGCCAAGTGTGATCCACCCACCAGCAGCATCTGCCTCACCCAGGAGCTGGTTAGTAACACAGAATCCCAAGTCCCACCCCAGACCTACTGATTCAGGACTTGGCATTTTAACAAGATTCCCAGATGGTTCATGAGCACATTCAAGTTAGCGAAGCGCTGCCCTGAGCTACCAAATCCCTTCTCAGCTCAGGGCCTTCACAAATGTTTAACTGCAAATGTTGTTTAGCTGCTGAACTTCTCTGACACTCCCGACACCCTATTCTTCCCCTTTCATCACATCTATAATTACCATAGGTGATTTTAATGTCTGTCTACTGCACTAACCTAAAAGTGTCATGAGGACAGACATCACATCCATGTTACTCTGGGGTGTCCCCAGCTTCCGGCACAATGCCTGGTATTTCCAACTGAACAGCATCTAGCCTAATATTTTATACTGCTATGATCCTATTCTAAACTTCCACAATATTTCAATCTCATCAACCAAATCTTTCTTCAACCACAAGTTGGCTTTAGTTACATAAATCTTGGAGATAATCTATATCACAGCACTGTACTTCTTTCAAAAAATCTAAATCAGCTACTGGTCTCTTTTTCCAAAGCAATGTAAATTAAACCTAATTCAAGGTATCATTACATTTCTTTGTAATAGCACTAGATGGGTTGTCAAGAAATGGCCCCATAAATTGCTGATAGTGCTGGAAACTAGTTCAACCTTTCCAGATGCAATTAGGCACCGAAACTGTATCCTCTGACTTGGTGAGCCCAGGTTGGGAGTAAGAGCCCAAGGAAATAATCCAAAAGAAGTATTTGAACAAGGGGTATAAAAGTACCATTTATAATAGCAAAAAGGTAGAAAAAAATAAAAGAATAAAAAGGATTGCACCAACTACAGCTGTTGGCTGAGAGTGGTGGCTCACACCTGTAATCCCAGCACTTTGGGAGGCCAAGGCGGGTGGATCACTTGAGTCCAGGAGTTCGAGACTAGCCTGGGCAACATAAAAATGTCTCTACAAAAAATAAAAAAATTAGCTGGTCATGATGGCACAGACCTGTGCAGTCCCAGCTATTCAGGTGGCTGAGATGGGAAGATCATTTAGCCCAGGAGGTCAAGGCTGCAGTGAGCTGTGATCATGCCACTGCACTCCAGCCAGGGTGGCAGAGTGAGACCCTGTCTCAAAAAAACAAAAACAAATAAAAAAAACTACAGCTGTCGATGCATGGAATACTATACTGTGATTTTTTTTTTCTTTTTTTTTGAGACGGAGTCTCGCTCTGTCGCCAGGCTGGAGTACAGTGGCAAGATCTTGGCTCACTGCAACCTCCGCCTCCTGGGTTCAAGTGATTCTCATGCCTCAGCCTCCCGAGTAGCTGGGATTACAGGCACGTGCCACCACACCCAGCTAATTTTTGTATTTTTAGTAGAGATGGGGTTTCACCATGTTGGCCAGGATGGTCTTGATCTCTTGACCTCATGATCCACCCACCTCAGCCTCCCAAAGTGCTGGGATTACAGGCGTGAGCCACCGCACCCAGCCTGTGATTTTAAATGAACAAATACTTAAATGAGTAAATATAAAATATTTTATGCTATTCAAGAATTCAAAAATCATATTCTATATGTACTGACTGCTACTATAAAAATTATGTCTTGTACACTGACACAAATGGATGTGAATTTAGAGTAAAATAAATACAGTTTTACATTTAATGGATTCTCTTTTCCATAGAGAATACATTAAAATAAATTTTAATGTTGGGCTATTTTTGGGCCTGCTGTTCAGTTTTATTAAGTTAGTGTTATATTATTGCTATTTTTGTTGTACTCAGACTCACTAAAAAACCATTTCTTCACCAGGCACAGTGGCTCATGCTTGTAATCCCAGGACTTTGGGAGGCCAAGACCAGCGGATCACCTGAGGTCAGGAGTTCGAGACCAGCCTTACCAACATGGAGAAACCCCGTCTTTACTAAAAATACAAAATTAGCCAGGTACGGTGACACATGCCTGTAATCCCAGCTACTCGGGAGGCTGAGGCAGGAGAATCGCTTGAACCCAGGAGGCGAAAGTTGCGTGAGCCAAGATAGCGCCATTGCATTCCAGCCTGGGCAACAAGAGCAAAACTCCATCTCAAAAAACAAACAAACAAACAAACAAACAAAAAACATCTCTTCAGTTTTGTCATTTGGAAACATTTATTATTGCACTGGAAGTAAAATGACAAGATTCTATATTTGGCCAGTTTCCCTCTCATAACTCAAACTTCCCCTGCATCTCATTTTTTTCCATGTGAAAATGGAGAAAAATAATGCAATAATGTTTACAAACTGACACTGAGCACCTCCAATGAAAGGTGCTGGCAAATACAAACATGAGGGGTGCAAAAATACAAAACAAAACACCCACCACCACCCGCACTGATCATCCTGCACAAGTTACTTTTATCCTTCTGAGCCTCAACATCTCCCTCTGTAAATTCAAAGAAACTGGCTAGAATCGCATAGGGTGGGGGAGGATTTGTGGAGGAAAAGTAGGCATATAATAGCTGAAAAAGCATCGTAGTTGATCCTCCTGAATTCTCCGAAGATCATCTATCCAGCTATACACTTTGGGGGAGAGGATAAATTGGTACAACCCCCCAAAAAGGGGTGGCAGTTTGGCTCCATGTCTGCAAATCAAAAATGCAGACATATCCCTTGACCCAGTAATTCTACTTCTAAAAGCATATTGTTCAGATAACTTTGCAAATGAGCACATAACACAGTATGTACAAGGACATTCATTGCTGTAAGAGAAGAACCTGGAAACAAATTTTAACCCAAAGATGTTACGGTACAGCCATACAACTAAATAAGTAAAAGCATGTCAACAGAAAGAACAAATAACTCTCTATATATGTTGATAATAGAATGATTTCCTAAATATGTTAAGTAAAAAAACCCAGTAAGGTGTGAGTGGTACGTCCCATGGTGGGAGGAGTATGGATAAGCAGGCACATATTTATAAAGCAACAGTGTCTATGGAAGGCCATATAAACTGAAAACTTCAGCCATCTCTGGGGAGGAGGTTAGGGAGACAGGAGACTTGGGGCCAGGGTAGGAGGGACATTTTTCTCTATATACTCTTTTGTATTGCTAGAACTTTTGAATTTTTCTCTCATCTGCATTAATTATCTTTTCCCAAAATTGAGCAGGATTCTCTCTACACCTTCCTCTGGGTCTAAGAGGCTGTGATTCTACCTCTGTCAGACCCAACCAGTGCCTCCTATATTGCAGGGGCATCTGCATTTGGCCCTATATTGCCCCCAAATGATCTTTCCAAAATTCTTTCAGCCCAAGTCCCTGACCTCCTTTAAATCCTCTAGTAGCTCTCCATTGTCCTCACCTGATCCAGCTATGATTAACCTCTTCCCTCCTCCCCAAGGACAGTGGATTCCTTCCACCACCAAGTTTGCTTGTGCTGCTCCCTCTTGCCTATGTGTGCAGTCCACCACGCGCAAACTCCTATGCATCCTTCATGATCCGAAGGCCCCCCCGTCCCAGGAAAGCTTTCCCAAATCACCCAGGCAGGGGATGCTCCCTACACAGCCTGGCAGAGGCTCTGCAAATACACGGCCAAAATTCAAATCTTGACTATTCCCTCATTTGCCCACTGTTTGGCCTCAGTTTCCAACCCTGTAGAGTAGGAATAAGCCCTTTTATGACTGTTGAAAAGACTGAGGGAATTCATGGAAAACATTACATGGCTTGTCACAAGGCAAATAAAAAATAGCTATTATTATTATCACAATCTTATAGCACCTGTGATGTATTTATATCCACCTGTCCTACATTAGACTCTGAGTTCCTCAAAGGTTAAGGACTGACTTCTTCACTTTTGTATCCCAAGCAATTCACCTGGCAAAGGGAAGACACATGAATGTACTGAAGTCAGAGGGGTGGTTTTTCTGGTTCTGTATTTCACCCAGATGTTAAGTGGCTAAACAGAGAACAGGCCCCGGGATCCCACCATGCCTTACAATGCACGGTATCAGCCAGGTCACTTTGAGCAGGCAGAGGTGAAAAGAGACTGAAGGGCTTTTAGTCTTTCAGAGACAGTTTTTTGGAGGCCAGTGGGATATGGGACCTACCAGTTCCCACCTGCTGACTGCTTATGGGGGCTGGGTGGGATGGACATGGGGAAGCGGGGAATCAGAAATACTAACAGTCCTGGGCATGTACTCCAAGCAGGCCTTCAAAACACGAAAAAATCTCTTGGGAAGTGGATACCGGGAAATAAACAGAGCCTAGGCATAAGAGAGAAGAGATTGGAAAGAATCTACAAGACAACTTGGAGGAATTCTCCCACCATGGGAGATAGAAAGGTGGGCAAGACACAGCTCCTGCCCGCAAGAAGCTTCTCAAATGAGAAGAACTTTAAAAGAAAAAGTGGAGCTTGGCAGGTAAAGGTGGGGAAGAAAGAGGATCACATAAAACAAAAACATCCCAACATGTGAGCGGGCAGTCAAGCAGCTCTGAATACTAGCCAGCAAGCGGGATGAGGGGAAGGAGAATTGGAGGATCAGATTAGGCTAAAAGTAAAGGAGTAAATTGAGGCAAGATTGTCAAGGGCTTTGTATGACCTGATAAGGCATTTTAGGCTTCATTCATCCCATGGGAAAAAGAAAAGCGAGGGAGTTTTTAAGTAAACAAGTGACAGCATCAGATCTGTTTCTGAAAGGAGTGGCCAGGCAGGAAGATGTTCGCCCTTTCCTAGTCAGTCCTCCTCTCGCCCACCATCTTCTGTTTCTCAGGCTGCCTGCACAGCTAGCAGGTGGCAAACGAAGCCATCTCCAGGGTGATGTGACTGGTTCTAGAGCCGGAATCCCTCTCCTGAGCAAAGGCTTCTGATGGCGTTCACCCTGCAGAGGGTGGATTTGCACATTCTTCTTTTCCTGTCTTACAAATATCATCAGTGATCTCAAAAATAAAAACGAAACCCTCAAGACAGGACTCTGCTCTGCTATTTTTTTTTAATCTTCAGGAGATATAATTAGTAACTAATTTTTTCAAAAAATTTTTTTTATTTACCGAAAGTAAAAAGGGAGGGGACCTGCGTTCTCAATTGGCCTATTCTGAATTCTGGGCAGCTCTCAGCCCTTATTTCCCTTCTTAAACAGCCTCAACAGTTGGGAGAGGGCGGCAAGGAGAGGGGCCTGGGAGACGGGCCGGGGCACCGAGGGAGGTGGACTTGAAGGGAAAGAAAAGTTGGTCACTGCAAAAGCAAATTTTCTCATGCCAAGAGTTTTCCTCTTTCCTCCCATTAAATGGACCTGAGCAAATTCTGTTCTCGCCGTTCTAAGTTTCTTCTCTGAGAATGAACTCTGGCAGTGCCCTGGCCTGGTCCCAGAAGGACGCATGCAAAGTTCCTGGGCAGTCGCGAGGGGTCGGCACTCGGGCCGGCACGTTTCCGGGGACCCCCTCCCCGCGACGGACCCGCAAGGATGCACAATCAAACTGCAGGCGCCCGCAGGCTTCTACCCGGAAAAGATGGCTTAGGGCTTAGGGCTTAGGGCTTCGGGCTTCGGGCTCCGGGCTCCGGGCTCCGGGCTGTGGCCCGGGACCCCTCCCACCGCCCCCGGGAGCCGCTCCCCCTTCCGGAGCCCACCCGGGCGCTGCGGCCGCGAACACTCACAGAGTCGGGCGTTGGGCGGGACCGCTGGGGACGAGGACAGCGGCTCCGCCTCGGCTCCGCGGCGGCGTTTCGGGCCGCCACTAGCCCTCAGGGCCGCCGCCCGGCCCGCGGCTCCGAGCCCCGCGGCGGCGGCGGCGGCCTCGCCTCCATAGCGAGGGGAAGCGGCTGAGGGGCGACTGGGCGGGCGACAGTGATGGCGGCAGCGGCCGGGGTCCGAGCGCGATCGCGCGCGCGCGCGTCTCTGTCAGCGCCGCACTCGCCGCAGCCTCGCTCCCGACCCGGCCTTGGCTGTAAGGCGCGTGTTCATTGGCTGTTCAGAGACAGGCGCTGGTTGGCCGACAGCGAACGGGCGTCTCCGGCCCGCGCGGGCCCCGCCCTTGCGCTCCGCTGGGCGCTCACTTGCCGGCTGGGGCGCCGAACCCGGTCGCACGGTCTCCTCGTAGCTCCATAGGGGTTCGCCCCGGGGCTGCCCAGTCCTTCGGGAAGCTGGACCCCGGAAGGACCGGCTGCGAGTGCACCAGTGCCTTCAGCCATTCTACAGTCACAGGCCTCATGACTTGGGCCTTCTTCCCAGTTTACAGATCAGGAAACCGAGGCCAGGCACAAACTACACCAATGTCTAGCCACCAGGGCGGCCTGAAACTCGAGAGCCATCTTCCTAACCCTCTCCAAACGTGATACTGTGGGTCTTTTTTTCCCTCCCCTAATTGCTGCAAAGAACGACGGATCTCACTGGGGAGGGAGAGGAACCTGCCAAGTCCCTAGAACGGGTCTGGCTCCGTGGGTGTCGTCTTACATCAAATCAGCCCACGCCGTCCCCACCCGAGCTCCAGGGTAATCTCCCCCGCTTTCCAGATGCGCATGCTGGGGCCCCGCTCGCCACCGAGCTGAGTAGAAGCACAACACATGGTGCTCTGCGATGGGGGTGCCTTTTGCGATACGCCTGGCGGGGGAGGGGAAGCTCAAAACGCAGAGAGGAGCCAGAGTGCGCCCTCCCCCGGCCGGGGTTGGGGCGCGTAGCCCCTTCCCGGCGCTCCCGGCACGGCGTCTGGTGCGTGACACCCGCGAAGCAATCGCTCAGTCCATCCAGTGGCAGCAGGTTCCTACACGGATCCCCGCGGGTGCTGCAGGACCTGAGCGTCTGCGGCTGAAAGCCGATTACGCAGTCGTGATAGGTGGTGGCAAATGCGACATTTCGCCGGGTTGTGATCCCCAGTAGGGACCCCTGGACATTCCGAGACCCGCGCAGGGCGAGCGGCTGGGCGTCTGCAGGCAAAAGACAGATTGCACAGTAGCGCACAAACCGAGCTTGCGGGTAGGGGACGCTTTATCCCAGACCCAGAGTCTGCGGTTCCCGGGGTAGGTGGCGGCGAGTCTCTCCTCCAGACCGGGCAAACCCTGAGTCCCCCTCACGCACCCCAGGCCGGAAGGAGTCCCACATTCGGGGCGCCCCCGGGGAAGGGTTGTGACCGGCGGCAACTCTTCATGGCAGGGAACACTGCGGCGCAAAAGGGGCTCACATCAGCAGCCCCTACCATCTCCAGTCCTACAATCTCCGGTCCCCACCACTGCCTTCTGTTGGGGCGCCAGTTTAGGACTCTGTGCCCCACTCCTCCGTATTGTGGAATAAGTTAGTCCATGCTAACCAGAGCCAGGGCCTGGGAATATGGGTGGGGCGGGCCTCAGGCCGTCCCCTCCCCATCAGGGAAGTCTCTCCTTGAGTGGGAGTTGTGACTCTCTCTCCCTCTCAGCAGGGCCTGCCTAGAGGTGTGGGTGAAATGGCCGAACCCGACACCTCTGACCAATAGACACTCCAGCCCAAAGGCCCAGAGTCCACACGCCTACTCTCCTAACGCTCAGACCCCAGTGAGGGTGGATCCTTCCCCACGCCCAACATTCACATATCCCCTTAAGTCCAAACTCAATCTATCCCCCAACACCGAATGGAAAAGCGAAAAGCGGGAAGTCAAAGTGTGAAAACCCCTAACAAGTAATGACTGCAAACGCAGAGGTACCACAGTAGCTGGGATAGCAGCCCTATGCTCTAGAACCAAACCCCACCAGCTTACTTTTGCCTTATATCTAATTTACACTATTATTTCTTAATATGTTTCTTTTTGTTGATTAGTTTTTTTTTTACTTTTTATTTGTATTACCCTAGAAGGGGTTGACATGCTACTTATATTTTTAATATAATTGAAATAGTGATTGCAGTTAAGTGTTCATCTTTGAGATTATCTGAAGGACCCCTTTTGGATATGACCACACTTGGAAAAATTGTTGTTGGGCGTGGTAGTCAAAGAGCCCGGGGTTTCCAGCCCCACCATGTGCTGGGTGACCTGAGCCTCCCTCTGCAACTCTTCCTGGAACTTCCCAGGGCTGTATTGAGAATTAGGCATGTTCAGCTTGGCAAGTAACCCATTCTCAGGAAATGAAAGTTCTTTCTCTCCCCATGAGACAGCTGCACTATGGTCAAAGCATTTGTGGGGTGTGCACAGGGGTGACAGAACTACAGACCAAGGAGAACTACAGACCCTGGAGACCCTGGGAAGGAGGGTTCAGCTCAGCAACCACACAGATGCTGTTTCCATTGGAAGAAGACAGAGCCCCCTCCTCAGCTGCCTGCCTGTAGAGACCTGCCCAGCCCTCCATCCTACTTGGCTCCCAGAGTGTCCTGAGCTCCCTCGCCCATCATCATCACAGAGTAAAGGGTTATCCTGGAAGAGAAGAGAACTGAGGAAGGGAGAGGAGGCAGTTTCCTGTGCCCAAGCCTACCCAAATGGGGGACTGCAGAGCCCTCCTACTCCTAGTCCTGCATTAGTTCCAACCCACAGGAGCACATACCTACAGGTAGGCATTTCTCAGCCACCCCACAGGTGCCCCAACAGTCACAGGGCTTATGAGCAAAGGAGAGGACCAGGAGAGCTGGAGGATGGGGGGAAAGGACTCCTGTTTCTTTAGGCAAGTCATTTCCCCTCTCGGGGCCTCCTTTCCCCTTCTAGTAAATGGAACAATGAGTCATTCTCGCAACAAATATTGAGTGCAGACCATGTGCTGGACACAGCAGGGAATAAGACAGAAGAGGACAGAAGAGGCCTCTGCTCTCAGGAGCTTACATTCTGGATAGGAACACAGACAATAAACAAATGAACAAGAAAATTTCCTAAATGCTGAAATGAAAATAAAGCAAGGCAATAAGATAGAAAGGTGAAGTAAATGAGAGCCAAGTCCCTTTGCAGGCCACACTGTTCAAACCCGAGTTTTTTTTTTTTGAGATGGAGTTTTTGCTCTTGTTGCCCAGGCTTGAGTGCAATGGCACGATCTCGGCTCACTGCAACCTCTGCCTCCCGGGTTCAAGCGATTCTCCTGCCTCAGCCTCCCGAGTAGCTGGGATTACAGGACCCGCCACCACCCCCAGCTAATTTTTTTTTATTTTTACTAGAGACAGGGTTTCACCATGTTGGCCAGGCTGGTCTCAAACTCCTGACCCCAGGTGATCCACCCACCTAAGCCTCCCAAAGTGCTGGAATTACAGGCATGAGCCACTGCGCCCAGCCTTTGCCCTGATTCTCCCTGCACTGGCTACCACTGATACAAGGAGAAGAAATGTTCCCAGATTCTTTGCCTCCAGCTACACAGTCCTAGTTCCTAGCCCCAATCCTAGCATCATACATTGGACGAAACTTGGCCCTGCCCACCCCTGTAGGCATAGGCCTGCTGTACAAACTGCTCAGGGCAGAAGGCATCTCACACTAATTTCAATTGAGTAAGCAAGGATTTGAAAAAAGAAAATCCCAGTTCTGGTTTTTAAATGTCACAATTCATAGGCTTATACATCTGTCAAAACTCAGAAAATTACATTTAAGATCTGTGGATTGCAATGTATGTAGATTTTGCCTGAAAAGAAAAAAAAAATTGCAAACCAAAAATGAACTCTAGTTATTGAAATGCATACTGAAGTATTTAGGGGGAGGTGTACTGATGTCTGCAACTTACTTTGAAATATATGAAAAATACGATGGATTGACATAGAGGAATGGATAGATGAACAGATGTGTGATATAGTAAGATGCTAATGGTAGAATCCAGTGGTAGTTACACAAATGTTCACTGTAAAATTATTTCTACCTGGCTGTATGTTTGAAAGTTTTTATAATAAACTGTGGAGGTGGGGGGCAAATCAGTGATTAACTTTACAAAAAAGTATACAAAACTGCCTTTTTAAAGCAACTCTCCCCATAGACAATTCGAATGCTTTTCTACATGCACACACGCCTTTTATAAAGTTGAAATCACTGTTGATATACATTTGTCATCAGTTAAAAGTTATTTCTCACATATTTCTAAAACTTCGTATGTAGAGTGTTTGTTTACATGGCCTATGAGTAAATATACTGTATGTCACTTTGGAGATGTAGGTTTTGTATTGTGTACATTCTAAAAGCACTGGTCAAGCCTCCCTTTCCAGAGAGGAAAACTGGGTTGTTTGGTAGCAATCCTTTTTCACTGAGAACTCGAAAAGCTGGGAAAACATTTTTTAAAGGTATCAAAGAGCTACCAGGGCAGTGAGGAATTCTGGGGCCAAGACTGGGGACAAAAAAAAAAAAAAAAAAGCCCAGAATGATGAGCCCAGCATTGGGGATTATTTCCTTTCCTCTTGTCTGCTGATTCCAAAAGGGAAAGCTGATGGGCTGTGCCAGATCGTGATTCCAAAACCTAGCCACAGTATTTCCAGAACTCTGCTACTCCCTATCAGGAGGTGGAGTCCAGGCCAGGTTCAGTGGTTCACGCTGTAACCCCAGCACTTTGAGATGCTGAGGAGGGAGGACTGCTTGAGCTCAGGAGTTTAAAACCAGCCTGGGCAACATAAGGAGACCCCCGAGACCCCATCTCTACCACGCAAAAAAAAAAAAAAAAAAAAAAAAGAGGTGGAGTCTATTTCCCCTTGAAATTGGTGGGGTGGGCCTGTATTACTGCTGTGACAAACACTCTAGCAGATGTGACGCTACATAACTTCCAAATCTAAGTTAGGAAGGCAGTCCAGATTCTACCTGGCTCCCTCTTGGGATGCTTGCCCTTGGGACCCAGCCACCATGTTGCAGGTGTTCTGGCAGACCACCCCAGCGAAGGTCCCAGTGAAGAACCAGCGTCACTCACCAAGTGTGTGAGTTAGCAAGCTTTCACATGATTTCAGCCCCTAGCTGTCAACCTTTTAGTCTTCCAGCTGATGCCTCAGACACTATGAAACAGACACAAACCATCCCTGTTACAACCTGTCCAAATTCTTGACTCACATAATGAATGGCGAGCATGATAGTTATTTTACCATTTGACTTATATCTCCTTGAAGGACTTTCACAAACTTTCATTTACAAGTCAGGTAGGAAAAGGAAAAAAAGAAATACCTTCTCAGGCCCTGAGTCTCTCACTGTCTTTCTAAAAGCATGGTCGGCCCTAGGGGTGTTAAATAGGGAGAGACCTGAAGCTCCAGTGAGGCCTGCACTCCCTCTGGCTGTGGTTTCCTCCTTGTAGACAAAGTGGGGGCAACAAAGGAGAAGGCAATGCCCTCAGTGTTGGGTGGGGCCCTGGGCATGAAGCCAAGGTGCACTGGAGTGCCAATGGAAGGCTAGATAGGGAGAGCAGAGGGCCCCGTGGGTACTCCTACTGATTGCGGGTCTGGTGTTCATGGTTCTTTTTTGGCAGAATTGAAATCTTCCATCCTCCTTTTCTATTTGGCCCAGAGACAACTTGGAATTGCTCACCACAGTTCAGTGGGCAAGAGTTCCAAAGGCCACCACCCCCTGACCCCTATGGCCCGCAGGCCACACACTTCTCATTAGTCCTCCAATCACCACTGCAGTGCAAATTGGGGCCTTGCCTCAGGCTCCCTTCTCACAGAGGGCCCGATTCCAGTTCCAGCTTGCACTTGGCCCGGGGTTTCAAATCCCTGTTTTGCCACATATTTGTTATTATCGAACTCCCTGGTCCTCAATCTCCTTTCTGTAAAGTGGGGTGATGTTACCTCACAGGGCTGTCACGAGGAATAAATGAAGTACAAGCAGCAAAAGTGTTTAGCATGGTTCTTGCGTGTTTACACGCACACACACAGAATGCTTTACAGTATGTTCTTGGTGAGCTGGTGCTTAAGTTTTGTGCCATCTCTCCCTATAATCTTCCTAGGAGCTGTGAGATAGAGAAAGCTTTCCTTGGTAACTGTGGAGAGGACACGCTTCCTGTGAGTATGGCTGGAGAAGCCCCCACCTCCAGTCCCAACACAACGGAACACATGGAGTTTTGCTGTGGTGTCTGGAGGATCCTGTCTTGAGCTTGCCTTTGCTTAGGCTGGACTGTGTAAGACAAGCACTCTAAAGTGTTCCAACTTTATTTAAAACCAGACAGCCCTGCTACCATGCCCCCCCTCCTCAGCATTGCTCTAGGGGAGGAGCTGGATGAACTATGGCCCTTCTGCCAAGCCCAGGTGCTAGGGGAGGAACCCCTTGCTTGAGATGTACAGGATGGACTCCTCACTTCTTCTGGGCTTGTGCCCTGGCCCGTTGAATCTTGTCAGCTGTGGCCCCATCTGTGGCTCCCGTGCAGTGGGACAATACGAGGCTCAGCTCAGCCTCATTCCGGTGTTCGATGGCCACATCTGCAGCCTGAGCCACATCGCTGTGGTTTGAGCAAGAGAGGAGGTGGTGTTGGGGCTGCTCAAGGGCACAAACCCTGCCTCTCACCAGCCCACAGCTCAGCCACCCAGCACCCACAGGCCCTCAGTTGACGCACCCAACAAGAAGCAAAGCCTTGACCTTCTGCTCGGGACCCACGCGGGAAGCATACTTCTTGGCTTCGTATTTGTTATGTTGTTTCATGCAGATCTCCACAAAAGGCTTGGAGGAGAGGAAGCGGGTGGAGGGAGAAGGTAACGCACAGCCCTCCTGTCCTCTCTCTTACGAGCAGAGGCGCAATGCACACATCGTCCATATATATTCTATATGTATACACCCGTCAGTACATATAATCCCCCAACCCCCATGCACAGACAGTTGTGATCTCAGCATTCTTAGGGCAGAAATCACCTAAACCAAAGCTCTGTCAGAGACTTGAGATCAATTATTTCCACGCTTCTGCTCTACCACCCACCATTACCCCTTGTAACAGGCGTTCCTGCCACCAGCCCTCACATTTCCTGTGTTCTCTTGTGATTGACATTCTCAAACCTGCCCTATACACCTCTGAACTACCCACCACAGAAAACAGCCCTCAGTATCTCCACTGCCTCCCATATGCACCCTCCCTGTGCCCTCTCCACCCTCCTCAAACAAGACTTTCCCTCCAGCACATAGTGCCCCCTGTGGCCCTCCCTGGGGAAAGCAGCTCATTCTCCCTCCCCGTAACATCTGCAGGCAAACTTGGACCCATCCTCCAGTGCACCCAACACAGCAGATGGTGCCTGCCCACAAATGTGTATACAGGAACCACTCGCTAACTATGCGGGCAGCTGAACAGGAGCATGAACGGGCCATCCTATCTGTCTCCCTGCCTAGCCCTCTCTCCCGAAGACTACCCTCACTGGAAGTGGGCTGGAGGGAGGACCCTGCCTCACCAGGTAGCCAATGGGTGATTTCTTGCTCTTGGAAAACTTCTCTAGCTCTTCCCAATCTTCCAAATCTGCCAGGGCAGTCAGCTTCAGCCACCAGAGCCTGCAGGAAAGCTGGGCTTGGAGGTGTTGCAGGAGAGGCAGGTGGTCTTGGGACCCACATGCAGCCTGGGCCCTCACCTACCTCTTGTCAGGGATGCGGAAGTCACGTGCCAGCTGCTCTGCACGCTTGTTGTGACCGCCAAGAATGAGGGTGGTAACTGTGTCATGTAGAGACAGGTCTAGGAACTGGCCCCCCAGCTCATCTTCTAGGCGCCGCTGCAGCCGTAGGAGCCGCATTTGATCCTCTGTAGCCTGGGGACCCGGATAATGAGGCATGATGGGGATGAGGGACCAGGAGGGAAGACCAGGAGACGAGGAGGCTCTTGGAAAAAGGTGGGCCAAACCTTGGCTGCAAACTCATTCTTGGCCTTGTAGAAGGCATCGGCGGCTGTCTGCAGAGCTGCTACTCGCCCCTCAATACGCTATAAAGACAAGAAGGAAGGCCTGAACTCACAGCATGCAGGACCCTCGCCCTCCTCACCCAGGCTACAGTCTTCTCCCCCATCCCTGTGCCCAGGGTCGCCAGGGTCAGCCTTGCCTGCTAGGTGCACCACTCTGATGTCCTAGAGGGATGGCTAGCTCCTCTGACACTAACCCCCATCCTGGCCTCACGTCAGAGTCTCCCTCACAGTGAGGACCAGATGGAGTGTGCACCCAACACGAAGGCCTAGATTCCTGAAGGAACCGGACCAACAGCCCCAGCCCACATGCCCCACACACCCCACACGCCCCATGGATCTCAGACCTCTTCTGCAGCATAGCTGGCTCGGATGTGGAAGCTGCCCAATTCCTGGTGATTGTCATCCTGATTGTAAAGGTCCTTCAGCGTCTCTAGCTCCTGATGCTTACAGAACTGGGGCCACAGGCAGGCAATCAGTCAGCAAGGCCAACTCAAGTGCTCAGAAGGCTACACCACAACCCTGCCCACTACACACACCTGTCGGTACAAACTCAGGGCCATGGGCTGATTCCGAAGGGTCATGAAAAAATCTCCTCGGTTCAGCTCATTCTTCAGGTGCAGCAACACCGTGAACACTGCAGGAGAGTAAGGTGGAGTGGGAATTCCAGCCAGGCTCCCACTTAGCCCAGGGGCCCCCCAGCCTTGCCCTCACCCAGGTCAGTGTCCCCGCTCTCGATGGCCTTGCTTAGTGCCAGTTTGCTCCTCTTCATCTTTAGGAGAAGGGGTACCTGCTCCCCTGAGCGTGGCTCATACTCCAGCAGCTGTGAGGTGAGAAGGCAGGCACAGAGAGAAGGAGCTGGCATGGGGGCCCTGAACAACCACATCAGAGTGTCTGTGGAGGGCTGGGCACCCACACCTTGATGGCCAGCTCCGTGCGGCCACAACCATAGGCTCGTGCAGCAATGTCGGAGTAAGAGACACCAGGCGTGTCCCCCAGCTTCTGGTTAATGGCTCGAGCCACATCCTCATCTGAGACATCCTTCTGTTGCACCTGCAAGGGATGCGGGGTGTCACAAACATCTGGATGCCATTCCTCACTCTCCACTCCTACAAGCCCTTAGGACCCACCCCTTCAGTTCCCTTCCTCCCTCCCTCCCTTCCTTCTTCTTTCTTTCTTTCTTTCTCTCTTTCTTCTTTCTCTCTCTTTCCCTCCTCCTCCGCCCCCCCCGCTTCTTTCTTTCTTTTTTGAGACAGAGTCTTGCTCTGTCGCCCAGGCTGGAGTGCAGCAGTGCAATCTCAGCTCACTGCAACCTCTGCCTCCCAAGTGAAAGCAATTCTCCTGCCTCAGCCTCCCGGGTAGCTGGGATTACAGGCATGCGCCACCGTGCCGGGCTAATTTTGTATTTTTAGTAGAGACGGGGTTTCACCATGTTAGCCAGGCTAGTCTCGAATACCTGACCTCAGGTGATTCGCCCGCCTCAGCCTCCCAAAGTTTTGGGATTACAGGCATGAGCCACCGTGCCCAGCGCAGTTCTACACTTTCTATTTCCTCCACCTCACCAGGGCCTGGAATCCTCTAAATGCCCTTGGACCCCATCCCACATCCTTGCCTTGTAGCAGGCCCAGTGGGCCAGGATCCTGCTGACGCCCTGTACTTCAGGAAGGCGCAAGTACTCGCATATCTGGATGGCCAGGGGGTAAAGTCTCCGCAACACGAGCCTGGTAGACCCGGTGGGTAAAGGATACAAGGAGTGAGGTGGAGGAGAAAGGGAGCAGAGTGGTCTCAGCCTGCACATCAGGCCTCCCACATCCTAGATAGGTCAGGAGCAGTGACCATAAGACCCCACCCAAGGCTGTAATGCCCACCCCCCTGACAGCCCGCTCACTGCACCCTTGGGCTTACCCTACCTGTCCAGCAGCACCTGGATGGTGAGCTGCTTGTATCTGTATTTTCCTCGGTTAAGGATCCAGTTGGAGAATAAGCCCCGCTTGCCAGGTACCTGCAGATGCATCTCCAGCCCCTTCCCCTGCCACCCCTGGCTGTAGGGTACCCTTCTGGCGTGCACAGGGATACTGGCTATAGGTGAGCGGGATCCCGATGTGATAGTCCCGAACAGCATTGAGCACACGCAGGTCCTGACACATGTGCACGAAGCTGTCGGGTGGAAATCTGTCCAGGAAACACTTTCCGAAGGAGGCGGCCTGAGAAGAGCCAGAGGGCAATAGGAGAGAGCTTCCCTGCTGCCCATCCCACCCCCTCCCAGCCCCACCCTCCCCAGCCCGGCCATCCAGGCCAACCCTGAGCAGACTCTTCTGCATGTCTGGCTGGTGCTCATGTCCTGCAGCCTCAATGCACTGCTGCACGGCCTGGGTCAGCTGGCCCAGCTCCTGGATCTCCCGCAGGTACTCGTCCGCCTTCTGGCTCTCTTTCTGGTGGGGAGCAGTCCAGAGCCAGGGCATCATGACAGAGAACACTCCCACATCTGGCCCCTAACCATTCTGGGTTGTGGTTCAAATAAGCTGGGTTGGAGGAGCTGCACAGGCTGGAGCCCCAACTCCCTCAGCCCACTCAATCCACCTGAGGTGCCCACAGACATCATCCCGTATCAGCCCACAGCTGCCTTTAGGGGGGCCTTGAGAACTCCTCCCAATAGTAACCCAGACTGGGTGGGGATAGTGGGGATGTTCTGCCCGTCCCTATCACACCACATGGAGGACATAGTGTCTCTTCAGTTTACCTGAGCCAGCCCTCCCCAGCCCAGACCAGTGTCCTGCCTGGACCCCTCTCTTGACAGGTGGCACCTGGCTATGCTCACACATGCCCACGCAGGGGCAGGGGCAGGGGCAGGAGGAACCATTCTGGGACTGGGAGAGAAGCCCAGGGCTTTACCTCATACTCCTTCTGAGCCTCCAGGAGCAGCGCCCCGGGGGCCATTGAGGCAATTTTGAAGATTTCCTCGCTGGCCGCTGGGGAAGGGAGTTGGTGAGTGAGGGAGAAAGGCAGGGAAACCCTCAGCCCTGCCTCAACATCCTATTCCTGCTCTGTGGCACTGGCCCAGGGCAGCTGGGGTGCCGAGGAGTCCCCACCTTGGGTTATGTGGTGCCCTTGTGAAGGCCTCACCTGGAACCTCATGCAGGAACTCGTGGGTGCTGCGGGAGAAGATGCGGACCCCATCGAGCTCAGGCACCAGGTAGGAGTCCTCATCCAGCACAAACCTGAGCTTGGTTAAGGCTCCTAAGAGCACCTACAGATGGGACGGGGCAGGTGAACCCTCCCCTCCCCTCCCTCCACACACAGGCAGCCCTCCAAGGATATTGGATGCTCTCGGGTGCATCGCCCACCACCATCAGCCGCCTTTCCCAGGCCACCACCACGGCCCTCTCCTTGCTACGAGGACGGCTGCACCTGTGAGCAGCATATACACACCGGCTAGACACTGTCCCATGGCCATGTCTCCCACATGGCTGCTCATAATCCTTTGTCTCGGGACAGCCTGTATACACTTGCATCACTGACTGTACACTGACCTCTCCACTTCCCTCTTATCCCTGAGCTCTCAGCTCGAGGCAGCTGTGGCCCACAGAGGACAATGGTTTCCTTCAAGTGTGCAATGGCAGAGAAGGTAAGATCCAAACTCCACTAGGCTTGGCCAGTAGACATGACGAATCAAGGAACTGATTGTCCCAGGAAGCAAGCTATGTCTCACCCACACCCCCAGCAATAACACCCCCATCCTTACCAGACCATCTGCTTTGGAGGTGCCCGGATGTTGCAGTTGAACTCACATAGCTTCTCCTGAAATGGTGTGGGCAATGTCATGGCCCTGTCCCAGCAGTCACCATTCTAGTCGAAAAGCCCTCCCGCATCACCAAAAGATGTTGTACCCTGGACAAGGCACAGTACCCCTGTGTTGCCCCAGGATCACACCTTGAGTGATGCTGTCCCCATCCAGATGTAGCCTGTGTCTGTGAAGAGTGCCAGGTGTCGGTAGGTGAAGGAGACAGCCATCTGTAGGAAGCTGCTTACTCCTGGGGCCAGGCCAGGGGGCGTCTGAGGCAGGGCCAGGGTAGGGGTGGGACAGATACATACTGACTTTTCAGAGCCTTCCTATTGCCTAACCCAGCCCGTCCACTTCATTCCCACTCAGGGCCCTTACCACTGCAGAGCAGGCTGCATGGTCCAAGAGGTAAAGGTCAGGCCCCACAGCCAGAAGAATGTGTGCCACTCGGTCCTGGCACAGCACAGTCCAGCAGGAGGGTGCACTTTGCAGACCTATGGCCAGGGAAAAGGACGGTGTTAGGATGACCAAGGCCCACCGTTTCTGTTTCTGTGGGTCTCTAGCCACCGTTTCTGTTTCTGTGGGTCTCTAGCCACCGTTTCTGTTTCTGTGGGTCTCACAGGCTAGAGGCACATCTGTGGGTACTACTTGGCTATCTCAGCGGTGTCAGGGCTTACCTGGCACCTCTGGCATCCGGCGGAGTTTGAGGTCACCCACATTGGCACTGAGGGTGAAGCGGTGGGCCCCTGTGAGGATGGCCACTCCGGAACCAAACTCAGTGTGAAAGATCCGGGCATCCAGAACCCGGTTCTGGAGCACTTCCTGAGGAAAGGGGGCCATGGGTTAAGGGAGCCACAGGGTCATAAACTCTACCCCGCTTCCCCAGCCCTCTGTGACCCCTACATTGCCCATGCTGAAGTGTCTCCGGAAGTCACCATGAAGCCCATAAACCAGTACAGCACCATCTTCCTGCACACAGAGCAGCTCCTCCTCAGCTGACCAGCCCAGGGACACCACGGGTCCACTCTTCCACTGCAGGGGAGAGAGGTTCCTAAGGCTGTCCTCAGGTGAGGAAACCCTGTCCAGCCCTGAGCCCCAGGGACCATCAGAAGTGCTCACCAGCAGGCTGGCCAGAGGCATGCCGGAAGCAGAGTATATATCGAGCACTGGCCTCACACTAGCAGCTTTCTCCTTCCGCCAGGGGTTCCTCAGCAGTGCTGCAGTTTGAGAAGAGACCTTCTGTCCTAGCTCCCTAGGCCCACCCCATGTGAAGCAGGCCTCACATCCTGGCTCCCCAGGCCCACCCCATGTGAAGCAGGCCTATAAAAACCAGAAGTAAAAGCATCTCAGCAGGGTGAGTGGGGGGTGGCAACAAGAACAACCTGACAGCAGGGCCCCAGGAATCAAGGACCTTGAGTTCATCCCAGGGTCCCAGAGCAGGTGGTGGTGGAGGGGCAACATACCAATGGGGCCCCCATAGGGTGCAGCAGCCACCAGGCAATCCCTGAGTTCCTCCTTCAGGTCCCAGTCCATGCTGTACAGCTCATATTTCCTGCCCACACAGAGATGAGCAGAAATTAGCCTCATTACCCTGCATCCGGATGGAGTGAACCCCAGAGGAATTCCTAAAGCCTCCATTTGTCTTCCACAAGGCCGTAGAGGAAGTCTCCACCCTCTACCCCCAGAGGCAGGGAGGAGGGTGATGACCAGAAAGTTGGGTGAACTGACCACATGCATGCCTAGGGACAGCAGGCGAGGGAGCAGAGGGTGTTGGCAGGGAAGGATGTGGTTCTTGGGGCAAGTGTCCAAGGATGGCAGGAGCTCTTGAGCCAGGCAGGCTGTGTGGCCAACATCCAAGGCACAAACTGAGATAGAACTAAAGTGAAGTGGCTGGCTCAGGCCAGCTTTAGCAGGAAATGAGACTCTCAGAAAAGGTCTCTCAGAGAAGAAAGCCTTTCTTCTATTTCTAGTCCTTCTTTTTTGAGAGAGGGTCTCACTGTGTTGCCCAGGCTGAGGTGCAGTGTCACAGTCACGGCTCTTTGCAGCTTCAGGCTCAAGTGATCTTCCCATCTCAGCCTCCTGGGTAGCTGGAACTCCAGGGTGCACTACCACACCTGGCTAATTTTTGTATTTTTTGTAGAGATGGAGTCTCCCCATGTTGCCCAGGCTGGTCTCAAACTCCTGGGCTCAAGCAATCCTCCTACCCTGGCCTCCAAAGTGCTGGTATTACAGATGTGACCTGCAGTGCCTGGCCTATTTCTGGTTCTTAATGAATCAGGGTGTGGGCTTTATACCCAGGGGTTCAGCTCTATGCTTATTGACGATGAACTTAGTTTTAGAGGTACTGAGTTAGCAGTGCCTGAAAGAAATCCAAGAGGAGCTTTTCAGTGAGATGGTGCTGGGAGGAGTCCTGGATTGGGCATGTTAATCTGCCAATGCTTGGCTTATGGCAGGCAACCAAATCACAAATCACAACCAGGCATGAGATGATTGCAATGTGAAATGCTCATGGATCACTGAGTGTGTGCTGCATGGGAAGTTGGAGTAGAGAGCTTGAGGTATGTCATTATACCTCAAGAGTGGGGGAAAAGGGGTAGCAAAAGGGACTAAGAAGGAATGGGCACTATTCCAGGACACCAAGAGAAGACAGTGTTTAAGAAGGGCATTTCAGCCAGTATCATTTCAGGGACCTTCTCATTAATGATCAGGAATATGCCCATCATTACCTACTATTTGACATCCTTGTTGTGGTTCTAGCCAACATAATTTAAGAAAAAAAAAATAAAGAGATGTTTATATCTTGACGAAGGAGCAGAGTTGTTTCTATTGGCAAATAATGTGATTGTCTACTTAGAAAATCCAAAGTAAGGGGTGAGGTGGCTCATGCCTGTAATCTGAGCACTTTAGGGGGCCGAAGCAGGCAGACTGCTTGAGCTCAGTGGACCGAGACTGGCCTGGGCAACATGGAGAAACCCTGTCTTTACAAAAAATACAAAAATTAGCTGCATGTGATGGCACATGCCTGTAGTTACAAGTAGCATGCCAGCTACTTGGGGGGCTGAGGCAGGAGGATCGCTTGAACCTGGGAGGTTGAGGCTGCAGTGAGCCAAGACAGCATCACTGCACTCCAGCCTGGGTGACAAAGTGAGACCCTGTCTCAAAAAAAAAAAAAAAAAAAAAACCCCAAAGTAGTCTAGGGAACAATGAATACGAGACTTTCACAGAGGGCATAGGGTGATCAACAAAAATCAATCTATTTTCTATACCAAGAAATTTTCATACCATAGCAAGAATCGATTGGAAATACAACTTTTCGAGGTGAGGTGGGCAGATCACTTGAAGTCAGGAGTATGAGGCCAGTCTAGCCAACACGGTGAAACCCTGTCTCTACTAAAAATACAAAAATTAGCCAGGCGTGGTGGTGGGCACCTGTAATCCCAGCTACTCGGGAGGCTGAGGCAGGAGAATTGCTTGAGCCCAGGAGGCAGAAGTTACAGTGAGCCAGGATCATGCCACTGCACTCCAGCCTGGGGAGCAAGAGCAAAACTCTATCTCAACAAATAAATAAATAAACAAATAAATAAAATTAAAATTAAAATGCAAAAATTAGCCAGGCGTGGTTGTGGGTGCCTGTAATCCCAGCTACTCAGAAGGCTAAGGCAGGAGAATCACTTGAACCCAGGAGGCAGAGGTTGCAGTGAGCCAAGATTGTGCCACTGCACTCCAGCTGCCTGGGCGACAGAGTGAGACTCCATCTCAAAAAAAAAAAAAAGAAAGAAATACAACTTTTAAGAGATCCTAATAATTATGGCGATAAAACTGTAAGATATCAAATGATACATCTGATGAAAATTTTACAAAATCAAATATTTTCCAAGGATATAGAAAACATGGAGCAATATCCAAAATGATCTATAAATGTACAGGAATTCCAATAAACACCTTCTGCCAATTATCTGGCCAGTGGAGGGGTAATGCACAAACTGATTCTGAAGTTCAAATGGGGGGCTGGGCGCAGTGGCTCACGCCTATAATCCCAGCACTTTCGGAGGCCGAGGTGGGAAGATCACCTGAGGTCAGGAGTTCGAGACCAGCACGGCCAACATGGTGAAACCCCATCTCTACTAAAAATACAAAATTAGCTGGGCATGGTGGCGCATGCCTGTAATCCCAGCTAGTCAGGAGGCTGAGGCATGAGAATTGCTTGAACCTGGGAGGCAGGGGTTGCAGTGAGCCAAAATTGTGCCACTGCACTCCAGCTTGGGCGACTGAGGGAGACTCTGTCTCAAAAAAAAAAGAAAAAGAAAAAGAAAAAAAAGTTCATATGGGGGAAAAGATCATCTGAAAGAGGAAATACCACAAAATATTTAAGAACATTTTGAAAATATGAGAACAGATGTATACCAGATACACACACGATATAAAATTAATTAAAACTATTATTTTGGCACAGGAATGTGCAAATAGATCAATGGAAGAGGATGGAGTCTAGGAAAAGATCTCAGAATTGAGCAAATAATAAAGCTAGCATTTCAAATTGGTGCAAATTGATACTTGAAACGAGACTATGGGCCATATAGGAAGAACCACAATAAATGCTATTTCATTATTTTACTTCTGTGTTAATATACAGAAAAATGCTCAAGAGACTTCCATACTAAACCAGACACAGTGATTACCTTTGGGGAGGGTGGTAGATGGGGTAGACACCTGCGGAGCTGTCCACTTTTATACTACAAGCATACATCATTTTGTTGCACTTTGCTTTACTGTACTTTGCAGTTACTGCATTTTTACAAATTGAAGGTTTGTGGCAACACTGAGTCAAGCAAATCTATCAGCGTCATTTTTCCAACTGCATGTGCTCACTTCATGTCTCTGTGTCACAATTTGGTAATTCTCGCAATATTCCAAACTTTTTCATTATTATTATATCTGATATGGTGATCTGTGATCAGTGATGTTACTACTATAATTGTTTTGGGGGTGCCACAAACTGCACCCATACATGATGGTGAGCTTAACGGATAAATGTTGTATGTGTTCTGACTGCTCCACCAACGAGCCGTTCCCCGATCGTCTCTCTCTCTCTCTCTTCAGGCCTTCCTATTCCCTGAGACACACAGTGTAGAAATTAGGCTAATTAAAAACCCTCTAACTGTTCAAGTGAAAGAAGAGTGGCAAATCTCTCACTTTAAATCAAAAGCTAGAAACGACTAACCTTAGTGAGGAAGGCACGTTGAAAGCCAAGACAGGCCAAAAGCTAGGCCTCGTGTGCCAGTTAGCCAACTTGTGAATGCAAAGGAAAAGTTCTTGAAGGAAATTAAAAGTGCTACTCCAGTGAACACAGGAATGATAAGAAAGCAAAGTAGCCTTTTTGCGGGTAAGGAGAAAGTTTTAGTGAACTATGTACAAGATCACAACATTCCCTTACGCCAAAGCCTAATTCAGAGCAAGGCCCTAACTCTTTAAATTCTATAAAGGCTGAGACAGGTGAGGAAGCCGCAGAAGTTTGAAATTAGCAGAGGTTTGTTCATGAGGTTTAAGGGAAAAAGCCATCTCTGTAATGTAAAAACACAAAGTAAAGCAGCAAGTGCTGACAAAGAAGCTGCAGCAAGTTATCCAGAAGATCTAGCGAAGATCATTGACAAAGGTGGTTGGCTAAACAACAGATTTTCAATGTAGACAAAACAGTCTTATATTGGAAGAAGATGCCATCTAGACCTTTCATAGCTAGAAAGAAGTCAACACCTGGCTTCAAAGCGTGTAAGGACAGGGCTGACACTCTTGTTGGGGCCTAATGCAGCTAGTGACTTTAAGTTGAGAACAGTGCTCATTTACCATTCTGAAAATCCTAGGACCCTTAAGAATTATGCTAAATCTACTCTATCTGTGCTCTAGAAACGGGATAACAAAGCCTAAATGACAGCACATTGTTTACAGCATGGTTTACTAAACGTTTTAAGCCCACTGCTGAGACCCACTGCTCAAAAAAAAAAAAAAAAGATTCCTTTAAAAACATTACTGCTCATTGGCCAGGCGCGGTGGCTCATGCCTGTAATCCCAGCACTTTGGAAGGCCGAGGCAGGCAGTTCACAAGGTCAGGAGTTGAGACCAGCCTGGCCAATATGGTGAAACCCCGCCTCTACTAAAAATACAAAAATTAGCCGGGCATGGTGGCGTGCGCCTGTGGTCCCAGCTACTCGGGAGATTGAGGCAGAGGAGTCACTTGAACCCAGGAGGCGGAGGTTGCGGTGAGCCGAGATTGCACCACTGCACTCCAGCCTGGGTGACACAGCGAGATTCCATCTCAAAAAAAAAAAAAAAAAATTACTGCTCATTGACAACGTATCTGGTCCCCCAAAAACTCTGATGGAGATGTACAAGGAGATTAATGTTGTCTTTATGCCTTCTAACACAACATCCATTGTGCAGCTCATGGATCAAGGAAAGAGTGATTTCAATTTTCTTTTTCTTTCTTTCTTTCTTTTTTTTTTTGAGATGGAGTCTCACTCTGTTGCCCAGGCTGGAGTGCAATGGTGCAATCTCAGCTCAACGCAACCTCCACCTCCCGGGTTCAAGCAATTATCCTGCCTCGGCCTCCTGAGTAGCTGGGACTACAGGCATGCACCACCATGCCCAGCTAATTTTTCTATTTCTTTAGTAGAGACAGGGTTTCACCGTGTTGGCCAGGCTGGTCTCGAACTCCTGACCTCAAGTGATTCGCCTGCCTCAGCCTCCCAAAGTGTTGGGATTACAGATGTGAGCCACCACGCCCGGCCTCAATTTTCAAGTCTTATATAAGAAATACATTTTTTTCTTTCTCTCTCTCGTTTTTTTGTTTTGTTTTGTTTTGTTTTTAGAAAGACATTGTCTTGCTCTGTTGCCCAGGATGGAGTGCAGTGATGTGATCATGGCTCACTGTAGCCTTGAAGCCTCAAACTCCTGGACTCAAGTGATGCTCCAACCTCAGCCTCCTGAGTAGCTGGGACTACTGGCGCATGCTAGTGCACTTGGCTAAAAAATTTGCGTGTGTGTGTGTGTGTGTGTAGAGAGACGGGGTCTCTGTTGCCAGGCTGGTCTTGAAATCCTGGCCTCAAGTGATTCTTATACCTTGGCCTCCCAAAGTGCTGGGATTACAGGTGTGCACGACCGTGCTTGGCCTAGAAATACATTTTATAAGGCTATAGCTGCCATAGCTAGTAATTTCTCTGATGGATCTGGACAAAATTGAAAGCCTGGAAAGGTTTTCAGTGGTGCAATCTCAGCTGGAAAGGAGTCACCATTGTAGATGCCATTAAGAACACTTATGATTCATGGCTGGGCACGGTGGCTCACACCTGTAATCCCTGCATTTTGGGAGGCTGAGGCAGGCAGATCGCCTGAGGTCAGGAGTTCAAGACCAGCCTGGCCAACACGGTGAAACCCTGTCTCTACTAAAAATATAAAAATTAGCCAGGTGTGGTGGCGGGTGCCTGTAATCCCAGCTAATCAGTAAGCTAAGGCAGGAGAATCGCTTGAACCCGGGAGACGGAGGTTGCAGTGAGCCGAGATCATGCCACTGCACTCCAGCCTGGGTGACAGAATGAGACTTCGTCCCAAAAAATAAAAATAATAAAAATAAAATACTCTTATGATTCATGAGACGAGGTCAAAATATCAAAATTAACAGGAGTTTGGAAGAAGTTGATTCCAATCCTCACGGATGACTTTGAGGGGTTCAAGACTTCAGTAGAAGAAGTCTCTGCAGATGCAGTGGAAACAGCAAGAGAATCAGAATTAGAAGTGAGGCCTGAAGATGTGACTGAATTGCTTCAATCTCAGCACTTGAACAAATAAGGATTTGCTTCTTATGGATGAGCAAAGAAAGTGGGTTTTTGTTGTTGTTGTTTGTTTGTTTTGAGACACAGTCTTGCTCTGTCACCCAGGCTGGAGTGCAGTGGCATGATCTCGGCTCACTGCAACGTCTGCCTCCCAGGTTCAAGCAATTCTCCTGCCTAGGCTTCCTGTAGCTGGGATTACAGGCACCCAGCACCACATCCAGCTAATTTTTGTATTTTTAGTAGAGACAGGGTTTCACCATGTTGGCCAGGCTGGTTTTGAACTCCTGGCCTCAAGTGCTCCGCCCACCTTGGCCTCCTAAAGTGCTGGGACTATAAGTGTGAGCCACCATGCCCGGCTGAAAGTGGTTTCTTGAGATGGCATCTACTATTGTGAACACTGTTGAAATGACAACAAAGGATTCGGAGTATTACATATACTTAGTTAATAAAGCAGCGGCGTGGTTTGAAAGGATTAACTCCAATTTTGAAAGTTCTACTGTGGATAAAATGCTATCAGACAGCACTGCATGCTACCGAGAAATCTTTCATGAAAGGAAGAGCCCACTGTTGTGGCAACTTCATTGTTGTTTTAAGAAATTATGATAGCCACCCTAACCTTCAGCAACCACAACTCAGATTAATTAGTAGTCATCACCATTGAGGCAAGACCCTCCACCAGCACAAATACTACACGTTGCTTAAGACTCTGATAATCACTAGCATATTTTAGCAATAAAGTATTTTTAAGTTACATACTTTTGTTTAGACATAATGCTATTGCACACCTAATATACTACAGTATACTGTCAACATAAAACTTTTATATGGACTGGGAAACCAAAAAAATTCATGTGACGTGTTTTGCAATATTCATTCTATTGTTGTAGTCTGGAACTGAACCCATAATATCTCCAAAGCATGTCTGTATATACTTTGGCATTATTTGAATTTACAACCCATATGCATTTCTTTTGACATTCTATAACTAAAATCATTGGGTGAAAAAACATCTGATAGGAAAATATTCATACAAATCTAGCATGCCAGTTATCAACGCATTGCCTCTCAGCTCCAAATTCACCCTTTAACCCATGTTCTGTGGTAATGGTCAGCATTCCTTTAAACATTTCTCCTTTATAGTGAGCATGTTAAGCTTTCTCAGCAGAGGGCGCTGGAAGGACACTGCACTAGGAAGGGGCCCTCCTGTGCTTCCAGGGTTGGTGGTCAGCCAGCAGTCAGGGTGTGAGAATATCTAGTACTGCTCCGCCCCAGCCATGCATCCGCAAAGCATGGTCCCTCAGCAACATCGCAGCACTTTCCGGATCACCTTCTCAAGCTGTCTGGACAGACGCTGCACTCCAGGCTTCCTGCCCACACCAGGTCCCCACTTCCTCTCTATACCAAGATGCCTGGCCACTGGCTGCATCCTGCCTGTGCACTAGTGTTTCCACCAATGTCCTCTGCACACCTGTACACCCAGCCACAGGTTTCTTGAGACAGCGTCTCGCTCTGTCGCCCAGGCTGGAGTACAGTGGCACGATCTCGGCTCCTGCAAACTCCACCTCCCGACTTCACACCATCCTCCTACCTCAGCCTCCCGAGTAGCTGAGACTACAGAAGCCTGCCATCACGCCCAGCTAATTTTTTTTTTGTATTTTTAGTAGAGACAGGGTTTCACCGTGTTAGCCAGGATGGTCTCGATCTCCTGACCTTGTGATCTGCCTGCCTCGGCTTCCCAAAGTGTTGGGATTACAGGCGTGAGCCACCTCGCCCAGCCTGTGTGTGTGTTTTTTTTTGTTGTTGTTTGTTTGTTTTGAGATGGAGTTTTGCTCTTGTTGCCCAGGCTGGAGTGCAATGGAGCAATACCGGCTCACTGCAACCTCTGCCTCCCAGGTTCCAGCAATTCTCCTGCCTCAGCCTCCCAAGTAGCTGGGATTACAGGCATGCACTACCATGCCCAGCTAATTTTGTAGTTTTAGTAGAGATGGGGTTTCACCATGTTGGCCAGGCTGGTCTCAAACTGGTATCGTTAGTAGAGACGGGGTTTCTCCATGTTGGTCAGGCTGATCTTGAACCCCCAACCTCAGGTGATCTGCCCACCTCTGCCTCCCAAAGTGTTAGGATTACAGGCGTAAGCCACCATGCCTGGCCTACCTTGCCATATTGACACTGTGTGTTGCAGGCCTCCTGCCTGCACCAGCACTCCCATTCACACCATACACCTAACAGCCCAGGCTAAGAGTTGCAGCTTGCCTACGTCTTTTTACGCCTTGTAGCCCCAGAGGGTTGCTTCTTGCTTGTCTGATATTATAGACCAGCTCTAACCTGGGCAAACCAACTTCTCTGCCATCCAGTGGGCTGCAACTGTATTTTTCCAACGAGGTCTGAACCCTAGCCTGAAGACAGGCTCCCTCTTCCAAGTTTGTCATTCCTTGGGTACTCTTCCTTGGCCCCAGGCTATCATAAAATTTTCTTATATCTCATACTCTTTTTTTTTTTTTTTTTTTTTTTGAGACAGTCTTACTCTATCGCCCAGCTACAGTGCAGTGGTGTGATTGGCTCACTGTAGCCATGACCTCCCAGGGCTCAGGTGACTCTCCCACCTCAGCCTCCTGAGTAGCTGGGACTACAAGTGTGCACCACCATGCCCAGCTGTTTTTTTGTTGTTGGTTTTTTTTTTTTTTTTTGTAGAGATGGGGTTTCACTATGTTGCCCAGGCTGGTCTCAAACTCCTGGGCTTGTGTGATCTGCCTGCCACGGCCTCCCAAAGTATTGGGATTACAGGTGTGAGCCACCATGTCCAACCATATCATATACTCCTTTATCATAGTTAAATAATTTTTTTCTTTTTCTTTTTCTTTTCTTTGGAGATGGCGTCTCGCTCTGTTGCCAGGCTGGAGTGCAGTGGCAAAATCTCGGCTAACTGCAACCTCCACCTCCCAGGTTCAAGCGATTCTCCTGCCTCAGCCTCCCAAGTAGCTGGAACTACAGGTGCACACCACCACACCCAGATAATTTTTGTATTTTTATCAGAGATGGGGTTTCACCACGTTGGCCAGATAGTCTCGATTTCTTGACCTCATGATCTGCTCGCCTCGGCCTCTCAAAGTGCTGGGATTACAGGCATGAGCCACTGCATCCGGCCTTTTTGTTTTGTTTTGTTTTTTGAGACAGAGTTTCGCTCTTGTTGCCCAGGCTGGAGTGCAGTGGCACGATCTGCGCTCACTGCAACCTCTGCCTCCAAGGTTCAAGGAGTTCTCCCGCCTCATCCTCCCAAGTAGCTGGGGATTACAGGCGCCCGCCACCACGCCTGGCTAATTTTTTGTATTTTTATTAGAGATGGGGTTTCGCCATGTTGGCCAGGCTGGTCTCGAACTCCTGACCCCAGCTGACCCACCAGCATTGGTATCCCCAAGTGTTGGGATTACAGGCATGAGCCCCCACACCAGGCCAATAATTCTTTATATTAAACTTTCCACGTTAAGTCTTCTGACTGGACCCAGACTGGTACAGACTTGGTATAGAAGGAATAGTCCCAGAAGACAGACCCCCTAAAGATGGGATTTCGGAACTGGCTTGGTGTTGAGCTCTTTGTCAATGGAAAACTGATGCTATAACCCACTGTATGCACTTGCATCACAATTCATCAAGCCTGCAGTTTACTGTGGTGAAATGGTAACTGAAACATGTGCTGTAGGAATGACTTCTATATTTGCCAGTGTGGCAGTAATGATGACTTTATAGATGGTGGCATGGGATGGATTGTTTTGAGTGCACTTGAACATTTACAAAGAGAAAGTGATCTCAGGTCTGTTAACACTCAGCTTGAGTCATGTTCTGAGAAGCAGAAGTCTTCTCTAACAGCACCCCCCCCCCCAAAAAAAAATCTTATTTCAACCGGGTGCAGTAGCTCACATCTGTAATCTCAGCGTTTTGGGAGGCAGAGGCGGGCAGATCGCCTGAGGTCAGGAGTTCAAGACCAGCCT
Source organism: Pan troglodytes (assembly GCF_028858775.2). Lineage (NCBI taxonomy): Eukaryota > Metazoa > Chordata > Mammalia > Primates > Hominidae > Pan > Pan troglodytes. The sequence goes on along the minus strand of NC_072419.2, from coordinate 9,464,564 downwards.
GGCCAACATGGAGAAACCTGTCTTTACTAAAAACACAAAATTAGCTGGGCGTGGTGGCGCATGCCTGTAATCCCAGCTACTGAGGAGGCTGACACAAAAGAATCGCTTGAACCCAGGAGGCAGAGGTTGCAGTGAGCCAAAATCGTGCCATTGCACTACAGTCTGGACAATAAGAGCAAAACTCCGCCTCAAAAAAAAAAAAAAAAAAAGAATCTTATTCCTTGTAGCCACATAGCTGCTATTGCTGAAAATCAAACACAAATTTGTGTGAGTTGTTGAATTACAACAGTTGAATTCCCCCAACACACCATTTCTCATGTGAAAATTAGGGTACTGATAGGAAACAATGAGATCCTGAAACTTGGAAGAGGGATATCTGGTTAGATCCACATGAAACTGACAATCTTGAACTCCCAGGTCATTCTGAGCTTCCCTTACCAGAGGGAAGCCTTCCTGTCTCCAAGGAGACTAGCTTTTCCTTGAAAGCCCTGCTAACCTAACTTGGGGTAGCTGTCTTAGAAGCCTCCCAATCCACGTAATGCTGCCAATAGCAAAGACAATACGTGACCCCAATATGGCACCATTCCCGGAGGAACCAGCCTACAAGTTCATTATATTAGGTCTCTTCCATTTCAGAGAGGGCAATGACTTATCCCCACTGGAACAGATACATATTCTGAATGTAGATTTGCCTTTCCTGTCTGCAACGTGTTTTCCAGCACCCACCATCTGTGGATTTACAGAATGCTCTATCCAGCATTGTGGCATTCTGCAAAGCACTGCAGCTAATCAAGGACCTCATTTCACAGCAAAGAAAGGTAGCAGTGGGCTCACAGCCATGGGATCAACTGGCCTTACCCTATACCCCATCACTCACAAGCGGCTGACCTAAATTTACTGACAACTTGGTTATAGCACCAATTGCAAGACAATGTCCTTAAAAGGGTGGGGTTCTTTCTTATAAGATGCAGCCTAGGCTTTTAATCAGAGATGATTATATGGTGTTATCTCCTCCATTTCGGGCCTAGATTCAAGAGGTGGAAGTGGGAGTGGCTCCGCTCACTATTACACCTGATAACAACCTTACAAAAATGTTGCTTCAGACAGGCATGGTGGCTCACACTTGTAATCCCAGCACTTTGAGAGGCTGAGGTGGGTGGATCACCTGAGCCCAAGAAGTCCAGGCTGCAGTGAACCAAGACTGCACCACTGCACTCCAGCCTGAGTGACAAAGTGAGACTTTGTCTCTAAAAAATTAAAATAAAAAATAAAAAATAAATAGAAGTAGAGCCCTTGTGGTGAGTGAATGCAGGCTGACTCCATATAATAGGACTGTGGGACCCCAGTTGGGTTTGGTGCCTGTGGATGTGTAGCAGTCCCAATCTGCCTGCTACGTGAACCTCATGGCAGTGCTCATCAGACTGGGTACATGTACAGAGGTGGTGAGAGGCTGGTGCACTGGAAGGTGGTTCTGCACCGTGCAGGGGTAACCAAAGGACAAAGGATCAAGGTTGCTAGGGAAAGGGCAAGAAAAAAACTGAAGCAACTGACTGTGGCTGTACTCTAAGGTGGGCAGAGAGGGAAACATCTACAAAAGGGGGTTCTGCATGTAGACACCAAGAGAACAGAGGGCTCCATGAATGAGGATCCTGAGGAGGCTGAAGGATGGGTATATCATGGGGAGGTATTAGAGTATCGGTGCAGACAAGAGCTTATGGTAAGAGAGGGGGCGGGGCCGGGCGCAGTGGCTCACGCCTGTAATCCCAGCACTTCGGGAGGCCGAGACAGGCGGATCATGAGGTCAGGAGATCAAGACCATCCTCACCAACATGGTGAAACCTCGTCTCTACTAAAAATACAAAAATTAACTGGGTGTGGTGGCGCATGCCTGTAATCCCAGCTACTCGGGAGGCTGAGGCAGGAAATTTGCTTGAACCCGGAAGGTGGAGGTTGCAGTGAGCCGAGATCATGCCATTGCACTCCAGCCTGGCGACAGAGCAAGAGTCCGTCTTAAAAAAAAAAAAAAATAGAGGGGGCGGTTTGATTTTAGCATTTCAGAGGTAGAGCAGTTCTGGATGAGCACAAGGGTGGGATGGGATCCAGGGAGGGGGTGGATGAGATGGATAAAATCACTTGAGTAGAGGTCATAGAACCATGAAGCCAGGTGGCCACTTAAGTCTCCCTAGAAGGTGGCAAGAGCTGGGATGCCTAGGAGGCCGTGGGCTAAAACAACAATCAGGGAGCAGTGCAGTTGGTCAAGGATGTCTGCAGCGACAAAGACCAGGTGGGAAGGAGACACAATGGACCCCCTAAAGGGGTACAAAAGTAAAGGTCAGGGAGTGAAGAGCAATAACGTATGGACCACCTCCTGAAGCCTTAGAGGTAAAGTGGGCTTCTAGAGGACAGTGAGGTGACTCCAACTGTGCCTGGAGGGTAGCACAGGGTATGGATGGGCAGAGTGAAGAGCAGCTTCTCAGGAAAGCCTAAGGGTGAGGACTCTGTGAAGAGAGGCCACACTCTTAGTGAGGAAGGCCAGCCCCATCTTTCTGCTCCACTCCTACGTCCCAGAAGTGGAAATCTCAGCAGCAGTAAATGGACCTTGGAATCGAATCGAATACCAGGAAATCGTTAAACCTAAGGATGTAGTGAGGTACCGGTAGCCTCAATTGCAGTCCCCTGCTGGAAAGAGTGAAGAAATTCCTGTGGCAGGGCAGCTGAACTGCTGGAGAAGCATGGTCTACTGGGGTGTGAGAAGACCCTTGAGTGAAAATAGATGATCTCCAGCCTGTCCAAGCTAAGATATCAGACCACTAGGGAGGAAGATGCATGTTAGGTATAATCTGGTTGCCTTGGGGTATAATCCAGTAATTCCCAAATCCCAGGCCCTAAAGAGAGTTCACTGTCACTCCTGCAATCCCTTGTTTCCAGCCTGTCTCAAAAACATATACTACTAAAGAACTCCTGGGCATTGTTGCTGGGAATGTAAAATGGTACATCAGCTGCTATGGAAAAAAGTAAACATAGAATTACCATATGATCCAGCAATTCCACTTCTGGATATATACCCAAAATAACTAAAAGCGGAGTACAGAGGCCGGGTGCAATGGCTTATGCCTGTAATCCCAGCACTTTGGGAGGCCGAGGCAGGCAGATCACCTGAGGTCAGGAGTTCGAAACCAGCCTGGCCAACATGGTGAAACCCCATTTCTACTAAAAATACAAAAATTAGCCAGGCACAGTGGTGGGTGCCTGTAATCCCAGCTACTTAGGAGGCTGAGGCAGGAGAATCACTTGAACCTGGGAGGCAGACGTTGCAGTGAGCTGAGATCGCGCCACTGCACTCCAGCCTGGGCAACAGAGCGAGACTCCATCTCAAAAAAAAAAAAAAAAAAGCGGAGTACAGAAAATATTGAATAGATATTTGTAGACCCACATTCATAGCAGATTATTCACAATAGCCAAGGGCTACCAGCAACCCAAGTGTCCATGGAAAGATGAAATGGATAAGCAAAATGCGGTAGATGCATACAATGGAATATTATTCAGCCTCGAAAAGGAAGAAAATTCTGACACATGCTATAACATGGATAAATCTTGAAGATATGATGCTAAGTGAAATAAGCCAGTCACAGGAAGTAAGTGCTATATGACTCCACTTACATAAGGAGTCTAGAGTAGTCAAATTCTGAGACAGAAAACAGAATGGTGGTTGCCATGGGCTGGAGGGAGGAAGAAATGGGGAGTTGTTTGAGGGTACAGAATTTCAGTTTTGCAAGATGAAAAAGTTCTGGAGACTGGTTGCACAACAACGTGAATATACTTAACACTACTAAAGGGTACACTCAAAAATGGTTAAGAGAGTAAATTTTATATCATGTATATTTAACCACAATTTTTTAAAATGTTCCTTTTTTTTTTCAGCCTCCCAAGTTGCTGGGATTACATGTGCGTGCCACTACATACAGCTGACTTTTTTGAAAAAAAAGTTCATGTTTATGTATCAAAAAAACAAAATGAAACAAAAATATAACTACTTAAATAGTTGCCCTCCCTTCTAAAAATAATTTCAGGAGTATATAACGTATCTTAACTCTCCTTTCTTTTACCATAAGATGCTTCTTAGTACCTGAAACTCAATGTATCTAGAACCAAGCTCACCTCCTTCCCTGCCAAACTCATGCTTCCTTTCTCATGATTTTATTTAAGCCCCAAATCCAAGTCATCCTTGATTCCTTGCTCTCCTTCCTCCCCACCAAGTGCAGTCATTACGAATTTCTTCCACTTTACTTCTAAATCTCTGAGACTGGCCCCTTCTCTCCACCTCCACCATCACCACCCCAGTACTGGCCATCTTCAACTTTTTCCTGTTCTGTTCCATCAGGCTCCTAACCATCTCCCTTGCTTCCATTTTGCTTGTTCCTTCCAACTTTTCCCCAGCATTGCCTACAAAAGGAACTTAAAACACACACACACACACACACACACCCCTTGCAAATCCAATTACATCAACCTTTTGTTAAGATCCTTTAATTGAGGCTTCCCATCGTTCTTCAGATAATGGTGATCTACACGTCCCTGCAGCGTGTGACCCCTACACGAAGGGCATCAACTTCATCCATGTCCTGTTCTTGTTGCCTACAGCACTCCAGCCACACTGGCTCTCTGTAGGTCACTGTGCATGCCTCAGTCCTTCCTGCCTCAAGACTTTTGTGTATATGCTCTTCTCCACCTCCATCCCACTTCATGCACCTAAATCTACTCATCCCCTGGATAGGGTATTATTACTTCTTTCAGAGTGTCTTCTCTACCTTTGACTCCTGGAGTCTGTAACATGTTCTCTTAGGTTATTTGCTACTATACCTCTCTTTATAGTGATTATGATCAAACAAATACTGAGTGATTATCAACTGTCTCGCCTGCTGGCTGTAAGCTCTATGATGGCAGGCAGAACTCTTCCACATCTGTTTTATCATACTGGCTCAGCCTGCCAAAGGGATGGGACAAATTAATTAATTAGATTAGCCCAAGTTGCATTTTTAGGATTAAAAAAGTAGCTTAACTTCTGGAGTCCCATAAGAACTGGTCACCGTTTCTCCTCCTTGCCTTCCCAAATTGAGTGGGTTCTCCAGAATACTACTCCCAATACAAAAGAATCCTGTCAGGCAGATAGGACTTGAAATGCAATGTCTGCCACCTGTTTTATCATTCATTCACTGACTCAGACATGTATCAAGTCCTGCCTATGCATAAAGCTATGCACACATATGAACAAAACTAAGTACTTGCTCTTAAAGCATTTCCATTCTGGTGGAAAAGGTGAAACATGCTCTTACATTTTCCTGTTAACCTGCCCGCCCCCAAAACCCTATTTTTTAACAGAGGTCTAGAACCTGTTTGGGTTCAAAGCCTGACTCCACTACTCAATAGCTGTGTAACCTGGTCACTAGTTGTATAACCTGGCCTCTCTGTGCCTCGGCTTCCTCATCAGTAAGATGGTACCTACCTCATGGGATTGTAAGGCTTAAGCAAGTTAAAACACATAAAGTACTTAGCATGTTTAGTACATAAGAAAGGCTCAATAGCTGTTAGCAACTTAAAACATAAATATCCTCCCCAGCAAGCCTTAGACCCCTAATCTTTTCTGGCAGTACAGCACAGGTAAGAGTAGGTTAATCATTCAGATTGTGTCTGTGGCATGCACCCAACACATACATTCTTTTAAAACCTTATTAACATGTCAACAAAGCAAAGACTACATCTGACAAATAAGAGCTCTGTGGTAATGAGGTCAATGTCTGCAGTACTTTTTGATTTAATAAGCCTGGGTAGGCAACAGGTATCTTCAAAATAATACAAGTAAAGTTGATATTTTAAAAGTGAATGTTGTATCAACTAGCTGGTGTGTAAATACTAAATGACATGGCTACCTTGGTCAGCTGAAATTCCTTCTCCACAGAAACAAGTTGAAATCATTTCCTACTGAATTTATGGAATTTTAATGAAGTTTTTGCAATTTTTTCATACTGCACAGGCATGTTTCTTTTCTTTTTTTTTTTTCCCCAAGATGGAGTCTTGCTCTGTTGCCCAGGCTGGAGTACAGTGGTGCGATCTTGGCTCACCGCAACCTCCGCCTCCCAGGTTCAAGCAATTCTCCTGCCTCAGCTTCCCGAGTAGCTGGGATTATAGGCGTGTGCCACCATGCCCGGCAAATTTTTGTATTTCTAGTAGAGACGGGGTTTCATCATGTTGGCCAGGCTGATCTCAAACTCTTGACCTCGTGATCTGCCTGCCTCGGCCTCCCAAAGTGCTGGGATTACAGGCGTGAGCCACCACGCTCGGCCAATTGCACAGGCATATTTCTAAGAGAGAATTATAAATAAACAACAAATGCAACAGGTCTCTAAAAACTGCCACAGGGCACTTGTCCATCTAGGAAGTATATCACATTAGGTACCAAAAATTACATTTAAAAGTTTTAATATGTCAATGAGAATGGTATACAGTTTCATTAGCACAAACAAATGTCTTCTATTTAAGTAAGACCCCCATGCAATGTCTTTGTGATCTTTACTTGCAATCCATAACATATATCTATCGATAGATAGAGATACATCTATCTATCTATCGATAGATACATCTATCTGTCGACAGATAGATACATCTATGTCTATCTATACAGATACATCTATCTGTCGATAGATAGATACATCTATGTCTATCTATAGATAGATACATCTATGTCTATCTATAGATAGATACATCTATGTCTATCTATAGATAGATACATCTATATGTCTATCTATAGATACATCTATATGTCTATCTATATATAGATACATCTATATGTCTATCTATATATAGATACATCTATATGTCTATCTATATATAGATACATCTATATGTCTATATAGATACATCTATATGTCTATCTATAGATACATCTATATGTCTATCTATATATAGATACATCTATATGTCTATATATATATAGATACATCTATATGTCTATCTATATCTATCTATAGATAGATAGATAGATATATCTATATATAGACGGAGTCTCACTCTGTTGCCTGGACTAGAATGCAATGACGCTATCTCGGCTCACTGCAACCTCCGCCTCCCAGGTTCAAGCGATTCTCCTGCCTCAGCCTCCCAAGTAGCTGGGATTACAAGCACCTGCCATTATGCCCGGCTAATTTTTGTAGAGACAGGGTTTGACCATGTTGGTTAGGCTGGTCTCAAACTCCTGGCCTCAGGTGATTCGCCCACCTTGGCCTCCCAAAGTGCTGGGATTACAGGCATGAGCCACTGCGCCTGGCCTAAAATAATATTTTTAATTTTTCAGAGGGAGTATGCTATGTTGCCCAGGCTGGAGTGCAGTGGTTATTCACAGGTTCTATCATCGGTCCCTATACCCTCAAACTTCTGGGCTCCAGTGATCCTCCTAACTCAGCCTCTCCAGTACCTGGGACTATAGGAACATGCCACAAAGCTCGGCCCAGTAAAATATTTTTTAAAAACTTTAACGGGCAATTATTACATAGCAAGCACTGTTCTAAATATGCACTGGTGATAAAGAGAAGCAAGAAACATGCTTTTGGCCGGGCTCAGTGGTTCACGCCTGTAATCCCAGTACTTTGGGAGGCCAAGGTGGATAGATTGCTTAAGGTCAGAAGTTCAAGACCAGCCTGGCCACCATGGTGAAACCCCACCTCTAGCAAAAAATACAAAAATTAGCCGGGCGTGGTGACAGGGGCCTGCAGTCTCAGCCACTCGGGAGGTTGAGGCAGGAGAATCCCTTGAACCCGGGAGGCGGAGGTTGCAGTGAGCCGAGTGCCCCTGCACTCCAGCCTGGGCAACAGAGGAAGACTCTGTCAAAAAAAAAAAAAAAAAATGCTTTCAGCCCTGAAGGAGCCTGGTTTAGCAGAAGAAACCTATACAAATGTCGCCTAAATATACAAATAGGCCATACCTAACAGACCCTAGCACTGGGCCCAGTGAGGCCCACAGGATTCTACTGGGGGAGAATCAGGCACAGTTCCAGAAAGAACCCTTGAACTACTAAGTCCTGAAGGATGCGCAAAATTCTTCAGTGAGATAAAGAGAGAAATGGCAGTATCCACAGAAACTGCAGACTGGTTAGGGCCTTGTAATTCTGCGCAGCTGGAACGCAAGATTTGGGTAGGAGAGCGGTAGATGAGGTTGGAGAGACAAACGGGCTGCCTTACAGATAGACGTTCCACGAGAAGTTCGTAGTTTTTCCTATTAGGGAAGCTATGGGAAAATCCTAATCTGGGTAACGATGTAACGGGTTTACACTTTAGAAAAATCCGTGGTTTAGGACTCTACAACTCCCATGGGCGGGCTGCCCTAACCCAGGGGTTCCCACTTCCGCTGTTCCGGGATTCACGGACGACTCGCCCCCTTTTCCCAGCCTTGGTCAGCACTGTTACCCCGCCCGCCGTGCGATCCCGCCCCCCTCGGAGCGCCCCTGTGGTCTGACTTCAGCAGCACTTTCCGGCAGGAGACTGGGCACTCGCTGTCACCCGCGAGCTGCCTCCCTCAGCGAGATCTGAGCATCTTTCCGGAGGCTAACAGACCTGGGCTTCGGGGTGACCACTGTGCTTGCCTCAGTTTCCTTTTCTGGAGCAGGGGAAGGCCCGGCTCCCTGCCCAAAGGCGGCAGTGCGCTAAGTGGCAGACGCTCGGGGAAAGCCGGCGCGGGGCGGACCCCAGCGCCAGTAGTGACGGGGGCGAACGCCGCCGGGAGACTCCAGCCGGCGGGCGAGCAGGGTAAGCCAGGCCGTGGGCGGGAGAGCGGGGCAGCTCACCGGTAAAAGGCAGAGTCCCCGAGTGGGTTCCAGTTCGCCGTGTAGCAATCCATGGCTGGTGCAGACGGGAGCTGGGAAGCACCGAGGGGACACCCACCTAGAGCGGGCTCCAGGCCGGCACTTCCGCTTCCGCCCGTCCGGGTCACGTGGCGAGGCCGCCGCCGCGGCCATCACCACTGTGGGCAGCCTCACTTGGCTGCCGCCCCGAGGCCCCAGCCCGTACCTGGGCTTCGCGCCCGCCAAGTGGGCCCAGCCCTGGCTCCTGCGCCCTGTGGCGGCCACCTCGATCGCCTTGCTTTCCCTTCGGGCACTGGGGGTCGCTCAGGGCGGGACATGGGTGAACGGAAGTGGAAGCTGTGAGCGTCGCAGCCCGAGGCGCCGAGGCCTGAGGCGCCGTCGGGGCCACCGCGACGCTCGCATGGAGAGCGCTGGGCGCTGGGCTGTGCACCGACGGCTAACCTGGACCCACGGTCTCTGCGGGGCGGGAGCTTTGCAGAACCGACTGGCCGACTGGGGCGCGGGAACATGAGGCTTGGCTAGGAGCCCGCTGCGGGCCAGGCGCGCGGTGCGCAGGCATACCCGGGTCGCGGGTGAATACCGCGGAGCCCCGGGACTTGGTAATTGGCGCGAGCGGGTGCGCGCATGCGCGGGACGGCGGCGGGCACGTGGCGAGGCGCAGGGCGGCGCCGCGCGGGAAGCTCCCCAGTGCCCTGGAGGCCTGCTGGCTGGACGACCCCCTGCCTCTGGTACCAAGTGTGACCAAGGCTGGCGCCGCCATGGCTCTGCTGCCGTCACCTCCTCCCTTTAGCATTGAGCAGCCCCGGAGGGGCTAGCCCTGAGGCTGACCTGCCCAGAGTCCCCACCATCGCGCTGCTTAGTGGCCTCTCCCTGCAGCCTGTCGTTGCTGGTGGCGGCATGGTCTTCTGTCTGTCGAGCGAGGAGCCGCGCCGCCCGCTGCGAAGCGACATGGTCCACTTCCAGGCCTCGGAAGTCCAGCAGCTGCTACACAACAAGTTCGTGGTCATCTTGGGGGACTCCAGTGAGTGCCTCTTCTAGGGTGACGCTTCCAGTCCCACACCTTGCAGCCCGTTCAGTGTGTCTGGACCATTTGTTTCCATCTCACATCTCTTGTCTGTCTTCTGGTCTGTTCTCGTCCAGTAGGTTTTCTCTTTTTCTGTCCCACACATCTTCCACAGGAGTCCTGACAGGTGTAATAACCTGTGCACTTTTTAGCCCATCCTTGCTCAGCATTTCTCGCCCTGACAGCTCCCCATAATTTCCATCACGAAAGCGTTGCATTGTGTAGTGTGTCTCCTGGGTGACTTGGCCGACTTAATTTCTGCCAGGTGATCTTGGGTCACTGTATACTGCTGGCCAGGAGGCACACAGAACAGAGGCAATGCCAGGACTTTTTAACCTCATCTTTTCTCCTGCGTCTAAGTCAACCACAGAGCTGGTGTCGGGCACCTCAGCCCTGGGAAAATGGGGTCCTGGACTTGGAAGGAGCTGGGGCAGGCTGAGGTCTGCCTCAGCCTTGGGATCTCTGTCTCCTCCCAGTTCAGAGGGCTGTGTACAAGGACCTGGTGCTCTTGCTCCAGAAAGACTCACTGCTCACAGCTGCCCAGCTGAAAGCCAAGGTGAGGGAAGCTTGGTGGCCATGTCAGTGGTGGGTGGGCACAGACCCTGGCCTGGCAGGGTTCTCCTCCCTGGCATGGGTCTGACCAGTAGGGTGGGGGGGGTGGGTAGGGGGAGCTGAGCTTTGAACAGGACCAGCTGGTGGCTGGGGGCCAGCTGGGCGAGCTGCACAACGGGACACAGTATCGTGAGGTCCGCCAGTTCTGCTCGGGCTCTGGCCACCACCTTGTGCGCTTCTACTTCCTCACTCGTGTTTACTCCGAGTACCTTGAGGATGTTCTGGAAGAGCTGACATATGGACCTGCCCCGGACCTGGTGATCATCAACTCCTGCCTCTGGGATCTCTCCAGGTTGGGGCGAGGGAAAGGGAAATACTGGTTGGGGCTGGAAGTATGGCTGAGGCAGTCCACCCTTGTGCTCTTGCCCACCCTGTGTGTTATCCAACAGATATGGTCGCTGCTCAATGGAGAGCTACCGGGAGAACCTGGAGCGGGTGTTTGTGCGCATGGACCAAGTATTGCCAGACTCCTGCCTGCTGGTGTGGAACATGGCGATGCCCCTCGGGGAACGTATCACTGGGGGTTTCCTCCTGCCAGAGGCAAGTGACTGAGGCCCATCAGGACAAGAGATGGGATAGCAGACTGGTAGATAGGACACCCTGCTTTCAGACCCTGCTGCGTTCTGTGGCTCTTAGAGGCTGCACTTTCTCACTTAGCTCCAGCCCCTGGCAGGCTCCCTGCGGCGGGATGTGGTTGAAGGGAACTTCTACAGTGCTACGCTGGCCGGGGACCACTGCTTTGATGTCCTAGACCTCCACTTTCACTTCCGGCATGCAGTACAGCACCGTCATCGGGATGGTGTCCACTGGGACCAGCATGCGCACCGCCACCTCTCACACCTGCTTCTGACCCATGTGGCTGACGCCTGGGGTGTGGAGCTGCCCAAGCGTGGCTATCCCCCTGGTGAGCCCTACCATAAGTGGGGGGGTAGTGATGCACTGGGGCCCTCAGAGGACAGGGCTCAGAAACAGAATGGGACGCAGCCACTCAAGGGAAGTAGAGGTCCCTTGAAGGACTCCTGTGGCTTCTGCATGCACCTTCCTCAACCCCTGAGGAGGGTTAGATCATCGGAGCAATATTCTTGTCCAAGTTCCAGTTTTCTACAGTCTGGCTGTGTAGTCATTTCTGTGTGCTTGAAGGAGCTTGTACAAGTATTGACCACATAAGGCAGCATGTTGCAAGGGTCCTACCCAACAGATTAACAGGAAAGAAATGGGGCATGGGTGTGAGGAGTGGAAAGACAGGGAGGAAGGGCCATCCAGGCAGTGTGGCAGAAGCAAAGAAGCCCACAGCTGGGGGGCGGGGGTACAGTCAACTGGCAGGGTGTGGAACAGGGATGTTGCATCAGGAAGGCCAGCCTTATGGACTTGGGCTCAATGGACAGTGTTCCATAGGCTTCTTAGTTCAGCCTCAGAGTCCCACTGTGACTGGTGCAGCTTGGTGTAGCTCTCCTCTGGCCCCATCTCTGGGCCTTTGGTGGAGGCTTCTGAGGGCCCCACTCCCCCTTGTTTTGAGGCACTGCTCCCCATCACATCTCAACTGTAACACTCTGCTGCAGAACCTCTGTTTCCATGTCAACACCCTAGTCCCTGCATGCACACAAAGAGGGCACCGTGGCTGATTGTCTCCATGGCTGCTTCTCCCCTGCATCGTGTCCTTAAAGGGCAAGTTTCCTGCTGCACTTGTTGACGACTCACCCCTTTCAGCCCCAGTGTCTAGCACAATTTCCCTGTACACAGGATCAACAGAATTGTATTTGTTGAATGGGAGGCACGAGTCATGTTAGAAGGCCGATTATGGCAGCACAAGAGGATGTGGGGGCACAGAGAGTCCAGGAATATCATAGAGACAGACCTGTAACACTTGGTAGCCAGGAGTTGGAGCATCAGGGAGGTGAATACAGATTTTGGTTAAACATCCCCGTTTTCTTGTTTAGATGTAATAATTGATCCCCAGCAAATGATGGGATGCCCTGAAGGTTGTAAGGCTAGTTTTGATGGCTTAGGCCTTTGAAATCCAATTTGGAGCTACAGAAGTTAGGGCCATGAAAAGGGAGAGTTGATTTGGGGTGGAAGGATGAGTTGGTGAGTTTGGTCACAGCAGATTGATTTGAGGTACTTTGGAAATACAGAGTAGATTTGCAGTCATTGGTACCCAGCAGAGAGATTAAAACTGAGGGCACAGTGGCAGCTGTGAGGGAGACAGAACGATGCTCATGCTTTGGATTGGCAGGAAAGAGGGGCTATGGCGGAAACAAAAGGAGATGAGGGCAGGGGCACTTTTAGGAAGGACTGAGGCTGCTGGCAGTGTCACATGACTGTTGAGAAGAAGGGAATTTGTTAGCAAGTGGTTACATTTAGTAGGAAAAGTGTTGAGGGCATGGGTTTGGATTAAAGGAGGGAGTGAGCAATTGAGGAGGAAGTGGAAATTGGGCAAAACATTCCTTTTGGAAGTTTGGATGGTAAAAGGAAGTTGTTGGGGAAGGGAATAACAGGATCTTTATGTTTGGCTTATTTACTGATCTATGGGGAGGAGGTGGGCGAGGAAAAAGCTAGATACAAGACCTGGACAAACAAAGAAGGCTCTGGAGGGAAGTGTGAGGTTAGAACAAAGGTAGGTCTGAGAGGTAAGAGAGAAGGAACACACTTTGGGCTTGGCCTGAAATGAGAGGGAATGAGGAAAACTGGGTAGAGGGCAAGGATGCTCCAGCCTGGTGGCTCTGCTCTCCAAGAGGAAGGAATAGAGCTTTAGAAGTGTGGATGGCCAGAGTTCAGGGCAGCCTGGCTCCCAAGCCTACCTAAAACAACCATCCCATTCCTAGACCCGTGGATTGAGGACTGGGCAGAGATGAATCATCCATTCCAGGGAAGCCATAGGCAGACCCCAGACTTCGGGGAGCACCTGGCCTTGCTCCCACCCCCACCTTCTTCTTTGCCTCCTCCCATGCCTTTTCCCTACCCGCTTCCTCAGCCCTCGCCACCTCCCCTCTTCCCACCCCTGCCCCAGGATACCCCTTTTTTCCCAGGCCAGCCCTTCCCACCCCATGAATTCTTCAACTATAATCCAGTGGAGGACTTCTCGATGCCACCCCACTTAGGTAGGTGCTTCTGCAGCTCCCCCACCCTCTTGTACCTCCCCTTACCCAGCCTCCTATGCCTAGGTGAGCTGAGAGGAGTTGGGTAGCTCCTTGTGCCCCTAGCACTGGGTTTGGTCACAGCAGTCCCTGAGTCTGAAACATCATCTGTAGGTTCATTAATCAGCTCACTGGTTGTCACTGTTTCACCGTCTGAAGGTAGGGGAAGGACTATCCCTTTTTTGTAGATAGGGAAACAGAGAAGCTCACCTGGAGGACAAGAGTTGCTTGAAGGCAGAGCTGCACTCACTCTGGCCAGAAGCCTGCTCTTATAATGACTGGTTCTTTTGTAGGATGTGGCCCTGGAGTGAACTTTGTGCCTGGCCCTCTGCCACCTCCAATCCCTGGCCCTAATCCCCATGGTCAGCACTGGGGCCCAGTGGTCCACCGGGGGATGCCACGCTATGTTCCTAACAGCCCCTACCATGTGCGGAGAATGGGGGGGCCCTGCAGGCAGCGGCTCAGACACTCAGAGAGACTGATCCACACATACAAACTGGACAGACGGCCTCCTGCCCATTCGGGGACATGGCCTGGGTAGACTGGATCTTGGGCTGGGACTGGATGTGCCAATGGCCCTGCAGGGCCTGCCTGGCACCTCAGGTACTGGGCTAGGGTGTCTGCTATGCCTGGTATTGTTCTTGTCCATTGCTGTCACCAATAAAGGCATGGAAGAACAGAGTGACAAATTCCTGTGTGAAGTGGGTATCCCAAACCATGATCTTAAGAGTGGGGGAGGTTGCCTCTGGGCTTTGTCCAACATGGGGCCTTTGACCCCACACTATTTAGAAATCATTGAATGTGCCCTCCTGTCTCATACTTATTTCTACCCTCACCAGAACATGTGTATTTCACAGAGATCCTGGAGGGGTCCCCTATTGTCAGCACCTTGGGGAAAAATCAAGGGCTAAGTGGAAATTGTTAATATTTTGTATGGAATTTTGGATCTGGCTAGTTCTTACCTATACCTCCCGGTCTCATGCATTCATGTGTATATTCGTTATTCATCTACCTCCAAAGATACGAAGATGCATAACCTTATCTTGCATAATTCTTGGCACATAGTGGACACACAGTAAGTGGTTGGAATGAAACTAGAAGCTCCCAAACCCAAGTGGGAGACGTATTCGAAACTTCTTCTTTTTTTTATTTTTGAGATGGAGTCTCACTCAGGCTGGAGTTCACTCACTGCAACCTCTGTCTCCCGGGTTCAAGCAATTCTCCTGCCTCAGCCTCCCAAGTAGCTGTGACTACAGGCGCACACCACCACACCTAGCTAGTTTTTGTATTTTTAGTAGAGAAGAGATTTCACCATGTTGGCCAGGATGAGCTCGATCTCTTGACCTCGTGATGCGCCCACCTCGGCCTCCCAAAGCGCTGGGATTACAGGTGTGAGCCACCGCGCCCGGCCTCTATTCGAAACTTCTAACTTGATCGATGAGATGTGCAATGGAAGGAAAGAGAACACAGACCAACCGCTTTGGTGCTGGTGGTGAGACAAAAAAGGAGCTGAGGGAGACAAAATCCAAGGTGGGTGCCAGGATAGGGGTGGTGGTAGAGACACTGTTTTAAGCTCCGTGCAGAAGTTGAAAGCAGGGAGGTACAGGATTTCAGCTTTAACAGGTAGTCTTGATCCTAGGTTCATGACTGTACAAAGAACGTCAGTAGTGGAGTGTGAACTAAAATGTGGGGTGGTGTGAGGGATGGAGCATGGCAGTGGACTGATAAGTGATGTGAGGGCAGAAATATAAGGTAACATGAAGACCCCGTAAATAATTTTGAATTAGAATGGATAGAAGAGAAGGATGCAGAATTCTTGTATTAACTTTCCATACTTATTAATGAAATTTTACCTTGTTGAAGGACATAACATCTCACACAAAAGGAGATGGAAATAGCAGACCAGAAAAGTGTTGATCCTTGCTAGCCATCTACTAGACTAAATGCAAATGAAGGGAAGCTAATAAATCAATACACTGTTGCTGGAAACTGACACAGACAATGTGACTTAATAAAACCCTTTAGAGGAACCAAATGAGACGGTGTACAAAAGCATCAGCACAGTTCCTGAAACTTTTAAGTTCAGCTTTCTCTGGTATAAACAAAAAGGAGAAGGGACATACAAAAATGAAGGAAAGCTTCTTGTGAGATAAGATTTTTAATCATTATTTGCAACATTTGATTTTTTAAATTTATTTTTTCACTTTTTTTAAAAATATAAAAACAAGGTCTTTATATGTTGCCCAGACTGGCCTTGAACTCCTAACCTCAAGCAATCCTCCCACCTTGACTTCCCAAAGTGCTGGGACAACACATGTGAGCCACTGTGCTCAGCCCCCAAATTGATTTTTTTCTTTTCTTTAACAAAAACCCATCCTTGGAGCAGCCGTCTTCAGCTATATCCAGTTTGCCCAATCCCTTGTCACTCTGCCTTTCCTTCTCAAAACACTTTTCTTTCTTCGGACACCTTTGTGCCTCTGATTCTGGGGCTTCCTGATATTGCTGGAGAAAACTGTACACCTGGATTGATTTGCAGGAAAAAGTAATTTGAGTGACGCAGCCTCAGTGAGATCTCTGTTGTTTTCCATCCTGTTCTCCAGGAATCCTGTCACCTTCCCTACTGAGCCAAGCCAAGCCTTTTTCACTTGCTTCAAATCCCATCCCAGTTCTGGAGCTTTCACACTAAGAAACCTGGAGACTCCTCAAATGTGCTCAATATCCCCTTCATTCTACTGCCATACATATGTATGTATATATATATACATATATATTATGTATATTATATGTATATATAAAAATATATACATATAAATATAATTTATAAATGTATATATTTATTATAGAAATACATTATGTTTATATAAATATAATGTGTAAAAATACATATATATACACACACACACACACACACACATACTCATAGAGAGAGAGACAAGGTATCTGTTGTCCAGGCTGGAATGCAGTGGTGCCATCACAGCTCACTGCAACTTCCGCCTCCCAGGATTAAGTGATCCTCCCACCTCAGCCTCCCAAATAGTTGGGACTACAGGCACACACCACCATGCCTAGCTTATTGATTGAATGATTGATTGGTAGAGATGGGGTGTCACAATGTTGCCCAGGCTTGTCACAAACTCCTGGGCTTAAGTGATCTGCCTGCCTCAGCCTCCCAAAGTGCTAGGATTATAGGTGTGAGCCACCATGCTTGGCCCTACCTCCATATTTTTAATTTCCAACCCATTTTTCTATGTGGCTGGCATGGCCCACGGTGAGGTTTCATAACCTTTACTGCAATGTCCCAACACCTTTGTCCTTAAAACTTTCTTACATTCCTTTAAAATTTATGGAAATAGCTTAATCTCTTTAAACTTGAAATTTATCATAAGAATAGAATAAAGGGGCCGGGCGTGGTGGCTCATGCCTGTAATCCCAGCACTTTGGGAGGCCGAGGCTGGCAGATCATGAGGTCAGGAGTTCGAGACCATCCTGGCTAACACGTGAAACCCCGTCTCTACCAAAAATACAAAAAATTAGCCAGGTGTGGTGGCGGGCGCCTGTAGTCCCAGCTATTCAGGAGGCTAAGGCAGGAGAATGGCATGAACCCGGGAGGCGGAGCTTGCAGTGAGCCAAGATCGCACTGCTGCACTCCAGCCTGGGCAACAGAAGTGAGACTCCGTCTCAAAAAAAAAAAAAGAATAGAATAAAGGAGGTAAATGTTTCTCAGTTTGTTGTCATATAAGCATATGGTACAAAAAGCTTAAAAATTTGACTCATCTATTGTAGATTTTATTCAGTCCCGACTGGGAAGCAAGAAACTTACAAATAGCCTTATATGAGTCATCACTTACATTTAAATCGTTTCCCTTTTTTTTCCTTTTTTTTTTTTTTTTGAGATGTGAAAATAATGGAAATCTTAAGTTGCCCTGGTATGTAGGCCCACTATTTGCTAGTTAAGCAAGAGAGAACTCAAACTTCATTGTCTCAAAAACCATTCACATTTGACCATTGACAGATCATTTAAGAAGACAATCTTACATTGACTTCCTCTCATTCATGGAATTGGTTTTAAAGAATGGACTCTGTGTCCATTCATTTGCCATACCAAGATATTCCTGAAAGGAGTAAAAGATGCATGAGCACTTCAGTTGTGATGTCAGCACTTATTTTCCAGGACAAAAAAATTCTCTTTAAGAAAAGTAAAACTTCAGCCAGGCGCAGTGGCTCACCCCTGTAGGCCAAGGTGGGCAGATCACTTGAGGTCAGGAGTTTGCGACCAGCCCAACCAACATGGTGAAACCCCGTCTCTACTAAAGATACAAAAATTAGCCAGATGTGATGGCGCATACCTGTAATGCCAAGCTACTCAGGAGGCTGAGGTAGAAGAATCGCTTGAGCCGGGAGGCAGAGGTTGCAGTGAGCCAATATCATGGCGCTACACTCCAGTCTGGGCAACAAGAGCGAAACTCTGTCTAAGAAAAAAAAAAAAAAAAAGCCAGGCATGGTGGTTCATGCCTGTAATCCCAGCTACTTGGAAGGCTGAGGTAGGAGAATCACATGAGCCAGGGAGGCAGAGGTTGCAGTGAGCTGAGACCATGCCACTGCACTGCACTCCAGCCTGGACAACAAGAGCAAAACTCCGTCTCAAAAGAAAAAAAAAAAAACCCAAGAACAACAAAAAAAATTAGCCAGGCGTGGTGGCACATGTCTGTAATCCTAGCTACTCAGGAGGCTGAGGCAGGAGAACTGCTTGAATCTGGGAGACGGAGGTTGCAGTGAGCCGAGATCGTGCCACTGCACCCCAGCCTGGGCAACAGAGCAAGATTCCATCTCAAAAAAAAAAAAAAAAAAGTAAAACTTGGCCAGGTGCAGCGGCTCACACCTGTAATCCCAGCACTTTGGGAGCCTGAGGCAGGTAGATCACTTGAGGTCAGGAGTTTGAGACCATCCTGGCCAACATGATGAAACCCTGTCTCTACTAAAAATACAAAAATTATCCGGGTGTGGTGGCACACACCTGTAATCCCAGCTACTTGGGAGGCTGAGGCAGGAGAATCACTTGAGCCCGGATGATGGAGGCTGCAGTGAGCCAAGATCACGCCCCTGCACTCCAGTCTGGGCGACAAGAGTGAAACTCCATCTCAAAATAATAATAATAATAATAATATTAATAATAATAATATCGGAAGTTTCCCAGCAAAAGTAGATAACTTGCCTTCTGTTGCATTACCCAGTTCCCTGCCTAGGTTCTGTGTTCAGTACAGTATTGAAGTATATCTAAACAGGTACATCAGTGAAAGATAAACTCCGATTGCAAGGAAATGAGCCTATTCTTTAAAAAAAAAAAAAAACCTGCTTGGGCCAGGCACGGTGGCTCACACCTGTAATCCCAGCACTTTGGGAGGCTGAGGTGGGCAGATCATGGGGTCAGGAGATTGAGACCATCCTAGCTAACGCAGTGAAACCCTGTCTCTAGTAAAAAATACAAAAAATTAGCCAGGCGTGGTGGTGGGCACCTGTAATAGTCCCAGCTACTCGGGAGGCTGAGGCAGGAGAATGGGGTGAACCCAGGAGGCAGAGCTTGCAGTGAGCCAAGATCGCACCACTGCACTCCAGCCTGGGTGACAGAGCAAGACTCCTCTCAAAAAACAAAACAAAATAAAACAGCAAAACCTGCTCAGCTAGATGTGGTGGCTGACACCTGTAAACTCAGAGCTTTGGAAGGCTGAAGTGGGCGGATCACTTGAAGGCAGAAGTTTGAGACCAGTCTGGGCAACAAAGTGACACCTCTCCCCACCTTCGACTCTACAAAAAATAAAAAATTCTCTAGATGTAGTGGTGGATGCCTATAGTCCCAGCTACATGGGAGGCTGAAACAGGAGGATCACTTAGGAGGACCACTGGAGCCCAGAAGTCTGAGGCTGTGGTGACCCATGATTCCACCACTGCACTCCAGCCTGGGTGACAAAATGAGACCCTGTCTCTAAAAACAAAACAAAAACCTTTTTTACTGAAGTGGGATTGACATGTAAGACTTCACATACAAGTAGATATATATATACATCTATGAAATCATCACAATTAAGATAATGAAATTTATTCTTCTACCTCTTTATAATTCCTCCCTCTCATTCCTCCCCATAGCTTCCTCATATCCCCCTGCTCCTGTCCCCAAGCAATCATGGGTACTTACTGCTTTCTGTTACTATCGATCAGTTTGTATTTTCTAGAATTTTATATGGATGGAATCTTTCAATAGATACTTTTTTCTTTCATTATTATTATTATTATTATTATTATTATTTTACTTTAAGTTCCAGGATACAAGTGCAGAACATACAGGCTTTTTACATAGGTATACGTGCACCATGGTGGTTTGCTGTACCTATCAACTGGTCATCTAGGTTTTGAGCCCCGCACGCATTAGCTATTTGTCCTAATGCTCTCCTTCCCCTCGCCACCCACCCCCTGACTGGCCCTGGTGTGTGTTGTTTGCCTCCTGGTGTCCATGTGTTCTCATTGTTCAACTCCTGCTTATGGATACTCTTTTTTTCATCTGGCGTCTTTCACTCATCCTAATGAATGGGATTAATGGAACAACTGGAAATTCATCCATGTTGTATCAACAATTTATTCCTTTTTATAGCTGACTAGTATTCAGTTGTAATGATATATCAACATTTCTCCATTCACCTATTGATGGACATTTGAGTTATCTTCAGCTTCTGACTATTATAAGTAAAGCTGCTATGAACATTTATATACAAGTCTTTGTATGGATATATGTTTTCATTTTTACCTAAGAATGAAATGGCTAGATTATATGGTAGGTGTATGTTTAACATTTTAAGAAACTGCCAAACAATTTTTCAAAAGTAGTTGTACAATTTTACATTCCCACCAACAATGAGAGTTGCAATTCCTCCACATCCTTGCCAGTACTTGGTATGATCAGTCTTTTTAATATTAGCCATTCCAATAGATGGGTAGTGGTATCTCCATTATGGTTTTAGTTCACATTTTTCTAATGACCAATTATGTTGAACATCTTTTCATATGCTTATTTTTCACCTATATATCTTCTTCTGTTAAGTATGTTTTCACATTTTTCTCTCTCTTTCCCTCTATCCTCCTTTTTACATATTGGACTTTGAGAGTTCTTTATTCTGGATACAAGTATTTTATCAGATATGATCTGAAAATTCTTTCTTCCAGTCTGTGGCTTGTCTTCTTTTTTTCTTAACAGTGTCTTTTCAAGAACAGAAGTTTTTAATTTTGATAAAGTACAGTTAATCAAGTTTTTCTTTTATGGATTGTGCTTTTGGTGTCATATCTAAGAAATATTTTCCTAATCCAAGGTTACAACTATTTGTTTTCTATGTTTTCTCTTAGAAGGGTTATAGTTTTTGGTTTTACATTTAGGTCTATGATCAAATTTGAGTTAATTTTTGTTTATGGTATGAAGTATAAATTGAAATTCATTTTTATGTGAATATACAATGCTTCAGCACCATTGGTTGAAGACTATTCTTTCTCCGCTAAATTACATTTGCACTTGCATTGAGACTCACTTGTTCATATATGTGTGGATCTAATTCTGGACTCTACTGTGTTCCACTGGTCTATTTGTCTGTCCTTATACCAATACCACACTCTTTTGATTGTACCTTTATGAAATCTTGACATTGGGAAGTGTTAGTCCTTCAACTTGGTTCTTTTTTTTTTTTTTGAGACAGAGTTTCGCTCTTGTCTCCCAGGCTAGAGTGCAATGGTGCGATCTCAGCTCACTGCAACCTCCGCCTCCCGGGCTCAAGCGATTCTCCTGCCTCAGCCTCCTGAGTAGCTGGAATTACAGGCACACGCCACTACACCTGGCTAATTTTTGTATTTTTAGTAGAGACAGGGTTTCACCATGTTGGCCAGGCTGATCTTGGACTCCTGACCTCCTCCAAGGTGATGTGCCCGCCTCAGCCTCCTAAAGTGCTAGGATTATAGGCGTGAGCCACCGTGCCCGGCCTCAACTTTGTTCTTTATCAAAGTTATTTTGGCTATTCTAGGTCCTTTACATTTCCATATGAGTTTTAAAATCAGCTTGTTATTCCTATAAAAATGCTGCTGGGATTTTGATTGCGATTGTATTGAATATATAGATAAATTGGGGGAAATTGACATCTTAACAATATGTCTGACCTATATCTGACCCCATGCACAAAGTATATCTCTCGACTTATTTAGGTCTTTAATTTTTCTCAGCAGTATTTTGTAGTTTTCAGTGTACAGGTCTTTCACATATTTTGTCAGATTTACCCCTAAGTGCTTCATATTTTTCTATTCTTGGAAGTAGTCATTTTAAAATTTTTTCTATTCTGATTGTTCATTGCAAGTACAGAGAAATACAATTGATTTTTGCATATTGACCTTATATCACAATCATGACTATGTACACATGTTAACTACCTTGTTAAATTCACTTCGTTTTGATAACTTTTTTATAGATTTCTTTGGATATTCTACATATATGATTCTTTTGTCTACCAATAAAGACAGTTTTACTTACTGCTTTCCAATCTGTATGCCTTTTATTTATATTTCTTGTGCTATTGCAGTGGCTAGGACATTTAGTACAACATTGAATAGAGGTAGTGAGAGTGGACATTCTTGATTCTGATCTTAGGTGGAAAGTATTCAGTTTTTCCACAGTGAAGTAGCTGATACTACTACCATGATACTAGCTGCAGATTTTTCATGGATGCCTTCTGTCAAGTTGAGAATATTTCCTTTTATTCCTAGTTTGCTGAGAGCTTTTATTGGGAATAGATGTTGTATTTTGTCAAATGCCTTTTCTGCATTTATTGAAATGATCATTTGGGTTTTTTTTGTTTTTTTTTTTTATAATTTGGTGGATTACATTAGTTGTTTTTTGGATGTTAAACCAAACTTGCATTCCTGGTTTTTAAAAGGAAAGAGGTTGTGCAGTTTGAAGATGATATAGTATTTCCTCTTCCTGTAAGAAATCACCCAAGCAAGTGAAAATGAGAAATAGAAATGCAAATATCATGTCTGATGGACCTTGGAGATCAGAAACTCCAAACAAATTAGGTGGACAGGTTGCAAAAAAGCAGTGGAAATTGATATAAATTGATATAACAACTTTGGAGATGATTGGGCAACATTTACTAAAGTTGAACATTTGCATACTTTATGACCCAACAATTCTGGTGCAAAAGAAATGAGTGACTCTGTCCACTGAAAGACTTAAAAATATTCGTAGATGTTTTATTGATAGCCAAAACCTGGAAACAATCCAAATGTTCATCAACAAGAGAACGGATAAATTATTGTATTTTCGTACAATGGAATTGTACACACTAATAAAAAAAGAAAAAGAACAAACTGGCCAGCCACCATGGCTCACACTTGTAACCCAAGCACTTTGGGAAGCCAAGGCAGGTGGATTGCTTGAGTCCAGGGGTTTGAGACCAGCCTGGGCAACATGGCAAAACTCTGTTTCTACAATAACAGCAAGAAAAAAATATAAAAAGTTAGCTGGGCATGGTGATGGGTGCCTGTAGTCCCAGCTACTTGGGAGACTGAGGCTGGAGAATCGCTTGAATTCAGGAGGCAGAGGTTGCAGTGACCTGAGATCATGCCACCGCACTCCAGCCTGGGCGACAGAGAGAGACTCCATCTCAAACAAAACAAAACAACCATAAAACCAGTTTAATAAAAGAAACAAGAATGTAATTCACTGAATAAACAATACAGTAGAATAGTTCTCACAATAGACATAGAAAAAGCAATTTTATAATTCAACATCCATTCTTGACCAAAATTGTTAGTAAACTAGGTCTTGAAAGGAATTTCTTTAACTGAATAAAAGTTAACTACCAGAAATCTACAACAATGTACATAATTCTTAATGGTGGAAACTTAGAAGCAAGCAGTTCATTTTAAATCATATCAAGTCAAAGGTATCTGTGAACAGCAGCTCAATTTGCCATTGTCCAGGAATCCGAGCTTGCACAGTAAGATGGGGAGCACACAGGAAGAGGCCCTAACCTGATAACATCTGTCTTTTAGATTGATGTGGTCTCTCGGTTTAGAGAGGTTCATAACTTTCATACATGTTGCAAATATTTTGCAAGGATACAATATCACATATTAATTTTAAAAACTGGTATTTGGGGGGCAAGACATTTGAAGACGCAACCTGGAAAATATGACAGAACCAACAGATGTTAAATCAAGTTCTTTTAAGATGGAAAATATTTTCAAGGTAGGGAATTGTCACTGCAGAGTAACCCCAAGTCTTTCAGCAAGCCCCAAAACCTGTGAAATTAACCAGTGTTCACAGCTGTGCTTGCTTTAAAAAACGGAGGCTGGAAGCCAGTAACCACAAACAAGCCACAAGATGAGAAAGGAGCTCAGCAGTGCTACCCTGACCTGAATCCTCACCTCATTACCACATTGAAATCTCTGCCCCGGGGGGTTGGGGGATTGGGGGTGGAGGTGCACTTTGCCGGGGCACATGCAGTGCTGGAGTGAAGGAGAGACTGCACACACTCCAGTTCTCCCTGGAAAGCCCGATCTTTCCAGGAATCCCCGCCCCCAGGCTCTGCCTACTGCCCTAAGACATCTTACAAATCCCTCTTGGCCCTACTCCCACCCCCACCCCCCCACCCCCCGCCCCAAGAAGGTGCTTTGAGCACAGGCTCCCCTTCTCCATTCCTTGATCAATGATAAAGTTTCTGCTCTGCTTAACCGACCCTGGTCTCAGTCTATTGGCATGAACGGCACCAAGCAGGGAAAACACCCCACTGGGATCAAACACCCCTTTGAGGGTCGGTAACAGAATCAGTACAAAGGATGCAAGTATGAGCTCCAGAATATAGATGAAAATGCTCAGCAGAAAAAAAACAAAAACAAACAAACCAAGAAACTTGTCCAAAGGTGGCTGCATCCAGACCCTGTCAGATCCTCACAAATGACAGCTCCCTACCTCAGGGACATTGGATAATATCAGGCTCAGGCTGTTCCAGGAGTCGGAGTCCCAGCTCAGTATCAGGCCGTTCCTTCTCCAGGGTTCTCAGGAACTCTGCCGTCGATGCCTAGGGGTCTCTAGTGAGGGGAAGTGGCGGCAGGCCGGCGATTTGGGGCAAGGGGTGAGAGTCAACGAAGCTGCCACTGTGATGACGGTGGCCCTAAGATCCCTCTTCTCACCCTCCCGCCCCTCCCCGAGCGCTGGAGTCTTAGCCTGAGGGACACCCCTCCCCGCGCTCTCTCCTCCCACCCCCGCCGAGCCCGCCCCTTCGTTGCCAGAGCCAGAGGGCTCTCCTTGCGCGCTGTCGGTCCCCAGTCCGCGTGCGGCGAGTCCGGGGACATCGACGCTTCAGGGCCGCCAGCACATTCCCCGTGTGGATGCCCACGGCCTCCCAACCGGGCCGGGCTTGGGATTTCTCTCCCAGCCTCAGACCCTGGCCTGTCCCCCCCCTGCCCGAGGGTCATCGCTCCGGCCTCGACGCCCTCCAGCTGCCGCCCTCGCCCCGCTCCGCGCGCCTGGGCCTGGGGGAGAGCAGTGCCCTCGGCGCTCCGCAGCCGGCGGCCGGCCTCCGGTGTCCTCGCAGGGTTCCCACCGCAGGGGATCCCCCACCACGCCTTCCCCCGCCTCAGAGTGGCTGCTGTCTGACCAGGCGCTCCTGTCGCCTCAATGCATGCCGCCCGACGTGGCCCCTTCCCTCCCGACGCGTCTGTGACCACGGCTTCGATGGCCTTGTCCCTGCCCCCGGGCCTTGGTCTAGCGCGCGCTGCACAGGCGTCCTTCCCCTCCCTGACGACCCTGTCTCCTCCCTCATTCCTTGTGGCCGGCTGTCCCTCCCCCCACCCCCAGCCTCACTCAGCCTCTCCTAGCCTCCCCCTTTCTCCGCACCCACGAGTCTAAAGGACAGCGCCCCCCTCGCGATTTCCCGCAGCTGGCCCTTGGAGGTTCCTGGGTGTCGCACGGCTTCTTCCTTTCGGGGACCCCTCTCCTTTCCTGAGTGGCCACTGACGCTCCATCTCTGGAAGGGGTACCCCTCAGCAGCTTGCGCCCCCTGACGCCGCCTTCCCTGTTCCTAGGGGCGGAGGGAAGCCCTACCCCAAGTATCCCCCAGCACATGTGTGCACCGCTGTAGATCCCCTCTCTCCTTAGACGCAAGGCCCCTCTCGCTGACACCGCCTCCGCTCCGGTTCCTTATGCTCTCCTTGACTTTATTTTTCCGGCCAGGCCGAAGTTGTTGCTGGATCCCCGGCCCACAGTCCAATCCCATGAGAGCAGCCTGCGGGGTGCGGTGGGGGAGGGCCGGCAAAGACATCCACCCAGCAGCCCAGGTCACACACAGGCCGATAGGAAGGCTCGCCCTTCTTGGCCCAAACCGAATGGCTTAGAACGCCATCATTTCACCATGCCCATTCTCCCCAGACTTGCATTTTTAAGCCTTTTAACTCTAAATGGACTTCTTTTTCTACTTTTAAAGGAATTTCAGGAATTACGTTGATGGTATCACGTTTCGCCTCTGCAAGCTCTCTAGCTTTATTGCCTGTTATCTCTATACCCTACTCCCACTTGCCTGCCCCTAGAGTTGTCCATTCCATTCTGTTTATCTTTCGTTTTTATGTGTTCCTGCCAAAAAGTGTCTTGTTTTGCTGACATGCTTTTAAATTTGTGTAAGAGGAATTGTATTCTCATTCCATTTCTTTTTCAATGCTAAGATTTTAAGATTGGTTCATGTACCTTCTGCCCCTTCTAATTACTGCCCCTTGGGCCCATCTGCCTTGTTTTACCCTTCCCTTTACCTATCCTGCTCCCACTAGTAACAGTGCAATAGGCATTCTCATAATACCCCCTTATGCTTCACTTCTCAAACAGGGTACAATGTATCACCTGGGAATCTTGTTAAAATGCAGGCTCTTGGCCAGGCACGGTGGCTCACGCCTGTAATCCCAGCACTTTGGGAGGCTGTGGTGGGCAGATCACCTGAGGTCAGGGATTCAAGACCAGCCTGGCGAACATGGTGAAACCCTGTCTCTACTAAAAATACAAAAGTTTGTCGGACTCGGTGGCAGGCGCCTGTAATCCCAGCTACTCAGGAGGCTGAGGCAGGAGAATTGCTTGAACCTGGGAGATGGAGCGCAGTGAGCCGAGATTGCACCACTGCACTCCAGCCTGGACAACAGAGCAAGACTCTGTCTCAAAAAAAAAAAAAAAAAAATGCAGACTCTGATTCGGCCTGTCCGGAGCAGGGCCTGAGACTGTATTTCCAACCAGCTTCCAGGTGATGCCTATGTTGCTGATTCTGGAACTACATTTTGAGGGGCAAGGCCCTTATGGACCTCTGTGAAAATTCATTCTGGGGTTCTGGGCCCTAGGGTATATGTGGATCTAATTTGATGAGTATTGCCCATCAGCTCTCTAGTCTGGGTGCACCTCCTTACCCCATACCAGCTGGGCAAGAGGGTAAAAGGTATATAGTCTGTGGGGAAAGGAAGAAGGTCTTCTCCTTGCTGCTGCCCACATCCCATCCACTAGAGCATCTGGTCAGGGCCCCAAACTCCTCTCTCCCTTCACTGGAATGGACCCAAGGCTCCAGAGCAACGTCCCTGGCTAGCAATGCATGGCCAAGTCAATGATGGATCTAGGCCAGGCAGCCTGGTCTCTGCCCTCACCACATGGGATCCTGAATCCTCAGCCTGCCATCTAGATTGGTTTGACTCATGACTTCCCTAGGCCTGGGCTTTAGCTCTGATAGGAGCTCTTGAGAAGCCTTGGGGTCTTCAGTTAGTTAGGTTGTTTGTGTTTTCCTTTGCCCCCTTCACCTTCCCTTGAGTAGCCTGGTAGGACTCAGATGGCCTGGCCTTGCCACTGGCAAATGGCTATCCTGGGCCTGACTTCTCATCTCTAAAATGGGATGGTCACAGCATAGCTATAATTTGTGGTGCTAGGAGTGGTCCCAGGTCCTTCACTCACATGCCAGAGCCCTAAGACAGGGCTTCTTGCCTTAGTTTTACCCATGAGGAAAGTGAAGTTGAGGAAGGTTTAGCAATTTCCACTAAGGGCATGGAGCTATAAGTGAGAGTGCTGGGATTCAAGCCCAGCCTCAGCTCATGCACCAAAACCCATCTAACCATGAGACCACGTCAGCCCCATGTCCTACCTCGCTCTCACTACCATGCCATAATGC
The DNA here is from genome assembly GCF_028858775.2 of Pan troglodytes. Classification (NCBI taxonomy): domain Eukaryota; kingdom Metazoa; phylum Chordata; class Mammalia; order Primates; family Hominidae; genus Pan; species Pan troglodytes. The sequence continues at coordinate 9,436,691 of NC_072419.2, read as the reverse complement.
AGGGAGAAATACAAAGAAACAGAAAGGAAGGACTGGACCTTGGGTTTTGGCACTGATGCTGAAGGCATCTAATCCGTGGCATGGAGGGTTGCAAAACTCTAAGGCAAAAATGAACCAGGGTTCTGGGGGCTAGCCCCAAGGCCCTGAGTATTTATGGGGCAAAAGAGGGGGACCTTGGGACTGGGGCTTCAAGAGCAAGGATTTTAGGGTTATCTATAAAGCAGGGATCAGAACTGGGCAGGAGTTGGGGATGGCCAGGGCTTGGGTGGGGGTCAGGTGTGGATAAAGTTGTCTATCACGTACCTTACTTGGTAATTAGATCACTCAATGTTTTGTTGGAAGGGCCAGCAAGTGAACGAACGGCCAGCATTCAGGGCATCAAAGGATTGCCCTTTCCAAAGCCCTTCTGGTGCCTGAGCGGCTTGCTGGGTCAGTTTTGGAAACCCTGGGGCTGTGCTGTCCCCACTCACACAGCTGTGCAAGCATCTCCTGGCACCCAGCCCCAGGCCCAAGCATTTCATAATCAAAATAGTTCAACATCTGCACATTTTGAGATTTCATGGCACATGACCTTTTACATCTTGTACACACTTAACCGACCTCTTGTTTACCATTTTAGGGCCAAAATTCTATCCAGGACAGAGAGTTGATCTGAAAGCCCAGAGAAGCTTCCTGTTCCTTCAACAGTCTTTGGGGTCAAAAGATCTTATGCGCCTACAGAATGTTCTTAGAGCTCAAAACAACATCTTACAGGTTTTTGGCTTCTACAAAATGCTTCACAAATAGATATTGTCTTTGACTCACAACAACCCCATGACAGAAGTGGCCCACGTAACACCGAGGCTCAAATGAATTAATTGGCCAAGGCCACACATTGTGTAAGTGGGTGAAATGGGATTTCTTGATCATTTTTCCATAACAGACCTTGGGATTCTTAGAGAGTGAGTAGGTGCTGTCTGACCCCAGTTGGCCCATTTCTCAGACTTGGGGATGCGGACTGAGGCAGGAAATAGGAAGTCTAGGGAGGAGGATGCGTGGGCTGCAAGGTTTGGAGAGCGAGTGAGTTGAGGTCTCCTGGGGCTTCTGGCCAGCCTTCTCCCTAATAGATTTTTGTCACTGGGACCCTCTCTAGAGTCTGTGGTTCTCCTGGAAGTGGAAAGAGGGGATTGGTGGGAGAAATGGCAAGGCCAGTGGTACCCAGGTAGAAGTTCTCAGTGAGTCTGAAGCTGAGACAGCTGAGTGGCTATGAGAAAAAGATGCTGTCAATTGCCAAGGGGGCCCCACAGGTATAATCACATCCATATGGGCACTATCAGTGGCTTGGTCAAGCTCTGCCCCTGGCTAAGCAATTTTCACCAATGGCTAAGCCATCTGTCTTGCCCCCTCTTCTCAAAGCCTCCAGCCCCTCACATCAGGAACCTGCAGCATTGACTTGAGGAAGGAGTCCGGGGTCAGGCCAGTCTACCTGTTAGGGACTGGGGGTCTGGGCCCTGCCAAGGCAGGGAGCCCTGATCCCATTGCCCTCCCTCTCCCCGTGGGGTCTCAGGCCCTAGGCCAGGGCTCAACAGACACAGGCAGTGGGATGGGGTTGCCCTTCTATTGATCCAAATCCTGAGTGTAGCCTGGGTGAGTCATGGAGATGAGGAGGCCCACGAGGCTCAGCAGTGTGGAGAAGAGCAGCAGGAAGGAGGCCGTGAAGAGGAGGGCAGGCAGAGCACTGAGCACCATCAGCAGGAGAGCCGGTAGCAGGTGGCGCCACACCGCGGCCACGACAGGCCACAAGGAGCTCAGCAGGTGGGAGCCAGTGGTGAAGAGCGCGTGGCACAACATCAGTGCCAGCAGCAGGTAGAGTATCCCCTCCAGACCCCACAGCAGGCGCTGCAGCGGTTGCCGCCAGTTCGAGGTGCTCCACCACTGGATCCAGCTCGGGGGCATGTGGCTCACCCACCAGCGCACCCAGCCATGCCTCGTGACCCAGGCTGACCAGGGCACTGCCTGCTGTGGCCCCTCGCCAGCCCCGATGGTATCTGTCTCCACTCGCGGCTGCTGCATCATGTCTGGTGCACCTGGGGAGAGGGCCAGGGCCTTGAAGATGCCTGGGACCTTGGGGGGGGGGCAGAGAGGGGGTGCCGGGGTCAGGAGGGCACCAATGTGGGTGGGGTGGGGCTACAGAATTAGGGACTGGGACTTACCTCTGGGCAGTTACCTAAGTCATGTTGCTTCCTGCAGCGCCCAGGACGGCCTGGCAGGCAGATCCAAATCCCCACTCTCATCTACCCCCACCCTCCCCAGAGGAGCCCCTTTGTGACCCGGGCTGGGGTGGGGTCCAGCCAAGAGAGGAGTCACTGTAGGGTGTGAGGCCCACCCAAGTCCCTCTGCACGGACCCTCCAGGCTGGCAGGGGAGCCTCGGAGCCCCGCACATGTAGTTTCTCATGCTTTCTCATGGGAAGCCCTCCCTGGATCCCTGTCCCTTCCCTGCTTTCCCTGCTGGCTGATATCCACCCCTTTCCAAACTGCTCTCTCGCAAGTCTTTCTGTCTGGACCTTCATTCTCTAGAGCCACAGAGGAGGCCAGAGTGGCTGCCCCCAACCCACAGGCTCTGAGGTGGCTGCCACATTCTTCCTCGGGCTCCCTGGCTAGTATCCTACCTTCTCTTGCTGCCCCAAGACTCAGATCCAGGTATCTGATATCTATATTATGGGACTGGAGGTTCTGTGAGGTTCAGGCTGGGAAGAAAGGGGTATCATCCCACCTGCCCAGCCAGGAAGGAGAAAAGGGGGCCTGATGAAGAAGGGTGGTCATTGTATATTTGAAGGACACTGAGTTGTGGGGAGGGGCTCTCAGGCCCAAGGATGGAGGCAGAAAGCCAGGCCAAGCAGGGTCAAGGGCATGCCACAGGCTCTCAGGAGCGGGCCCAGCCCCATGAGCAGCAGCAGCAGCGCGTCCTGGAGGCTAAGTTGTCCTGAGACTGTACCCATTTGCAGGAGTAGAGCCTCCTGCTGTCCAGGACCTTCACCGGCCCCCTGACTCTGGCCCCTGGTGAGAAGTTTGCGCTGTGGCAGAGTGCGACCTGCGGGCCTGTGGAGAGAGAGGGTGGCGACTGGGCTTAGGGAAGTTGTCCACTGGCCTGCCCGCCTACAATGCCCACCTGCCAGGCTGCTGCCCACTTACCTATGGAGCAGGTCAAAGGTGAGGAAGCTGACCAGAAGCAGCAGCAGGGCTGGGCCAGTCGTGGAAAAGACTGCCTGGATTGTCAGTCCTAGTGCCCCCAGCCATAGGACACTGTCCAGGAGCTGGGCCCAGCTAGGGCCCCAGGCGGATACAGGTGGACGCACTGGACTACCTGACCCCTCCCCAGCACCCAGACCCCTTGGAGGAACTGGGATCGGATCCTCACGTGCTTTGGGTCTGGGTAAGCAGAGCCGAGTCATGGAGGGAGGTGGAGGTGACAGGAAGACCTAGTGCTGAAAAGGATTATAAGGGTGAGAGTAGGGGAAGGGGTAGGGCCCGGGCAGACAGAAGGGTGAGCTCAGAGTGGGGAATTAGGCTCCTGCAGAGTCTCCCCCTCCCCCATACCCACCCAGCAAACCCTCCTCACCTCCTCCCACTTTGGTCAGCATTCTGGGAGTGGGCACCTGGGGCATTGTGACCTGTTACCAGGTGGGGCCGTGGGGTAGGGAGGGGGCTGCTGCTGCTGCTGCTCTGACCTCATAAGCAGCTGGTGGCCTAGGTGGGGCTTAGCTGGGAAGTCAGGGATTTCTGAGAACTAAGACTCATCCTCTTGCCTTTGCTGATTCTCTGCCCTAGGGCCCTCCCTTGGGGATCTGAGTTGTCAGGAAGGCATTCTAACCCCATTACTACTTGGGCATCTGTCCAAGGGAGCGAGGTCTGCTTTCTTCTTCCTGTGAGTTTGCAGAGCTGCAGGTCCAGGGCGAAGTCATTCAATATCTCTGTCCCCAGCTGTCTTCCCTGTGGGTCCTTCTAGGGGATTTTTCAGGCCTGAAGTTCCAGATTGCAGAGATGGGCTCTGCCAGGGGACTGCCTGAGGCTTCTGGGGCTGGGCTTCCGCATAACCTGCTAAATGGGGGTGAGAGAGGAGGGGGCTGTTCAGGTATTCTAAGCACTACAGTTTATAGGGGGTGTTATGCATACTGGGGTTCCAGTAATGAGGTAGAGGACATGAACTTAAGAGGACTATGACCTAGTAACCCCCATATTAGAGGTTAAGGTTACAGTCTGAGAATGGAGTTAAGGAAAATGAACATATAATGAAAGGCTTAGTCACTTGGATTATCAGTATATCAGATTACACTGATCATCTGTAAATGGGTGGTGGCCATAGGGGTCCAGCACATCTCAATTTAGTGACTTGAGAGGCAAGAGCGGAAATGTGTCATAATTAAGAGAACTTAATCTTTGCCCACATATCATACTTTGAAGGAAAACTGGTAGGGGTGGCAAAAGGGGAGACAGTGGCCATACAGCCCCTAGGAGAGGAGGAGACAGAACAAGAATCAGGCTGCATATCCACCTCCAGCAGGCCTTGCCCAGAGACGAGGGTCACCAGCCCTAACGACCATGCACTGATCGCCCTTGGTCTGGCTGTTCTTGCTTATCCAGCAGCTGGGTTTTAGGAGTAGATTTGTCCGTAATGGGATAGGGTATAACAGAAGATCCCAGAATTTTTTTTTTTTGGCATTAAGTTCCAATTGTGTTTGTAAAGGAACATTAAGGTTTAAGATTGGCAATTCCCTGAGCCTGATCAATCCTGGATGCATCCACACAATTGCATTCCTGGACATACAGACCTGGGGAGCATGTCCTGATGAGTCCACCAAGATGAGGCTACTCCATATTGCAGGGCATGGGGGGATCGGAGAGTCTAAAGCTCCTTAAAGATTTACTATGCACCAGGTGCTAGGTATGCATGTATAGGAGAGTTCTGTCTATGATTTTCTCAGAGTTTATTTTGTATTCAACAATCATTTATTTAAGTGCTTCCTATGTGCCAGGCACTGCACCAGATGGTGAGTGTATTAGGCCATTCTTGCGTTGCTATGAAGAAATACCTGAAACTGGGTAATTTATAAGAAAAGAGGCTTAATTGGCTTGCAGATTTGCAGGCTGTACAGGAAGTAGGGTACCAGCATCTGCTTTTGGGGAGGCCTCAGGAAACTTCCAATCATGGCAGAAGGCAAAGGGTGAGGAGCAAGGGAGAGAGTGGTGGTTAGGGGAGTTGCCACACACTTAAACAACCAGATCTTGAGAGAACTCACTCACTATTTCAAGGACAGCACCAAGCCATGAAGTATCCACCCCCATGACCCAAACACCTCACATCAGGCCCTACCTCCAACATTGGGATTTGAGATTTCAACATGAGATTTGGACAAATATTCAGACTATATCAATGGGTCATAATTTCTAAAAGTAGAACCTGAGATGGGGATACTTGTACACATGGTTTATTGAGGGAGTGCTCTGAGGAGGAAAACTTTTCTTTCTATATATATATATATATATTTTTTTTTTTTTTGAGACAGAGTTTCGCTCTTTTTACCCAGGCTGGAGTGCAATGGCGCCATCTTGGCTCACTGCAACCTCCACCTCCCGGGTTTAAGTGATTCTCCTGCTTCAGCCTCCCAAGTAACTGAGATTACAGGTGCCCACCACCACACCCGGCTAATTTTTGTATTTTTAGTAGAGACAGCGTTTCACCATGTCGGCCAGGCTGGTCTCAAACTCCTGAACTCAGGTGATGTGCCCGCCTCAGCCTCCCAAAGTGCTGGGATTACAGGTGTGAGCCACCCTGCCCAACCAGAAGGGGAAGATTTTTAAAAATCAAGAGACTCTTCAGAATTGAAGGACATGATTCTCTAGACCATAACTTTCCACCAATTCACAGCCCAATACATGAAACAGGGCTAGCTAACATCAAGGCATATAATGAAATTCACATTAGCAGGGATAAAAAGACACTCCTAAGAGCTTCCACCAAATAAAAACATCACATACATCGGATCTGAAGCAAGAATGGTATCACACTTCTAAACACCAATACTGGTAGCTAGAAGACAATAAATGCCCTCAAAATGATTTCTAATATAGAAATGTATAGGTCTGAATGATTATTAATTGGGAGGGTAGAATAATGACATTTCAATCATACAAGGTCTCAGAAATTTGACCTTGCATGTACCCTTTCTTAGAAAGCTACTGGAGGATGTGCTTCAGCAAAACAAGGAATTAAACTAAGAAAGAGAGCAATATGGCATTCAATAAATGAGATTAAGCACAGAAAAGGGACGATGAGAAAGGCCTGGGATGTCAACTATACCCCCGGGTAAAGAAAGTAACCAACCCAGCCTGAAACCAGAAGATGTGCTCTAGGAGCGATGTCTCCAGAGGAAAATGAAATCAACTGATTATTAGCTATGTTTGGCTATATTGAGTAAATGTTCAGTTATATTGGAAGCTTTGGGATTGAATTAATGAGTGATGCCTAGAAAACTAAGCAAATGATAAAAACAAAGTAATTACTAACTCCAGGTAGCACAAAAAGTTAAACATAATATTTACATAGTCATAACAAAAGCACTGAATATTGATTCCAAATAGCAATTGAGCTTTACTGAAAATGGAAGGAGGGAGTGTATGTTTGTGTATCTGGATGTGTGTATTGAGGGGAGGGTGGTGGAAAAACTAACACCTTAATTTCATAGCAGAAATCCACAGATAACAACTACATATAGAAAAATCAAGAAATGCACAGTGACACCTGTAATCCCAGAATTTTGGGAGGCTGAGGCGGGCAGATCACTTGAGGCCAGGCGTTCAAGACCAGCCTGGCCAACATGGTAAAACCCCATCTCTACTAAAAATACAAAAATTAACTGAGCATGGTGGCAGGCACCTGTAATCCCAGCTACTTGAGTGGCTGAGGCACGAGGATCACTTGAGCCTGGGAGGCAGAGGTTGCAGTGAGCTGAGCTCTTACCACTGCACTCCAGCCTGGATAACAGAGCAAGAAATTGTCTTTAAAAAAAAAGAGGAAGAAGAAGAAAAGAAAAGAAAAAAGAAAAAAAGGAAATAGCAAGAAATCTAAGCATAGAGATAAAGACAGGAGAAATAACAAAAAGAACTAAAAGTGCTTGGCTTGGGAAAGGCATAGAGCAGAGTCTTCCATTACAAGCCTAAATGTGATTTACCTTTAAAACTATATTGTAGACTGGACCTCTATGGAAAACTGTATGAAGATTTATCAGATAACTAAACATAGATCTACATTCAATTCAGCAACCTCACTACTGGATATCTACCCAAAGGAAAATAAGTTATTATATCAAAAAGACACCTGCATACATAGTTTATTGCAGCACAGTTCACAATTGCAAAGATATGGAACCAATCTAAGTGCCCATCAACTGATGAGTGAATAGAGGGAATGTGCTGTGTGCGCACACACACACACACACACACACCATGGAATACTACTCAGCCATAAAAAAGAGTGAAATAATGTCTTTTGGATGGAACTGGAGGTCATTCTTCTAAGTGAAGTAACTAAGGAATGGAAAGCCAAATACCATATGTTCTTGCTTATAAATGGAAGCTGGCCGGACAGGGTGGCTCACGCCTGTAATCCCAGCACTTTGGGAGGCCGAGGCGGGTGGATCACGAGGTCAGGAAATCGAGACCATCCTGACTAACATGGTGAAACCTGTCTCTACTAAAAACACAAAAAATTAGCTGGGCGTGGTGGCGGCGCCTGTAGTCCCAGCTACTAGGGAGGCTGAGGCAGGAGAATGGCGTGAACCCAGGAGTCGGAGCTTGCAGTGAGCCGAGTTCACGCCACTGCATTCCAGCCTGGGCAACAGAGCGAGACTCTGTCTCAAAAAAAATAAATAAAATAAAAATAAATAAATGGAAACTAAGCTGTGGGTATGCAAAGGCATACAGAATGGTATAATGGACATTGGAGACTCAGAAGGAGGAGGGTAAGCGGGGGGTGACAGATAAAAAAACTGCATGTTGCATACAATGTACACTACTCGGGTGATGGGCGCTCTAAGATTTCAAACTTCACCACTATACAGTTCTCCCCTGTAACCAAAAACCGCTGGTACCCCTAAAGCAATTGAAATAAAAATAAAAACTATGTTGTAGCCTGGATGACATAGCGAAAACTTGTCTCTTAAAAAAAAAAATGTGGCCGGGTGCCGTGGCTCACACCTGTAATTCCAGCACTTTGGGAGGCCCAAGGCGGGCAGATCACAAGGTCAGGAGATTGAGACCATCCTGGCTAACAAGGTGAAACTCCATCTCTACTAAAAATACAAAAAATTAGCCGGATGTGGTGGCACACGCCTGTAATCCCAGCTACTTGGGAGGCTGAGGCAGGAGAATCGCTTGAACCCGGAGGCGGAGGTTGCAGTGAGCCGAGATCGCACCACAGCACTCCAGCCTGGTGACAGAGCGAGATTTAGTCTCAAAAAAAAAAAAAAAAAAAAAGGTAGAAATTAGCTGAGCGTGGTGACACGTCCCAGATACTTGGGAGGCTGAGGTGGGAGGATCGCTTGAACCCAGGAGTTCCAGACTGCAGTGAGCTGTGATTACACTACTGCACTCCAGCCTAGGCTGTGGGAAAGAGAGTTTCTGGGGTGCCAGTTGAGTTAGTCTTCCCTGTGTGAGACACCCATGGGAAGCCATGCGCGGCCTCTGAGGAGAAAAGTCTCCTTATTGCCTTCATGTCTTTACGCCCGAGAGCAGAACCCCTCAGCGGCATTCCACAGGTTGCTCAGGCATATAACACTCCCTTGAAGCAGTGGAGTATAATCAAACATCTTGGCTCCTCCTGAAACCCACTCCCACCCGTTTCAGTCCCGATAAGTCAAAGATTTGTTTTGTTTTGTTTTTGTTTGAGAAGGAGTCTTGCTCTGTTGCCCAGGCTGGAGGGCAGTGGTGCAATCTTGGCTCACTGCAAGCTCCGCCTCCCGGGTTCACGCCACTCTCCTGCCTCAGCCTCCCGAGTAGCTGGGACGACAGGCGCCCGCCACCACGCCCGGCTAATTTTTTGTATTTTTAGTAGAGACGGGGTTTCACCGTGTTAGCCAGGATGGTCTCGATCTCCTGACCTCGTGATCCACCCACCTCTGCCTCCCAAAGTGCTGGGATTACAGGCGTGAGCCACCGCGCCCGGCCAGTTAAAGATCTTAAGTAGTTTAGACACTCGCCTTTGCTCAAGGAAACTCACAGAAACCGCCACTGCTATACATCTGATCGAATGACCCTCGAGTTCCCCTTCACTGATTAATCCTTTTCCTCATCCCTTCCTCCTCCTCCCATCTGCCCTAAGAACAAAGAGCCTGTAAACAATAAATTGGGCGGAGCCTGAGAGCTCTGGGCCTTGAGCAAGCCTCCGACGCTCCGGTCCCCTGGACCCGCCTTTTAAACGCTTATTCTGTCTCTTTCTAACTCCTTTGTCTCCGCCGGACTCGGGGTAACCGCTAGGCGTTATGGGGCTGTTTTCCCCAACATAGGCAACAGAGCAGGACAGTGTCTCTAAAAAAACAAAACCCAAAACTATATTTTGTACTATTCTGATAAAAATGACTTAGTTACAAAGAACAAATCAACAGATAGTCATGCTGTGGAGATCAGGAATATTCCTTCCCAGGGTAAATGAAAGACCAATTCCCTAACGTCATGTGGATATACGCTTGTGGCTTAAGATAAAATTACCCGTGACAGCATCAAATACCAGGGATAAAACTCAGTCTTCAACACGCATATGTATCTCCTGGGGTTGAATCCTCTGGAGGTCTTGTTAAAAATGCAGATTCTGGTCAAGAGTTCAAGACCAGCCTGGCCAATATGGTGAAACCCTGTCTCTACTAAAAACACAAAAATTAGCTGGGTGTGGTGGTGGACGCCTGTAGTCCCAGCTACTCAGGAGACTGAGGCAGGAGAATTGCTTGAACCCGGGAGGTGGCAGTTTAGTGAGCCGAGATTGGGCCACTGCACTCCAGCCTGGGAGACAGAGTGAGACTCTGTCTCAAAAAAAAAAAATGCATATTCTGATTCGATAGGTCTGGGGCAGAGGTGTTTTTTTTGTTTGTTTGTTTTTTGTTTTTGTTTTTTTTTTTTTTTGACAGAGTCTAGCTCTTTCACCTAGGCTGGAGTGCATGACACCATCCCAGCTCACTGCAACCTCCGCTTCTTGGGTTCGAGCGATTCTCCTGCCTCAGCCTCCTGAATAGCTGGGATTACAGGCGTGCACCACCACATGCAGCTAAGTTTTGTATTTGTAGTAGAGACGGGGTTTCACTGTGTTGGCCAGGTAAGTTTTGTATTTGTATTTGGTCTTGAACTCCTGACCTCAGGTGATCCGCCCGCCTCGGCCTCCCAAAGTTCTGGGATTACAGGCGTGAGCCACTGCACCCGGCCTGTTCTGCATTTCTAACAAGTTCCCAGGGGATGCCACTGCTGCTGGTCTTCAACCACACTTTGTGGAGCAAGGCTCTCAAAGACCTTGATGTATGTAGGAGAGAAAGCTGGGGTAGAGAGTGATGAGGGGAGAACGGGTGTGTGGGGAGATGCTCCCCTGTGCATCCTGGTCCCATGTGAGGCTCCATCAATGCTCACCTACATCACTGGGAGAGCACCTAGCAGGAAATGAGTTCTGCTTTAGCATCCAGGCACAGGACATTAGAGGCACAGGCAGGCAGTAGATTCTACTTCATTATTTGTGCAGCTGGACACAGAGCTTCCTTTCTTTTCCTTGATACTGTTTTATTCCATCTAAGTATGTAGGAGTAAGAGGGCTGTGTTACACTGTTTTCCCCACCTTTAATGCATCTGATCAATCTAGGAGCCTCCTAAGACCCTATATTATCTCACTTTATCATCACAGCAAACCTGGGAGAAGGATATGGTTCCTATTTTACAGATGAGGAAACTAAGTTTCAGGGAGGTGAAACTACTGCCCAAGGATAGCCAAACAAAATACACGTCAGAAGTGGGATGTGAAACGAAGCCTGTATGTCACCAGAGTCACCTATCCTCTCTCCCTCCAACCACCTAACCACACCAGGGAGCTGGCAGGAGATTCCTAGCCCACCCCTTACATTAAAATCCCTTTTAGGCGGGTGCCACTATCCAGTCCTTCTCAATTGCACCTAGTGAGACCACGAAAGGTCTTCTACCTGGCTCCTGGTAGACGAGATCTGGCTATACAGGTACCTGGATGCAAACCTGCCCCTCTGCCCCTGGAGCTATCACCTCCAGATCCTGCTACTTGTACCTTTGCAGCCCCAGGTAGCCAGTGGCAAGGGCCAGGGGTGGCAGCAGGGCTGGGAGTGGAGAAGAGTGTGAGAAGCTGCTGCGGGGCTCAGGAGGCACAGCAGGGAACCAAGGGGCCCTAAGGGTTGCAATAGAGCAGAGGGGCAGGGAGTGCAGAGTGGTGGGAAGGGGGATGGGAGCTGGGTGCAGGAGACATAAGAGGTGGAGCATCCTGGCCACACACGGTGGCTCACACCTGTTATCCCAGCACTTTGGGAGGCCGAGGTGGGCGGATCACGAGGTCAGGAGATCGAGACCATCCTGGCTAACATGGTGAAACCCCGTCTCTACTAAAAACACAAAAAATTAGCCAGGCGAGGTGGTGTGCACCTGTAGTCCCAGCTTCTCGGGAGGCTGAGGCAGGAGAATGGCATGAACCCAGGAGGTGGAGCTTGCAGTGAGCTGAGATCCCGCCACTGCATTCCAGCCTGGGTGACAGAGTGAGACTCGTCTCAAAAAAAAAAAAAAAAAAAAAAAAAAAAAAAAAGAATAAAAGAAAAAAGAGGTGGAGCATCCTGCAGCCCTGGCCCCTAAAAGATTGGTGGGAGACTGCCAGCTGCTCCACCCTGGTCACTTTGGGAACTGGTCTTTCAGTTCATGGCCTGCCATGTCCTCTCCTGCAAATCCTGGCACTGTTGCGGAGGTCCTTTCAGCCCTGCTTTGTCCCCTCTAACCTTGAATATATTATACACACACTTTATGAGAGCTGACGAGGGACCAGGTGCTGTTCTAGGCTCTGAGGTGCAGCTGTGGACATTTGGGTACAAAGTTCTTCTGGCAGGGTACTTACCTCCTGCTGGGGGTGGGGGAACCTGAACAGCCAACACATAAGTAAAGCGAGATCATCTCGGTGTTGAGTGCCTTGAAGACAATAATTTAAACGGGTGGGAGGATAGAGTGTGTAAAGTGAAAAAGTTTGCTTTAGTCAGGGTCGTCAGGGAAAGCCTTTGGGAGCAGGTGATATTGAAAGGAAATCTGACTGAGAAGGCAAATTCCATGCACAAATTAAAAGGCCAGGAGGCCAGTTGGGCTGCCGCGTGGGAGGAGCAGCTAGAATGCCGGAGTGACTGGGGGGATGGGAGCCAGGGGATAGGGAGGCAGATGGAATGGGAAAGGCGTGGGCAGGAAGAACTTGGTCATGAAGACCTTGCAGGTGAACCCACTGGGGCCTTAAGCCTGGAGGAACTTGACACAATTTGCCTACTGTGTGGGGAACGGCTTGGAGGGGGTGTGGGCTTCAGGAGGCTGAGATGTCCTGTTTCTTGTGCCCCCTCCTTTCTTCCCAACCCCCGAGAAACCTGGATGGGTGTGGGGACCAGAGACCTGGAGGTGGCCAGATTGGGCTTTGGCGGGACGCTTAGCAGCCCTCGGGACCTGTTCAGACTGCGGCCTCCCACCTTCGGGAAGCATCGGCGCTGCCCATCTGCCCCTGCCTGGCGTCCAGGGAGTCCCGGCTGTGCAGCGCTTCCCTTGAATGTCTCTCTGTCCTCCCATCCAGTGCCTGGGACCCGGCAGCGCCGTCGAGGCAGGGCGCTGCGAGGCGGGACCCAGTTGCACGTGGGCCCTGTGGGGTCACTCCCTTTCGGGGGTCCTCTAGCTCTTTACCCTGCGCGCGTGGGGCAGACCAGATGCCTGGAGGAGCTCCAGGACCAGTGCCTATGGGGTAGTCCCTGCCGGTGGTGGGCCCCAGTCCCAGACTGCGGCGCGCTATTTCTTTCTGGGGTTCGTGTGAGCGTGGGCTGCCAGAATGGTGCCGACAAGCTGCTTCTGGGTGATTCAAATCATTTATACAGATAGTGCCCCTGCAAAAAACATTTGCGCAGGGCCCCGCTTACGCCAGAGGATTGCGGGCCACTTCTGGGCCTCGCTTCTCGTGGGGATGGGAGCATCTCCCTGGAGAGCCCTTTGCAAAGGCCAAGCGCTGGCCAAAGGCACACCGCTGGACGCGTTTCCTTCCTTCTGGAGAGATGACCAGTAATGCAGGATCCAAAGGGGGTCTTGGAGGGAGGGCGGGAAGGGCATCTCCGGATCTGGGCAGACCCAGGGCTGCCGGCTCCCCGAGGAGAATACGGGTTGGGGGCGAGGAGCTGGAGGGGAGGTCAGGGCGTGCATCAAGCCTTGGCTCCTCCACCCCAGCCCCAGCCCGCGGGCTATCGCTTAGGCTTCTCTCTCCGGGTTATGTAACCCCGGGACGGGACGTGGCAGCCGGGTGAGTGAGCAAAGGAGTAGGGGAGGGAAGGGAAAGGAGAGGAGGGGCGGGGCCGGGGTTGGTGATGGTGGTGGTGGGAAGCGCCGCCGTGCCGCCTCTTCTTGGGCCCCTTGGGTTGTCTTTCTGGAGGATTCCGGGACCAGCCCTCTCCCCAGGCTCCGGGTCGCCCCCTAGCCCCCCGCCGCCTCGTTTTCCCTTCACTCTTTTCCCCCTTCTGTCCCACCCGCCCTGCCAGGGGGCCTCTGGCTCTGGATAGCTTTTCCTCTCCGGTTGTAGTTTCCTTCCCAAAGTTCTCAGCTTTGCTACCTCGCCCAAGTCATTAGCCGCTCTGAGCCTCAGTTTATCAGTTTGTAAAATGAAGTTTGATTGAGCGGCCACGTGTAAAACTCCTGGCATAGTGCATGGTACAAAGTAGATGTCTGCTGCGGGCTAAGGGCCTCGAGGGGCTAAGTGAAATGTTGTGTGCCAGGCTGGGTGTCAGAGCCCCGGGAGCCACAGCCACGAATGGTTGGCTCCCGGGTGGTAAAAGAATTTATCAACAACAGTATAGGTTTGAAAAGTTTTATTAGATGGAAAGAACTCCACAGCAGAGCACAGCGGGACGCTTCAGCAAGAGAGGCCTGAGCTCACTTGCAGGGAACTGAAGGGTAATTTTGACCACATTAGTTTTGTAGGTCATAGTAAATGATTACATTTGTAGACATTTTGGTACCTTGATGACAGCAAAGGTTGCACAATGGATTCCAACATGTGTGCATTCTGGAGATGTATAGAAATTCTAGGGAAAGAAGCCTGGTACCAGATGTGGCTTTAGATAATAGGAAAGTACCATTCTGAGTTCTTCAGATAAGGGGCTTTGCCTCCTGATGGTCTGCTTGCTGGCCACCAGGTGATCCTTGCTCTCCTCATTTTCCCCCTGATAAATATTTTGGGCAAATCTTTGACCCTTTGTATTTCTCCATGCTCATGCCTACTTGTCTGTTAGGATCCCAAGAAAGGGAAAATGGCACCGTGAAGAGGGGTGTCCAGTCTGTCTGGCTACTTCCTGCTGAAAAGCGGCATTGAAAGGATTCCTTTCTTGCTTTCTGTCATGAAGGGAATGAAGGGTCATGATAAACTTGTTCATGGAGGGAAGACCAGATTCCATCAAGAGGCCCCATGAAAATAGAAGTTGCTGCTGCAGGCTGGTATTGGGATTGCATAGTCATCTGTAGGCGGAATCATTGTAAGCTGGAAGATATAAGCATTAAAAGGCAGGAATTACAGGCATGCACCTCCATGCCCACAGATTTTTGTGTTTTTAGTAGAGACAGGGTCTCACCATGTTGGCCAGGCTGGTCTCCAACTCCTGACCTCAGGGGATCCGCCCGCCTCGCCTTGGTCTCCCAAAGTACTAGAATTACAGGTGTGAGCCACCACACCTGGCCCCTGGGGTTTCAATTTGTGTATTTATGCATGGCCTCCACCAGTCTAGCTTGGAAAAGGGCAGGGCTTTCAGATAGTTTCATACATACAAAATTATTATTTCTTTTTATTTTATTTTATTTGAGATGGAATTTCGCTCTTGTTGCCCAGGCTGGAGTGCAGTGGCACAATCTCAACTCACCACAACTTCCGCCTCCAAGGTTCAAACGATTCTCCTGCCTCAGCCTCTGGAGTAACTGGGATTACAGGCATGCACCACCATGCCCAGCTCATTTTGTATTTTTAGTAGAGATGGGGTTTCTCCGTGTTGGCTAGGCTGGTCTCAAACTCCTGACCTCAGGTGACCCACTCGCCTCAGCCTCCCAAAGTGCTGGGATTACAGGTGTGAGCCACCGCGCCCAGCTATTATTTCTTATAATTTAGAAAAATTAACAGGTTTTATTATATATTTTTCATTCCCTCCAACAGAGAAGTTACCATATGATCCTGTCTGCCCCTACCTCTGTTTGGGCCAGAATTGGTGGCCTGGTATTGCCAATAGGTTCTATGTTGGGGACAGCTTCTGCCCAGCTCTGTTATTAGGACTGGGAGCATGAGCTTCATCTGCCCATGCTGAAGATCACACGTGTGATTTTTTGTGTGTGGGAACAGCAGGTAGTTAATACCACAAATACGTCTTGCCAGGTTAAATCAAAGGCGACAGTTAAAGTCCGAAATTCTTGAATGAACTTAGAGGGATCCTGACTAAATGAACCCAACTTGGATTGAATTTGCAAAAGATCAGACATGATCAGAAAAGGGACATGAACTTGGCTTGTTCCCAAATCTTCATTAGCCACCTTAGGGAGAGGCAAAATATTTTGGGGATTTTTCTGAGGACTCTGTACTAGTAGCATATGTGACTCCCCTGAGAGTATGTGAAGGGGAGAAAGTATTTGGGTATGTGGGTGGGAGATTGACTAGGGAATGGAGCAGATGGAGAGGGTGTAGGTGAAGAGTGAGCAGGTTGAGGAGGATGTAATAGGCAACAGGAAGGATCATCTAAGACATCAGAACCGGGAAGGGACGACGTTCCTTGGAAGCATACATGACAATTTGTATGTAATTTTGGGTTTGGATTTGGGGATAAAGCAAAAAAGACCTGAACATATGGGACTTCTGAATCCTTTCCAAGGTTCCGGCAAAAAATCAGTTAAGTTGTAAAGTAACATTGCAATCCCAAGTTTCATTAATTGGCCAAATTGATTGATTAGGGAGCTTGTATTGAACCCAAGCAATATTAGAAAAAAGGATATGTTTTTTAAACTCTTATTTATTTTTTATTTGTATTTTTTGAGACAGAGTCTTGCTCTGCTGCCCAGGCTGGAGTGCTGTGGTGCCATCTTGGCTCACTGCAACCTCCGCCTCCTAGGTTCAAGTGATTCTCTTGCTTCGGCCTCCGGAGTAGCTGGAATTATAGGCGCGCATCACCACGCCCAGCTAACTTTTGTATTTTTTTCTTTCTTTTTTTTTTTTTTTTGAGATGTTGTTTCGCCCTTTTGCCCAGACTGGAGTGAAGTGGCGCCATCTTGGCCCACTGCAACCTCCGCCCCCGGGTACAAGTGATTCTCCTGCCTCAGCCTCCCTAGTAGCTGGGATTATATGTGCCCGCCACATATAATTAGCCCCCTGGCTGATTTTTTTTTTTTTTTTTTTTGTATTTTTAGTAGAGACAGGGTTTCGCCATGTTGGCCAGGCTGATCTCGAACTCCTGACCTCAGGTGATCCATTCGCCTCGGCCTCCCAAAGTGCTAGGATTACAGGTGTGAGTCACTGTGCCCGGCCAAGTTTTGCATTTTTAGTAGACTCCGGGTCTTTAACTCCAGACCTCAGGTGATCTGCCTGCCTTGGCCTCCCAGAGTGCTGGGGTTACAGGCATAAGCCATTGTGCTCAGCCTTATATGCTTATTTTTAAGAGTTTGTGGGTCAAAATGAGACCAATGGGACCATTTTTAAGGAGGCAATCCAAGGGCGAGTTGGATGGAACTGAATTAATTGAACCGAAGTTGGGTTTAGACAAGGAACTACAAGATCCCTGAGGCATCCCTGTGTAGAATTGAGATCCACCGCTTCCAGGACAAGGCTTATGGAGTGTTAAAATGAAAGTGCCCTGCCACTCTGACAGGCAATAGCTCTCTTGTCTTGGCCTTGGGGTAATACTGGGGGATGGCGCTTGGCCAGAAACTGTCAGTTGCCAACGAGAACTCAAGCTGGTTCACTGGCAGTCTGAAAACAGAAAAGAGCCCTGGCCAGTCCCTCACCCCTAAGGGCAAGGACAGCCAGGTATCCCTTCTCTAGGGCTTCAGGATCCCACAGAAGAGCTGCCTCCACCGGGACCGGCAGTTCCCCAAAGAGTAAAGAACCAGACCGTGGAAGGAAACAGAGAGAAAAAGGAAGAGGGAAATCCCAGTGAAGTCCCCGTATGGGCCACCAAGATGCCAGGCGAGGTGTCAGAGCTCCGGAACCGGGAAGTGGTTGGCTCCCGGGTGGTAAAAGAACTTATCAACAACAGTATAGGTCTGAAAAGGGAAGTTTTATTAGACGGAAAGGACGAGGCAGCAGAGCGCAGTAGGCGCTTCAGCAAGAGAGGACTGAGCTCCCTGCGGGGAACTGCAGGGTAATTTGGACCACATTAGTCACTTAGGTCACGGTAAATGGTTACATTTGTCGATATTTTGGTGCCTTGATGTCAGCAAAGTTTGCACAATGGGTCTTAACGTGCACTCATTCCAGGAACGTACAGAAATTCTAGTTACTTATAAATTCTTGGGAAGGAAGCTTGGTACCAGATGTGGCTTTAGACAATAGGGAAGTGTCATTCTGAATTCCTCAGATAAGGGGCTTTGCCTCCTGTTGGTCGACTTGATGGCCACCAGGTGATCTTTGGTCTCTTCAGTGTGGCTTTGCAGACTATAAAGGCGCAGCGCGCCAATGAGGCGGGTTGGCCCCAGACGGCGGAGAGGAAGGGCAGAGTCGGCGGTCCTGAGACTTGGGGCGGCCCCTTGGAGGTCAGCCCCGCTCGCTCCTCCCGGCCCTCTCCTCCTCTCCGAGGTCCGAGGCGGGCAGCGGGCTGTGGGCGGGCAGGAGGCTGCGGAGGGGCGGGGGGCAGGAAGGGGCGGGGGGCTCGGCGCACTCGGCAGGAAGAGACCGACCCGCCACCCGCCGCAGCCCGCGCGCCCCTGGCACTCAATCCCCGCCATGTGGGGGCTCCTGCTCGCCCTGGCCGCCTTCGCGCCGGCCGTCGGCCCGGCTCTGGGGGCGCCCCGGAACTCGGGGCTGGGCCTCGCGCAGCCCGGGACCACCAAGGTCCCAGGCTCGATCCCGGCCCTGCATAGCAGCCCGGCACAGCCGCCGGCGGAGACAGCTAACGGTGAGTTCCCCGACCGACGGTCCGCTCCCCCGCAAGCCGACTGCCCGGCTCTCCTGCCCCGTGGGGCGATCGCTCCCTAACACGCGGGCACACGCACACCCACGCACACTCACACTCATGCACACTCACCCCACACGCACACTCGCACTCACGCGCACACACGCGCGCGCACTCACATTCACACACTCACACGCACACTTGCATTCACACGCGCGCGCATTCACACTCATGCACACACACGCACACTCACACGCGCATGGGCACACACAGTGCGCGCACACACTCACACTCACAGTGCACACACACACATATACACACTCACACTCCCTCAACTCCCTGCTGGGAGCAATGGCTGCTGACTCGGCAGCCCCAGTTCCCTGCCAGACCTAGTCAGCAGTCCCAGGACAGGCGCCAGTGGGATGCTGCCTCTTCCAAGCCCCAAACCTTCCCTTTTCACCAAAGACAAAACAGGCCAGAACTGGCAGGAGGGGAGACAGAGGGGCAAAAGCTCTCAAGGTGCAGAGCAAGACTGCGTAGGAGAGAGTTTGAAGGCGAGGGCTGGAGAGAAAGAACAAAAGGAAAGAAGGGAGAGCCCCTCGCTGAGGCTGCCGGGAGGATGGGGCAGAGCGGGAGAGGAAGGCAGCCCGACCTCCCAGCTTTCCAGATGTGGAATAGGAGAGGAGGAGCGCAAGCGGATGGCACTCAGGGGCTTCTAGAGGAGGCAAGTGGAGGAGGGTCTTGAAGGGTGATGTCCCCGAGTCAGGAGAGTCTGGAGAGAGAGAGAGAGAGAGGGCTGCCAAGAAGGAAGCGGCGGGCAAAGGCACAGGGGCACCAGATGCGGAAATGGGCAGCCTGTTCTGGAGGCAGCTGTGGAGCTTCGATGGGTACCCCCAGCACCTGCCTGGGCAGAGCCTTGTGCTGAAGGGCCGGCGGGCAGGCCCAGCCCTGAAAGCCTCGACACCCAGGCAGACATGGATTCCAGGACAGGCCATCTGAGCCCAGAGAGCAGACACAACAATGGAAGCGGCACAGGGGTTTTGGGGCATGATGCTGAGTCTGGAGCTAAGAAAGCCTCCTTGGAAAGGCATCTGGGCTGAGATGCAAAGGAAGAATGGGAATTAGGTGAAAAAATCAGAGGCGAGGGGTAGCATTACAGGGGAGGGGATAGCTAGTGCAGAGGCCTGGAGGTAAAGTGCCAGACTCAGCTCTTTGGAGCAACCGAACAGTTTCTAGAGGCTGGGTCAGCTCTCCATTGGATTAGAGGTTCAGAGGGGAGGCTGGCCAAGCATGTAGTCACATCAGGGAGGAGAAGGAGGAGCCAAGGAAGTGGCTGGAGAGGCAGGTTGGGGTCAGATTGCAGGCCTTTGATGTCCTGCGAAGGCTGTTAGATCCTGGTGGTGTGGCCTGCTGTGGGCTCACATGTCCTCTTGGGCTGGCAGAGCTTTCCATCCGGGGTTTCACCATTCTTCCTTTCCCCCATGCTGTGCCTCTCGGACCCCAAGGGACCTCAGAACAGCATGTCCGGATTCGAGTCATCAAGAAGAAAAAGGTCATTATGAAGAAGCGGAAGAAGCTAACTCGCCCCACCCCCGTGGTGACTGCCAGGCCCCTTGTGACCCCCACTCCAGCAGGGACCCTCAACCCCGCTGAGAAACAAGAAACAGGTACTTCCTCTCCAGGGGCCCAGCCCAGACTTGCAGCCCCTGGGGCACTTTACCAGCACAGCTCTTGGCCTCATGGGCACCGGCTCGCCCCCTGCTTGCCTAGCACAGGAGCAAGCTTAGGCTCAGCTTCCCACCTGCCCTGGCTGCCCTCCCTCTGGTCCTGTCTCACTGCTCTATCCCCGCCCCAGGCTGTCCTCCTTTGGGTCTGGAGTCCCTGCGAGTTTCAGATAGCCGGCTTGAGGCATCCAGCAGCCAGTCCTTTGGTCTTGGACCACACCGAGGACGGCTCAACATTCAGGTCGGTAATCCTGGCTCGGAGCCATGGTCTCAGGGTGGGGAAGGCAGCCCCTGGGAGCTTCTCTCCTGCCTCCTCTCTGTCCTGGCCTGCCCCACTCTGTCCACCTGGGCCTGACCACCGTGTCCTGTGTCTGCAGTCAGGCCTGGAGGACGGCGATCTATATGATGGAGCCTGGTGTGCTGAGGAGCAGGACACCGATCCATGGTTTCAGGTGGACGCTGGGCACCCCACCCGCTTCTCGGGTGTTATCACACAGGGCAGGAACTCTGTCTGGAGGTGAGGCAGACTAACCCTAGGTCAGGAGGTCACAGAAGGACTGGGGTGGGAGTCCTGGGGGCACCGATGATCTCTCTCCACCTCTCCTGCCAGGTATGACTGGGTCACATCATACAAGGTCCAGTTCAGCAATGACAGTCGGACCTGGTGGGGAAGTAGGAACCACAGCAGTGGGACGGACGCAGTGAGTGGTCCCACTGTGGCTGGGCCCTCCATGCTGGGAGTTGGGCACCCAGTCCAGGCTAGGCTGAGGCTCCTCTGAGGACAAGGAATAGATGCCAGCTTAGGCTTCCCAGGGGGGTGGGGCTTGTTGTCAAGAGGGTGGCACACGGCAGGCACCATTGGGAGCCAGCTGCTTTGGGACATGCCCACATCCTCCCCAGATAATGCCACCACAGGGTGGGTGCTGCTTCACGGTACAGCTTCCTCCTGGCATGCCCCTTCTGGCCCGGGGCCTCTGGTCCACATCACTTCTTGCCTTCTCGTGGTTCTGACTTCCGCGTCTCCTGGACCTCTTTTTACGGCAGGCTACAATGTGGAGTCCTGGCCAGCTCTAGGATTGGCTTCCCCCGAGTCATGTGGCCAAACTGGTCTAATGAACTGTGTCCAATCCAGAGAGCAAGGCTGCCTAGGGCTGCCCATTGGCAGGGGCTGTGGGCCGGGGTCTGTGTTTGATGCACAGTGCAAGTCTCTAGCTGAGCCCACTAGGGTGGGGAGACAGTGAGCTTGGAGGCCTGAGCTCCTTCCCTGGGTCCTGGGCCAGGCTTCTGGGGTTTGAGCAGCCACAACAGAGAACTTGCTGCCCCCAGGTATTTCCTGCCAATTCAGACCCAGAAACTCCAGTGCTGAACCTCCTGCCGGAGCCCCAGGTGGCCCGCTTCATTCGCCTGCTGCCCCAGACCTGGCTCCAGGGAGGCGCGCCTTGCCTCCGGGCAGAGATCCTGGCCTGCCCAGTCTCAGGTGGGCAGTCAGGCCAGGGTTGGTTGGGCAGGGCTTGGATGCAGGGTGCATCCTTCACTGTGGACACACCCTTTACCATAAACTCAACCTCCACCAGACCCCAATGACCTATTCCTTGAGGCCCCTGCGTCGGGATCCTCTGACCCTCTAGACTTTCAGCATCACAATTACAAGGCCATGAGGAAGGTCAGATATAACCCCTATGACCTGGGAAGGAGGGCCCACCCATCTCAGGTCCCCTTCCCACCTTCCCACTGGGGCACAACCTGCTGTGACTGCGCTTGTATGCCCCTGCTGCCTCCTGATGTCTCAGCCTTCTCTCCTGTGGACCCCTAAGCTCCATCCCACTTTCCCTTATTATGGTGCCCCCACCGGTCCTGCCCCTTCCTCCCGGCTCTGCTGCCACTTCCCTCCTGTACCATGATGGGATGCCCCCTCTGTGTGGGCCATCGCTGACTTTTTAAGTCCATGGCACATGTGATCTGCCCCTGGGTGTACCCCTCCCATGCCTCATGCCACGCTACACTCTGCCCACCAGCTGATGAAGCAGGTACAAGAGCAATGCCCCAACATCACCCGCATCTACAGCATTGGGAAGAGCTACCAGGGCCTGAAGCTGTATGTGATGGAAATGTCGGACCAGCCTGGGGAGCATGAGCTGGGTACTGGCATGGGGAGTGGGGAGAGGTAGGCACAGGGCAGGGCCCCAGGCATGAACCCGCTGCAAGCCCCCATGTGTCCCCAGGGGAGCCTGAGGTGCGCTACGTGGCTGGCATGCATGGGAACGAGGCCCTGGGGCGGGAGTTGCTTCTGCTCCTGATGCAGTTCCTGTGCCATGAGTTCCTGCGAGGGAACCCACGGGTGACCCGGCTGCTCTCTGAGATGCGCATTCACCTGCTGCCCTCCATGAACCCTGATGGCTATGAGATCGCCTACCACCGGGTAGGCCACCCAGCATGAGGGCCACTCTGTCCTTCTGCCCTGGTGGCTGGACCTGCTCGACTTGAACAAGCCCCTTGCCCGGCAGGGTTCAGAGCTGGTAGGCTGGGCTGAGGGCCGCTGGAACAACCAGAGCATCGATCTTAACCATAATTTTGCTGACCTCAACACACCACTGTGGGAAGCACAGGACGATGGGAAGGTGCCCCACATCGTCCCCAACCATCACCTGCCATTGCCCACTTACTACACCCTGCCCAATGCCACCGTGAGTATTTTGAGGGCGGCAGTGGAGGTCTGTGGGGGGCGGACCTTGTCTCTGTCTCCTGCCCCTCCTGACCTGCCCCATCCAGGTGGCTCCTGAAACGCGGGCAGTAATCAAGTGGATGAAGCGGATCCCCTTTGTGCTAAGTGCCAACCTCCACGGGGGTGAGCTCGTGGTGTCCTACCCATTCGACATGACTCGCACCCCGTGGGCTGCCCGCGAGCTCACGCCCACACCAGATGATGCTGTGTTTCGCTGGCTCAGCACTGTCTATGCTGGCAGTAATCTGGCCATGCAGGACACCAGCCGCCGACCCTGCCACAGCCAGGACTTCTCCGTGCACGGCAACATCATCAACGGGGCTGACTGGCACACGGTCCCCGGGAGTATGTGCCTGAGGGTGGAGTTAGCCCTGGCCCCGTAACCCCCGCCCTGATAAGACAGCCTGCGGTTGCGTACAGTGCTGGCGTCTGTTCCCACTCTGAAGTGTCCCTCAGAGAAGGGAGGGTAGCGGGAGGATGGGACTGCATCCTGCCTGCTTAGGCACCAGTGTCTGTGGTCCCCTTAGGCATGAATGACTTCAGCTACCTACACACCAACTGCTTTGAGGTCACTGTGGAGCTGTCCTGTGACAAGTTCCCTCACGAGAATGAACTGCCCCAGGAGTGGGAGAACAACAAAGATGCCCTCCTCACCTACCTGGAGCAGGTCGGATCTGCGTCCCGGCCCCCAGCCTGCCTGAATCACTCCTGCTGTCCATTTAGGCTACAGCTCCTACCAGGGGTTCTTCTAAGGTCCAGCTGAGCATTCAGACTCACAAGATGCCATGGGCCATGCTTCGTATCAGATTGTCTTGGAAGCACACAGGACAGGAAGTGCAGTTTGCTGGCAGCGTGGCATCGTGTTAGAGCCGGTGGGAGGAGCCTCCATTGCAGTCTAGGTGGTGGTCCGTGGCGCTGCCCCAGAGCTATCCTCAGGAGAGACTCACGTGAGGCAGGTGCAGGAGCTGTCCTGGCATAGAAGCTTCATGTTCTGTGGAGCTCATAACCCTTGTAATAGCTCCATAAGCAGAGCTTCCAAAGGGTCTACCAAAGACAAGCCCAATAACCTGGGAAAGCCCAAGGATAGATAAGCCTTCCTACCAGGTATTTATCATTTTCTTAGTCCAGATGTGATTTGTCAATCAAGATTTCTTTTTTTTTTTTCCAGAAGTAGTGTCACCTAGGAACATAGTAGACCTACCACTTTGCTCAGGTTTGCAGGGCAACAGAGCCAGCAAGTTAGCTAAACAGGACGTTATCCTGCCGAAGGGGAAGGGCTCTGATAACCTCTTCCCACACAGGTGCGCATGGGCATTGCAGGAGTGGTGAGGGACAAGGACACGGAGCTTGGGATTGCTGACGCTGTCATTGCCGTGGATGGGATTAACCATGATGTGACCACGGGTGTGTTTGACCGGGAGGGGAAGGGAAGGGGCTGGAGGGCTGGAGGCTCGGGAAGAAGCAGAAGATCATTAATTGGGTCCTGATCGTGCCCTTCACTCTCCTCAGCGTGGGGCGGGGATTATTGGCGTCTGCTGACCCCAGGGGACTACATGGTGACTGCCAGTGCCGAGGGCTACCATTCAGTGACACGGAACTGTCGGGTCACCTTTGAAGAGGGCCCCTTCCCCTGCAATTTCGTGCTCACCAAGACTCCCAAACAGAGGCTGCGCGAGCTGCTGGCAGCTGGGGCCAAGGTGCCCCCGGACCTTCGCAGGCGCCTGGAGCGGCTAAGGGGACAGAAGGATTGATACCTGCGGTTTAAGAGCCCTAGGGCAGGCTGGACCTGTCAAGACGGGCAGGGGAAGAGTAGAGAGGGAGGGACAAAGTGAGGGAAAGGCGCTCAGCGCTCATTAAAGCTACCGGGCCCCTTAGCTCATCTTCGTGTTGTCTCTGTGCCCCAGGTCCTCCCCCGGGGGCGGGCCTCGGCCCAGCCCTCAGTTCCTATTCTGCACACTTGCACACTCTCATCATTTGGCTTCTGGACACATTGTGTGAAAAGAGGATCCCACCTGGGCTCTTCTTGAACCAAGGGCCTGGCAGAGCAACTCATTTCTTCTGATCAGCTTCTGCTACAGGTACCATTACACTGCTGCCAGGCATTCTGTAAGCGCCTGCTCATTGCCAGGTGTGCAAGGAATCAGAATCAGCAGTGCCTGCACTCAAAGTCCTGGGGCTCCTAGTCAAGGGAAAGGACAGTTCGGTACATTGTGAGACATGCTAGGGTGGAGGCCAGGTGCCGTGAGAGTGCAGGGGAGCTGCACACATGAAATAACAGCACTGCACATCAACAGGACTGGGGCAGTCAAGGATGCAATAGAAGTAGTGGCTCTAGAAGTTCAGGCGGGAGGTGGGCAGGGTGTGGAGTATGGACAGGGATGGCTCCAAGGAGGAGGGTCAGCCAAAGGTGGGTCAGCTGAGAACATTTGAATTTGCTTCAGCCATTCTCAGAGTATTGATAACTGATAGGCTTTGCTGAGTTTCTATCAGACTGAAGGGGAAGTTGTGTATCAGTCTGTGTCTTGCCAGGTAAACAACCCATTCTAGGCATTTAAAGTGGAGGGAAATTTAATGCTGGAAATTGGATAGGAAGGTGTTGGAAGAGCTGGATGAGGCCGGGTGTGGTGGCTCACGCCTGTAATCCCAGCACTTTGGGAGGCCAAGACGGGTGGATCACCTGAGGTCAGGAGTTTGAGACCAGCCTGGCTGACATGGTGAAACCTCATCTCTACCAAAACTACAAAAATTAGCTGGGCGTGGTGGCGCTTGCCTGTAGCCTCAGCTACTCAGGAGGCTGAGGCATGAGAATTCCTTGAACCCAGGAGGCGGAGGTTGCAGCGAGCTGAGATGGTGCCATTGCATTCAAGCCTGGACAACAGAGCAAGACTGTCTCAAAACAAAACAAAACAAACAAACAAAAAGGTGTTGGTGATGATGTGGAGAAATCAAAACATTTGTGCATTGCTAGAATGTAAAACATTGCATCTGCGGTGGGAAACAGTTCAGTAATTCCTCAAAAAGTTAAACACAGAATTACAATATGAACCAGCAATTTCACTTCTCAATATTCTTCCAAAGAATTGAAAGCAGTGACTCAAAGAGATACTCGTACACCAAGTGCTCACAGCAGCATTATTCACAATATCCAAAAGGTGAAAACAACCCATGTGTTCAAACGGATGAATGAATACACAAAATGTGGTATACACACAAAATAGAATATTACTCAGCCATAAAAAGGAATAAAATTCTGACACAAGCAGCTACAGCAAGGATGAACTTTGCAAATATTATGCTAAGAGAAATAAGCCAGACACAAAAGGACAAATATATGATTCCGCTTATATGAAGTAACTGGAATAGGCAAATTCATAGACACAGAAAGTAGAATAGAGGTTACCAGGGACTTGGGGGAGGGAGTGAGGAGTTAATGTCCAGTGGGTACAGGGTTTCTGTTTGGAATGATGAACAAGTTCTGGAAATAGATAGTAATGCTGGCTACACAACCTTGTGAATGTATTTAATGCCACTGAATTTGAATTATACACTTAAAACTGGCTGAGAGCTGGGTGTGGTGGCAGAAGCCTGTGTTCCCGGCTACTCAGGAGGCTGAGCTAGGAGGATCACTCTAGCCCGGGAGTTCGAATCTAGCCTTGGCAACATAGTGAGACTCCATTTCTTTAAAAAAAAAAAAAAAAAAAGCTAAATGGTAAATTTCATCTTATCCATGCTTTACCACAATAAAACAATCTGGGAGGCCGGGTCCAGTGCCTCACGCCTGTAATCCCAGCACTTTGGGAGGCTGAAGCGGGTGGATCACCTGAGGTCAGGAGTTCGAGACCAGCCTGGCCAACATGGTGAAACCCTGTCTCTACCAAAAATACAAAAATTAGCTGGGCGTGGTGGCGTGCACCTGTAATCCTAGCTACTTGGGAGGCTGAGGCAGGAGAATCACTTGAACCTGGGAGGCAGAGGTTGTGGTGAGCTGAGATTGCGCCATTGCACTCCAACCGGGGCAACAGAGCAAGACTCCGTCTCAAAAACAAACAAACAAACAAACATCAATCTGGGAAACACACACACATACACATACAAATGGGTAGTGTGAATCCTATGCCTTTTTCTTTTCAAACTTGTTTTGGCTATTACTGTCTTCTTACCTTTCCATACACAGTTTAGATTTACCTTGTCTATCTCCAAAGAATTTTGCTAGGATTTTGATTGGAATTGCATTAAATCTGTGGGTCAATCTGGGGACAATTGGCATCTTAACTATAATGTAAGGCTGGGTGTGGTGGCTCACGCCTGTAATCCAGGACTTTGGGAGGCTGAGGCGGGCAGATCACGAGGTCAGGAGTTCGAGACCAGCCTGGCCAACACAGTGAAGCCCCGTCTCTACTAAAAATACAAAAATTAGCTAGGCATGGTGGCACGCACCTGTAGTCCCAGCTACTTGGGAAGCTGAGGCAGGAGAATCGCTTGAGCCTGGGAGGTGGGATTGTGGTGAGCCAAGATCGCACCACGGTACTCTAACCTGGGCCACAGAGCAAGACTCTGTCTCAAAAACAACAACAACAACAACAACAACAAAACAAAACTATACTGTACTTTCCAATCCTTGAACACTGTGTGTTTATTTGCTTATTAGGTCTTCTTCTATCTCTTTCATTGGCGTTTTGTAGTTTCCAGCATACAGATCCTGCACATCTTATGTTAGATTTATATTGAAGTATTTCATTTTTCGAGCTCTTATCAATGGTATTTTTATGGGCTGAATTATTTCACCCCAATTCATATGCTGAAGTCCTAACCCCCAAGACTTCAGATTGTGACTGTATTTGGAGACAGAACCTTAAAGAAGTAATTAAGTTCACATGGGTGGGCCCTAATCCAGTATGACTAGTGTCTCTTTAAGAAGAGAGAGAGGCTGGCGTGGTGGCTTACACCTGTAATCCCAGCACTTTGGGAGGCCAAGGTGGGCGGAGCCGTTGAGGTCAGGAGTTTGAGACCAGCCTGGCTAACATGGCGAAACCCCATCTTTACTAAAAATACAAAAATTAGCCGGGGGTGGTGACACGAGTCTGTAATTCCAGCTACTCAGGAGGCTGAGGCAGGAGAATCGCTTGAACGAGGGAGGTGGAGGTTTCAGTGAGCCGAGATTGCATCACTGCATTCCAGCCTGGGCAACCGAGCGAGACTGTCTCAAAAAAAAAAAAAAAAAGAGAGAGGAGAGAGACACAAGAGTTTTCTCTGTCCACCATGTGAAGACATAGGGAGAAGGTAGGCACCTGTAGGGCCAGGAGAGAGGCTTTAAGAGAAACCAAATCAGCTGATACTTCGATCTTTGACTTCCACCCTCTAGAACTGTGAGAAAATAAATCTCTGTCGTTTTAGCCACTTGGTCTGTGGTACTTTTTAATGTCAGTCCTAGCAAACAAATGCAGGTGTTATTTTTTAAATTTGATTTTTAATTGTTCCTTGCTAATATATTGAAATGTAGTTGATTTTTGTATATTGATCTCAAATCTTGTGATCTTGATAAACTTGAATATTAGTTAGAAGCTTTATTTTTTTTTTTTTGACAGCTGTCTCACTCTATTGCCCAGGCTGTGTGCTGCAGTGGTGCAATCCAGCTTACTGCAGCTTCAGACTCCTGGGCTCAAGTGATCCTCCTGCCTCAGCTTCCCAAGTAGCTGGGACCACAGGCACACACCACTACGTCTGGCCATTTTAAACATTTTTTGTAGAGATGGAGTCTCCCTGTGTTGCTCAGGCTGGTCTCGAACTTCTGGCCTCAGGCAATTCTCCTGTCTTGGCCTCCCAAAGTGCTGGGATTACACGTGTGAGGCACCATGCTTGGCCATGGAGCTGTGTTTTTCCAAATATATACATATATATATATTCCTTAGGATTTTATGCACAGATGATTATATCATTTGTGAGTGCGAATAATTTTATTTTTTCCTTTCAATATTAAGATTTTTTTTTATTTTTCTTGCCTTATCACACTTGCTAGGGCTTCTAGTACTATATTAAATGAAAGTTAAGAAACAATGGCTGAAAACTGCTCAAATTTTGTGAAAGCCATATATTTTCAGATCAAAGAAGCACAAACAAAAGTGGTAAGACTGGGCATCCTTGCCTAGTTCCTGATTTTAGGGCAAAAACATTCAGTTTAGGGTTAGCTGTTAGGTTTTCATAGATGCCCTTTATCATGTTGTAGAGGTTTTCTTCTCATCCTAGCTGGCTGAGAATTTTTATAGCAGATGTTAGGTTTGTCAAATGCTTTTTCTGCATCTTTTGAGGTGACCGTATATTTTCTCTCTTTCAGTTTGTTACGGTGGTGGATTTTATATTAGAGTTCCATCCCAATTAGAAAAGAAGATCAGAAACAGTCCTCATTCACGTAAATATTTACTCAGTGTTTTGCCCTAGGGCTATGTTAATTTTCCTGGTCTGTATCATAATATAGTTTGAAGGTCTCTGTACTATCCATATGTCATGCAGACAATGCAGTGATCCTTTATGTTACTGACGTCATGCAGGCGGGCAGGATGAGCACAACATGGCTAGCACACTGGAGGCCTTGGTGAGACACATGCAATCCAGATGGTAGGAGATAAACTCTGGGAGGGTTCAGGGACCTGCCATTTTGGTCAAGTTTTACGGGGTCTGTTGGCCAAGGGCATGCCAGGATAGCTCCTCCAAAGTTAGAGACTAATTGCTGTATTTTGTATCCCCTGCCACAAAGAAGGAAGCACAGCACTTGGTGGCCTCTGGATTCTGGAAACAACACATTTCTCACCCAGGAATACTGCTTCAGCTAATACATCAGGTGACACGAAGGCTGTCAGCTTTGGGGGAGGGGCAAGTGCTCCTGTATGTTTATCTTAATTATTGTTGTTAAGGAATAAATATTAACATAACACTGTTTTTGGGGGGGGGCTTGAGGAAGAGACACATTTTTCTAATTTTTAGAGACATCATATGTACTATGCTTGACATGAAACCTATTTAATTTCCATGGAGAGGAAGACAAAGGTGGTTTCAGCCTCTGCGAGAAAGTTCCAAGCTCAATGCCCCCATGTTTGTGAAGAAGTATGGAGGAAACAAAGAGCACAGGCTTGGCAGGATGCAGTGGCTCACGCCTGTACTCTCAGCACTTTGGGAGGCCAAGGTGGGTGGATCACCTGAGGTTAGGAGTTTGAAACCAGCCTGGCCAAGATAGTAAAACCCCGTCTCTACTAAAAATACAAAAATTAGTCGGGCATGGTGGCACATGTCTATAATCGCTTGAACCTGGGAGGCAGAGGTTGCAGTGAGCCGAGATCGCGCCACTGCACTCCAGCTTGGAAGACAAAGTGAGACCCTGTATCAGAAAAAAACAAAACAAAACAAAACAAAGCAAAGCACAGGTTCAAAATTTAATTTAAAACTATCACTTACTAAAATCTGCATGTGAGAAGAAGAACTGGGGGAGTACACTCAATATAGTGACCCAACCCCTGAGACAACTTAGAACTTTAAGTTACAAATGTTCTTTTAATTACAGCTTTATTAGAAACACAGCTATATGAAATATAGATACCTCTGATGGCTTAGGTTACTTATTAGGTTACTAATACAAGCTTCAAAAAGTGTTTCAGGGCTGGGCGCGGTGGCTCATGTCTGTAATCCCAAACTTTGGGAGGTCAAGGAAGGAGGATTGCTTGAGGCCAGGAATTCAAGATCAGCTTGGGCAGCATAGCGAGACCGCATCTCTACAAAAAATTAAAAAATTAGCTGGGCGTGATGGCACGTGCCTGTGGTCCCAGCTACTCAGGAGGCTGAGCAGGAGGGTTGTTTGAGCCCAAGGGTTCAAGGTTATAGTAAGTTATTGTCGTGCCACTACACTCCGGCCTGGGAGACAGAGTGAGAATGTGTCTTAAAAAAAAAAAAAAAAAAAAAAAACAGAGGCCAGGCAGGGTGGCTCAGGCCTGTAATCCCAGCACTTTGGGAGGCCGAGGTGAGCAGATCACGAGGTCAAGAGATCGAGACCATCCTGGCCAACACGGTGAAACCCCGTCTCTACTAAAAATACAAAAATTAGCTGGGTGTGGTGGCACGTGCCTGTAGTCCCAGCTACTCGGGAGGCTGAGCAGGAGAATTGCTTGAACCCGGGAGGCAGAGGTTGCGGTGAGCTGAGATCGCGCCATTGCACTCCAGCCTGGTGATAGAGCGAGACTCTGTCTCAAAACAAAAACAAAAAAACCAAAACAGAACAAACCCCCTCCCCCCCCCCAAAAAAGAAAACAGTGTTTCAGTGGCTGAAGGCCCTTATGACATGAGTGACAAGTGGCAAATTTTCAGCCACTATTTCTTCGAGTATTTTTCTTCTTTTCTTTCTTTTCTTTTTTTTGAGATAGGGTCTCACTCTATTGCCCAGGCTGGAGTACAGCAGTGCAATCTCAGCTCACTGCAACCTCTGCCTCCCACACTCAAACCATCCTCCCACCTTAGCCTCCTGAGTAGCTGGGACTAAGATGTATGCCACCACATGTGGCTAATTTTTGTATTTTTTGTAGAGGCAAGGTTTCACCATGTTGCCCAGGCTGGTCTCAAACTCCTGAGCTCACACAATCCTCCTGCCTCAGTTTCCCAAAGTGCTGGGATTACAGGCATGAGTCACCACGCCCAGCTATTTTTGTATTTTTGGTAGAGACGGGGTTTCTCCATGTTGGTCAGGCTGGTCTCGAACTCCCAACCTCAGGTGATCCGCCCGCCTCGGCCTCCCAAAGTGCTGGGATTACAGGCATGAGTCACTGCGCCCGGCCTGAAATTTGGACCTTTTTGTATTGTGTTACCAGACTCTGGATCTTATTTAAACTTTATGTTTTAGCCGGGCATGGTGGTGCATGCCTGTAGTCCCAGCTACTTGAGATGCTGAGTGGAGAGGATTGCTTGAGCCCAGGAGTTCAAGGCTGCAGCGAGTTGTGATCATGCCACTGCACTCCAGCTTGGATGACAGAGCAAGACCCTGTCTCTTTAAAAATAAAATTGAAAAATATGAATAGATAAATATAAACTTTATGTTTTAGCTGACTTTTTTCTGACACCAATCTGTCTGGCAGGGCAAGGCAGGGTGGGGAGGGGTGGGGTCGGGTCTTCCCTGCCAGGTGGGAGTAAAAAATGACCTCTATTGACACCTGTAGGGGGCAGGTGCTCCTTTTTACTGATGGGCAAAGGTGGGAAGTCTGACTCCAGTTGTGATCTCCACTGACACCACAGCTGGAGGGCAAAGAGGCAGGGTAGGTGGTCTAATAAATTGCTCTGGGCCATGGCGAAAATCCTGACTCTCCACAAGGCTTCCTGTGACACATCTCAGCAGGAAGCGGGAGAGGCGCCTCTTTACTGGGGAGTACAGGCGGGAAAGCCAGGTTCTTCACATGGTTCCCAGCGTGGTGGTGGTGCTAGTGATACCGTGGAGCACGGAGGAGGCCCCTTTGCTGGCTGACACAGATGGATGGCTCAACTCTCTGCCCGGTCTTCACTGGCACTGCTCTGGTGATGGTCGTTGGGGAACCTCACTGCAGCCTTGGGAGGGTGGAATTTAGGCTCCCCACTGCGCCTTTGCTGTGCGGATGTAGGTGGGGTCTCAGTTTATTCTGTGGGGCTTGGCTGAAGTAAAGTGGTTTTTGTGTCTCAGTTTCAGCTTTACTAGGTTGCTGTTCACTTGGTCCTTTGGCTAGAGGAGCAGGTTTTTATTGGAGCTTTTTTGTATTTTTTGGCATGCCTTGGCATTGCTGTGTTGCCAGTTTCTTAAGTTCCAAATCTAGGATATGTGGAACAGAAAGAAAACCCAGGGGACTCTCTGCCATGTCTTTCCTGGGGTGCAGAGGCCTCTAAATAATCTGCCTCTTTTTCTCCACCATTCAGAATCCTTCTCTCCTCCCAGAATCTGTTTATGCTTGTTTTATATATAATGTCCAGGGTTTTATTTTTCATTTTTATTTATTTATTTTTTTAAGCAACAAGGTCTTACTGTTGCTCAGGCTGGAGTGCAGTGGTGCTACTATAACCTCAAACTGTTGGCCTCAAGCAATCCTCCAGCCTCAGTCCCCTGAGTAGCTGGGACTACAGGTGCGCACTACTGCGCCTGGCTAATTTTTCTTTTGTAGAGTCAGGTGGTCTCACTATGTTGCACTGGCTGGTCTCGAACTCCTGGCTTCAAGTGATCCTCCTACTTGGGCCTCCCAAAGTGTTGGGATTACAGGCGTGAGCCATTCAGGGTTTTAAATTAGACTTAGCAGAAGAAATGGCAAACCTACATCATTCCATCTTCTGGGAGGTCTCTACTTTTCTTGTTTTGTTTGTTTTTGGAGCACGAGGTGCTTTTCACACGTTTTCTTTTCTCTTCAGCTCCCTCCACCTCCTGTCATATTTCCTGTGGGGTGCCTCTTTCTGGGGCTCGCCCTCCCAGAAGACACGGCTGTCCTTCCTCTCTGGGCACTGGATTGAGTCCCTTGGACTTCCCTTCGCCACTTTGTTCTAATTTCTGTGAGCTTCCCCTACTTAGTCAGTAGTGTCCCTATTGCCTAAGGGAAATTAATGTTGCTGCCGAGCATTGCAGAGGGAGAAACAGAGCAGACTCAGAGTTTTTGTTTTGTTTGGGAAACAGACTCCTTTTTTTGGTTTTTGTTTGTGTTTTTGTTTTGTTTTGTTTTGTTTTGGAGACGGAGTCTTGCTCTGTCACTGAGGCTGGAGTGCAGTGGCGTGATCTCGACTCACTGCAACCTCCGCCTACCGGGTTCAGGCAGTTCTCCTGCCTCAGCCTCCCAAGTAGGTGGGATTACAGGCATGCCCCACCACGCCCGGCTAATAGTTTTTTATTTTTAGTAGAGATGGGGTTTCACCATGTTGGCCAGGCTGGTTTCCAACTCCTGACCTCAAGTGATCAGCCCGCCTCGGCCTCCCAAAGTGATGGGATTATAGGCATGAGCCACCGCACCTGGCCTGGAAACAGACTCTTGAGTATGAAAACGGAAGGCCACAGGGAAGCAGGAGCAGATGCCAAGGTGATATCTTGGAAAGAGACTAGAGCAACAGCAAGACTGCCAGCCCTCACCCTACCTTAGGGACAGGCTCAGCGTCACTGATCCGGGAGGTAGAAGAGAAGGGAAATGGGGTTCAACCTGGGTAGGGGGTAGGTGGGAGGACAGGCAGAAGAGCGAGTCAGCTTTTAGAGACATCCAAGGCAATGATGGGAGTCCCGAGCCAGCAGAGCTGATGTGGACAGCACCCATGGCCCTCCCAAGCAGTGAGTATGATTGAGTCAACTGCGTGCTTGCTGTGTGTGTCCACCTCTGCTGCACAGCTCTGTTGAGCATCACCTGATCTCCCTGAGTGGATTCCTGCCCTTTGTTTGTCAATGGCCCAGGACATTCCCTATAAGCCCTACTTGAAACAGAAGGGGAGTCCTTGCCACCCAAGAAGTAGGGCTGGTATAAAGACGGGCGTCGCTCCTGGTCTCGGATTTACCAGGTAGAGGGGTGCAGTGGAGGCTCTTAGAGTTCCATTAGATCCTTACCAGCCAGTGTGCTCATCCCCAACTGGGGTGAGTGTTGGCTGCTGACAGCTCGCAGCTGCCCCCTTCTCCCAAGTATTGTCCTTGGCCAAATGGGAGCTGCTTTGCCCAGGAGGTTTCACTCTCC
Organism: Pan troglodytes; assembly: GCF_028858775.2. Classification (NCBI taxonomy): domain Eukaryota; kingdom Metazoa; phylum Chordata; class Mammalia; order Primates; family Hominidae; genus Pan; species Pan troglodytes. The sequence continues at coordinate 9,402,174 of NC_072419.2, read as the reverse complement.
ACTCTCCTCTGGCAGCCTCCAACCAGTGGCTGACAGGCTCAGGGATATTAGAGGCATCTCCTTGTCATGGCAGGGTCCAACTGAGGTGCCCTTCATGCTTAGGCTCCGCGTGGGACTGTGCTAGCCTCCTGCAGAGACTTGCCCAGCTCTTTCCCCTACCCTGTTCTGCTTTCTTCTCTCCTTTTTGTCCAGAGAGCCCTTTCATTTGCACCCAAATCCCCATTTCAGGCTCTGTGTCCAGGGAACCCCCCTAAAATAATGGGCTGATGGTATGGGCTGAACAAATTGTGGATCTGGCTGGACACAGTGGCTCACATCTGTAATCTCAGCACTTTGGGAGGCAGAGGTAGGAGAATTGCTTGAGGGCAGGAGTTCAAGACTATCCTGGGCAACATAGTGAGACCCCTGTCTCTACAAAAAATAGAAAAATTAGCCGGGTATGGTGGCACATGCCTGTAGTCCCAGCTACTCAGGAGGCTGAGGTAGGATTGCTTGAGCTCAGGAGGTCGAGGCGGCAGTGAGCTGAGACAGTGCCACTGTACTCCAACCTGGGCAACAGAACAAGACCCTGTCTCAAAAAAAAAAAAAAAAAATTAAACTCTGGCTCTAACAGCAACGTAGCCCCATCCCACCGGGCTGTGTTAAGGGAAGGAGAGGTCCTGCCAGAGCTCTTTCTCCTCCCCTGGCAGCTCCTGCTTTATGCCCACACCCACACGGGCACACACTCCTCCCTGCACCCCCTCCCCACCATGTCTTCTCCTGCACAGCTGCTTCCCAGAGGAAGTGGGTTGAGGAATTCTGTCAACCTTCACACTTGATGATAGCCTTTTACACTTTCAGCTGAGACCAAAAGAGAGGCTGCCCCATCCTCACTCAACAAGGGACAGAGAGATGCCCAGAAGTCTCTCGGTACCTGCTCCTGGCCCCACCTGACTCTGTAGGGTTCTGTGTTGTGGAACCTGCGGGGGCACCACGGACAGACCTGCCAGGTTTGGGCCTGCTCAGCCACTCGACCACATTCCACCGGCAGCCACAGTTTGTCTTGGCAAGGTCAGTCTCCAGGCCCAGCTCCAGGAGGGCCCTGGGGAGCAGCCCAGACAAACCAGCTTTCACCACAGAAGCCAGCGCTGGCTGGGCTTGAGGCAGTGCCAGCCTGAGAGTGGCTGGAGCCTCCCCCACCCACCTAAAGGTGAACTCAGTTCTAGGTGAGCGGGTGGGTGTGTGGAGGGGGCAGGCTCCTACATGGGTGGAACCCCCAGAGAGGCAGCAGGGGCAGGAGCCAAGCCAGAGGGTTTTTCTGCCCTACACGAATCAGCCCTTCAGGAACTGGACTCATGGGATGACTGCCCAGAGCCGCGGCAGCCTAGCCTGAGCCTCCTCCTCACACCCCACCAGATGAGGGTGCATCAGGGCAGCGCTCGCTCCCAGGCTGGCAGGGGAGGGGCAGGAGAGGCTTTGGAGAATGAAGATGCTGGGATGCTGAGCCCCAGGGAACAGCAAATCTGCTACTGGACGGCCAGCTTTCCTTCCCCCATAAACACTTGGCGCCTTCTCTCTCAAGGAATAAAATACTCAAAAAGGAATGTATACAAACAAAACGGTCTTGTTGCTGTTCCTGCCCTGCTAGGCAGCCTCTCCTGCATCTTTAGAGCCATGAATTCTCTTCCGTTCTGTCTCCAGTGGGGGTCTCTGAGACCCTCCTACCCATTCTGCTTGGCAGTCTCTGCAGCTCCAAACCCAGGACCTCCCACCCTCCTGAGGCTGCCACTCTGTGACCCCCTGCCAAGGTGAGGCAAGGAGGGAAGCTTTGAGTATCTTCACCTTTGGAAGTGAGTGGTCAGGGGCTCCTGAACAGAGGACTCACGAGGACTGTTCTGGATTTCCAACAGAGGGGACCCAGAGCTAAGGAGCCCAGCTGGGTTTGAATCTTAATGGTTAGAATAGAATGGTAAAAGATGGGTTAGAGTCAAAGTAGAATGACTTAGTGAGAGATTAATTTGTGTTTGTTCTTGTGTTTTTCCCTCCACTGCTCCTAGAAGGTAGCCAAAGCCAGTGTAGCAGTCTGAGGTACCGAGGTGGTCTGCAGAAGCCTAGCTCCTCCAGGAGAAGCAGGTAAGGGCGAGGGCCAGTGAGTGCCTTCTTAGACAGTAGTGCAGAGAGAGAAAGAGAAAATGGGCTCTGTGTTAATAATTGGTATACCCTGTATAAAGAATAAGGCCAGGCATGGTGGCTCATGCCTGTGATCCCAGCACTTTCGGAGGCCAAGGAGAGCAGATCACTTGAGGTCAGGGGTTCCAGACCAGCCTGGCCAACATGGTGAAAGCTCATCTGTACTAAAGATACAAAAATTAGCCAGGCATGGTGGTGTGCGCCTGTAATCCCAGCTACTTAGGAGACTGAGGCGAGAGAATCACTTGAACCAGGGAGGGGAGGTTGCAGTGAGCTGAGATCGTGCCATTGCACTCAAAAAAAAAAAAAAAAAAAAAAAAGAAAAGAATATATGGCCATTTACAATTAAACATACAATTAGCTAAAGCAGTGGCTTAAAATTAGACATGTAATTGATATAATTCAGCATATTAACGAAATAATGGAGAAAGTAATTTGATTACTTAATACATGTAGAAAAATATTTCACAAATTTTGGCATCTATTTATAATTTTTAAACATTTTTAGAAAATTAGGAATAGAAGGATATCTATAAACCAAATACGATGCTTAATGATGGAATATTAAAAGTTTGCCCTCCAGAATCAGGAGCAAAACAAAGATGTCCACTCTCACTACTTCTATTCAACATTGTACTGGAGGTTGCAGCCAGTGCATTTAAGCAAGAAAAATAAGTAAAAATAAAAAAGTAAGGACTGCAAGTGAAGAAATGAAACTGTCCTTTTTTTGCAGATGACATAACTATGTAGCTAAGAAAATTCAAGATAATCTAAGGATAAGTGGCTAAGCAAGATTGCTGGATACAAGGTAATTATACAAAAATCCATTGTTTCTATATATTCACAACAAATAAAATTAAGAAAATGATACTATTTATAATATCACAAAATAATCAAATAGAAATAAATGAAATAGGTGCAAAACTTTCATACAGAAGTCTATAAAACATTATTAAGAGAAGTCTTAAAAGATCTAAATAAATGGAGGGATATACAATATTCATAGATTGAAACACACAATATTTTAAAGACATCAATTCTCCATTAATTAGTTTGTAAATTTAATGTAATCCCAATGAAAATCCAGCAGGTTTTTTTGTTTTTTTTTTTTGGGAGATGGAGTCTTGCTCTGTTGCCCAGGCTATAGTGCAGTGGTGTGATCTTGGCTCACTGCAACCTCTGCCTCTAGGGTTCAAGAAATTCTCCTGCCTCAGCCTCCTGAGTAGCTGGGACTACAGGCGCATGCCACCATGCCTGGCTAATTTTTTGCATTTTAGTAGAGATGGGGTTTCACTGTGTTGCCCAGGCTGGTCTTGAACTCCTGAGCTCAGGCGATCTGCCTGCCAGTTTAAAAAATAGAAATTAATAAACTGAGTATAAAATTTGTATTGAAATGAAAAGGACCACATGTAGCCAACATAATTGTGAAGAACTAAGTTGAACAGGCCGGGTGTAGTGGTTCAAGTCTGTAATACGAGCACTTTGGGAGGCTAAGGCAGGAGGATCACTTCAGGCCAGAAGTTCAAGACCAGCCTGGGTAACATAGTGAGGCCCTATCTCTATAAAAAAATAAAAATAAAAATAAAAAAATTTGAAAGGAAGAATTAAATTGGATGACTTGCCATACATACTACATAGCAAAACATACTATAAATCTAAAGTTATTAAGATAATGTGGCATTGGTATAAGGCTAGACAAAAAGACAAATGGATCAGAATAGAGAATCCAGGACAGACACATACATATATGAACATTTGATTTATAACAAAGATTTCACTTCAATGAAGTGGGGGAAAATATACTCATGTCAGTAAATGGCGCTGGGCCAATTGGCTACCCATATGAAAAAAGATTAAATTTGATCTCTAGCTTACACTGTACACAAAAATAAATTTTAGTTGGATTGTGGACCTAAATATAAAAGCCAAAAACAAGAAAAATTCTAAAATATCTTCTTGACTTTGGTGTAAGTGAAGATTTTAAAATTTATTTTATTTTAATTTCATTTAATTAATCAATTAATTTTTTTGAGATGGGGTCTCATTCTGTTGCCCCGGCTGTGGCGTGATCTCAGCTTACTGCAACCTCTGCCTCCTGGGTTCAAGTGATTCTCTTGCCTCAGCCTCCTGAGTAGCTGGGACTACGGGCATGCGCCACCATGCCCGACTAATTTTTGTATTTTTAGTAGAGACGGGGTAGACGGGGTTTCATTATGTTGGCCAGGCTGGTCTTGAACTCCTGACCTCAGGTGATCCGCCCACCTTGGCCTCCCAGAGTGCTAGGATTACAGGTGTGAGCCACCGCACCTGGCAGAAGATTTGTTTAAAAGCACACAAAAGGGGAGGGGAAGCGTGAAGCAAAATAATAAATAAATTAAAAGCATACAAGAAACACTAATCATAAAGAAAAGATTAATAACTTAGACTACATTCAATTAAGACATTCTGGTTATCAAAAATCTAATGGCCGGGTGTGTGGCTCACAACTATAATCCCAGCACTTTGGGAGCCTGAGGCAGGTGGATTATTTGAGCCCAGGAGTTTGAGACCAACCTGGGCAACATGGAGAAACTTGTCTCTACAAAACACACACCCAAAAATTAGCCTAGCGTGGTGGTACGTGCCTGTGGTCCCAGCTACTCTGGGGGCTGAAGCAGGAGGATCACTTGAGCCAGGAGGCTGAGGCTGCAGTGAGCTGTGATTGTGCCACTGCACTCCAGCCTGGGTGACAGAGAAAGACCCTGTCTCAAAAAAAAAAAAGAAAAAAAATCTCATAATGAAGGCAGGCGTGGTGGCTTACGCCTGTAATACCAGCACTGTGGGAGTCTGAGGCAGGAGGATCACTTGAACCCAGGAGTTTGAGACCAGTCTGGGCAATATAGTGAGACCTCCATCTCTTACCCCCTAAAAAATTAGCTGGGTGTGGTACCTGTAGTCCCAGCTACTCAAGTGGCTGAGGCGGGAGGGTTGCTTGAACCCAGGAGTGAGCTATGATTGTGCCATTGCACTCCAGCCTGGGTGACAGAGCGAAACCCTGACACACACACACACACACACACACACACACACACCTCTTAGTAAGAGTGAAGAGAAGGGGAGCATGGGAGAAGTGATAAGAGGATCCTAGGTCCATATTTGTGGTCGATGCCTCACCCCCATCAGGACTCTCACGTTGAAGGTCTTCTTGTGAACAGCCACCTTCTAGGCTGGTGGCTCCAAGGAGGTGACCCATTCCCTTCCATCACCCAGTGGGTGTTGTTACTACCACTGAGGTGGTAGCAGAGGAGGGAGCTGTGGACAGGGTGGGGAAGGCAGCTGGCCCAGGATAAGCAGTTAAGAGCTTTGGGAAATCACTAACCATGAAGACCTAGTCTCTCCTCAGGTAGAAAGACACTGTGAACTGTGAACTTTTTCCTATTTGGAAAAGTTCTCCTAGAGAAGTGAAAAGAGACTTTAGGGTCCATTTGAACCATTTCAAATATGTCCAGGGCTTGCTTCATTCCAAAGTTGGTCACATGGGTAGAAAAACAGACCTTGGATATCACTCTGGCAAAAAGCTTCTAGTCTATCTTCAAGGGCATAAAGATTTATTGCTTTAGGTTTCACAGTTCCATCCACAATCCACCTGAAATTGATTTTTGTGTATGGTGTGAGGTAGAGGCCAAATGTAATTTTTGCATATGGCTATCCAATTAACCCAACACCATTTTCTTTTTTGAGAGATGGGGGTCTCACTTGTTGCCCAGGCTGGCCTCAAACCCCTGGGCTCAAGCAATCCTCCTGCCTCAGCCTCCCAAGTAGCTGCCTGGGCTCTAACGTCGTATTTTTAAAAGACCATCCTTTCCACACTGCACAGCAGTTTCCATTTCTCTAGGGGATTTTTCTTTTTGGAAGAAGTTAAAAGGCTCTGCCAATATGGGGAGGGGGCAGGGAGAATGATATTTTGCAGAATAGTCAGCAGAGGGCTGGTCAAAGCTGCTGCCTGGCTTCTCTTGAGCCAGTGAGACCTGTCTATAGCGGGTCCTGTCTGAGCCAAAATGTAGCCCCAGAAGCTCTCTGGTCCCCAGGGTCAGATGCAAAGTGTAGCAGCCTGGTTCTGCTGGGAAAAATTTGTAAGAGGAAAGCAGAGGACTTACTGGAGATGCACTCTCTCTGAACGGTGAGCAGCCAAGCGTCTGATGCCCTTTCTATTCCCACCCCCATTAGAAGCCTGGGGGTGGGCTGACGCTGAGAGGGACCCCTTTGTCACCTGGCATCTTGGTACTTCAACAAGAAATAGCCTGGGCAGTTTTTGTCACCTGGTGCCAGGTAGAGGTGGGATCTGCAGATATAGGAAAAATGCATGCCTACTCCAAACTTACTTTAAGTAGAAAAAACCATCTTCCCCTGGATGACTGCCAGGGACCACCTCCAGGTATGTGCCCCACCCACATCCCCTCATCTGTACCTCCTCTGTGTACTCCCGTCTGATTCCAACTGTCAGCTCCTGCTTCTCTTTGTCTGAGTGTTTTCTCTAGCTACTGGGACTGTTTTACCACCTGTGGGGAAGACTGGAGGTGCCAGAAAGCTAGTGCTGCCCTCCCACTCCATCCAGAAGCCCTAACCACTGACTGATGAGAATTAGTGTATAAGTACCCCAGCTGCCTCACTCCTCAGGTGCGAAATTCCTGAGGTATGCATTTTATAGCCTCGCAGAGCTCCCAGCTGGGATTAAGCTTCAGAAAAACCCACAGTAGTAGCGTGCTCCGTAGCGCTCTGTATTGGGCTTCCTTCTTTCTGCTGCCTCCCCTCCCTGCTCCCCTGACTGGTGCGTTCTGCGATTGTTGCCCAAATAAACCATCTGGACCCACCTCCTGTCCCAAGGTCTGCTGCTGGGGGAACTGAAATGAAGACAACTTCCATTCCAGGCGAATGATCCCACCCTGACCAATATTCACGTAGGAATTGGAGCTAAGGGTAGGATTTTCATCACTGGCCTGGGATATCCAGGCGCTGTAGGGATGAATGCCAATGAGCCAATCAATTCTACTTGTGTGCAAGGCTTCAGGACTGAGCTAAACTAAGACCTGGTCATTTGATAGCATTTATTGGGTAGTGGGTCTCCACTACAGATTTATGTAAGCTCAAGGCCAAGTTTCTGCCACTCGGCTTAATGTCATCCTCAGACTGAGGATTGCTGGTGCTATCGAGAATGGAACCTCTTTGACTACAGGATGTGGGAAGTCTGAAAGGTGTTCCATTTGCAAGGCCCAGAAGATGCCCCAGTTGCTTTGCAGAAGGTGCCGCAGACCCAGACACAGGCCCCGGTTTGCTGGTGGGCCGGTCTTGTACTGACTCATGGTCAGCAGTTTGACTTGCTCCTCACTGATTATAGACTACAAGAAGGCCTGGTGTGATATTGACTTGGCTAATAGTTTTCATCTCAAATAACAACTCTGATCAGTAGCTTCGTTGAAAATGATCTGTCATCACGGTGGTTTTGTGGCATAGCAGAGGCTCTTGGTGCCCTGTCCACATCATCTCGGATTACTGTCCCAGAATTTGCTGACAATATTCTACAACAAAGCCTAACTGGTGATTTTTCCTCCGTGTAGGTGGGAGGGGCAGGCCAGAAACACTAAAGGGTTAATTTCCTGGAGGCAGCCCTCAGCTCACAGATGGAAAAAAAAATGTTGTATTAGTTTGCTTGGGCTACCATAACAAAATGCCATGGACTGGGTGGCTTAAACCACAGAATTTTGCTTTCTTACAGTCCTAGAGGCCGCAAGTCACAGGCCAAGGTGCCAGTTGATTTGATTCCTGGTGAGGGCTCTCTTCCTGGTTTGCAGACGGCTGCCTTCTCTGTGTCCTTACCTGACAGAGAGAGCGCACTCTGGTGTCTCTTCCTCTTCTTATAAGACCACAACTTCTATTGGATCAAGACTCTACTCTGATGACCTCGTCCAACCTTAATCACCTCCTTAAAGGCTCCATCCTCAATACAGTCACATGGGAGGTTAATGCTTCAACATATGGATTTTAGGGAGGCACAATCCAGGCCATTGCAAACATGGTAACTGGTTAGCTATGTCTGCCGTGGATGAAGGAAAAGGACAGTTTGGACTCAAATGGTGGCTTGAGCAGCACTGTGGGATTGTTAGGGACAGACATCATGTCTCATTTATATCCACCATGGCACCTGACCCATCCTGGGAACCAGAGTGTGACCACTATCCAGTTATCACCTGTGTCCAGTGCAGATTAGAACTTTGCAGGGCCTCAGCTGGGAGGGCCCTGGGCAATGGGAGCTGCTCAGAGCCAAATAAAGCAGGGCGTGGGCAGGCAGGCTTTGGTGCTCTGAGTGGGAGGCCACGCAAGCACTGAGAATGGGACAGGATGACCAGAAGGCAGCATGACCTCTTGCCCTGTGTCCAGGAGAGATGAATCCCAGGTGCTAGCCAAGGACACCAGAGAAAGAAGTAGAGGCCTCTGAAAGACAGGACCAGCCCATGTGCCCTGGCAAGTGTGCCTGTCCAGAAGGCTGCATTTGCAGGTCATGGACGCATGGGTTGAAAGGGCCAGGGTGTCCAGAGGCCAGAGCCCAGGAGCAGGGCCAGGAAGAGAAAGAGGAAAGCCTGAGGCCTGGGGCTAGACACAGGGCTCACCGGATCATGGGTCAACAAAGTGGCTTTCAGGGTCAGACAGCCAGACCATCGTCCAGGGGACATATCTCAGGGGGACAACTGGGACTCATCCTAGAGGGGTGGGTGGTGGAGTGAATGGGCATAGGAATCCTGCCTCCTTACCCTCCTTCCACCCAAACTCTGAGGCAGGTGAGCCATAAGGTGCCTAGGCCTGGGGGTGGGGGCCGTGGGATGGGATTGGGGTGTGGCTCAGATAAACAGCCCTGGGAGCCACAAGCTGCCCCACCCAGCCCAGGCGTGGCCCTGCAGCCTCTGTGTTGGATTGGATCTGATTTCTGAGCCTCTGGACATCTGGGTCATATTTGGTTTGGTCTGTCCTGGTTCTCAGCAATGTCCTGACAACCACCACTTTGATCTTGACTGGAGAGCTGGGCAGCTGAGTCCTCAGCGGCCCTATTATGCTCCCAGGCAGAGCTCAGGCCTGCTAGCCTGCTCCCCCTCCCCCAACAGTCCCCAAGAACAGACGTGGGGCAGGGAATACTTGCTTTAGTCAAACTCTGGGGCTGCTTAAAAAGCCCGAGGCGCAAGAGGGCTCCCCGGGGGCAGGGTTTGGAGCCTCCTCTAGAGCTGCTGAACTGCTAAGAAAAGCAAACTCACACCAAGGAGGCAGGTGAGAGGCCGGGCGGGCACCACCTGCATCTGGTTTATTGTTCTGTTTTCTCCAAACTTAGCAGAGCAGAATGTGAGGCCGCCTGGGCCCGCTGCATGGGGCCAGCCAGAGTCATTGTGAGTGTGTGGGGCCAGAGTCCATGAGACATCCACCGGGGGAAGACCCCAAATACAGGAGGCCTGGCACCCCCTCTTCTGCCTCCTCCATGCCCAAAGCCCCCACAGGGAGGCATGATGCGGCAAGCATGAGAGTGCAGGTCTCAAAGGAAGTGGGGGCAGCTGCGGGGCCAAGCAGCTGTTGGAAGCTCCACGGGAGCCTGGGCAGGCCTCCCGAGGCTGCAGGGCTCCACCCTTTCGCTGCAGAGAAGTTGGGATGCTGGGCAAGTTGAGATGGGTCAGATGCAAACAGGACCTTTCCAGGTCACTTCTCCCTGAGCTGTCCTCTTTCCCACGGTCCCCATCCCACGCTCCCCTCACTCAACAACCCTGGTCTGCACAAAATCCATCTCTTTCAGAGGAACCAAGACCCAGACAGTGAGGCCCAGAATCCCAGCACCTCCCTGGGATGCTGTCCTGCCAAGAGCATCTGCACAGTGCTGGGGCTTCTGACTACCCCAAGACAGGGAGGCGAGAGAAGCCTGTGGGGCTGCTAGCGGGGAGGCTTGAGCATGGGGTGAAGGCCTCTCCCCGTTCAGCTCACGGGTTGAGGTCTGCCCATGGCCCTGGCCCTGCATCTGTCTGTGCCACCATCCAGGGTGTGGCTGTGAATCCCAGAGGGACCTCCAGTCCGGGCTCCATGGGAACAGCTGCAGACCTGGTGGGGCGAGAGAGGGAGAGAAGAAGGTCGGGGAGGAAGGCTGGCTGCCAGGGGACAGGAAGCCACTTCTCTCTATCTGGTCAGCTTGGGTTACTGGGGTGGGCTAAGTACCTCAGAAAGCTGTCTAGATGGGCCCCGGGGAGGAAGACTTGGACCCCAGCTCCCCATCCCTGTGGGGCTGCTAGCGGGGAGGCTTGAGCACGGGATGAAGGCCCTTAGAGAGCAAGCACATCTCAGGGCCAGGTGGGGCAGGGGGGGGCCAGACCCAGCCAGAGACCTACCGTAATTAGGAGTACGCCAGGCCCTGAAGCCCCCGGGCTGGAGAGTGGAACTTGTCAGAATCCTCAAAAGACTGGTCTGCAGTAGTCAAGGAAAAAGGAGCCATAAGCCATGTGCCACCTGGGAAGCCACCTGCCTGTCACTCTCTGGGCTGGAGACAGCAGGCAGGGGATATAGCACTTTCTGAAGGCAGTCAGCCATCCCTAGCCCTGGCCCACGGCAGCACTGCAGATTGGGGTGAGGGGTGCCTCTCAGATGCTCAGGGGATGCAGCCCACGCCCTTGCTCCCTACCTCCCTCGAGAGAGACGACCCCAGGCTCCTTCTCCCAGGGTGGCCTCCTTCAGAGGGCCCATCTGCTTCCTCAAGCACATGGCCATGTACCAGGGCAGAAAAGGAAAGAGGCCAGCCTCCAGGAGTACTGACTGACATACCCACAGCAGCATCCTCTCTGCCTCCCACACCTACGAAGTTCGTCACTCCACCACTCCCCACCCCTACCTGACCCCTCCCATGGTTCTCTTTGCTGGCAGGAGAAATTGGTGACCCTCTGTTCTCTCCATCCTTCACATTCTAAGCTCCAGACACACCTAAGAAAAATTATCCAAAACTTGGAAATAAGGCAAAAAAAGTGACTGTGTATCCTTTCAAAGCCACCGTAGAGCATTATCAAATAAGCCCATCTTAAGAGTCATCTTATTCTGGGGCATGTGACGTCTTTTGACTTCACGCTACTGGCTAGGGCCCAGGCTTTGCTCGGTTGGATGGATGTTCACTTGGAGGAGGCTGAGAAATGGCCGATGACTTCTCATTGGTAGAAAAGACAGTCCCCAGAGGAAGGTTACAAGTTTATTGCTCTGTAGAAGCAGTTTGCAGCCAGCAATCTTATTTCAGCCCTCCTTGTTTTACTGGCTTCAGTCTCTCACTGTCTCCTTTAAGCCGCTCTGTCATCCTGTTAGCTCCCTCACTGATGAGTTAAATAAATCTTTGGCATATATTTGTATGTTATTTATTTATTTACTTATTTACTGAGACAGAGTCTTGCTCTGTTGTCCAGGCTAGACAGACTGGAGTGCAATGGTGCAATCTCAGCTTACTGCAGCCTTGACCTCCCAGTCTCAAGTGATCCTCCCACCTCAGCCTCCCGAGTAGCTGGGACTACAGGCATGCGCCACCACACCCAGCTCATTTTTGTATTTTTTTTAGAGACGAGGTTTTGCCATGTTGCCCAGACTGGTCTTGAACTCCTGATCTCAAGCGATCTGCCCACCTCGGCCTGCCAAAGTGCTAGGATTACACGTGTGAGCCACTGCATCTGGCCATGTTATGTTCTTAATGTTTTGAACGTGGGCTCCAAATCTCTGCCTTCCCACCCACATACCTTCGGCCTAAGGTCTACTCTATCTAGGGCATTCCTCCCCCACTAAGAACCCCTGCCTTCTTCAAACCTTGCTTGGGCAAGTCCTTCCCTGAATATGGGCTACCCTCTGGATGGGTCACCAAGCAGCCCCCTTGCCCTCCCGCCCTCCCTGGCACAAAAGTCTGTTATTGTTTGAGTCACCATCACAGGCCTGCCTGAACTGTGCAGAGGGGGTTCCCTGGTGGGAAGGGACCCCATTCTGTGTGCAGGGCAGGGCATCAGCACAGTTCTCAGAAGTTTCTGGGCTGCACCTAGTTGCTCTGACTGCCCCCAGGGTAGCCGATTCTGCGGGACGCTGCGGACATGTATCATCCTCAGTTGTTCTCCCAGGCCCTGAGCTTTCCCATCCTCTTTCCAGTGTCCCCGGACTCTCATACAGGGACCCTGGAGCACAGAGGCTCCGTAGAGCATTTTCCACAGCCCCCTCCCCTGTCTCAGCCTGGAGGTTGCCCCACCTGCCCCTGCCTTGGATTTGGAGATGGTTCTGGGGCCCAAGCCACTGGCCTTGCTCTTGTGATAGGCATCCCAGCCTGATCAGCCCCCACATCAGGCTGAGGAAACCATGAGGGTGTCTCTTCCTGCATCTCAAGGTCATTCCCCAGGAACTAATCTCAAGATGCTGTTAGAAAAATACATTTTTGTGCTCAAATAAATTTGCATCTCCTGTTTCCTAGAAGGTTCACAACGTACCCTGGCACATGAAAGGCTCTGACAAATTCTTCAGTAGCCACTTACGTAATTTCAACACTGATTCTTTCCTAATGCTCTGTTGCTCTGACCCATTATTGTCTTGGGGAATACTCAATAGGACGTGCTCTAACCCAACCTCTTCCAGATCAGTGCCCCACAAACTGCACTGCAGCCTTCTGTGTGGGTGTGAACGGTGCCCTTCTGACTCATATATTCATTCAATAATTTGACTATTTATTAAACACCTGCTGCGTGCCAGATTGAGACCTAGGGAATCCCGTGGAAGCATCCCTTAGCCAGAAAACAAAACACCTGTAAGCCTCTTAGGGAAGACACTGGCCCTGGCCCCCACCATCCCCATCAACAAGGACCTGTTCTGCCCCACCCACATCCTGTTGCCTCCTCCTTTTCCACAGCCAGTCCCTTCCTCTGTCCTCCCAGTGAGTTTCCAATCACCACGTGGATAGGAAAGGCTCTGCTGGTTCAAAGGTTCTGCTGCACATGGGTAAAGTGAGAGAACAGCCGTTTCATGAATGGATGTGGGAAGATGACTTGGTCTCAAGTCCTAATCTGTAAAATGCGGGGAGGGAAGCTGGGCTAAGCCTCTTCTAAGGTCAGTCCCCTTCCATCGTCAGCGACCCAGTCCCTCACAGTGGTGTGTGCTACCCTCTGGTGGACACAGGGAGGCACAGGTACAGGCGTGCAGCCCACCAGCTCCGAGGGTCTTTGCTCTGGGCTCAGCTGGATGGGGATGGAGTGTTGGGGTAGTTTCTAGACCTCATCAGCTGTGATTTGAGTCTCTTCCCCTTGGCCAAGTGGTCAACTGAGAGCATCCAGAATGGTGACCATCCCAGGCTGGGAGGCCAGGGGAGAGGGGGCCAGAGGGACCTCCCTGGACCCCAGCAGAGCTCCCTGCTCTCTGTCCTCCAAGAAGAGCAGGTTAGCCAGCATGAGGCACTGGTGAGATGTGGACAGAGCAGGCCCCTGTAGCCCAGCTGCTCCACAAGGGCCCTTCCTTCCTGCCACAGTGAGGCAGGGTGGATCACTTACCTGGAAGCCCCTCTCCGTGGGCTCTGGGGCAGGCCTGGGGTGGGGAGCTTGGGGGGCGCAGCACGGGGGCGAAGGCGCTCCTCTGTTTGACGGCGGAGATCATGTTGACAGGCGAGAAGGAGAAGACGCTGGTGGTGGGGGCAGCGGCCGGGAGTGACATGGAGGAGGCAGCCGCCAGCGGGGGGCTAGAGGGCATGACTCCGGGGCGGGGCGGGGAGGGGCAGGCGCAGCAGGGAAGGTGGTGGGAGACACAACAGGGAGACAGCACCAGAGTGAGCAGCTTGGCTGGGGCCCCACATGGGCTGCTGACACAGGTACCAGGCTCAGACCTCACTGGGAGCTGTGAGGGTCCTGGGCCAGCCCTGACCTCTCAGGGGTTCTGGAGACCTTTTCTCGGGGCTGGGGATGACAGGGCCAGACCAGGTAAAGACAAAAGCAAAACCAGAACATTCAAAAAAACCAAACAGTGGGAGGTACCCCCCAAAAATGAGATGAGCAACAGCTGGACTACTTCAGGATTTCTGCTGAAAACCCCTGGGATTCTGAGATGCTAGGAAACATTTATGAGCCTTGCTTGGGCTGCCAAGGCTAGAGTCATAGTTCAGGAGTCACAGAAGAGCTGGAACAAGTAGTCAGGGATGAAGTTTGGGGGAACGCACAGGCTCCTGTTATAAGCCTCTCTGCCCAACATCACAAACAGCACTCCAACTTCCTCCTCAAATATGCTCTCCTTGCCAATGTTCCCTATGCTCCTCTGTCCCTCTCCCACTTCCCCCTGCACCCTGGGGTACTTTGTTTCCTTACAGTTTAATGCAGGTCCTTGTCATCTCCAGCCTGGGCCCTGGGGGCGGGGGGGGGTGGTCTCCTGAATCTCCCACTTCCAGCTGGTCAATTTTAAAGCAAATTGCAGGGATCTACATCCTCAGATCTTCCTGCTCTCAAACTCCCTAGCCACCCAGGCTGTGGCTTGCCCTCCTGGGAATGGCAAGGGAGCCTCCTGCACACAGACTTTGCCTGCCCCCTCTTCCTGCAGCCTCTTCTCCTGGGGGCTCAGGCCTGGGGCATCGCTGGATCCCACCTTTCTACATCCTCATCTGAACCCAATTCCCTGCCTCTCTCCTGTAAAGACTGGTAAGGCTGTGATCTGAGTATTGTCCAGGCGGCAGGCAGTGGGGTGGGTGGGGCTTCCTGGAAGAAAGCAATAGCCTGAGAAGGCTGCCTTTGGCATCAGAGGGTCCTCCTACCTCCCTTGATACAAGAATGCCTTCAACAGCTGCCCCTCTTCCAAATGCCCTCAGCCTCATCTCCTTTAAGACAGCAGTTACTGCCAGCTGGAGAGGCCCCAGAGCCCGATGAAGGGCTTGAGACCAATGCTAGAAAATGTACTATAGCTCTCAATGCCCAGGGCTCACGGCCACATTTTGTACGTTGCGTAGGTAGTGTGGGGAGTTGTGATTCATTCCAGGGTTGCTGGTGGCTGAAGCAGAAAAACAAAGAGAGACCCAAGCAAACAGCCCCTGAGCCTCTGGCTGGGGCAGTTCTGATGTCACTCCAGGAATGTTCTGGCAAACTCAATGAGAATGACACCCCTTGGAGTCGGGCCACAAAGCACCCTGAACGTGGGGAGTGGAAGGGTACCTGGGTAAGCCTTGGTCAAGACAATATCATGAAATGGGACCAACCCTCCCTCAAGTCCAGTGTGTCTCCAGCTGATGCTGGGTTTAAGCAGCTCTAGAATTCTTGATCTTCTTGCTGAATCGGAAGACCCCAGGTGGGCTGGGTTCTGCACACTGGGGCAGAGTGTTCCTCTACTGTTGACCACAGTGTATGTGATGTTCCATACCCCCACCAGTGTTGGCCCAAGGGGAAAGTTTCAAAACCAAGGGGGTGCCCACAGAGAGGCTGTGAGGGTACTGCCCCAGAACTGAAGGGAAGGAGGAGCAGTCAATCCTGGCCTGAGCAAAGAGCCAGGAGAGGCAGGGGCCTTGGGAGGGACACCAGAAGGCCATGGCCTATGTGGACTCTGGCTTATGGGGCCTTGGGTCCCAGAAGTTGAGCCCAGGCCAGAGGAGAGGGCCAGGCTCAAGCCTTCAGCCAGAAAGCAGGCAGGACACACGCCCTGCAAGGAAAGCCAGGCTGGTGGACAGACAGTGCAGTCTCGGCAATGACAAATATGGGACAGGGAGAGGAGAGGGCACCACGGGCAAAGCCATGACCAGTTCCTTCTGGGACAGCCTTCACCACCTCTCCAGCTCGGCAGAGTCGCCTGGGACTTCAGGGACAATCTCTCTTATGATTGATAGGGAGGCTTCTTGCAGGTGACAGGAGTGGGGGGATCCCCCAAGCCCTGGGCTTTGCACACAGTGGGCGCTTTACAAATGCCTGCTGAATAGCTAAGCTAAAAAGAGCTGTGAACATGCTGATCTGGAACTTGATGATGGAAGAGTCTTGAGGGCAGTGTAAAATGACAAGGCATCAAAGCCGTTCGGAATGTCACTCACTCATGACATACAGACATTGCCTGTCCACCCAGCTCTGAGCTCCCCACTCTAAGAAGCCAGATGGGATGTGGTCAGCGCCCACAGTCAGGGCTGGGACTCCGAAATCACACACTGGCCCTTTAGGCACAGTGGCACATTCAGATCCGAGATCAACCTTAAGCAGGGGGTGGAATTGACCCTATTTGACTGCGAGGAAACAAGTTCAAATAAGTAACTTGCTGAATGCCCGGCAGCTCCTGATTTGGACACTGAAACTCAAATTCTGTCTGATCACACAGAACTCGCTCGCTCTGCCGGACGACATCGCGGGGACCACATCCTCCCCACGCCCACCTGGCCTCTGGAGTCCTGGGAGCTGGGGGGCGGCTGGAAGCCGGCTTCCCTCGAGCCCTGAGTTTCCTTAGGCTTTCGGCAGGCGGCGCCAGCCTCCTCCCCAAGTCCGGGCGCGAGATGGGAAGGGGGCGGTGTCCCAGGTTTCAGATGGACGCCCGCCACCCACTAAAGCCCACTTCAGGGGGACCGGAGGCCTAGAAGCGATGTGCATAACGGATCGGCAAAGAAGGCTAAAAGTGCACGAAGTACTCTGGCCCCAGGACCCCGGGATGCGCAGCCTAGGGGTGGGGTTGAGGTTCTGCGGCAGGGGAGGTCCCAGGCGGGGACGGTGGGCCTGCCCCCGAGGGCTGAGCCAGGGTCGACTCTCACGGCGCCGGCGCCCCAACCTCTCTGGGATGGGCGGGGGCGGGGCTGAGTCCCGTTCCGCTCCCCGTCCCCAGACCTTCCCTCGCGGGCGGGGGACACTCACTGGCGAAGGGCGAGGTGGCGGTGGAGCCATTGAGGAAGCTGGGGGACCCAGGCACGCCGAGGCCGGCCACGCCCGGCGCGCCGTAGCCGCCCAGGCCAGCTCCGAGGCCGCTGCCGTAGCCGCTCTGCTGCGAGCCGGGGCTGGGCGCGAACCCGCGGGGGGACGCGCTGCTGCAGCTGCGCGCGTAGCCTGCGAGAGAGAGCGCGGCCGTCAGGGGGCGGTGCCGGCCGGGGAGGGGCGGTGGCGGGGCCCGAGGACGGCGGGGAGGCGCGGCTCACGCACCCGGCTCGGGCCCCGGGGTGGCGTCCCCGACGGCGATGGCCAGCGGGCTGCTGAAGGCGTTGATGCCCACGACGGCGGGGTGTGGGTGGCTCGGGGCCAGGGGTCCGAGCGGCCCGGGTGCGCGGGGGGTGCTGTACAGAGCCTCGGCCACGTCCGCCGCGCGCTTCAGGAGGAGCTCCTGCGAAGACAAGAGCGGGGCACGGCCGGGGCAGCCGCGGGCGCCGCGTGCTGGGGAGCCCCGGTCCCGGCGGCGCTGGGAGGGCGGAGGCGCCATACCTGGTTACTGCCGGGCACTCCGTACAGGGCTTCTGCCAAGTCGGCCGCCCGCTTCAGCAGCACTTCCTGGGGACAGGGGGAGAGACAGCGGGACGGAGGGGCAGCCCCTGGGGGCGACGAAGGGGCCCTCGGGAGCCCCTCCTCACCCCCTTGCCCACAGGACACCCTCAGCCCCGCCCCACCCCTCTGAGTACCTTGGGCAGCCTCTCGGGGTCTCCGGGGTGTCTGGGAATGACTTTCTGTAGCCTCTGGAATCCGTAGTCAATGGTGGGCTCGTTCAGAGCTGGGGAAGGGGGCGGCGTTTGGAGGACGTCTCCCCCGCAGCCCCCCACTCCCAGGGTGAGACGCAGGGCGCCAAAAGCAGGCCAGCGCCCAGTCCAGGAGCCTCGCTGCAGCCCCCTCCACCAGGCCCAGCCCAAGTCCCCCGGAAAACTCCAGGCACGCCCGGCAGCGAGGTTCAGGGAAGTTTCAGTTCTTTCGTTTGTTTATTCAACAAATATTTACTGAGCCAGCCTCTGTCCTCGGCCCTAGGCGCTTGGCATGAACACACATGCACCCATTTGTGATTAGAAAAAAGGGAAACCGTATACACATATGAGTTACAGTCCTAAGGGCAGGACTCGATGGAGAGTCTTCTCTTTTCATCTGGCCAAATCAGGAGTTTATTATAAAAAAGAAAAAACTTAACAATCTCCATTTATCACGGCTCAAGTGGACTCTCTGCAGCATCTGAAGGCTAGAGGTTTGCACGCACCCCAGGGAAGCAACTGGAGAAGTGGGTGGCTTGGGCTGGGGCGGGAGGATGGAAGTAGAGAAGATCCGGCCAGCGGCCAGATTCTACATTGCATCTCCACGTGTGTTGTGTTCACTGCTTACCCTGGCGTTGTGCAAGGGGTGTGTGTGTATGCGCGTCTGACCCAGATCCCCACGCCCTTCTCCTCCTCCTTCCCCTTTTCCTGATCCCCGCACCGCCCTTTTCAGATAGCCTGGCCCCGACCTAATCCACCAGTCTCAAAGCCCTACCTTCACCTCTAATCCTGACTTAGTGAATTTCCTTTAGTTTCCCGGCAAAGAGAAAGCACTCACTTCTGGGGCTCGGTCCTTATCATTCCTTCTGCAACCACCCTTCCTTCCCCAGGTCAACCTCCCCTCTCAGCCCTCGGGTTTCGGTTTAGCCGGGCTCAGCAGACACTCCCTACCAAAGTTTTCCTTGATTGTCAGCCCCTTGACCGTGTGACCCCACCCACCCCATGAGGTTCTCTGCTCAGCCTTTCCGCGTTAGACTGGAGCTCCGGGGAGGCTAAGTAGGGTCACTACCGAGTGTCCCTCGAAGGGCTCGATGAGCATCGGTGCGGGGGGCTGCGCGATGGTGGGGACTGCGGTGGGGTGGAGAGGAGAAGTGGGTGGCTTAGCTGGGGCGGGGCGGGAGGATGGAAATGGAGAAGACTCGGCCAGCGGCCAAATAGAGCCAGGCTGGGGGGTTCTACACTGCCTCTCCACGTGTGTTCACTGCTCGCCCTGGCGTCGTGCAAGGGGTGTGTATGTACGCACGTGTGTGTGCGTGTACATGCAGAGTGAGGCCTGGGGTAGCGTGGGGGAACCAAGAGACCCAGAGAAGATTCGGGGAGCAGCGACCCCATTGGCATCTTTGGAATAAACATCCCTTTGGAGAGGCTCTAAACCCTGGAGAGTCTGCGGGCGGGAGACACAAAGTTCAGGAGGTGAGATGGCTGAGGGAGTAAGAATGTTGGTTGTGGGGGAGACTTTGCCCCGGGGAAGGGACTAAGGAGCCAGAGGCCAGGGAGGGAAACACAGAGCCAGGGAAAGACGGTCCTGCGAGCGGAGCGATCACAGGCATAGGTGGTTAAAGAAGCCCGAGGCCGCCTAGGGGGCGTGGCCACAGCGTAGAGCTCGGCTAACTCCTAACACCAAGAACGGAGATCAGTGCGCAGGGCGGGGCTCCCTCCGCGCACCTTAGACCTCCACTCCCCCGCCCGACTCCTTACCTGTGTAGACAAAGCGGCCGGGGCATCCCTTGCAAAACTGCTTGGACTTGTAGGAGAGGGTCACCTCCACCACCCCGGGGATGTGCCGCGGGGGCGTCTGCACCCGGATGGCGTGGGGCGTGATGAGCTGCGAGGGGAGAGGGGAGGCCTGCAGGTCCCGCACCGGCGAGGGGAGGGCCCAGCCCCTAGGCCCAGAGGGAGACTGGCGGGGTTGGCCCACCTCGCTCCACACGAGCACGTTTCCGAACACGACCTGCAACCCGTCGAAGAAGTTGTCGCCGATGACAATGACGGTGGCGCCGCCCGTGGTCCAGCCCTCCCCGGGGCTGATGGCCTTGATGCAGGGGGTGGCAGCTGGGAGGCAGGAGAGGACCCAGGTCAGGGGACCGCGCTGAGGTGGGGCCTGGGGGGCTGGCTGGGCCCGCGGCGGCCGGGGCTGGGCCGGGGGTCCTGACCTTCGGAGGGGTCCAGGCGGCGCGCCCTGCGGCCATGCTTGGAGTTGTTGTGCACAAACATGTTGTCGGACACGGCCAGCACGTGTCCGTCCACGCTCACCGTCGTGGACACCACCACCTGCGGGGAGAGCCGAGGCCAGCCTGGCTGGGGCCCTCGGGGGCTCCCGGGAGGGGAATGTGGTGGGGAACCAGCACCTTGAGGCTGGTGGTTGGATGCTGGAATTTAGGGTCACTGGTGGGAGGAAGAGGGCTTCAATCCTGCAGTGTCTGAGCTGGTGGAAGGGGGCCAGCTGGATCAGGTGATACCCCCAGATGAACTGACTCCCCAGGCGCTACAAAAATAAAGACCCCTGAAAAAACTGGCTCCTTAGGCAAAGAATGGCTACTGTTTTTGCATACACAGAATGCTGGGTTGTATCCACGGACCTCCAAGCCAGGAATGGGGTCTTAGGCAAGTGGAGGTGGGCAGCATCAGCCGGAGAACTCAGCAGCAGGAGCCCCTGCCCTATTCTGGGGAGAAAACTGGGGCTGCCTTCTTCCCCCGCCCTGCACTGAGAGGGGTGTGCAGCTTGGGGATGTGCTAAGGGCAGCTGCTCTCCGCTTCATGCTATGCAAATTGCCTGGGTCGTTAATCATGTAAAAATGTCACAATTAGCATCTTCTTAAGTGGGACTCTAATGAAGCCTCCCTTGGCAGCCAGCACAAGTTGAGAAGGAGCTGCCCCACCCCCAGCAGGCACCAACCAGGCTGGGGAGGCACAGGGCTGGGCAGAGATCTGCCTTGGAGGCCTTTCCCAGGGTGGCAGGGTCACAGCCTTCCCTTCCCCCTCCCCTCCCCTCCATCAGGAATGGGTGGGGTTGCAAGGGGAAACCCTCTCTCCAGACCCACCTGGAAGCGGCGCATGTCTCTGGGATTCCCCGCATTCTTCAGGCAGTTCTGGTTGCATTTGAGGAAGAACTTGAGGAAGAACCTGAAACAGTGTGGTCGGTGGGCTCAAGGGTCAGGGGGTTCTGGAAACAGATGAAGATCCAACTGCTCCCTGCCATGCCCCCTTCCCGCAGGATGAGTGCCCTCTGCCTGCTCCCACTCAGGCACACATCCCATATTCCCATCATGGCCTCCATATACCAGGGTGCCTGATACACACCAGACAGACCCATCACAATGACAACTTCGCTACACAACCATACACACCGTGTGCTGATCACACAGTGCTTATTTATGCCACAAAGTGTATGTTTAGCACTCCCACACAGTATATATTCACCATGAAGAGTCAGTCCACTATATACACTACCTATACCTATTACTCATTGTACCCAACACACTGTATACCCATCACACATACAATATATGCTCCATATGTGGCGTGTACGCACACATACCCCATGTAATGTTATCACACACTGTGTATACGTCACCGTATATGCTCATCACCCATATAGCACATCTGCTATACAACACATCCCTCCCCAGAGTATACCCATCACCCACACCATGTACACTCCTCAGACACAGCACATTCTTTGTAGACACTGTTTATGCCTTGTATACTATTACTCACAAAATACAGCCATCACACACACTCGGGGTATAACCTTCACACAAGCATAAACAACATGTACTCCACATATAGCCTGCACTCATCCCACACATATGGCATACTAAGCAGACACAGAGCCTGTACCCATCATGCACGGTGTATGCCCGCCCTACACAGTATATGCACAGAGAAATAGGAAATACACAGAACAAATACATTAATACACATTTTATGTTGTAAATGATTACCCAAAATATAGTGATTGCAAATACTGTAAAGCCATCCCGTATAGCAGATGCCCCCAGCAAATTCACCTCCCACATGGCATATCCTCCTCCCACACATTTTATACCCATTATACACGTAGGAAAAGCTTAATCATACAGAGCACATCCCCACCATATACACATGGCGTATCTGTCAGACATGTGGTACAGAGACACCGTGAATGTCTTCTTTTTTACACAGAGTTATTGGGAAAAAACACACATGCGCTGATGAGGTTGCTTTTTAGACAAACACACATGAGCACTTTGCCCTTCTCTCCTTCCTGGCAGTTGGCTGGGAGGGTGGGTCCTTGGTCCTGTCACCTACCAGTAAGGTAGCCGTGGACAACATTCTGGCTGTTGTACTCTTTTTTTTCCCGTTTGTTTTGTTTTGTTTTTTGTTTTGAGACAGAGTCTTGCTCTGTTGCCCAGGCTCGCCATGTCTCACTGCAACCTCCACCTCCTGGGTTCAAGCAATTGTCCCTGCCTCAGCCCTCGGCTTCCCGAGTTACAGGGGATTACAGGGGGATTACAGGGGCCTGCCACCACGCCTGGCTACTTTTTGTAGTTTTAGTAGAGACGGTGTTTTGCCATGTTGGCCAGGCTGGTCTCGATTCCTGACCTCAGGTGATTCACCCACCTCGGCCTCCCAAAGTGTTGGGATTACAGGCATGAGCCACTGCACCCAGCCCTGTTTAACTCTTAGTAAACTCGGAATATGATCAGTGTCTGCCTTATGCCTTATAGCACTCTGTGAGCATCTGGGAAGATACCCTTTACAAACTGTAGAGTGCGGGGCTAACGTCTGCAGTAGGTCCTGATATGTGGAACAGCCTCCTGGGCCACTGTATGAGTTTCTCCAGTCAGTCAGCTTCCTCATTTTACCTCCACCCAACTGGGAGATATTTTTACCATACTATTTACTAAAGCAAATACAAGAGTCCCAAACCTGGGGTGGAACTTTAACCACTGTATAGTTACTCAGGTACTACTTATATACCCCAAATTTGAATGTTCATTTAATTCACCAGAGTTGCCTCCAAAGTCTGCAAACATTAAATTTCTGTTCAGAGGAAAATTTGTTACAGGTCCTGAAAGCCCAGTCCCCAAAAAGGAGGTCACCAAGTGCTGGGAGGAGTAAGCACCAGCCCTGGAACTGAGGTGTCCCCAGCAGGCAGCCCCTCCTTGGGAGCTGGTGGCAGTCACCTTCCTAGAGATACCTCTCCCTGGGGTCCTGCCTCTGTCTACATTCTCAGCACTTGTCATGTTCCCCCACAGTGGGCACTCCCTATATTTCCCAAATGGTGCACCCCTACAGTGTAGACAATCCATTTACCCCTACAGGATACCCTGCAGTGCAGACAGCTGTTATGCCCCCAAACAGTAGTCACCAATGTGTAGATGCCATATATATCCCTATGGGTCACCCCAAGGTGCAGACACCTTCAGTGCTCCTGAGAGGTACACCTGCACAGTGGACGCACTCCATTTCTCTCTTATTAGTTACTATAGTAATCACTCCCTACACCCCTTATGACACCCCATGGTGTAAATACACTACACCCACATGTGCGACATGTTCCTCATCCATGCCCCACATTCACATGTGACAGAGTATAGACTCCCTACTCACACACACAGGCAGACCAGCTCATTTAAATTAAGTACTCGTGTGCTCGGTCCTTTGGCAGGTGCTAGATGGAGGGAAAAACACCAGGATGGGGCATGGTCTCTGTCCTAAAGGGATTGAAGGCTCACCTTTGGATACCACTGAAGATGCGACAAGCATAGGACTGCACCAAAAGATGACACATGTGCCCACTGCACCCCACTCCACTCAAACCTACAGAATCAAGAGGAAGCGTCCTTGGGAAGGGGCCAAGATAGGGGCTCTGGCCAGGCCTGGACTCTCTGCGTGACCCAGGGTAGGTAAATCCTTCCACACCCATGAAGGGAGAGTAGCTATTGACGGCTGCCGTGACACCTTCTAGTCCTGCCTCTGGGACATCCTTTACTTCTGCCCTCCCCAAGGCTGTGGTTTCCTGCTCCCTCACTGGCCCTTCCCCAAGCCTTTGCTCAGCAGGTCTTACCACTGTCCCTTTACAGTACAGGTTTCATTTGTCCTTTGGGTCCACACCAATTCTCACGCCCTGTACAGCCACCGTTTTCTGGCCACTCTAGGTTTCAAGTACCGCCCCTCCCTGAGAGCCCTAGGGCCCTGCCAGCACCTCTGTCTATGGGGACACCTCAGTGTTTGAGCCTGGCTAGCATTACCTGCAGAGTGTGGGTGAGTAAAAGCAGCTGCACAAGACCATGGCCTGCAGTGGGGGCTGAGGGTCAGTCCCCTTCTCCCTTCCCTTTGGGCCTGTCCTCAGAGCTAGCACATAGTTGAAGCCATCCATGGTGTGGCTGAAACCTCACTCCCTTCCAGCTGGTAGTCCACAAGGCTTCTCCCAGTCAGAGAGCCTGCACCACCCCCTAAGACCAGCAGCGTCAGCGTCACCTGAGACCTTGCTACAAGTGTAGAATCTCAGGCCTCCCCTCAGACCTGCTGAGTCAGAATCACATCTCTGCATTCATACGCCCTCCAGGTGATGCTGGTGCACCCTGAAGTTTGAGAACTACTGCACTGGAGCTGCGCTACCCATTACTATAGCCACCAGCCCCACGCGGCATGAACCCTTGCAGTGTGGCTAGTCCGAACTTGAGATGTGCTGTAAGTGTAAAGCACACATCAGATTTCCAAGACTTAGAAAAAAAGAATATAAAATAATTCATCAGTAATCTTTTATGTTGATTTCATGTGGGAATGCTCATCTTTTAGATATATTGGGTTAAATAAAATGTATTATGATAATTAGTTGTATCAGTTTCTTGTGGCTACTGGAAAATTTAACATTACATATGTGACTTGAGGCCTTGCTCAGTGGCTGATGCCTGTAATCCCAGCATTTTGGGAGGCTGAGGTGGGTGGATGGCTTGAGGCCAGGAGTTTGAGACTAGCCTGCCCAACGCTGCGAAACTCCATCTCTATTAAAAATATAGAAATTAGCTGGGCGAGGTGGTGCATGCCTGTAGTCCCAGCTACTCAGGAGGCTGAGGCACGAGAATTGCTTGAACGGGGGAGGTGGAGGTTGCAGTGAGCCAAAGTTGAGCCACTACACTCCAGCCTGGGTGACAGAGTGAGACCCTGCCTCAAAAAAAAAAAAAAAAAAAAAAAAAAGAAAAAAGAAAAGAAAAAAGCATATTTACATACATATGTGGCTTGCTTGCATTATATTAATATCGGACAATGCTTCACTGGAGTGTATGTCTCTAGGGGAAAGTGACTCACATTTACTATTGATTGATTGGAGCACAGACTATAAAGTTAAGTGCTAATTTGTAGAAAACTGATAAGATACAAATGATATTTGTCAGTGGGAGCTAAAAATTTTGATGACCTGATACAAAAATTAGCCAGGCGTGGTGGCAGGCACCTGTAATCCCAGCTACTTGGGAGGCTGAGGCAGGAGAATCACTTGAACCCGGGAGGCGGAGGTTGCAGTGAGCTGAGATCACGCCATTGCACTCCAGCCTGGGGGACAAGAGTGAGACTTCATCTCAAAAAAAATAAATAAATAAAAAATAAATAAAAACTTTGATGACCTGGAGGTAGAGCATGGAAAGACAGATAATAGAGACTGGGAAGGGTGAGTTGGGGGGCGGGGAGTGAAGAGAAGTGGGTTATAGGGTACAAATAGCAAGATAGAAGGAATAAACTTGATGTTTGATAGCAGAGTGGGGTGACTATACTTAGCCAAAATGTATTGTACCTGTGTGATGGACACCCTAAATATCTGGATTGGATCACCACACATTGTATACTTTCACTTGTACCCTGTGAATTTATACCTCCCGCCCCCAAATTCATATGACTTGGAAACAAATGATATTTTTCAGGAGAAGTAAATAATTTCTGTTTGGTGGAGAAATTAGCCCTAAAGATGATAAAATTGTCCTATGGACATTAACTAGCTTTATATCTAATTTGGCCATCTTATTCCAGTATTTTCCACACAATCCCTTGCCTCTCCCTCCCTCCCCTCAACCCCTTTCCATATACGCATGCACTCACACACTCGCACATGTATCACTTTCTCTTCGTCTTCTTTGAATCAGCTTTGCCATCCCATTGGTTCCCTCATCAATAAGTTATAGAAAACTTTGACACATGCTCAGTAGCAATTTGTATGAGAATCATGCTTTTGACATTTTGAAGACTGTGCTTTGGCAAAGGTGACCCACCCCTAAAGGCTCCTGCCTTCCAAGGCTGGACCTGGAATTAGAGGACTTCCGTTGGGGTCTAGAACCAGGAGCAGTGCCTGGGCTCTCCCCTGGACCTAGAGTGACTGCCGACCCTCCGGGTGCCGCTGCCTGGTCCTCTCCTTGCCCACCAGGGGGAGACAGGCACACCGCAGAGGCTGGAAGGGCGAACGTGAGGACAACCCAGGAGAATTCTCCCTTGGCTGACGCCCAGGGGGTGACACTTTATTCCACCTGAGCAGTCAGGGAAGGATGAGAATGGAGTCAGGGAAGAAGAAGGAGGGGCAGCAGGTCCTCCAAGCCATGTCTGCACAGAGGCCAGATGCGGGGGCTGGGGACTGGGGGAGAGTGAGAGACCCGGTGGGCAGGGGAGTTGGAGGGAGACACACACATGGAACACATGTGGACATGGGAACTGCGGGCAGGTGTTCCCCTTGAAAGAAGAGAGCCTGGGAAGGGGCTGGGTAAGTGAGGACAAGGTTCTGGGCCTGGGACACCCTGTAGGGACTTGAGGCAGGAAGGAATGTGCACTTTGTTGAGGGGCTTGAAGCCCTGCTTGTCAGCATGGAACCACCCCCCACCTCTAAAGCTTCAATGAGCCTGGGGGTGTTCTCTGAGCACCCCTCCCCACTCCTGGCCCTATGGGGCTGAAAAGGAGTCTAGGAAAGCCCCTTTTTCCTGACCAGGATGGGGGCAGGGGGCAGGGAGTGGGGAGGAGTAAAGTGAGCCCAAGTCCACAGCCCTCTCTGACCTGAGGATCCCCATGGAGGGTGACCACTGCAGGACCAGTGCTCAGTGCCATCCCACTGTGGCCATGAGGCTCTTGGAGGGCATGGCTTCCTAATCCAGACCCCACAGAAAAGGGAGTAAGGGAAAGGCCAAGTCCCAGAAGCTTCCATTAGGATTACTGGAAGAAAACACCATAAATACAAGCATGACTTACAAATAAAATGCATTAGGGAGGTAACTATGCAAAAACAAAACAAACAACAAAAAAAGAAAAACAGGGAACCAGGTCTAACCCATCAGGCACTCAGCAGCTTAGCAACTGCCCAGAACGCTGCTGAGTTTGTCACTTTGGCATTATCTTGCTCAATCCCCCAGGTCGTGTCGGTCTGCAACCATTCCCACTTTACGGATGAGAAAACCAAGGCTAAGCTATTGACTGTGACTTGACAAAGTCACAGTCAATGCTAAAGTCAGGATATGAAAACGGGTCTTTATGAACCACTGATGCCGACAAGAGTCCTAAAAGTCCTTCTAAGTGGGGCTCTCAGAGTCCGACCCAGGCTGGTACTGCAGCGGCAAGCCCGCCTTCAAAAGCAGCTCTGAGAGGCAGGCTGTGTGGGGACCAGGATAGTATGTTGTGGGGATTTCCTCGAGGTTACAAATTCAACAGGGTTGCAGAGGACAAACTCAGGTCCTCTTGCTCCTAGTTTTGGGCTTTTGGCTGTTGTGACTGCTGCTATCAGTCGAGAAGATCTTCAGTATTAAAAAACAATGGAACCAATAGTTAAAAATTGTTCTAGCTCATTGGGGCTATATGGGCTTCATTATTCCATTCGGCCTGTATTCCACATTCTCAATAAAAACTTTAATGAAAGACCAGAAGAAGAGCTGTGAACAGTGGTCATCCAACTAATGAAGTATCTAAAGGATGGTAGTTGTGCATCACGACTCTGATGCCTGTGACTTAAAGGAAAGCTCAGAGTAGTTCACCCACACACCCACCTTACCACATCCTGAACTTAGTTTAGCCTTCATAATCATGTCTATAAATGCTTTTTATTCCTCCCCATAAAAACAGCTCAAGATGAAATGAAAAGAAACGTCTTGTCCATGGAGTATTTCCTACCAAAGAAGCAAACTCTGGGTTGAGTATGGCTAAAGTGCAAACATTTAACTTATGCACTACTTCTCAGGGGTGACACCATTGCATTAACTCCCCAAGCACAGTGCTTTACTCAAAAGAGACACTCAGTAGAGAAGGCAAGTGTGAAGGCAATTGATGTGAATCCACTGTTAAATTCTAGGTTTTCAGCGGGTAGAGGGCAGAGTGGGATGGAGCTGCCTTTTTTTTTTCAGTCAGGGTCTCGCTCTGTCGCCCAGACTGGAGTGCAGTGGTGTGATCTTGGCTCACTGCAGCCTTGACCTCCCAGGCTTAAGTGATCCTCTCACCTCAGCCTCCTGAGCAGCTGGGACTACAGGTCACACTACCATGCTCAGCTAATTTTGTTTATTTTTTGTAGAGACGGAGGTCTCAGTACGTTGCCCAGGCTGGTCTCAAACTCCTGGGCTCAGGCGATCCTTCTGATTCAGCCTCCCAAAATGCTGAGGTTACAGGCATGAGCCACCATGCCTGGCCTGGAGCTTCTTTTGGAAGACAACGTCCAGGAACTTTACAGTGAGTTGATGCCTGCCTGATTCCCTCATGCCCCAGCTGCAGTGTAGACTGTCAAATGGCTCACAGCTGCCCTGAGGTAATCTGAGAATTACCTCAGCCAAGAGCATATACTCCCCACCAGTAGCCCACAGCCAATGACAGATTGACATTACAAGGAGGACCAACTCTCTGGCCATTCACACTCCAGACCTCTGCATGGGACAGGCTGATGCTAGACTCCGACCGAGACCACCTCCTTGTTTAAGCTCCCTCTATGCTCATTCCTTTTCTCCTGAGAGCTCTCCTTTGATAAACCTCTTTCACAAGAATCCCCATCTCAGGCTCTGCTTCCAGGAATCCCACCCTAAGAAAACTTAGGTCACAGAGCTAAGGCTTTTCACCAGCTTTTTCTTCCCTGCATCCCCATGAGATACTTAGGGCTGAAATTATGTTCTCACTTCCAAAGAGAAAGCTGTCAGTAACTCAAAGAGCTGGAAGGAGAGCCCGAGTGCATTTTCCACTACAGGACTGTCAGGGGCAAGGAAGAACGTGTCTAGATTACAGTGCTCCCTAAGGGGACTTTTTCCAGAATGATATGCATTAGCCACACACGGCTACTAAGCACTGTAAATGTGGCTAGTGCAACTGAGGAACTGAATTTTATTTCATTTTCATTAACATAAATCTTTTTTTTTTTTTGAAACGGAGTCTCGCTCTGTTGCCCAGGCTGGAGTGCAGTGGCATGATCTCGGCTCACTGCAACCTCCACCTCCTGGGTTCAAGCGATTCTCCCGCCTCAGCCTCCTGAGTAGCTGGGACTAAAGGCGACTGCCACCATGCCCAGCTAATTTTTGTATTTTTAGTAGAGACAGGGTTTCACCATATTGGTCAGGCTGGTCATGAACTCCTGACCTCCGGTGATCCACCCGCCTTGGCCTCCCAAAGTGCTGGAATTACAGGCGTGGGCCGCTGCGCCCAGCCATTTTAATGAACATAAATCTAAATAGTCACATGTGGCTCGAGACTACCATATTGGACAGTGCAGATCTAGAAAGAAGGTAGGCAGTGAATGGATATACGAGCTGGGGCAGGATGTTCCAAACAACAGTGTGTCCTGTGAAGGCCTTGGGAAAGACAGCAGATTAAGAGTGAAGGGTAGATTAAATTGGATATGTGTTTCCAAGCCCAAAGCTGGCACTGCAGCCTGAGATGGGGAAATAAGGGGACAGGGATCCCCCGCTAATTTTTATCCTAAAAGATTTGTCTTGGACTCCCATGAGCCTCCGAAGAAACTGAAGCAGTTTCTGGCTCTCCAGCGTGTTCATTGTCTGCTTCTCTCTACCCTCAGCTCAGGGACAGAGGAGGACACAGAGGGCTGGGCCATTCATCCCCTCATTCATTCCATACACCCACTTAAAAAGATTTATTAAATACCTTCTATGTGTTAGGCACTGCGGCATTGTATAAAATCTTAAGGAAATTACAACCCAACAGGAAAGAGAAACTCAGGAAGACAGAGTGGTGGGCACGGCAGGAGGATGTGCCAAGTGTAATCTGCAGTGGCCACTTATTTTGCCTAGGGGAGGTGGAATGCTTCCTAGAGCTCCAATTTGGTCTTGGGTGTTGGGTCTTGGAGGATCTCACCGAGAAGTAGGAGGCAGGGCCCTCCATGCAAAGGGACTAACAGCTCCACCACGGGGCAGACGGCTCACTCGATCAGTGGTGCCTGACAAGACTGAGGAGGGCAGCGTGGCTTGGGGCCTGGGGTTGGGACCAAATCATGCGGGACTTGGATCCTCTGGGTGATGGGGGGGCTGCAGGGGATGTCTCCCTTCAGGCAGAAACAGGCACCAAAGGGCCTACGCTAGAGAAGGGAAGGGAAATGAGGAGCTTACTGTAATAGTTCAGGCCCATGTGGGGTTGGCCCAGGCTGCTTCCTGGTCTTAGCCTGCGGTAGAAGCCAAGACAGTCCCCAGGGCCATAGCCACCTGCCAGGCCTGGACCTGGCCTCCCCACCATGATCCCCACCCGGGTAGAGGTGGCTGCAGTGCAGATGGGCTGGGGGACTATAAATAGCCAGGGCGCATACATTAGCATGCCAATGCACCCGCACCCCATCCTCTATGCTAATGGCCCACCATGCGCCTGAACACCTTCTGTTCCCCTGCATGCATTTGCATGCACAATTAGCATAATCTTGTATAATTAATGAACAGCGTCAATTTTAGCTCCTAAGTAATTTGATTAACATGTTGATAGGGCACTTACTAGGCTCTCCAAACCTCAGGGCTGGGCATGGGGCCTGAGGAGAAGGGGAGGGGGTGTGGAGAGACGGCTAAGGGGCCCCCAGCTGCCCACCAAGAGTGGCAGTGGCTCCACTTTCCCCAAACCAGGCCTGAGGGGAGAGGAGGAAGGGTGGAGTGGCCACTGATGGGAGGCCTCTGGGCATGCCACATGCAGCGGCAGGAAGGGGCTGGTGCATGGTCACCATGGTGTGCCTGTGTGGACACAGATGTACACATGCGCCCACACAAGTCCTCTCAAGCCTGGGGAGTCTTCTGTGAATGCAGGCTATCAGAGTCCACAGGAGGAACAGAAGAGAAGGAGAGAGAGAGAAAAAGGAGGGAGGAGGGGGGATGGGGCATGGACGGCAGCAGAAGCCATAGAGCTGGAAGGGGTGCTTGCAAGTCAGAAAGAGATTTAAAGGAGAAGGTGGGAGTCTGAAGGAAAGAAGTTGTGGGTTCCTCTGGCCTTGGGCAGAGGTGGTGGTGTAGATGAGCCCCAGGCTCTAAGACCAGAGACCTTGGCACCTCTTATCTATGAATCAGGTGAGAGGTGGGTAGCGGGTATTAGCAAGGCCTAGCATCTTCTACAATTCCCCAAGCACCCAGGGCAGAGAGAACAGACAGAAGATTAAGTGAGAATGTCCCCCTTCCTATTCAGAGAAAGACCTATCCCCAGCCTGGGATGTCTACCCCTGACTGTGGGCTCTGGCTCTGGAGGCAGGACGTTCCTCCTTGGTTCCCACTGAACTTTTTTTTTTTTTTTTTTTTGAAATGGAGTCTCGCTCTGTTGCCCAGGCTGGAGTGCAATGGCGCGATCTCGGCTCACTGCAACCT
The DNA here is from genome assembly GCF_028858775.2 of Pan troglodytes. Classification (NCBI taxonomy): domain Eukaryota; kingdom Metazoa; phylum Chordata; class Mammalia; order Primates; family Hominidae; genus Pan; species Pan troglodytes. The sequence continues at coordinate 9,370,521 of NC_072419.2, read as the reverse complement.
CTGCCTCCTGGGTTCAAGTGATTCTCCTGCCTCAGCCTCCTGAGTAGCTGGGACTACAGGTGCCATTTTTTTTTTTTTTCACATTTTTAGTAGAGACGGGGTTTCACCATGTTGGCCAGGCTGGTCTCAAACTCCCGACCTTAAGTGATCCGCCCACCTCGGCCTCCCAAAGTGCTGGGATTACAGGCGTGAGCCACTGCGCCCGGCCTGAACTTTCTTGCTGCCGTCCAGGCTCAGCTGCACTTACTCTAAGATGATCGGTAAGGGTGGGGTGGCAGGAGGGTAAGAAATGACTCTGAGGCAGTCACTGTGCTGGGCACCGCATGAATACATCCTACTAACTCCACAGCATCCTCTCCTTCCCAGAATCACAGGAGGCTCATTGGTCAGCTCTATTTTACACATTAGGGAACTGAAGCTGTGGGAGGTGAGAACCTGCTCCCAGTTACATAGCCAGACATCCCAGGTTGGCTTGCGTCCCCAACCCTCAATAACTCTCCACTTTGTGGAGAAAGCTTATTATTCAAGTTGCAGGCGGTTCACTCACTAGCCGCCTCCACTCCACCTATTATGGTTCCTAGGCTGCCTCATGCCTGCGGTCCCCCTCTTCCCCCAATCTTCTTTTCTTTTCTTTTTTTTTTTTTTTTGAGACGGAGTTTCGCTCCTGTTACCCAAGCTGGAGTGCAGTGGTGCGATCTCGGCTCACTGCAAGCTCCACCTCCCGGGTTCACGCCATTCTCCTGCCTCAGTCTCCTGAGTAGCTGGGACTGTAGGTGCCCGCCACCACGCCCGGCTAATTTTTTTGTATTTTTAATAGAGACGGGGTTTCACCGTGTTAGCCAGGATGGTCTCCATCTCCTGACCTTGTGATCTGCCCACCTTGGCCTCCCAAAGTGCTGGGATTACAAGTGTGAGCCACCGCGCCCGGTCCTCTTCCCCCAATTTTCTATGGGGGCACTGTCCAAATCTCCGCTCCTGTCTCAGCATGGGGGCCAGTCTGGCCCTAAGCTTGGCTTCGGCTGCCCAGAGGTCTCCTCATAAGTCCTTCCTCTTCATTAGGGGTCCTTTGGAGACCCTTGTCCTTATGACTGGCATCTCAGCCTATATGACCCTCGGAGCACATGAGTGAATCTCTCTTGAACCCCCTCTGCTTCTCCCTCTCTCAAATGCTCTCAGCTCTGAAAAGAGTGGTGGGGGTTGGGGGGAATGGGGAAGGAAGTGCAGTGCATTCAGGTGGCAAGAGGGAAGACCTTAGTCTCACCTCAGCACTGACCCAGCAGGGAGGTTCTGGAACCTCAAGGGGGATTGCCAGAATGGATCTGGACAGAAGTCTGTGCTTGCAGCATGAGTGTGGGAGATCCTGCTGGAAAGGGTGGAAGGAGATGGATGACATTGGGCTAGTTTTGTGGCTGTAGAGGAAACAGGGAATGTTGCATTGGCCAGTGGATTAGGAAGGGGCTGATTCTTTTGCAGTTCCCACAGCCCCTTTCCTCTAATTGCACTTACAATGTGCCTGATCTAGGGTCTAAATTTGCCCCCAATAGAGTAGACGAGAGCTTACCTTTGCCAGGTGGCTCAGACCTAAACTATTCCAACAGTGTCACTGAACAACACCCACCAGGCAGCAGGCACAATTACATGCCAGGGAGTATCCATAGCCCCCAGCTCCTATCTATCCCTAGGAGCCAGAGAAGAGCTATGAGCCTCCCATGGGAGCGGATGTTTCCCTACCCCTACCACAGGGTCATCCTGGCCAATCAAGCAAATATTTAAAGTCTTAGAGCTGTGATGTCAGATACAGTAACCATGTGTTATTTCTTAAATTTGATTTAAATTGAACACAATTAAATATTCAATTCCTCAGTCACGGTAGCTACAGTTCAAGTGCCCAATAAATATGTGTGGCTATTGGCTACCATATTGGTTGGTACAGAACAATTTTCATCATTGCAGAAAGTACTATTGGATAGTGTGGTCTTCAAGCCTTACATTGTTTTCTATTTCTTCTTATCATTATGTAATTATAGATAATCTCTACTGAACTTTCTTCAAGTACACAAATTTTTTTCGAAATTATAAAATGTTGTTTACATAATTATATTTGTCTCCTCAACTGCTCTGTAAGCTCTCAGAGGGCAGGGATCATTGTTTAAGGCTCTCTTCTCCCAAGCATCCATCATAGTCCCAGCCCCACAACAGGTGCTGATTGATTCATGATGGAATTCAAGAGTCAAAAATTACTGTGACTGGATGAATGCTGGACTAAAGCCCCCAAGGCACTTTTAACTTGTGCCCAGGTAAGAAATAACAATTACAGGGACAGGACTTTGGGAATTGCTAAGTAAAGACCTCTGAAAATCCATTCTTCCATAAAGAAACAAGAATACTGGCAAACATGGTCAAAATCAACTTTCTCAGAACTCTGAAAATTAACAACATGTGTGCAACAACTCAAGGAACATTGAGGCAAGAAAAATGGCTGAGTTGTAATGAGAACAGAAAGCTTTGTGGTGTTTTAATTTGCCCTATTCCCATCCCCTACTCCCCAGCCCTGTTGAAGACCAGCTACCTTGCAACCACTATTGTAGTTGTGAAAACTAGCAAGCTAGCAACCATAGGAAGGGGTAGAGTGGGTTTGGAGCCTCTCAACAAGCTGTATTCCCAGTCAGTTTTCACTCTTTAACCTTTCTAGCAACTCCCTGACAGCTTTATTTGCAGAACTTGTTATTTGACCCGATTCAGAACTTACGTAGTGGGAAAGACCCTATCTTCAGGGTGTTTGTTGAAAACAACCAGCGGCAATTGCTTAACATTGCAGCTACATGAGGCAGCAATACAAGTTGGGGGCAAATAAAAGTTTGGCCATAATATTTTAAAGGAAAAAGTGGGGAATAAGATGTTCACAGGGGCTCTGAAAAGCTCTGACATATTCCTGGAGATCTAGAAAGCTATGCATATGTGCAGGGAGAGGCACATGCCCAAAAAAGGCATGGAAAGCCCCTGGTCTCTCACCTCTGGTTTATCCCAAGGCCCTGAGCAAGCAGGAAGTGAAGGTCAAGGCAGAGTTGTAAATCGCTGGAGCACTGAAGGCATGTCCTAACACACACAGAGAACCTTTTGGCAATGGGTTGAACACTTATTGGCATTCAAGGCATTTAAAGAAATGCCTGTCCAATCATGGCCTGATAACTAAGCCAAGAGCAGAAATTTCAGTGATTATACATGACAGGAAATACAGACTTTATGTAATTAGTCCAAGAAAATCACTAAACAAACAAACAGCAATAGCAATAAGAACAAAATTGGGAGGGAGGATCTGATTGCCAGAGTGCAACATTATATGATTAAAATGTCCAGTTTTCAACAAACAATTATGAGACATGCAAGGTACAGGAAAGTAAGACCCATACATTGTAATAAAGCAGTCAATAGGAACTATCCCTGAGGAAGCCCAGAGGTTAGACTTTTTAGACAAATACTTTATTAATTAATTTATTTTTGGAACAGGGTCTTGCTCTGTTGCCCAGGCTGAAATGCAGTGGTGTGATCATGGCTCACTGAAGCCTTGACCTCCCAGGTTCAAGTGATCCTCCCACCTTAGTTCCCAAGTAGCTGGGACTACAGGTATGAGCCACCATGCCCAGCTAATTTTTGTAGGTTTTTGTAGAGACAGGGTTTCGCCATGTTGCCCAGGCTGGTCTCAAACTCCTAGGCTCAAGCGGTCTGCCCATCTCTGACTCCCAAAATGCTGGGATTATAGGAGTGAGCCACTGCAGCTGGCATAGATAAAGACTTTAAATAAGCAATTATAAATATGTTCATAGAACTAAAGGAAACTATGTCTAAAAAATTCAAGAAAAGTATGAGAATGAAGTCACACCAAAAAAATCAATAAAGGATTTCAAATTATATTTTTAAAAACCCATGAAATTCTGAAGTAGAAAAGAACAATAAGTAAAATTTAAAAATACCTGGAACAAGCTTCTCTAACCTGCGACCCACGGGGCACATGCAGCCCAGGTTGGCTTTGAATTAGGCCGCAAATTTGTAAACTTTCTTATTATGAGATGTTTTTGCTTTTTTTTTTGTTCTCATCAGCTATCGCTAGTATTAATGTATTTTATGTGTGGCTCAAGACAAGTCTTCTTCCAATATGGCCCACGGAAGCCAAAAGATTGGACACCCCTGACCTAGAGGAACTCAACAACATATTTCATTTGGTGGGACGAAAAAAAATCAGTATACTTGAATATAGGCCAATTGAGATTATCTAGCTCAGGAGCAGAAAGAAAAAAGAATGAAGAAAAATGAACAGAGCTTAAGAGACCTGTGGGAGCCATCAAGCATACCAGTATATGTATAATGGGAATCTGAGAAGGAGAGTAGAGATGGAACAGGACAGAAAAATATTCAAGAAAATGCCCCTAAATTTCCTAAATGTGCTCAGTAATGAAAAACATTATTGAGCACATCTTAAGAAGCTCAGTAAACTCCAAGTAGTATGAACACAAAGTGTATGATCTATACAAAGACACATCATACTCAAACTTTTGAAAGCCAAAGAAAAAGAAAGGATCTGAGAAGCAATGAGAGAGAGAGAGAGAAGTAACTCGTCATATATAAGGAATCCTTAATAAGATCACTGCGTAACTTCTGAAACCATGAAGGTCAGAAGGTAGTGAGATGATATATTGTGTTAAAAGAAAACAACTATCAACCAAAAAATTGCATGTCCAGCAAAACTATCAACTTCTAAAATGATCAACTTCAAAAATGAAGGAGAAATTGAGACATTTTCAGATAAACAAAAACTGAGAGGATTCATCACTAACAGGTTTGTCCTACAAGAAATACTAAAGGGAGTCCTTCAGTCTGAAATGAAACAAGACAAGACAGTAATATGAATTAACATGAACAGATAAAGAGCACTGGTAAAAGTCACTACATAGGTAAACATAAAAGACAGCATAAATGTATTTTTGTTTGTAACGATTTTGTTTTCCTATCTAATTTAAAAGACAACTGCACATTTGTGGGGATAGGGGATATATGGGAACTTTATAATTCCCTGTCTCAAAAAAAAAATAAGAAAAAGAAAAAATAAAAGAAAAAGAAAACACAAAGCACAATGGCAGACATAAATCCTGTTTTATCAGCAATTACATTAAATATAAATGGATGAAATGCTTCATTAAAAGGAAGAGATTGGCAGAATGGATTAAAAAAGAAAACTACAACACAATCCAACTATATGCTGTCTATGTGAGACATACTTTAAATTCAAATGTACAAAAGGCTTTGAAAATAAAGGGATGGAAAAAGAGATAACATGTGAACCCTAACTGAAAGATAGCTGGAGTGGCTATACTAATTTATGAATAGACACTAAGATAAAAATTATGAGAGACAAAGAAGGACATGTTATAATGATAAAAGTGTCTATCATCAGAAAGAAATAACAATTATAAGCATGTGTATCTAATAACAGTCCGGGTGTGGTGGCTCATGCCCATAACCCCCGCATGTTGGGAGACTGAGGCAGGCAGATTGCTTGAATCCAGGAGCTCAAGACCAGCCCAGGCAACATGGTGAAACCCCGTCTCAACTAAAAATACAAAAAATTAACTGGGTGTGGTGGCATGCACCTGTAGTCCCAGCTACTCAGGGGGCTGAGGTGGCAGAATCAGCTGAGCTTGGGAGGTTGAGGCTGTAGTGAGCCCTAAGGCTGTAGTGAGTTGAGACTGCATCACTGCACTCTAGCCTGGTCAACTGGAGTGAGACCCTGTCTCAAAAGAAAAAAAAAAAAAAGCATATGTATCTAATAACAGCTCCAAAATGCATGAAGCAAAAACTAACAGAATTGAAGGAACAAACAATAATAACTGACAACTTCAATACCCTACTTGCAAGAATGCATAGAACTATTAGGTTTGACTGGGGCCCAACCTAGCATGCAACTGATAAAGAAACTCACATTCTGTGTGTTGAAGCTCTGCACACACAACGTGAAGTGGCAAGTGAAAGGTGAGGTACTCCTGGTTTTAGCTCTATTCCTAAGAATTCACGTTCACATCCCAGAAGCACAAGGCCCATCAAGTCACAGGCAGAGGGAGGCCTGGATTCTGTGCCAGTTCCCTGTTCTAAAAGGAATACCATAGATTACAGGGGTTTGCTTAAGAGAGAGAGGCATCTGGTACCCATGGACAGAGAAAAACTTGGTTTGTTCATAGGAGGAAGGACAGTAGAAGTGGCCAGACAGAAGATGTCCGCGGCAGAGAATGCTGGCTGTCCCGGTTATCTAGCTTCCTTCCTTTCTTTTCATGATAGAACCCTCTGAGTCTTACCTAGGTTTAGGGATGCCCATTTAGACCCTACCTTTCCCAGCCTCCCTTGCAGCAGGGTGTGGCTAATGGCATGAGCAGAGGTAAGGTGGGACCTTTAGGTTATGTCTTTATAAGTAAGCTGCATGCCCTGTTTCTTCTATCCCCTTTTGGTATCTCTGAGCCTGTTTGGGCTATACAGATGAGGGTGTCACCTTAGGGGAGAGCTGAGGAAAAGACTGCTTGGTCCTGGATGACTTTATGGAGAAGAGCCACCCTGGACTGATGCCCTGGACTGTTTTGAGAGAACTAAACAAATATTTAAGCCACCACATTTGAGGATTCTTTGTCACAGTACATTATGCTAACTTACAGTGTCATCAAACAACAAAGCTGGGCTGGGCACAGTGGCTCATGCCTGTAATCCCAGCGCTTTGGGAGGCTGAGGCGGGCGGATCACGAGGTCACGAGATTGAGACCAGCCTGACCAACATGGTGAAACCCCGTCTCTACTAAAAATACACAAATTAGCTGAGCATGGTGGCGCACACCTGTAATCCCAGCTACTCGGGAGGCTGAGGCAGGAGAATTGCTTGAACCCTGGAGGTGGAGGCTGCAGTGAGCCGAGATTGCGCCACTGCACTCCAGCCTGGTGATGGAGCAAGACTCTGTCTAAAACAAACAAACAAACAAACAAAAAACCAGCAAGGCTGGTAGGAGGGAAATGAGATGGGCTTTATGATTGGAGCACTGACTGATAGGATGGTATATAAGAAGTTTGGTGGAGAAGAAAGCGAATGCTTTCTACCAGCAGAGCTGCTGCACAGCCGACAGGGCCCTGAGCGTCCTGTTTTTGCAGAGGGTGGACAGGCCAGCTTCGCATGCCTAAAGGGAATAGTGCTTCATGTATGTGTGCTCATGAGTCTCTCCAGCAGTTAAGGGGACAGCAGAGTCCACAGAGCTTGTTTTGAGTGATATGGTGGCTTAAGGATTACTTGTGTAGGGGACGTCATTGTTGCCTCACCCCAACCCCCTTTACTGGGGGTAGTGAGTTGAATGGTGGCCCCCCCAAAAGTTATGTCTACGTCCCAGAACCTGTGAAACTGAATTTATTTGGAAAAAGGGTCTTTGCAGGATCTGGAGATGAAATCAATTTGGATTATCTGAGTGGGCCCTAAATTTAGTGATGAAGTCCTTATAACAATAGGATAGAGGGAGATTAGACAGAAGAGGAAGAGGCACTGTGAAGATGAAGGCAGGGATTGGAGTGATGCAGCCACAGGGACTGCCAACAGATTCCAGAAGCTAAGAGAGGCAAGGGAAGATTCACCCCTAGGGCCTTTGGAGGGAGCACGGACCTGCCAACACCTTGATTTTAGACTTGGCCTCCAGAATGGGGAGATAATTAACATCTGTTTTAAACCACCAAGTTTGCAGTAATTTGTTAGGACAGCCCTAGGAAACTAACACACTAAGCAAGTGCATCCATCCCCCAGCTGCAAAGTGCCCCCTCAGCCACAGGGCACCTGGAAATGCCAGGGGTGGTTATTCCCTCACCATAGGGCTGGCCGGCAGCCTCTGACTGACTTGCTCTCAAAGAGCTGCCAAAGACTGTGTCCTTGCCACAGAGCGGGATCCACATTCCAGAGCTTCCAGTGGCTCTGAGGCTGGAGGTTGGACTCCAGTTCAATGCACATCCTTACTCAGCTCTGCCACCTGCCTCCTCCTGCTTCCTTCACTCCCTGTGAGGGAGGAACTTGAAAGGGAATCCCCACCTCAGGTTCTGCTTCTAGAGGGTAACAATCTCTATAGATAGTAACAACCTCTACTTACTACCCTTTGTGTAACAGGATGTGAAAATGGACTCTTTTTGTCTTGGTTTCAGCTGAGGTCTCAAAGTTAAGAACGACAATGTAGCTGCTGGACCACCTATGCTACCCGGTCATAGACTGTCCTTGAGCTCATCATCTCTCTCTAGGGTGAAAAATAGGAACTGTGGTAGGTGGAGCTCTCAAGATGCTGCAGCTCCCCCCATCTCAATGGGGAGGAAGTGTGGGGTGTGTCTGTCTCACTTCGGCCTAGTAGGGGAGCTTCAAAAGGACTGCTTGCAGAAGTTGACAAGCATCCACTAGAATTCAAAGAGCAGAGAGATCCATACTAAATTCATACTTGTGAAGTTTATCAGCAAGAGGCTGGGGAAAGGCAAGCTCATCCTGAGTAGCTAAGCGGGGCCAGACACTGGTGGGGGTGGCTTTAAGCACCGGATGCTGTTTCAGAGCTGATTAGGGCAAGGACCATGCCTGTTTTTCATCAGCCAGATTTGGGTTCTTTGAGCGTGGCTGGCTGTGAACTGTTGCGAAAATGCTCTCAATAGGAGTCGGCGAAGGCTTTCAGTCAGGAGTTATTAACCTTTGTTTTCGGTGCCATGGACCCATTGAACCCATTCTCAGCATATTGTTTTCATATGTACAAAATAAATTCATAGAATTATAAAATAAACCAATTATATTGAAAGTTATCAAAAAACATTTTAAAATGGTAATATAGTTATATTCACACTTTATTAATTTATTAAGTAATAAGATCTAGCAGCTGTTCTAACAACTACAGTAATCTTGAAGTGGCAGTGAGTATAATGGGATTTCAAAATATCTGCGACAGCTCTACTATGATATGGAAATTAACCATTCTAGTGATAAAATTACACAGAGTGTTAATACTATGGTGATCTGTTGCCCATTCCCACCATTGAAGGAATGCAAAAGATTAGCTAAAGGTTTCCAGGACTGGAAACTGTGTAAAAAAAAAATGGAATTTTCCCATCTAAGTTCCCAGAACTCTACCTATGGACCCACAGGGATTCTTGTAGACCTCAGGTTAGGAATCCTGCTGTGGATAAAGAATCAGGTCTAGAAGCTGAGGGGATCACAAAAGGCCATCAGAGGGTCCTGGATGGGGGATCTGAGAGATCTACAAAAGCTCAGAAAGAAAGCCAGGGTTATTCACCATTTCCAGAGGCACAAATGACAGACTGGCACTGTGTCACCTAGGAACACCTTGTCCCTTCAACACCCCCCCCCCCCGAACCTCTTTTCCCTTCAGCCACCTCAACCATGGAGGTGACTCCAGACTACAGGTAATAAGTAGGGGTGAAGGTGAATGAAGAAAGGGAGAAGACTCTTTTACCAAACCCATCCTCACCACTAAACCCAAGGCAGGACCAAGCCAGGATGACGAGATGCTTTAGAATCAGACAATCCCTGGAGTTTGTTACACTCCTCTGGACATTTTCTTACCTAAGTGATCAGAGGATTTTTATTTCATGAGAGTGGTGGAAAAAAGATGAAGGAAGAGTCCATTATTTCATCCAGGGATGGAGAGAAATGATCCCACCGAGCAGGTTTATAGGGCAGTTGTTAGAAATGGTAAAGCTGCTTTTGTTTGCACCCTTCTTAGTGCAACTTATACAATAAATGAATTACATTTTCAAAGCACTTTAAAGACTTGGTATCATAAATATTCCATTTCCTCCAGGTTAATCTGAGTTAAACGTGATTTCAATAAAAGTGACACAATTAATAGGGTGAAAAGGCAACCTGTAGAATGGGATAAAATATTTGCAAGTCATATATCTGAGGAGGGGTTACTATCTAGAATATAGAAGGAACTCCTAACACTTAACACTCAGAAAACCCCCAAATAACCCAATTTAAAAATAGGCAACGGATCTCAATGAACATTTCTCCAAAGAGCATGTACAAATGGTCAAGAAGCATCTGAAAAGATGTTCAACATCATTAGAGAAATGCAAATCAAAATTATAATCAAATATGACCTCACACACATTAGGATGACTACTATAAAAAAGATGATAAGTGTTGGCAAGGATGTGGGGAAACTGGAACCTTTGTTGGTGGGATTTTTAAATGGTGCGACCTTTTAAATAGAAAACAGTATGGTGGTTCTTCAAAAAATTAGAAATAGAACTACCATTGATTCAGCAATTCCACTTCTAGGTATACAGCTGGCCCTTGAAAAACACAGGTTTGAACTGTCTGGGTACACTTATATGTGGATTTATTTTAACCAAATGCAGATTAAAAAATACAGTATTCAAAGGATGCAAGACCTGCTTATCAGAGGGATGACTTTTCATATATGCATTTCTGCAGGGACAACTGTGGCACTTGAGTATTCACAGTTTTTGGTACATGTGTGGGCAGCATGGGAAACCTGGCCAATCCCTGCATATACTGAGGGATGACTGTATATCCAAAAAAATTGAAAGGAGTAAGATCTCAGAGAGATATTTGCACATCCATGTTCATAGCCAAGAGATAGAAGCAACTGAAGGGTTCATTGATGGATAAATGTAGTATATACACACAATGCGATGTATGTATATAATAAAATATATATACATGTTATAAACATACAATATATAATAAAAGGTGGTATATACATATAATGGAATATTATTAAGCCTTAAAAAGGAAGGCAATCCTGTCACATGCTACATGAATGAATCTTGAGGACAGTATGCCAAGTAAAATAAGCCAGTCACAAAAAGATAAATGCTATGTGAGTCCACTTATGTGAGGAGTCTAAAGTAGTCAAATTAATAGAAACAGAGAGTAGGATGGCAGCTACCACGGGCTGGGGGGAGAGGGAGATGGGGAGCTGCTTAATAAATATAGAGTTTTGGGTTTGCAAGATGAAAAAGCTCTGGAGACCTGTTGCACAACAATTCGAATATAACACTACCGAACCACACTCTCATGAATGTGAAGATGGAAAATTTTACGTTATGTGTTTTTTTACCACAACCTAAAAAAATGACACCAAGAAGTTATGTTTTGGTGATCTAGATAATCTAATTGTAAAGTTTGTGTAACAAATAACCAAGAACATTTGGGAAAATTCTAAAATATAAGAGTAATGGGGGAAAAGGACTAGATCTACCAGTTATTAAAACACGTTTTAAATCTTCAAAAATTGAAACAGCATCGTATTTTTTTTTTTTTGAGACAGGGTCTTTCTTTCTCACCTAGGCTAGAGTGTAGTGGTACAATCATAGCTCACGGTAACCTTGAACTCCTGGGTTCGAGTGATCCTCCAACTCAGCCTCTTGAGAAGCTGAGGCTACAGGAGTACACCATCACCCCTGGCTAATTAAAAAAAATTTTTGTAGAGACATGGTCTCACTATGTTGCCCTGGCTGTTCTCAAACTCCTGACTTCAAGTCAGGATTCTCCTGCCTCAGCCTCTCAGGTAGCTGGTACTACACCTCACCTCCTGCCTTGCCCTCCCAAAGTGCTGGGATTACAGGCATGAGCCACTTTGCCTGGCCACAGCATCATATTTCCCCATGAAAAACAGATGGAATAATAAAATTGAATGAAAAGTCCAGAAAAACATACAATTACATTTGGGAATTTGGAATATGATGTGATTGATATTTCCAATTGATGGAAGAAAGATGGATTATTAAATAAATGCTTTTGGGGCAACTGGAAGCCATAAGAAAAAAAATACATGTAGAGCCTTATTTTCTACCTTTCACCAGTGTAAATTCTGAATGAATGAGTTCCTCTTCTAGGATAATAGCAGACTACATATCTTGAGGTCCCCCCCGGCAATAGAACTAGATACCAGGCTTTCATAAAAACAGTAAGGGAAATTGCCAAACATACTAAAAAACAAAAATAAGTGAGTTGAAATCTAATTGGGAGCCATAAGCTATGAGCTAACACAAATACACAAATATCAGGACTGTACTTGTGGCAAATGCCAATATAAACACTGGGATGGAGAATAGGAACCACCTGAGAGGAGGGCCCTGGATCCTCTGAGGAACCTAGAAAAGTCCGAGGTTGGTAGCACCCCTTGTTCCAGGCAGAATCAGACAAAATTCTTCTGGGGGAAAACATACCTGGTTTGGGGCCAGATTTGGTTCAACCAAATATAAACTAAAATAACCACCACCACATCAATAACAAAAAGATCAAACACAGAAACAAGCCACCATGAGTAATAGCAGAAATAATGGACAACAGATTTAAAGCCCCAAGGACTTCATATATTGAAATTACCAAATACAGAATGTAAAATAACTACAAAACATTTAAAGAAATAAAAATCAACTTAGAAATATGAGCAAGCAAGAAGAGACCATGCAAAATAACTAGACGTATTGGAAAAGATCTAAATAAAACTTTCAGAAATAAAAAATAGAATCATTGAAATAAAAAACTCACGGGATAAATTAAAAATTAGATACAGCTAAAGAAATAATTAATGACTTGAAAGATGAATGAAAAACAATTACCCAGAATGCAATATGAAGAGAAAAATAGGTGGGAAATATAAAATTGTTTAGGATACATGGAGGATAAAATAAAAAGATCTAAATTGGAGTGTTCTTTGGAGTGCCAGAAGAGAAAAGAGAGAAAGCGAATGAGATGTAACATTAGGAGAGACAAAGGCTAAGAAATTTGCAGACGTGGTAAAAGATGTATATCCATAGATACAAATAAGCCAACACATTCTAAGCAGAATTTTTAAAAATCCACACCTAGACATACCAGAGTGAAATTGAAGAACTTTAAAGACAAAAAGAAGCTCTCATATACTGCCAGAGAGAAGAGTGAGTTTATCTACAAAAGAATGACAATTATGCTGAACTTTTCTTTTTCTTTTTTGAGAAAGGATCTCACTCTGTTGCCCAGGCTGGAATGCAGTGGTGCCATCATAGCTCACTGTAATCCCCAACTCCTGGGCTCAGATGATTCTCCTGCCTCAGCCACGCAAGTAGCTGGTACTACAGGCATGCACCACAACACATGGCTAATTTTTTAATTTTTGTAGAGATGGGGTCTCACTATGTTGCACAGGCTGGTCTCAAACTCCTGGGCTCAGGTGATCCTTGCACCTCATCATCCCAAAGTGTTGGGATTAAAGGCATTAGCCATCATGCCTGGCGTGCTGGACTTTTCAACAACAAAAATGGAAATATATTCAAAGTACTAAGTAAAAAATAACTGTCAATGTGGAATTGTGTTCCCAGAACAACCATCTTTCAGGAAACAGAGTCATACAAAGACAAAAGTGAGAACACAATTTATTACCAGCCAATCTTTTCAAGGAACTTCTAAAAGATGTACTTTAGAAAGAAAGAAAATGGCCCTCCAAAAAGTTGCAAAATGCAAGAAGGAAAAGGTGAGCAGAAAATTTAGCAGAGTTAAGAAAATTATTCATATATAATAAAAAAGAATAACAATGATATGCAGCTTTAAAAATAGGGCAGGTGTGATAGAATGGCCTAAGATCAGTAGTGTGCTGGTTAATGTTTAACAACCATTTCCAAATTTTCAGGGTGCAAAACTCTGATTTATAGTGTTGTTGATTTCCATGGTTATATGTTCCCAGCATGGTTGATTTCAAACTGCCAATCGGTGTCACTGAATATAAAACTGAGAAGAGATGCTAACAATCAGCTCTTGTGAGCCAGTATAAACCAGCTCCAACACATCACTGCTAACAATTGTAATATTAGTCAGGAAAGGAATTATGACTTTCTCAAGAATATGTAGTAAATTTCAAGGGCAATAACTCAAAGAATAGAATTAGTGAATACATTTCCAAACCATTAAAGAGGAGAAAATGAGATAAGAAACACACACACATCAAATGAAATACTTAATTTTTTAAATGACAAGAAATGAAAACAAAGAAACATAGAAGTGGAACAAATAGAAAGCACAAAGCAATATGGTAGAAAATGGTTAAAATATATTGTACATATTAAATATATAAAATTTTTATTTGTCACCTATACGCCAATAAAATGGAAAAAAATATAATCTCAATAAAGTAAATGAACTAAACTTGCCAGTTAAAAAATAGACTAGATTAAAAAAATCCAGCAACGTGCTATTAAAATAGAAACATCTGGCCAGGCGCGGTGGCTCACGCCTGTAATCCCAGCACTTTGGGAGGCCGAGGCGGGTGGATCACGAGGTCAGGAGATGGAGACCATCCTGGCTAACACGGTGAAACCCCGTCTCTATTAAAAATACAAAAAATTAGCCGGGCGTGGTGGCGGGCGCCTGTAGTCCCAGCTACTCCGGAGGCTGAGGCAGGAGAATGGTGTGAACCCGGGAGGCGGAGCTTGCAGTGAGCCGAGATCGCGCCACCGCACTCCAGCCTGGGCGACAGAGCGAGACTCCATCTCAAAGAAAAAATAAAAAATAAAAAAAATAAAAATAAAAGACAAACATCTAAACATAAGGACACATAATGGTTGAAAATAAATGCAGAGTAAAAAGTATCTGAGGCAAATATCACCAAAAGTGTTTTGAGGGAGCCTGTAAATAATATCAGATAAAACAGACTTTGAAGCAAAAGTATTATTAGAAATAAAGTATCAATAAAAACTGTTAAAAGGTTCAATTCAGAAGGAAGTTATAAAGTTTTTAAAAGCCTGTCCACAATTTATCGAATAGTAATAATATATATGTGTCAAAAATTGATGGAACAACAGGGAAAAGCTGAAAACGCATGCGGGAGATTATAACCTCATCTATCAGTTTCCAATAGATCAAGCAGACAATTATAAGTAAAGTAGATCTGAACAACACAATCTTGATTTAATGGACATGTGTAATATAGTAGATCCAATAAGACACACGATTAGGTTAGAAATTAGTGACAAGAGATAACTAGAAAAATACCACATATTTGGAAATTAAGAAACACACTTCTGCTCTAGCCAAGATGGAGTAACAGAGACCACATTTACCTGCATCCTGAAAACAAAACAAAACAAAACATACCAGATGAAATAAATAAAACATTTTTCAAGACAATAGATATTACACAATGAAGGGCAGTGATCCCCAAGAGATGAGAAATAAACAGGTTAAACCTTACAAATATCCCAGCATAATGCTCTGAGAGTTTTCAGGCTGTGGCATAGGGAGAAGGAACTGAGGCACTTCCCAGCAGACTCCCAGAGTTGAGGAGATAGAGCTCAGGGTCCAGGGAGACCAAGGTAGCTAGATTTCTTGGAGAGGAGACAGCTGCATACAAAGAGTATCCTAGAGATTTGCAGAGGAACCTCCTCGAACATTTAGTAACTGATAAAGGCATGCATGTGAGAAAACTATCTGAAGCCAAGTAAAGAATTACTCAAAACGAATAAAGGAAGCATGACTTGGTGCTCACATAAGGAAGAAAATAGTGCTTGTTTCTACCAACTAGACTGAAAAAAAAAAAACCTCGTAATTCATAGGGCATTGGGTAGAGTACTCAGGAAGGTCTTACTTTAGTAGTGAGGAATAATTAGCCCCAGACTGAGTACTCCGTGGACCATCTAAGAAATCATAAAAGCAAGGCTCAATGAGGGCAGTGGCACATACCTGTAGTCCTGGTTACTTCAGGAGGCTGAGGTGGGAGGACTGCTCGAGCCCAGGATTTCAAGTCCAACCTGGACAACATAGTGAGACTCCCATCTCAAAAAAGAAAAAACAAAAACAAAAACAAGACCAAGGCTCAAAAAGACAAAACTGGTTCCAAGTAATTTAACTACATCCCAGAACAAAGCTCAAGATTTACAGAAATACAAAAATATCTACTACCCAACAAGAAAAAGTTCACAATATCTGACATCCAATTACACATTACCAGGCATGCCAAGAGGCTTAAAAAAAGATCTGTAAGGAAGAGAACAATCAGTCAATTGAAACTGACTCAGAACAGACACAGATGTTAGAATCAGCAGAAAAATATAATAGAAGAGTTATTATAACTGTGTTTTATATGTTCAGAAAGTTAGAGACATGGGGCCAGGTGCAGTGGCTCACACCTGTAATTCCAGCACTTTGGCAGGCTGAGGCAGGCGGGTCACCTGAGGTCAGGATTTCGAGACCAGCCTGGCCAACATGGTGAAACCCCGTCTCTACTAAAAATACAAAAATCAGCTGGGCGTGGTGGCACTTGCCTGTAAACCCAGCTACTCGCGAGGCTGAGGCAGAAGAATCACTTGAACCCAGGAGGTGGAAGTTGCAGTGAGCCGAGATGGTGCCACTGCACTCCAGCCTGGGTGACAGAGCGAGACTCCATCTAAAAAAAGAGAAACTTAGAGACATGGAAGATATAAAAAAGATACAAATCAAATCAAACTTGTAGAGATAAAAACTACAATGTCTGAGATTTTTTAAATTGCATGGAATGGGATTAATGGCAGATGAAAACTGGCAGAAAAAAAGATTAGTGAACTTGAAGGCATAACAGTTAAAACTATTCAAAACGAACACAGAGGGAAAAAAATCCAAAAAAAAAAAAAAAAAAAGAAGAGAATCAGCGAGCTGCAGAAAAACTTCAAGAAGTTCCAATATGTGAGTAATTGGAGTCCCCAAAGAAGAGGGGTAGAAAAAAATAACTGAATAAATCATGGTCAAAAACTTTCCAAATTGAATGAAAACTGTAAACTCCCAGAAACAAAAAGATCAATGTACCCTAAGCACAAGAAACATGAAGAAAACTCCATCAATGTACATCATAATCAAGTTGCTCATAATGAATTATAAGAATATCTTAAAAGCAGCTAGAAATGAAAGACATGTTATGTGCAGAGGAACAAAGATAAGGATAAACATCAGATTTCTTATCAGAAACGCAGGAGAGAAGACAGTGGAGCAACATCTTACAAACCAATAAAAAAGAAACCCAACTATCACCTATAATTCTATACCCAGCAAAATAGCTTTCACAAACAATACAAGAAATATTTAAGGATGCCCTTCAGGCCTAAGAAAATTGATACTGGATGGAAATCTGGATCAACAGAAAGGAAATGGTAACTACATGGATAAATAAATAAAATATTTTAAATATTATTTAAATCTCATTAAAAGCAATTGACAAAGCAAAATAATAACAATGTATTTTGGATTTTATCACACGTAAAAATAAAGTCTGCGACAGTAATAGCATACAATACAAGAAGGGGTATAATTGAAGGTAGATTGCAGTAAGTTTAGGATATATACAATAAGTTCTAAATAAGCAACTGAAATAACAAAATATAGAGTTTTGCTAAGAAGCCAACACAGGAGACAAAAATAAGATAATCTGAAAAACCCAAGTCATCTAAAGAAAGGGGGAAGAAAACAAAGAAAAAGATAAAGAAAAGAAGAATGGGCTGGGGGCGGTGGCTCACACCTGTAATCCCAGCACTTTGGGAGGCCGAGGCAGGGGGATCATGAGATCAGGAGTTCGAGACCAGCCTGGCCAACATAGTGAAACCCCGTCTTTACCAAAAATACAAAAATTCAGCTGGGCGTGGTAGTGGGTGCCTGTAATCCCAGCTACTTGGGAGGCTGAGGCAGGAAAATTGCTTGAACCTGGGAGGCGGAGGTTGCAGGAAGCTAGTGTGACTATATATTATCAAAGTAGATTTTGTGAATTTTATGATAAAGAAATCAATTAAACAAGAAGACATAATAATTCTAGACATCCATGTACCTAACAATGAATTTTCAAACTATATGAAGGAAAATTGATAGAACCTCAAGGAGAAATAGACAAATGTACAATAATGGTCAGTGATTTTAATACCCTTCTTTCAATAGTAGAATAAATAGGAAGAAAATCAGCTAAAACAACACTTGAACAACACTATCAATTAACTTGACCTGTTTGATATTTATTTCACACAATAACAACAGAATAAACATTCTTCACAAGCGCAGGCAAAATATTTACCAACGTGGGCCATATTCTATGCCATAAAGCAAGTTTCAATAAATTCAAAAGGATTCAAGTCACACAAAGTACATGTTGTCTGACAAACAATGCAATTAAATTAGAAATTAATAATGAAGGGCTGGGCATGGTGACTCACGCCTTTAATCCCAGTACTTTGGGAGGCTGAGGTGGGCAGATTGCTTGAGCCCTGTAGTTCGAGACCAGCACGGAAAACATGGTGAGACCTCGTCTCTACAAAAAATACAAAAGGCCAGGCACGGTCGTTCATGCCTGTAATCCCAGCACTTTGGGAGGCCAGGGCCTGGATTACTTGAGGTCAGGAGTTTGCGACCAGCCTGGCCAATATGGTGAAACCCCGTCTCTACCAAAAATACAAAAATTAGCTGGGCGTGGTGGTGGGCACCTTTAGTCCCAGCTACTCAGGAGGTGGAGGCAGGAGAATCGCTTGAGCCTGGGAGGTGGAGGTTGCAGTGAGCCGAGATTGCGCCACTGCACTCCAGCTTGGGCAATAGAGCAAGACTCCATCTCAAAACAAACAAACAAATACAAAAAATACAAAAATTAGCTGGGTATGGTGGCACACACCTGTAGTCCCAGCTATTTAGGAGGCTGAGGCAGAGGGAGTGCTTGAGCCCAGGAGGTTGAGGCTGCAGTGAGCCATCATAATGCCACTGCACTCCAGCCTGGGTGACAGAGTGAGACTCAGTCTCAAAATAAATAAGTAAATAAAACAAATTAATAATAAAAAGATTCTAGGAGAATCCCCCCAAGTTTTTGGAAATTAAGTAACATGTGGGTCAAAAAAGACCTCAAAAGCGAAATTTGAAAGCATTCAAAACTGAATAAAAATGAAAACATATCAGAATTTTGGGTATGCTCCTAAAGCAGTACTTGAGGAGAAATGTATGTCTCTAAAAGTCTATTTTAAGACAAAAATGAAAGATTTTAAGCCAATAACTTAGCTTCCACCTTAAGACACCAGAAGGAGAAGGAATTAACCAAAAGTAAGCAGAAGAAAGGAAATAAATACCAAAGTGGAAATCAATGAAACAAAAAACAGAAAAATGATAGAGAAAATCAATGAAACCAAAAACTGGTTTGTTTAGAAGATCAATAAAATGGATAAACCTGTAGCCAGATTGATGAGGAAAAAGAGAAGACACAATTTGCCAGTATCAGGAATGAGAGAGGTGACATCACTATAGGTTCTAGAAATACTAAATGGATGATAAGGGAATATTATAAACATTTTATGCCAACAGATTCAACAGTTCATAAGAAATTGACAAATTCTTTGAAACACGTAAATTACCAAAGCTCACTCAGAAAGAAATGAATAACCTTCTATATCTATTAGAGAAATTGAGATTACAGTTAAAATCCTTCCAACAAAGAAAACTCCAGCCCCAGATGGCTTTATGGTGAATTCCACCAAACACTTAAAGAAGAAATTATACTGATTCCACACAAGCTCTTCAAAAAAATTTGAAGAGAAGGAAATGCTTCCCAATCAATTCAAATGAGGCCAGCATTACCCCAATCCCAAAACCAAAGAAATTACAAGAAAACTACAGAAAAATATCCATTATGAACATATATGCAAAAATTCTAAACAAAATGTAAAGTAGAATCAAACAGTATATTTAAAAAGATAATACATCCTTATTAAGTGGGGTTTATCTGGGAAATGTAGAATTGGCTTAACATTAACCAGCCAGGTGCGGTGGCTCATGCCTGTAATTCCAGCACTTTGGAAGGCTGAGGTGGGTGGATCACGAGGTCAGGAGTTCGAGACCAGCCTGACCAACATGGTGAAACTCTGTCTCTACTAAAAATACAAAAATTAGCCGGGCATGGTGGCATGTGTCTGTAATCCCAGCTACTCAGGAGGCTGAGGCAGGAGAATCACTTGAACCCAGGAGGCAGAGGTTGCAGTAAGCTGCAATCATGCCACTGCACTCCAGCCTGAGTGACAGAGCGAGACTCTGTCTCAAAAAAAAAAAGAATGCCCACTACCAACTGCGTATATTCAAAGCTGTAACTGAGGTACTAGCCAGTGCAATAAAGCAAGAAAAAGAAATAAAATATATAAGGACTGGATAGATAAAATAAAACAGTATTTGTTTGTATAAGATGGCTGTCTACATAAAAAAATAAAAACAAGGCAAATCTAAAGACAAAGATCAATGCAAAAATAGTTGCATTTCTCTATAATATAAACAAAGAATTAGAAAACATAACAAAAGATGCCATTTACAATAGCAACAAAATACAAATAGTACCTGGAAATAAGCTACCCATACAACTAAATAGCTCATTTCTTCATCTCTTCAGTGTTTCCCGTAACTCCACTTTCTCAATTTGGCCTAATTGACTACCTTATTTAAAATTGTACATTCCTCCAATCCTAATTTGTTTTATTTTTCTCTATTTTTTCATTTATTACCTTCTAAAGACTTACAATAATTATTTATTCCCCATCCCTATATATTCTCTCTCCAGGAGAACAGGTTTTTTTTGTCTGCTTTGTTTACTCTTGTATTCCTAAAGCCTAGAACCTGGTAAGTGTACTATTTACCTAGTGCCTGGTACATAGTAGATGCTCAATAAATATTTATTGAATAAATGAATTAGTGAAAATAATGAGTATTTGTGGCCATTATTGAAAAAATTATAAAACTATATTGAAAAGCATTAAAGAAGATCTACAAAAATGGTGAGATAAACCATATTCATGGATCAGAAGACTCAGTAGCATAAAGACAAATTCTTCTTCAAATTGACGTATAGGTTCATTGTAATATTACTTAAAACTCTAAGAGGAGTGTGGTGTTTACATGGAAACACAAAAGGTCAAAATATCCAATATTCAACTGAAGAATGTTCAGGGAAGGTGGAAGACTTGCCCTATACACTTGTCCTTGCATTGGTATTATACAGATATAGTGATTTTAAAAAGTGATGATTACATAGGAGTTATTAAATAGATCAAAGGAATAAAATAGAGGGTCTAGGAACCGATCCACGAATAGCAGAAAACTTGATATAGGACATAGCTGGTACTACAACTCAGTGGGAAAGGATGAGCTATTTAATAAATGGTATTGGAATAATTGGTAGTTCCTAAGTAAAAAATAATTACATTGATTCCTTAATTCACACCATACCCCTAATTAGTTCCATAGGGATGACAAATGTGAAAGGGAAAACTGTGAAACCTTTGGAAGAAAATATAGAAGAATATCTTCATGACCTCAGCAGAGAAAAAGAATTTTTTTTTTTTTTTGAGACGGAGTTTCACTCTTGTCGCCCAGGCTGGAGTGCAGTGGCACGATCTCGGCTCACCACAACCTCCGCCTCCTGAGTTCAAGCGATTCTCCTGCCTCAGCCTCCTGAGTAGCTGTGATTACAGGCATGCACCACCACACCCGGCTGATTTTTTTGTATTTTTAGTAGAGACAGGGTTTCTCCGTGTTGGTCAGCCTAGTCTCGAACTCCTGACCTCCGGTGATCCGCCCGCCTCGGCCTCCCAAAGTGCTGGGATTACAGGCGTGAGCCACTGCGCCTGGCAAGGATTTTTTTTTTTTTTTTTTAAGACAGGGTCTTACTCTGTTCCCCAGCTGGAGTGCAGTGATGGGATTATGGCTCACTGCACCCTCGATTTTCCAGGCTCAAGCAATCCTCCCACCTCAACCTCTGAGTAACTGGGACTATAGACATGAGCTATTGTGCCTGGCAAGATTTTTAAAGTAAAATACAGAGTAAGGCCGGGCGCGGTGGCTCATGCCTGTAATCCCAGCACTTCGGGGGGCCAAGGCAGGTAGACCACTTGAGGTCAGGAGTTCGAGACCAGCCTGGCCAACAAGGTGAAATCCCATCTCTGCTAAAAATACAAAAATTAACAGGCTGTGATGGCGTGCGCCTGTAATCCCAGCTACTCGGAAGGCTGAGGCACAGGAATCGCTTGAACCAGGGAGGCAGAGGTTGCAGTGAGCCGAGATTGCGCCACTGCACTCCAGCCTGGGCGACGGAGTGCAACTGTGTCTCAAAAATAAATAAATAAATAAATAAATAAATAAATAAATAAATAAGCAAACAAATTAAAAGATGTTCAACTTCAATAGTAATCTGGAAAATGCAAATTAAGGCCATCACAAAATTCCCTGTACACCCACCAGATTGGCAAACGGTAAGAAGTGTGACATTATTAAGTGTTGGTGAGGATGTGGAGCAATAGAAACTCAATATTGTGGGTGGGAGTGTTACTTAGTCAAATCACCTTGGAAAACAGTTGACATTAACTTGTTAAGATGATCATGTGCATATCCATGACCTGACAATTCCTGACCTAGTTTATATCCTAAACAAACTCTTGTGCTTACTCAAATTAAGAGACACAAACAAGAATGCTCATAGCAGCTTTGCTTATAATAGCAAAAACTAAATACGACAAACTACAGCTAAATACAACAAGATAGATAAATCTTAAAAATATGCTGAATTTAAAAAGAGCATTGCAGAAGGTTGCTGCAACATGATATCATGTTTTTTTATAAAGTTAAACACAAGCACAACTAAACTACACCTACACACTTTTTTTAGGATTATGCAATCTGTGATGAATTTTTTTTTAACAAGCCAGGTCATGATAAACACAAAACTTGGTTTACCTGTAGGAGAGGGTTAGGCAGTGGTATGAGACTGGGGGGAGCTGGCTTCAGTGGTATTTCTCATGTTCTAATTTTAAGTTTATTGGTAGGTTCACAGGTATACATTGGTTATTATACCTTATAATTTTTAATTATACCTTATAATTTTTATTTTGTTTTATTTTTCTTTTGCATGTATCATATAGGATATAGTAACAAGATATTTTTCAAATGAATCAAATATTTAAATGTAAACAATGAAACCATCTAAATACTGGAAGCAACCACAGGATACATTTAAAAAATAATATTGGAGTGATAAAGGCCTTTCTAAATATAATGAAAACCCGGAGTATGTAAAAGATTTAGGAACTGGGCAAATTTCACCATAGGCAAAGTTAAATGACTTGAAAAAATATGGACAACTCATCACAAAGGGATAATTTCATTAATACACACTCCCACAAATCAGTTTTTTAAAAAGTCAATAATTTACATACAAATAAGCACATGGTGGGGTGTTGTGGCTCATGCCTGTAATCCCAGCACTTTGGGAGGCCAAGGCAGAAGAATTCCTGGAGCCCAGGAGCTCAAGACCAGCCTGGGCAACATGGCAAAACCCCATCTCTACAAAAAATACACAAGTTAGCTGGGCTTGTTGGCGTGAGCCTGTGGTCCCAGGTACTTCAGAGGCTAAGGTGAGCAGATGGCTTGAGCCCAGGAGGTCGAGGTGCAGTGAGCTATGATTGCGCCACTGCACTCCAGCCTGGGCAACAGAGCAAGACCCTGTCAAAAAAGAAGAAAGAAAGAAAGAAAGAGAGAGAGAAAGAGAGAGAAAGAGAGAAGGAAAGAAGGAAGGAAGGAAGGAAGGAAGGGAGGAAGGAAGGAGAAAAGAAAAATAAGCACAGGATATGAACAGACAGTTCTCAGTAAAGGAAACACAAATAGCCTTTAAATAGCCCTGGTGGGCTCAACCTCACTCAGAGTAAGAGGAACGGAAATCACTGGGATACTGCTGTTCGCTTACATGATGGAGAAATATGAGAAAAAATAGTTACGGTAACCACTGCTTGTTGCTGCCATTTATCTTCCCCAAGATCACTTACCTTCATTCCATGAAGCTTTACTCCTGGATCATTACATACACCCTTGAACATTTGTCCCTGTCATAATTCTTGGTTATTTCAATGTCAGTATAGACAGATAATTATTCCAATGCACTATCTTCTCCATTCCGTGAGCATCTTTTCTCCAACGATCTTGTCTCCACCTTCCCTGGCCACGCATTACCAATTCAACCCTGAATCCCATCTGCAGGCAACCCATTCTCCATCCACCTAACATCCAGTTCAACCCCTGTCTTATATCTCAACTCCAGCAATTCTTTGGCCCCATCAGAATTGATGTCCACACTCTCATCATACTCCTCTCTTTACCCAGCTTAAATCCTTCCATTTTTAAAAAATAAATATCCCTTGCACATACATTTCACTCTCTTGCCCTCTCATGTTTCCTTCTACTCAACTGACAAAACTCTAACTCTGGTTTTATGCAACCACTCACCTGTTCTGCACCTGCACCTGTGCAGCTTAACATGGCTGGAGAAAGTTATCACCAAATTTATGATCATAAACGTCAAGGGTACCCTCAGCGCCGCTTGTCCATCACATGACATTCATCCCCCTGGTTCACTCACTCTCTTGGATAACTATATCACGCCCTCTAGTGTCTCCCTCTCTATCCTTATCTTCAACTGTTGACCTTGGTTCTCAGTTCATGGAGAAAACAAAGCAATCAGAAGACAACGTCCAAGCTCCCACTTGGATATACCCATTTATCCATTTCTGTGTCCACGTCTCTGTCTTCCCTGCTTTTCCATGGATGAACTGTCTATGCTCCCAGCTAAAACCAGCTTCTCTACCTATGCACTAGGTCACATCCCTTTTGCCACTTGAAGGATATTGCTTCAGCAATTCTCCCCTCTCTCTTGCATCCTCATTTTCCCCTTCCCTCCTGGCTGTTTCTCATCAGCATATGAGCAAGCTGTATTTTTTCTTGGCACTACACAGTGCTCCAGACATCATCTGATTCCTTTGATTTCTTTAGAGCAAAACTCAAAAGAGTTCCTCTACTCACTGTCTCCAATCTCTCTCCTCCTGTTCTCTCTTAGACACAATTCTATCAGGCTTCTGCCCCTCAACTCCACTGAAATAACTCCCGTGACAGTCACCAATATCCTCCTCATTGCTAAATCTAATGGTCAGTCCCTAGTCTTTGTTATCATATCCATGAGCAGCACCGGACACAGATGCCTCCTTCTTGGAACATTTTCTTATCTTGGCTTCAGGACACGACACTCCCCTGACTTCCCTCTTACCTCGCTGGTCACTTCTTCTCATTCTCCTTTGCTGGTTCCACATCTCCATGACCTCTAAATACTAGACACCTCAGGATTCAGTTCTTAGGCCTCTTCTGTTTGCTGTCAACACTCATCCCCTCGATGATTTCATTCATTCAAATTTACATCTGCAGCCTGAACCTTTCTCTTGAGTCCCATCCTCATGTTTTCTGTGGCTTTTTCAGCTCCTCACTTGGATGTTTAGTGAGCATCATAAACATAACATGCTCAAACCAAACTCCAGATCTTTCTCCTCCAAAACCTGCTCTTCCCCAAATCACACCCTTCTCAGGAAACTCCATCCTCCTAAGTTGATAGGTCAGAAATCTTGGAGACATCTTTGAGTCTTTGACTCTCTCTCTCCTTCCATAACAAATCCTGTCAGTCCTGCCTATGAAATGAAATGTACACAGAATGCAGCCGCTTCTTACAACCTCCCCTATAGCATCCCTAGTCTCAGCTTCCATCATCCTTCACCTGGGCTATTGTACTGGCTTCCTAACTCATCTCCCTGCCTTGTACAGGTCATTGTCAATATGGCAGCTAGAGTGATCTTGCTAAAATATAAGGCAGGTCTTATCATTCTCAACACCCCTCAGTGGCTTCCATGTCATGCCAAAGCCCTTACAATGACCCACAAGTGTGGCCTCCATGCAGCCTATAAGACCCTGCATGGTCGTGCCTTCCTCTGCCCCATTCATTATTCCTGACATCATTTCCTCCTACTACCTTCCTTGCTCCAGCCACCTGGGCCTCCTTGTTTTCCCTTAAACATAGCAGGCACACTCTTGCCGAGAATATTCTTCCCCCAGATACATAAATACATCGCTCACTCTCTTACTTCCTTGAGGTCTTGGCTCAAATGTCATCTTTTCAGTGAGACCTTAAATACCCTAAAGCTTCAAACCTTCCTTCCTAGGCACTCCCAGATCTTCCTCAATGGCTTTATTTTTCTTAGCTGTTATCACCATCTAACATGCTATGTATTTTTTTCATTTAGTTTGTTAATGTCTATTTCCCCTACCAGATTGTAAGTCCGTGAACACAAGGCTTTTTGTCTATTTTGGTCATTGCTTAATCCACAGCACGTAGAAAAGTTCTTAGCACAGAGTAGATGCTCAAGAATTGTTGATTGAACAAATAAACAAAAATACTTAGTTGGCCAGAGTGTAAGGAATAGGCATTCTCAAAATTGCTGCTTTCAATGCTGTTGGTATAACCCCTACAGAGATCGAATTGGCAGTAACTATCAAAACTACAAATGCACATATTCTTTGTCCCAGCAATTCTACTTAGTAATAGCCTTCATATAAATTTACACGTGTGAAATGACACATGGACAAAGTAATTCACTGCAGCATTTTTAAATCCCTGAAAAGGGATGAAAACAACCAAAATGTCCAGCAATATCTGACTATTTAAATAAATTATGGCATACCCATACAATGAAATATTTTGCAGTGGCAAAAAAGAATAAGGAGACTTCTTGTGTCCTGATGTAAACTCCCAGATCTAAATTTTTCAAGGAAAAAGAAAGGTGCTGAAAGTTGTGCTTCCTGCCACCATTTTAATTTTAATTTAAGTTTATTATTATTATTATTATTATTATTATTTTAGACAGGGTCTCACTCTGTTGCCCAGACTGGAGTGCAGTGGCACAATCACAGCTCACTGCAGTCTAGACCCGCTGGGCTCAGGTGATCCTCCCACCTCGGCCTCCTGAGTAGCTGGGACCACAGATGTACACCACCATGCCCAGCTAATTTTTGTGTGTGTATTTTTTGTCGAGATGGGATTTTACCCTGTTGGCCAGGCTGGTCTCAAACTCATGGGCTCAAGCAGTCCCCCTGCCTCAGCCTCCCAAAGTGTTGGGATTACAGGCATGAGCCACTGCACTCAGCCACTGTCACCATTTTTATAAAAACAAAAGGAAAGGGTACAAAAAGAACATATAACTATTTTGTTGTATATGCACAGACTATCTCAGGAAGGATACAACAGAAACTGCTAACAGTGGTAGCTTATTTGGTGGTGAATGGATGGGTGGGAGACAGAGGTGGGAGACAGTTTGCTGTAAACCCTTTTAAGCTTCTTGAATTTTTGCACCTATGAATGCTTTTTCTATTAAAAGGAGAATAAGATATGGTTTATGTTCCTATGTGGAATATCTAAAATATATTGTTACCAAAAAAAAAACCATGTACAGTATGCTCTACATAGGGGTGGAGGGAGACTTACTTTTCATTATTTACTGTTTTGTACCATTTGAATTTTACACCTTATTTATGCATTTCCTCTTCAAAAAGAAGTAGGCCAGGCACAGTGGCTCATGTTTGTAATCCCAGCACTTTGGAAGGTCGAGGTGGGTGGATTGCTTGAGCCCAGGAGTTCAAGACCAGCCTGAGCAATATGGCAAAACCCGGTCTCTACAAAAAATACAAAAAATTAGCCAGGTGTGGAGGCATGTGCTTGTAGTCCCAATTACCTGGGAGGCTGAGGTGGGAGGATCACCAGAACCTCGGAGATTGAGGCTGCAGTGAGCCATGACCACACCACTGCACTTTAGCCTGGGCGACAAAACAAAGCAAACACACACACACAAAATAAAGAAATAGAAATCATGGTGTGCAAATGCACTTTTACACGCATCACCTTGACAATTCTATGCCTGAAACCTGCCAGCTCTTTCCCCACTTTTCCAGTGAAAGAAACGAATGTTCAGAGAAGTCAAGTCAGACAGCACAGGGGTGAACTGGGAACCTGAACCTGGTTTTTGCTGACATGACCACGCTGGCCACTCCACCTGGACGGTTCCTGAGTGCTGGTTCCTCCCCTCCCTTCCCACCCCCCTCTCAACCTCCCTGCCCTCCCTGGCTCCTTCTCTCAGGGAGTCGGGGAAAGCAGCTCCAGAAAGTTGGCCACCTGGGGCCTCACTCAGGGGCCACGGCTGGAGGCTCCCTGGTGCCTGGCAGTTTCCCTCTCTGCTCAGAGCCACCCAACCTGGTGCCTCGGGGGGGCTGCTCCGCTCCTCCCTTGAGCCTTGGTGCTCTGTGGTTGAGAACAGCCGCGCCTCCCCCACTCTCCTCTGAGCTTCCAGGCCCCCTCCCTGAGCCTGTACCTGTCAATGATGACGGGGTCTGAGGGCGTCTCATTCCGGTTGCCACAGCTCTTCCGGTCACAGCACCGGCTGAAGGAAAGATGAGGAAGGAGGGAAGGCAGAAGCCAAGGAAGGAGGGGGCCATGACAGTGTGTGAGTTGTGGGGGGCGCCCTGAGCTGAGGGTGCTGATGTCCTGTCTCTGGGTGTGGAATCCCTGGGCTGGAGGGGCTCACTCCCAGGGCCTTGGGGGAGAAAGGCTGTGGACTCCTCCGCAGGGACCCTGAGAGCCTAGCCTGGGGATGAGGCTGGCCAGAGACCCCTGCCCCAAAGGCACCTCGTTCCTGGAGGACCCAGGAAAGGGCAGGCTGCAGGTCACCTACAGGGTTTCTCTCTATGGAAGCACAGTCTACGCAGAGACAGGAGCTCAAACGGTGAGCTCATGAATGACCACAAAGTGAATCTTTTTTTCTTTTTTTTGAGACAGAGTCTCATTCTGTCTCCCAGGCTGGAGTACAGTGACGTGATGTTGGCTCACTGCAACCTCTGCCTCCTGAGTTCAGGCAATTCTTGTGCCTCAGCCTCCTAACATAGCTGGGATTACAGGTGTGCACCACCACGCCTGGCTAATTTTTGTAATTTTGGTAGGGATGGGGTTTCACCACGTTGACCAGGCAGCTTTTGAACTCCTGGCCTCAAGTGATCCGCTCGCCTCGGCTTCCTAAAGTGCTGGGATTACAGGCGTGAGCCATTGTGCCTGGCCAATGGACGGCCACAAAGTGAATCTGCCCATGAAAGCAGCATCCACACCAAGAAGTGCTGCGTGGCCAGCAGCCCAGATGCCGGTCATGCCTCTTCCTTGTCACTCCCCTTTCCAAGGGTAGCCACAGTTCCAACCACAGATTTATTTAATTTAAATTTATTTTACTTTATTTATTTTTTTAGAGACAGGGTCTGGATCTGTCACCCAGGCTAGAATGCAGTGGTGCAATCATAGCTCACTGCAGCCTTGAACTCCTGGGCTCATGCCTCAGCCTTCCTGCCTCAGCCTTCCAAGTAGCTGGGATTACGGGCGCCTGGCTACCAACCACAGATTTCAGAACGCTGTTCTCTTTTCCATGCATCAGGAACTGCCTCCGAGGGCCCTGTATGACTGGCATCTCCTGGGGAGACCTTACTGGAAATGCCAAGCTCTGGGATAATGGGGAAAACGGAGCCAAGGGCTGTGCATCCCCTCACTCCCACCCTGCCCCGCCAGAGAGCTGCCCTAGGATTCAAAATTTCCTCAAAGATTAGCTTCTGAGCTAATCCCAGAGGCCTTCCCAGGCCCTGTTCCCGCAACCCCAGCAGCCCTCCCCTGAGCTTTATTAGCTAAGCTTCCCAGTGGCGGCAGGAGGCCTCTCTTACAAAAACACTCGGAGAAGCCACATAAACAGGCCAGGCTAATGGGGCCTCAAGGACCCTCTCCTCAGCCAGCACTGTGCCCAGGGGCCTCACCACTCCCTTCATCACCTGCCACCAGGCTTCTCCAGGGAGCAGCAGCAGAGAGCAGCCAGGGGCAAGGGCGGCGAGGGGGCAGGGCCTGGGTAGAGTCCTCAGAAACGCCTTGGCAGAGGGGGCAGGGCCTGGGTAGAGTCCTCAGAAACGCCTTGGCAGAGGGGGCAGGGCCTGGGTAGAGTCCTCAGAAACGCCTTGGCAGAGGGGGCAGGGCCTGGGTAGAGTCCTCAGAAACGCCTTGGCAGATGGGTGAGGTGTGAGTGACATGGCCTTCTCACCTGCACATGATCTCGTGGGTGAGCAGCACTCGGCACATTTCGGGGTTCTTGTCCTGCCCCTCATAGATGATGGCCTGGGGAGAGGGAGGTGCACAGGCTGGAGGGGAAGGAGGCTCCTCTGAGGTGCAGGTGGCAGCACAGACGGACCTGGCATCTCCCAAGCCTAGGCCCAGGGAGACCCTGCCCCAGGGAAGAGCACGCCCTCTGCCTTGCTCTGGGCTGCCCAGGCGGGGGATAACCCCGCCTCCCAAACCGGACCACCACCGGCTGGCAAGAATGGTATGAATCTGCAGATTCTGTCTGTCTGTAGGTGGCTCTTTCCAGAGCTGGCTCTGCTTGGGGCAGGGGGTTCCTCAGGGTGCCAGGACAAAGGTCAGGTGGCTGGTGGGGTAGACATACTCCCGTGCCCACCCAGCACCAGGCCCCTTCCCTCCCCCAGCATCCTCCTGTGTGCATCCTCCATGTCCTGACGGACCTCTGCTTCTGTTGATGAGTGTTGTCCTTCTCAGCTATCCCTGCCAGCCCAGTCAGCTCCGAGGGCTGCACAGCTGCCTCTTCCCCCTAGATACCTATCGCCTCTTCCCCCATACCATCCCTAGCCCAGGCTTGGTCTTCCCCTGGGACTGCTGCATCACCTCCTCACCAGTCTTCCAGCCTCCCTCTGCCCAGAAGCAAGAAGTGAGCTTACTAATTGCAAATCTGCCTTCCCAGCTTATAACCCTCTGTGCCTTCCCCCATTTGTGGGATCCCTCTCTCTGTGGACTTCCTCGAACCCCTTCCACACCCATCCCCTTGACAGTTCCACTAGGCACTGCCTGGCCTGCCTCCCCCAGCCCAGTGGCCATGGGTATTCTAGAAACAAACCATTCTTCCCTCTGCCCTGGGATTGGGTGGAGGCTGCCAAAAGACCCTGCCTATGTAGGAAGCCCAGATCTCCAGCTTGCATTCCTAGCCCACTAATCTGGACCATTTGAGACTCAGCCCCCTCCTTGCCAGCATGCACAGCTTCTCTGAAAAGCCCTGAGATTTGGGGCCCTGTGTTGGCAGAATCCATCAGGGCCTGTTCAGGTTTCAGTTTCCTCCAGCTCCTTACGCTGGCCTCTGAGCCTCCTTCCCGTAACCGTCACATCAGCAAGGTGCTGAGGGTCTGCAGTGGGAATTCCCAGGGCTGTGCCCACATCCCCTTTACTGGAAATGTGCACCTTCCCGTGGCTGTGGCTGATGTCAGCTGCAGAGGGCTTCCTCCTGAGAACTGCTCTCAGTGGATAGGAACTGCCTGGTCTGAAAATGTCTGAGAGGTTACATGCTACCCTTAGGAGTGGTTCCCAGCCAATGACTAATTGATACGGGGTACAAAATCCTGGTACTTGCTTCGAGGGGGGACACGTCTGGTGCCATTCCTTCTCCAGAGCTCCCTGTGCAGTTTTCTGTCCAGCTTGCCTCCCTCCCCTGCTCCTAGGAGCCCCTCCCATCTCCCCCAATAAACTGCCTGCACCTGAGTTCCCATCTAAGGCTGGGCTGCTAGCAAACATGACCCAAGCCAGGGTTTTTGTACAAATATTGTCTTTTCTAGAACAGAGGGCAAGAGCCACACACCCTCCGGCATAGGCTGGGGCGGGAACTGGGGGAGCTAGGCTGATGGGGACGGAGGGCATAGGGAGATGAGGGCAGGAACAAGGAGGCTCACTCAGACCAGGGGGAGGCAGGGTCCGGGAAGAGAGTGAGATGGGCCTCAGCACCCTCTGCGCTGCCTCACCTGCTTGGACATGGAGTCAATGAGACGCACGTAGAGGTCTTGCTCCGTCCGCAGTCCTAGGATGGGAAGATGGAGAGGGCTTGCTGCCGGGGGAGCATGTGCAGCCTCAATGACCAGACCACATCACACCCTCCCCAGCCCTGGCACAGGGGGCATTAGGTGTCGCATGATGCTGCAGTGCCCAGACTTCAGGGGCAGGGCTGGGTAGGGCAGGGGCCTCCACTCACCATTGTTATACACCAGCCGGAGGCGGTAATGGATCCCATTGTTAGTCTTTTCCGCCCCGGGCTCCTGCAGGGACAAGATGGGAGGATGCTCGGGTGCTCAGGGATCCTCCAGCCTCCCTCGTCCACCCCTTCTCCTAACCCCAACTTCTTTCCCACCCTTCCAGCCACTCAGCCAGCATCCATCCATTCATCTGTCCCAGTGTGTGTGTGTTTGTGTGTGTGTGTGTGTGTGTGTGTGTGTGTGTGTGTGGTTGGGGGTTCCCTCCCGGGGCCAGTCCCAGCCAAGCCCATGAGCCTCTCACTCGGTCCTTTTCCACGAAGTCGATGAAGGCTGTGCGCTCCACCTCCACGGGCTGCCCCTGCCGGTCGTACATGGCCAGCACGAAGTGGAAGAAGTTGGATTTCCTGAGGTTGGAGGGAGGCTGCTTCTCAAAATGTGCTCGTGCCAGACCCACGCCACTGTGGGAGGAAAAGAGCTGGAAAACCACTGGAAGGCCCCCCAGTGAGAAAGACTCCAGCGCCTCGGGCCAGGCAGGCATGCTAGCCAGGACATGGCTCCAAGATGCCAAGAGTTTGGGCAAAAAATCCAACTAGACAGGCCCTTTCCAGCCTGACCAGGGCCATCTCGCTTCCAGATAGAGGTCTCTCAGCACTGAGGGCACCCCAGCCTGCCCCCTGGAAAACAAGAGGCAGAGTGGTGACTGCAAAGGAGGAGGCCCTGTCAGTCTCCCTCCCAGGCTGTTCCCTGGGCAGCACATTTTGCAAGGCCAGTCTCAAAAATCAAAAGTATGAACCAATCCGTCTTTCTGACCAGAGGCTCTTGTGACTGCCCTTTAGGGCTTCAAGGAGACCCCGGGGGCCCTAGAACAAATATCCCACTAAACCCCAGCCCAGGCTGAGGCTGTCATGAGCCTGTGGTGTTGCCTGTGGAATGACGATGTCCATCAGACCCCTGGAGGCATCAAACTGGCTCAGGACCACTAGTCTGCCTGGCCTGGGCCCTGGCTGAAGGTGGGGAACACCCCCAAAGTGTAGAGGAACCTGCCTCCAGGCTTTGGGAGAGACAACCACAGGCTCCCTTGGGCAGGAGGAACTTCTCTTCTGGCCTTTCTAAGGGATCTCTCCTGGCTCATCAGAAACCATGCCCAGAAGCAAGGCCAGAGTGAGAGCAGGAGGAAGGCATTCCCTCTTCCCCAAATATCCCCTGCATCCCAATGATACACCAAGCACTGGACACATGGCAACAACTGGGGCTAGGAGCAAATGCCTGGAAGAGGGGAGACAGAGAGAGAGGTACAACATCAGACAAAGGGGCAGGTGCCCCCCGAAAGATGTCCATGCAAAAAAACTCGAGAAGCAAAGGAAGAAAATATTAATTCTTTTTATGGGAGATGAAGGGAAGGCTTCATGGAATGGTGGCTTTTCCCTAAGTCCTTGAGGAATAAACAGGAGCTCAACAGATGAACAAGAAAAAGGGCAGAATAAACAGCATAAGGAATGGCTGGATGTGTAGAGGCTGCTGCTGTACCGCAGGTGTCAAAAAGTGAAGTGAAAGGAGGAAAGTTTGTACTGGAAGTTCGTGCCAGATCATGGAAGGACACAGACACCAGGGGAAGGGGTTAGATTCTCTTCTCTGAGCCATGGCCTTCCAAAGTGCGTTCCTTAGATCTCTCATGGCTCCAGAGCCTCCCTTGAGAAAAGGGTGCTGTGGCCACAGACATGGGTGTATTTGGGGGGCCCTAGGACACCCTCCAGGAATGTACCCTGCTTGAGTTGGCTAGGGCTGGTGCTCTGCACGTGTGGGAGCCAGCCTACAAGATGGTTCCCAGTGAGCCCCACCCCCTGGGATTCATGCCCTTAGTTAGCCCCCTCTTGAATTGTGTTGGGATTGGCCTGTGAGGTCAATAGACTATGGCAGGAGTAATAGCATATAACTTCCAAGGTTAGATCATAAAAGCACTGCAGCTTCTGACTTCTTCCCTTTTTTGGATTAGTGATTCAGGGGGAAGCCAGCTGCCATGTCTTGATGACACTCAAGTAGCCCTGTGGAGAGGTCCACAGGGAGAATAACTGAGGCCTCCTGCCGATAGCCAGCCCTGACTTGCCAGCATGAGCGACCTTGGAAGCAGATCCACCAGCTTCAGTCAATCCTTCAGACGACTGCGGCCCCAGCTCTCATCTTGCTGCAGCCTCATGAGAGGCCCTGATCCAGAACCACCAGGCTAGTCTGCTCCCTTATTCTGACCTCAGAAATTGTGTGAGATAATAAATGTTTGTTGTTTTAAGTTGCTAAGTTTTGGAGTCGGTTTTTTTTTTTGTTTAGATACAAATTTGAAGACTTGGGCTCAAGACCTGCCCCGCCTTTTTTTCTTCAAGGCAGGATCTCACTCTGTCACGCAGGCTGGAGTGCAGGCTGCAATCACAGCTCACTGCAGCTTCGACCTACTAACTCAAATGATCCCGCTGCCTCAGTCCTCCAAGTAGGTGTGACTACAGGTGCATGCCTCCACACCCGGCTAAATGATCCTTCTGCCTTGGACTCCCAAAGTGCTGTGATTACAGGCATGAGCCACCATGCCCAACCTGGAATAATTTTTTTTGAGACAGGGTTTTGCTCTGTCATCCAGGCTGGAGTGCAGTGGCGTGATCACAGCTCACTGCAACCTTGAACTCCTAGACTTAAGCGATCCTCCTGCCTCAGCCTCCCAAAGAGCTGGGATTACAGGTGTGAGCCACCATACTCAGCTTGGAGTAACTTTTTTTTTTTAAGACAGGGTCTTGCTGTGTTGTCCAGTCTGGAGTGCAGTGGTGTGATCTCAGCTCACTGTAGCCTCAACCTCTGGGACTCAGGCAATCCTCCCACTTCAGCCTCCTGACTAGCTGGGACTACAGGCATGCACCACCATGCCTGGATAATTTTGTTTACTTTTTGTAGAGATGAGGCTGGACTTGAACTTCTGGGCTCCAGCTTTCTCCCATCTTGGCCTCCCAAAGTGCTGGGATTACAGGTGCCAACCACTACACCTGGCCAACTAACACACCCTGCTTACCTGACTACGGAGCACTTTTGTTGAGGATCATGGTTTGGGAAACATGACTAAAGGCCACTAGAAAGTTCTGAAGCCAGGCAGGGCTTAAAGATGCTATGGGGGAAAGGAGGGTGCAGTGTGGGGGACAAGTGAGAGGCTGCTGCAGGGATGCAGGGGAGCGACCAGGATGGGGAACTGCCTTGAGGACCACTTAGGTCAGCTTGTCCAGGTGCCCATCATGAGCATGCTCCTGTGACAATGGCTGCCACAGTCACCACTACTATTTTTCTTCATATAACTTTAAATCAATTTATTCTTTTACTTGGCTTCAGGCTAAGCCATAACACCTGGGATGTCATGGGCATGAGGGACTTGCTATTGTTTTACACATACAAATTATAATAAATAGTAAAATGGAAAATGTTTCCTCCTCTTGAAAGCTTGCCCCGGAGCCTCCCTCAGTTATCCACATGAAATGCTGACTTAGGAGGCAGAAGCCATAAGTCTTCTTGTCCCTGATCAAGATGAGGGGAGGGGACCTCCAATATATATATATTTTTTTTTGAGACAGGATCTTGCTCTGTCACCCAGGCTGGAGTGCGGTGGCACAATTATAGCTCACTGCAGCCTCAACCTCCTAGGCTCACGTGATCCTCCCACCTCAGCCTTCCGAGTAGCTGGGACTACAGGCATGAGCCACCATGCCCAGCTAATTAATTTTGGAGAGATGGGGTCTCACTATGTTATCCAGGCTGATCTTGAACTCCTGGGCTCAAGCGATCCTCCTGCCTTGGCCTCCCAAAGTGCTGGGATTATAGTCTTGAGCCACTGCGCCCGGCCTCAACACCTTTCTTTCTGACCACAGATTCTTTTTACAGATGCTCCTTTCCCTAGGGAATTCACTGTCCCTCCATCTTTCCCTGCTCCCTCCACCCCCTCACCCTCAGGCTGCAGTCCTTTCAAGTTGAGGCCTTGATCGCCCCTCACCCGCTCCCCAGCCAGCAAGAGGCAGGGAAGCCCTAAGAGGGCTTTCGATCACAGCGGGGCCCTGATTACTGTTGATGAATATGCTAATGAGGCCTCAACCCTGAGCTCCTCCCTCCTGCTCCCAGGACCAGCTTAACTTG
Source organism: Pan troglodytes (assembly GCF_028858775.2). Lineage (NCBI taxonomy): Eukaryota > Metazoa > Chordata > Mammalia > Primates > Hominidae > Pan > Pan troglodytes. The sequence goes on along the minus strand of NC_072419.2, from coordinate 9,334,376 downwards.
AACTCTACTGGGGATGGGTTCCAGGACCACCTAGTGGGAGAGAAGGCCAGAGGAGATGGGTTTGTGAAGCACTCCCAGGTCCCTGTGGCTTTTATATCCTGTCATCTAGCCCAGCAAAGGGGCCTGGAAGGCTCTCAGGCAGCGGGGAGGGAGGCTATAGAGAGAAAAGGAAGCCTTGCCAGAGGAGTGGTGGGTGCTGAGAAATACTGGAATCTCCCAGACCACTGGCCATGCCCTTTCTACACAGACACCCTGCAAGTGCTCAGGCCAAATTCCAGACTGGTGCAGCATAAATCAAAGATGCTGGCCTGAGCTTCCTGTCCCACCCAAATATCAGCCATTGCTGGGTCCTGGCTGCCCCCCAGCTCCTGCCAGGCTGCTGAGGACCAGACCTGGGAAGTCTGGCATAAGCCCCAAGCCAAGCTTCCTTCCCAGGGCTCAGCATCCCTGCAGGAGGGGATTACACAGGAGCAAGGGCACAGGGACCTGGGAGGGGGGAAGACAGCAGGTTCCCCTGGGGTCTCTGGGCCAGTGTCTCCTGCCAGCTGGGGGCATGGAGGGGCTGCCCTGCTTTGCATGCCTGTGCCCTGCCCCATAGTAGGTTTAGGCTCAGTCCACTGCCCCGAGGCAGCCCAGAGCGGCATCCTGCACTTCCCCAGCAGGGCTCAGTGGGTCTGAGGCACACTCATCCTCCCAGGCTCACACCCACCCATGGAGCAGCACTGGTTAGTTTACAGCTGCAGGACAAGATCCGTGCCGTGGACAACAACAGGGCAGTGTTAATGACGGCCCCCGCCCCTTCCAACCAGAGGAGGACTGAAGAGTGGGCAAGAGCCCTGCAGCGCACTCTTGGGGCTGCCCCTTGCCTGGGAATGTCTCCAGCTCACCCTGTTCATAGCCCTGCCAGGCTTGGAGAAGCTCAAGCAAAGGATACTTCCTATGAACAAGAGACGGAGAAGGACACGAGGACAGCATGTTGCGGGGAATAGGACTCGAGAGCTACAGAGGCAGGTGTGGACGGTGCCTCCTTCTCCTGATTGACCCCAACATGCAGGAGGTGACCAATCAACACTTGTAGAATGGAAATGCAAGTTCCAAAGAGAGAGGGCTGGGGAAGGGGAAGGGGAGATTTCTTATTCCTTGGGGGTAGCTGATGCTCTTGTAATGAGAAAACAAACCCGGACTAAAGAACAGAAAAAAAGAAACAGGGATAGAGACTCAAACAGCTCAGGAGGTGCTGAGTGGTCTGAGGGCCCCTGATGAGCACATCCTGGGTGCAGATGTGTGGGGACACAGGTGGGATGTGGGGGCCACTGTCTGCTCTCAGACTGGCTTAGAGACAGAGAGATGTGGACCAAGGCCAATGTCTTTGATCTCATGGTGCCGCTCCAAAGTGGCGCTGCCTAAGACAAACATTGGGGTGTGGAGAGAAACTGCACGCATGTCTTTTGATACGTATCCTTAATTTAAAAGAAAGAAAGGGGGAGAGAAGGGGGAATGGAGCCTCTGAAGCCTGGAGAGGCAAGTATTTTATTTGGGTTCCCCTAGAAGCAGACCTGGGGACAAGGATTCAAATACCAACAGTGTTATCTGGGCAGTGATTCGGAAACACTGGGGGTTGGGGGTGAGACAAAGATGAGAAAGCAGCCTATAGAGGGTGCATTTTCAAGTCTCCACTGTAGGCACCTGGAGCTCCATCCCATGGGGAACTCTGGAAACAGCATGGAATGTGTGCCTCAGCATTATCCCACCAGAGGGATGGGTGAGGGAGCTGGGGTATTTATCCACCAACTCCAGTCAGTCACTGGTGGAGGGCTTCTACGACTGTTACTTCTCAGGTACTTCTGGGCTGAGCAGATCAGGCTCTGGCAGCCTGAGCAAGTCCTCAAGCAAAGGGAAGCAGCTAACAGCAGGGGAGGCAGAGCCTTGACCAATGGTCCTGAGGGGATGTGGGTGGGTACCAACTGCCAGCCATTCAGAGGCCTGGGGTACGATGGATGCCAGCAAAGCTACAGCCCCAAGGGCCTGAGTGCAGCTTGGCAGGTATCAGTTTATGACAAATATAAGTAAGAACTGCCTCACCTGGCACATGTACTGCTGGCACCCATAATTCAGAAACAGCTTATTCACTTAGCATCATTAGTGAACAAACCATGCCACATAAACACCTTTTCCAGAGAAATGCAGCTGAGTGACAAAATCAGCCACATTAACCACTTCTGCAAGACTGCAAAATGAATTATACATTTCCTCGCTTTCTTAAAAAGATTGTTTAAAGCACAATGTTCAAAACACTTTCTTCTCAACTCCAGAGTGTCCTGAGGCAGTGGGACATTTGCCCCCGTACTAAAGAACCCAGATTTGGGAAGAGAATATGCTCACTTCCGTATTTCCATTGTGCCCCACTCACCTCCTTTCCATCTTTCATTCTTAAATAGACCGAAAATTAAATGAGACTGTTTGAGACACCAAAAAAGATTTACGTTGCACAGATGCACTTTGGTCAGAGTCAACATGCTTTGTAGTGAGCATGGGTGTGCATGGACTTCCTGAGCACTGTTAGGAATCCAGGTTCAAGCCAACACCAAGGGCAACCTGACCTTCACAGACTAGGTCATTCAGGTGGACTGTGCTCCAGAGTGTATGCAGATGCCTGTGGGGAGATGCCAGAAGCTGCAGAGGTGTCTGACTGCTACTGCTGGGGCTGCCCAGCAGGTCCCGGGAGATGCTCCTTTGCAAGGCTGAGCAGGACACTCCAGGGCCCTTTTCGCGGCAGCTGCTCTCCCCTGCCACAGCATAACTGTCTGGTACAAAGCCCCCCTCACAGTCTCTGTTCTCTCTTCCCAAGGCCACTCACGGCTCTTCACATCCTTGACTACATGCTTGTTATAGTAAGCAATTTAACCACAGCCAGCTCAAATCCCACAGAGGACAAGTGACCAAGGCTGGATCCTCGGCCTCCTCTCAGAGGCACCCCCAGGCGTCTTGCCTTCCCTTCTCCCCACCAAATCCTAACTCTTGGCTGCCTTGATAACTCAAGGTTTTGAGCCGTGCCTTGCCCTGGTCCTAATTTGTCTTTGAGTCTGGGATGCTAGGGCTATAGGGGACAAGCCCTACTTTCATCAGTAATTGGGGGAGGCTCTTTGTTGACACCCATCACCCCAGGAAGTGGAAGGAGCAAAAACTCCTGCATCTCATCCCTTTTCGCAGATTTCCCCAAAGTCTCTCTCTGCTAAGTCCAGCTCTTCTTAGCCCCATCCTGACAGGGCTCCACCAGTCCCTTTCCTCTACATCCCCCCTTCCTCCAAGCATCCCATTGGCCCCTGCTCTCCCCTGCAGGCACCCTCTGGACCCCGGGACTGCTGATGATGATCAAGCTGGGCCTGGCCTTCCTGCCCCAGACAAGATCTATTGGCCTGGCCCTGCCCAGCCCCTGACATGCCAGCCCCTGGCCATGGTGCAGACTGGGAAAGATAAAAGCAGTAGCCCAGTGGGGCACACCCACCTCAACAATGCTTGCACAGGGAGGACCTGGTGGCTGCAGACAGCTGCCCAGAGCCTGTGTCCAGTTGGTCCTGCTGGAGATGAGGTTTGGGTCTGGGGAGGGTCCCTATCCCCTCTTCCCACTGCCCCAGCAGCTGCCCTGCTCACCTGCCCCAGGAAATTGGCACAGTGACCAAAGTCCCTGAGGGCAGGGGAAAGGGAGGGGGAAGGATCTCACAGGCCTGCTCTCCCCCTCTTCTTTTGGCCCTCAATTCTACCTAAAGACTCCCCACTCCACTGCTCTCTGCCCACCCTCTCGCCACCCACCCACAGGCCTGCCTGCCAGGTCCCAGGCTGAGAATCAGCTATGAATTATTAAAGCAAACAAAAGCATTTCCTAGCAGGGATGCTAGCCTGCAGCTGCTTACAGGAAAGGCAGCCCCAGCTGGCCTCCCTCTCCGGGGCCCTGCTAGTGTGCAGGGACCAGCTCCAGCGGGAGGGCTGGCCTGGGCCTTCCAGAGGTCTCCCCAGACTGGGAAGCACATCAGAAGGAGAAGAGAGCTACTTCTGTGCTGAGTGTGCCAGCAGGAGGACTTGAGTCTTCAGGGGAGTCAGGGGAAGATGGGCTGGGTCTGGGCAAATGGATCTCAGAGATAAAGTCCTGTCGGCTCAGGGCAGGGGCAGGGGTCCTTGTGCAGACTTCCCTGGTAGGAAGACATTGGTAGGGAGAGGGCAGCCCTCTCCACCAGCGTTCCCATCCCCATTGCCTCCAGTTTAAGGGTATGCAGCCCCTCTGCTCTCCCTACCCCCTTTTTTTTTCTTTCTTTCTTTTTTTTTTTGAGACAGAGTCTCGCTCTGTTGCCCAGGCTGGAGTGCAGTGGCGCGATCTCGGCTCACTGCAAGCTCTGCCTCCCGGGTTCACGCCATTCTCCTGCCTCAGCCTCCTGAGTAGCTGGGACTACAGGTGCCCGCCACCACGCCCGGCTAATTTTTTTGTATTTTTAGTAGAGATGGGGTTTCACTGTGTTAGCCAGGATGGTCTCGATCTCCTGACCTCGTGATCTGCCCGACTCAGCCTCCCAAAGTGCTGGGATTACAGGCGTGAGCCATCGCACCTGGCCCTCCCTACCCCTCTTTTGCTCAGAACTTTCCTTCCTGTTGGCAGAACCTCCCTCGCTGATCTTAGCAGGCCTTCTGGGCCTTTTCCTCCCCACCCACCTTCTGTAAAATCTTGGCATTGTTGTAAAAGTCAAGCTGTAGAACTGGGCAGGAGAAGCTGCTCCAGTAGCTGATTCCTGGGTCAGGAAGAACCTGGAGTCTTCCAAAGTCAAGAGGGGAACCAACATAAGGGGACTTGGGAGCCTCTGAGAAACATTACTGCTTCCTCCGGCAGACAGTCATCACCCCCATCCCCCATGGACTGCCTGAGCCTGCCCTGGGTGCTGTGGACACAAGGATGAACGGGCCACTACCCTTGCCTTAGGGGAAGGCCCCAGCTGGCAGGGCAGGGAGGACCGGGACAGGCAGAGGACAGCAGATGCTGGCCTATGGTAAGCATTCGTAGGCAGCACTGAAGCCACTCCCCTGGGCAGGGTGGGAGGACACAGAAAGAGCAGTTGCTGGGGTCGGTGGGTGTAAGAGGGAGTCCTGAGGCTGGTGAGACTTAATCCAGGGGATGTGCGGGTGCTGAGGGCAGAGGGACTGTTTCAATAGACCATAGCACTTACTGGAGGTGCAGCTAATTCTCCAAGTATCCACTGCCTGCCAAGCATCATGCAGAGGAGGCTGGGGAGGAAGGCTGGAGTCAGACCATGATAGGCCTTGAATGTTGGAGATATCCATGAGGAAGCAGTGGGGCTTGGGGGTTGGTCACTTTATTTTATTTTATTTATTTACTTATTTATTTTTGAGGCACAGTTTCACTCTGCCGCCCAGGCTGGAGTACAGTGGTGTGATCTTGGCTCACCGAAGCCTCTGCCTCCCAGGCTCAAGCAATCCTCCCACCTCAGCCTCCCAAGTAGCTGGGACTACAAGCATGCTTCACCACGCCCGGCTAATTTTTGTATTATTAGTAGAGATAGGGTTTCACCATGTTGGCTAGGCTGGTCTCGAACTCCTGGCCTCAAGTGAAACGCCCACCTTGGCCTCCCAAAGTGCTGGAATTACAGGCGTGAGCCACCATGCCCAGCCTGATCCCTTTATTTGTAATCGGAGAGAGACATGATCATAAAAAAGTACTTTGGAAATACTGCTTTGGTCCCTAATGCAGGGAAGATGGTTTTAGGGGAGTGGTGAATGGCTGGGGCTAGGCACTGGGCCAGGAGGCTGAGGTGGTAACCAGGGTGCAGTTAACCTTCAAGCCAGGGAGGAAGCGGGTGGAGGGCCAGGGGGTTTCATTGCTAAAAGTGGTGGCTGAGGGCACTGAGATTGGGACTAGGACACGGAAAAGAACATTCCTAAGCCTTGACAATCAGGCAACTGTGGGGTGAGGCTGAGGAAGGTGTCAAAGCCAACTCTCGGATCCCGGGGAGTCTTTTGGGAGAGCACTTCCGTGAAAGTTTCTCAGAGATGAGAGAGAGAGAAACCAGGCCGCGATGAAGGCGGAGGCAGGGCCAGGGGGAGGAATTTTCATTGTTGCTGTTTTGGGATGAGAAGACCCGCGCAGAGGACTGACTGAGGAACAAGATACAACTGTAGTGATGACAGACAACACGGGGAAGAGTGGGGAGGAAGGATGAAGCAGCTCCCTCTGGGACAGGGAGGAAAGTCAGCTGAACAACAAAGCGAGTGGGGGCTCCTAGTCTATGTCCTGAGACAGAGAAGTCTCCAAACTTGGGGATTAGCAGACCGAGCCTGAAGAAAGCCCCTGTTCACATTGCGGAAGCCCTCTGCATCCCAGCAATGTGGCCCTCACAATGTGGGGACTCAGACTGGACACCCCAAGCCCACTCAACCCCACTATGCGCAGACACCACTGCTGTGGCCCATGCTCTGGGGGAAGCCTTATCCCCACACTTCTTGAACCCCACGCAGTCTCCAAGGGCACTGCCTCCTTCACGTCTGCTTCCCCTTCATCAGACCTGCCTCTGGGTAGGCACAGAGGGAAAGGTTGCAGAGAAATGGAACCTTAACTCCCAGAGGCCCCCATCAGCCCTCCTCACCCACTCTTACAAAGAGCTCTCGCCACACAGCAGGTGGTGGGGACAAAGAGGGGGCCATGTTAAGAAACTAACCTTCTCAAGTTGAAAAAAAAAAAAGCCAGAACCAACAGAAGAATAGGCAGGAGGTGGAATTGTAAGCATAGCACAGGAAAACACAAGTTAATGGGAAGAAAAATAGGAAGGAAATACACTCAAATGTTGACAGTAGTTGTATTACAGAGGAGGGACTAAATTTTTTATTTTCCAATTTTTCTAGAATATAGCTATATCCCTTGTAAAAGTTTTGGAAATTAATTCATCCACAAGACCCTTTCTCTTCCGTAAGAGATCAGCTCCAGAGCCCCCCAGCGTTCCCTCCCGACAGCCAGGAAAGGACCGGCGTGCAGAAACGGCTTCAGTTTGCGCATGAAGCGCGGTGTGTGTCTGTTACACGGTGAGGTTGAGGCGTCCTGCGGAGTGTGAATGTGGGCTCCTGGGTCAGGCCCGGTCTGCATTAAGCCCCCCATTCAGAATCCCTTCGGGCTGCTGCAACAGCTCAGACTTCTGGGAAGCCCAGTGCCCACCCTGTCCCAGCTGTCAGCAGAGCTGGCACCTCCCTAATTCTAACCACAGTGACTCCCCATAGGATACCTAAATGCCTCCCTCCATGGTCACAGCTGAAGGTGCAAAAAGCCAGGGGGTGCAGGGGCTTTAGGGGCAGGTCAATAAACTTTTAAAGTTCGCTTTTAAATCCTGGAGTCAATCCCCTACTGAGATTCCCAGACCCCTGCAAAGGAGTCAGAAGAGACCGGCGCGGGTGCTGGGTTCCCAGGGACTCTCTGCCTTCCAAAGGACCTACCAGAAAAACACCCGAGGGAAAGGCAGGGGCCCTGCCCAGTTCCCAGGCCAATCAGTCCAGCCAGGCCGACTGCCCACCTCATCTCTTCGCCACTGTCCAGCCCCCAGCCGCTTCTCTGGCTCTGCACACCCCCATCCTCCAACTCTGAGGGGCGTGGGAAAGGAAAAAGGGGGCTGGGTTTCGTGCCTTTCCTGACAGAGAGCTGCGGAATTGGACAAGGAGAGTCACTGGGACTGCCCAGGAAGGAGGGGCTGGACGTTCCTAGACGGCCGGTGGCTGTGGGTCATGGCTCGGAGCTCTGCCTCTTCTCTCAGAGCCATAGACAGCCCGGCTGGGGTGGCGTTCACCGCCGCACCCGCGAGCGGCCGTCAGAAATCTACCGGGGCAGCCCGGAGTGGAGGCAGAAGCCCCGCCCCAGCCCGCCCCACAACCTCAGGAGGCAGCACAGGCACTCCGGACGGGGTGGGCGGGGGAGCTCGCCGGGACCGTCCAGAGTTAGGGCTCCTTCCGCCCCTGGCTCCAGCAGCTCCAGCAAGCTGAGCTGAGGCGGCGCGGAGCCGTCCAACACGAGCGCACCGGGTCCGGTCGAGCGCTTACCTCTGCGCCGCGGTGCTGGCGTCCAGGATGCCCGCGCCCTGCATCCAGGAGCGCACTGAGCCCAGGCCGGCGGGCAGCAGCGGCTCCTCCTTCAGGTTCAGCCCGCTGCGGGGCAGAGCGTCCTGCGCAGGGAACATGAGGGCGCGCGGTGAGTGAGCGCCCCCGCCGCCCCGGATCCGGTCCCGCTGAGGCTGCGGGCGTCTAGCTCAGCCCGACCCGACGGCACCAGGCGCCTCCAGCAGCGCAGCGCCGAGTCCGGGTGGCTCAGTGCGCGCTCGCCTCTTGGGCGCTCCCTCGGAGAAAGCGGGTCCGCGGGCGCCGGCGCTGTCCCCTCCCCTCCTGGGGCGCTGGGCGGGGAGATGGAGGGATTCCCCCGCGGCCTGAGCGCTGGCGGGCAGACTGCGAGCGGGGCGGGGAGGGCGGGGAGCGGAGCCCGCACCCGGTCCGCGCGGAGGCGCCCCAGAGGCGCGCTCTGGCGGCTGCCCGGGGCCGCGGTCGTCGGAGGGGGGGGCCCGAGCGCCCCGGGAGCTGCCTCGGGCAAGGCGGGGGCGCGGGGCTGCCCGCCCTTTCCCCCTCGGCGCCCCCACCTCCCGCCCGCCCGCGGCGCCAGCGCGGGGCGCTGATTACCATCCGGGAGGCGGAGGCTGCGGGCGCGGAGCTCGGCGGCGGCGGCGACAGTGGCGGCAGCGGCGGCAGGAGCAGCAGCAGCCGCGCGTCCCGGGGAAAGGCTGGGGCCGCGCCGGGCCAGCAGACGCCGCCGCCGCCAGCGCCCCGCGTGCCCCGGCGTCCCGGCCCTGCCGTAGCCCCGGGCGGCAGCACCTGGAGCAGCAGCAGCAGCAGCCCGGCCGACTCCCCCCGGGGCCCGGTTCCCGCGCCGCCCCGCCGCGGCCGCCGCCGCCCGCCGCTCCCCGGGGCCTGGCCTCGGGCCCGGGCCATCCCGCCGCCGCCGCCGCCGCCGCCGCTCCCGGGGGAGCGGTAGCCGAAGGGAGGGAGCGCAGGCGGGAGGAGGGATGTCGGGAGCGGGCGGGCCCAGGGGACGGGGGCCCGGGGGAGGCGGGGGCGGGGCGGCGCGGCCGGCCGAGGGGCGGCCGGGGACGTGACATCATCGGGGGAGGAGCGGCCGGGCCCGGGCCGCGGCGGCGGGGCGGACCCTGGCGAGTCGGTCGCCTGGGCTGGGGGCTGCGGCCTGGTCGCGGCCGCGGGAGGGAACGGAAGAGCCCGGCTGGGGCCACGGAAACCCGCGCAGGGAGGATCTGGGGCCGCGCGGCGAGGGAGCCCGGCCCGAGCGGGAGGTGCGCGCCCCGCTGCGCTCGGGAACCTCCGCGGCCTCCCCGTCGCCGCCGGACGAAGCCCCGGCGTCTTCGCGGCCTCATCTCCCTCCCCCGGCACCCGCCGTACTCTCCGCGCCCGACGCCTTGTGCCTGGACTTGCTGCTCATTTTGACGCCTCCGAGCTTTCGCTCTTGACGTTTTTCTCCCGCGTGACTGTACTTCCGCATTTCCCCGGCGACCCTGACCTCACTTTCACCCCAGCTAAGGACTGAAACGTCTCTGCCGTAGGCTGCGGCCCCAGACAAGCTGGGCGAGGTCCCTGCATCCAACCATCCCTATTCCTGATGCTGGGTTACCTAAGCCTAAAGCATTTTCAGTTTCCATCTGTGCCTTTCAGGAACCTCCTGATTTCTGATTGCAAGTTGGACAGGTAGGCTCAGAGCCCAGCTCACCTCCTGTTTCTCCCCAGCCGCGTCCCGTCTCAGATCCCATTCCTTTTTTTTATTAGTTCCTGGCACAGAAGTCGCCTGGCCCTTGACCGTGGGGCAGAGACATTTCTGCCCCTCTCCCCACGTTGTCCTGGCCAGGCTTTGAGCAAGCCCAGACTGAGTCCAGCACTTTCCTGCAGAACAGCATGGGAGCCACCTGCCCTGCCTGCCATGTTCACGCTCAGACACCCCTGCAATAACACCTTCCTGCTCCAACTCACTCCCATCCTCTTCTGGGGGGCCTCCAAGTGTGAGTTAGTGTTCTGTCGCACATTGGCCCAGATGAGGCGTCCTGGGGGCACTGCTGGTTCTCCTACCATCACAGAGGCCCTCTCGCATCCTTTCCTGGTCTCTTTACCACCCCTTCTCTCTATGCCTCTCCCCATCACCCACAGGGGGCTGCCATTCCCACCGGGACTCCTTCAGGTCTCAGCTTTTACCCTAGGTGGGATTATCAAACATGGGTCTCTCCTTAAGACAATTCTTAAGCCAGTCTCTTTCTCCATCTCCTGATCTGCCTCTCTAAATCTTGCTTCTCACAGTGTGGTCCCCGGACCAGCAGCATTGACATCACCTGGGAGCTGGTGAGGAATGCAGACTCTTAGGCCCTGCCAGGACCTGCTGAATCAGAACCTGCGATTTCCCAAGACCTGTACACACATTACATGTGAGAAGCCCCCCAGAGCTGTTCCACACTTGCTCCACTCCTCTCCCCAACATTCAGACCCACCTCTGGCTCTCTCATTTCCAGCAGACACCCTTCCTCTTACCCAGTGGAGAGGACTCAGGGAATCTTGGCAGAACCCTGCTGGCACCATCAGCGGCGTATGCTCCTCCTCGTTTCTGTCTTTTCACCTGTTCTCTTCTCTCGGTCTTCCACTGTGGAGATGGATGTGGAACCTTTTTGCTTAGTCCTGTCTTCTGCCTTTCCTGAGGTTACCCCACCGATCTCCTGTTTGTGTCTCAATATGTTCTTTTCTCTGCTCAGATCTCCCCATTCTTAAAAGAACTGTTCCCTCCTCCTCGCCTCCTTCTTCAATTTCTGCCCCTCCTGTGTCTGAGACCGTTCACAGGAACGCTCTGCCAAGGATGCCTGACTGGCCCCCAGCAAGCCACTCCTGGGGCCCTTGTGGGCTGGCTCCCTTCCAGCCCTGCCTTCCTGCTTCTGCTCTCAGACTCCGTGGTCTCTCTTGGGCTTCAGGCCCTGGGACCTCCTGGCAGCAGTGGGCTACCCCACCCCTCAACCCCAAACACACATGGGAAACCACCCTGGTGACCAGATATATATATACATATATATATGCGTGTGTATGTATTTACACACACCTGGGAAATATATATATCTGGTGTATATATATTTACACACACCTGGGAAACCGCCCTGATGACCAGAGCACACTGTCTTTCTCCTCTGCCCTCTGAGCACCTCAAGCTGCTGTGCCTGGCGCTCTTCTTCTGTTCTCCCCTCACAGAATTCGCGTTCCTCCACAGTCTCAGAGAACATCTTTGAGGAAATGGTGTCCCCATATGGGACTCTCACTTCTGTCAGTCCTGAGCATCAGTGGGTGAGGACAGGGCTGGGCTTGGCCCTCAGAGAGGAGAGGAGCACCTGCCTCCGGAGAGGGTCCCTATCCCAAGAGGCTCTGTCCCTAGGCTGGGATGGGGCTTGGTCTCCACAGGTTCACTCTCCACCAGCCAGCTCTTCTTCCTGACTCCCCTGTGTCTGTGTTGGGCACCTCCTCCTGCTGCCCACCAGGCTTGGAGTTTGGGAATCATCTCCAATACTTTTCTCTCCCTGTCCTGCAGCTACCTGTTTGTTTGGTCTTAAGGGGTCTCCCTTCCCTTTCCTCCCTACCCCAGTGCCCACAGAGAATATATAACAGCAAAACGTACTTTTCCTCCACTGGACTCCACCCTGGCTTGGAGCAGATATGGAATTCCCAGTTCTGCCCACAGCCTCCTCCCTTAGCTCCCGTCCCCAGCTGCTCACCCCCAAACACCCCCATCCTCCTGCCACAGTTTTAAAAAGTGTTGCTTGGATTGGGCCATCGCCTGCTTAGAAACTTAAATGTCTTTTGTGGCTTCTCAAATAGACATTTAGGCCCTTAGTTTGGGAACATTCTAGGCCCTTTGATGCCCTATCCAATTTCTCTTGCCGGCCAGCCTTACCTCCACTCCCTTGCTGTGTGAGTTTCTTGCTTATCCAGCATGGGAGATCACACCGTTTCCCAAACCCAGCTCCCTGTCTCCCAGCTCCAGCCTTCATGCTGGCTGGCCCTTCCTGCCAGAATGCCCTCACTTTGCAGCATTCCTTTTTGTGATGGTTGAAGTGATTTGGTTGGAGTGCTTTTCATTCTGGAAGGTTGTCCCCAAGATAGATTGGGGGATAGATGCTCAGAATTAACCTGCGCAGAAGGTGGAATCAGTCAGCCCAGGAAAGTGGCACTGAGTTAAGGCTCAGTCATAGCTGGGGCAGACTCCCAACTTGCGTGGGTTTCTGTTCTATCCTAACCACATGGAACAGAAAACCAGCCAGGATGGTGTTTGAGGCTTCCCAGAGCCTGCAGCCCCAGAGAAGTGCTCCTGGGTTAGAGCTGCTGAACCAAGGGGTGATGAAGGGAGGAAGGTCAATGAGCAGTTCTGGGGCAGCACTTGGGGGTCGGAGGTGAGTGTCTCTGCTTTAGATCCAGGTGAAAGTCTGTTGTTTCTTGGAACCCTCTGTGTGCTTTTATTTTGCATTAGTTATCTTATTTTTTAACCTTTTATTTATTTTTTTTTTAGAGTCAGGGTCTCACTCTGTCACCCAGGCTGGAGTGCAGTCGCGCGATAATAGCTCACTGCATCCTCAAACTCCTGGGCTCAAGTCCTCCCTCCTTAGCCTCTCAAGTAGCTGGGATTGCAGGTGTGCACCACCATGCCTGGCTAATATAATGTTTTTTTTGAGACAGAGGTCTTGCTATGTTGCCCAGGCTGGTCTCGAACTCTTGGCCTCAAGTGATCCTCATGCCTTGGCCTCCCAAAGTGCTGGGATTATAGGTGTGAGCCACTGTGCCGGCCATGCATTATTTATCTTAGTTCCTTTGTATATTTTCCCGTTCCAACTGCTGCATCTTCTCCATGAGAAAGGAATTTGGTGGGTGGGGTGGGGCGAAGTGCTGCAACTGTGGCCACAGAGAGCTACAGGGGTGGTGATGACAGAGGAAGCTTGGTGCACGCCTGCAGAGAATGCCACTCTTTTCTGGCAGGGGCTCACCACAAACCCTTAGGCCAGAGCCTTGGGTCTCATTCTACCCTTTCATTGTGCTCATGTCCACGAGAAGGGCTTTTTTGTGAGTGGCCAGTGCTAGAGAGTGAGCAGATAATGAAACCCAGGTGGCGCCCTTATGAGCTCACAGTCAGGTGGCAGGAGACTCATGAATGCTCAGTGTCACTCTGGAGTGACCTGGGCTGTTACAGAAGCGGAGCAAGTCCTGGGACAAGCACAGAAAAAGGGCCTGAGCCTGAAGGTGAGGAGGGGCCCGGGAGCAGCTTGTGTAAGGACTAGCAGAGCGGAATGAATGGGTTTGCTGCACTTCCTTCAAGGTGGAGGTTTTAGCACCCAGCACCGGGAGGGTCATGCTGGTGCCTAACATGCCATGCTAAGGAGTTTGGACATTTTTTCTGTAGGTCTAGTCATAAAACAATGGGTTTTTTTACATCAGCAGAACTCCCCCACGCCTCCGCCGCCTTAAGCGGGTGCAAACCATATAAAACAGATAGGAAGTGGTGAGTTAGGCTGAGGCGCGCTTGGCCACGCTGTGTGTTGGGCCATAGCGCCCCCTGGAGGCCCCAGAGTGTGATGCCGGCACTTGGATCCACTTCCTGTCAAGTCCCCGATGGTAATTAAAATTAAAGGAGGAATACAAAAACTAAAGCGCGCATTAATTATGGCAATTCTCATAGTTCCATGAAGAAATCCAGAATGACAAGGGCCGTCCGAGAAGGTGGTCTGGTAGGTATGCGCCAGCTCTGGGCCTTCCTCGCTGTTGATTCCTGAGGCCTCTTTGATTGCTTCAAGAAAACCCCACACCACAAGCATCAGTATTGCCTTAGGATCCATCCCATCCCACATCTAGGCTGAGTTATTCAATCTTGAATAATAAAACAATAGGAGCCATCGTGGTGGACCCTTTGGCAGGAGAGTCGCGCTCCTATCCCCAGGCTCTGGGATCATTGGTCCTGGTTGTTCACACACCTGCCAATCACAAACCACTTCAAAGACACCCGGTCTCAATGCCCATTGAGGAAGAGGAAGGGAACCGTTTTCCCAGTGCAGCAAGCTATGCCCACTCCCTGCTATTTTGCAGAGCACGCCTGTTCCCTGCAGTCTCGAACCTTAAACTGCAGCAGCACCCAACACTATCCCTGATGGCTGCCCCTTAGCTACTCATAGGCAATGGCAACAATTTTGAAATATTATATATACACATATATATATATTTACCGGTGGGGCAAGATCAAATTCATTTTCAAATTGCTGGGGAGGGCCAGGCGCGGTGGCTCACCCCTGTAACCCCAGCACTTTGGGAGGCCAAGGCGGGTGGATCATTTGAGGCCAGGAGATCGAGACCAGCCCAGCCAACATGGCAAAAACCCGCTTCTACTGAAAAAAATCAAACAAAATGAAACAAAAACAATACAAAGAAAACAAAAATTATCCGGGTGCAGTGGCATGTGCCTCTAGTCCCAGCAACACGGGAGGCAGGGGCTCAGAACTACTATAGAGTACTTGAAATAAATAAGTAAAAGCTCAGCGCAGTTAAATTCCAAGTACATTGGGAGCAAACCTGAGTTCAAGTTACTTGGTTTAAATCAATGTCTCGCCACTGGCGTAAATTGAACTTCAGTACTATGGCTACATTGTCTTCATTCTCACTTGACCCAACATCCGGTTGGCAGTAGGTGCGTTTATTCTAGATCACGTTTGAGTTTCTTTTTTTTTTTTTTTTGAGATGGAGTCTCGCTCCCGTCGCGCAGGCTGGAGTACAGTGGCACGAGCTAGGCTCACTGCAACCTCCACCTCCCGGGTTCAAGTGATTCTCCTTCCTCAGCCTCTCGAGTAGCTGGGATTATAGGAGTGCGCCACCACGCCTGGCTAATTTTTGTAATTTTAGTAGAGACGGGGTTTCGCCATGTTGGCCAGGCTGGTCCCGACCTTCTGACCTCAGGCGATCCACCCACCCTGGCCTCCCAAAGTGCTGGGATTACAGGCATGGGCCACCGCGCCTGCCTTGAGTTTCCTAAAATGCTGAACTTAAGTCAGAATCCCATCTCTGCCACTCACTGGATTTGTAAACTTATACTGAGCCTCAGTTTCCCATCAAATGAGAATGATAGCACACAGTTGTGAAGGTGAAATAAAATTAAACACGAGGAAAACAATTTTACAAACTTTTGAACACTATACCTGTGTAAGGTTGCTATTCTGGGCATTCAGCACCTTGGGTTTTCCTGTGGAAGCAGGAAAGATATATAACTGTCTTTGTTGGAGACATTAAGCAGCTTATTTCATTTTCCAAATAGATACTAGGGACAAATATTTATACTTAAACTATTACATTAAAAACAAAAAAGCAAGAGCGTAATATTTAAAAAAAACAAAAAGCATGAGAAGTGCTTGAACCCAGGAGGAAGAGGCTGTTGCAGTGAGCCGATCGTGCCACTGCACTCCAGCCTGGGCAACAGAATGAGACTGTCTCAAAAAACAAAAACAAAAACCCAAATTGCTGGGGAGGTAGGAGGAGGGTGGGGGAATGGGGGCAAGAAGAAAGGAAACTATTATCCTTGAGGTAGAGCAGGGTGGGGTAGGGGTAGGGGGGTGAGGGGAATATAGGGTAGGCAGGAGGGAGCTATTTTTCCCCTTGTCCCGGGTGAAGTGGGGAGAGGACTTGGCAGAGGCTGATTCTCCATGAGGCTTAATCTTCAGGCTTTCATCTACACCGGCCCCTTCCAAGGACCCTCGAATGTTCCTTGTGACAGGTTCACATGGTTACATATAATTGTGTATTCATAATTTTGTATTCTTCTTAAGGAATTACTCCTCCAATTGTATAAGCTTCAGGTCTCCCAAAATCTAGATCTTCTGGTGGGACCTGGAGTTGGGTAGGAACAGTTCAGGTAAGAGATAATAAAGACCTAAACTAAAACAAGTTCAGTGGGGAGGGATGCGTTTCTTAATAGAAAAGTGCTGTCATTTACTGGCCTGTAGCTCTTACAGATGAAGATGTTTGATTCTTTTCTTCTTTTCTGTATCCATAGTGCCGTGAATAGTCCTTGGAGGATAAATATTTGTGGATGAATACTTGTCTGGGAGGTAGAGGTTAGAAACTCATGACTGATTGCCTATGTGGGGTCCCACAGGGTGCCCCAAAGAGATGAGCTCCCAGCCGGGCGCGGTAGCTCATGCCTGTAATCCCACCACTTTGAGAGGCCAAGGCAGGTGGATCACCTGAGGTCAGCCTGGCCAACATGGTGAAACCCCGTTTCTACTAAAAATACAAAAAATTAGCTGGGTGTGGTGGCACGCACCTGTAGTTCCAGCTACTCAGGAGGCTGAGGCAGGAGAATTGCTTGAACCTGGGAGGTGAAAGTTGCAGTGAGCCCATATTGCGCCACTGCACTATAGCCTGGGTGACAGAGCGAGACTCTGTCTTAAAAAATAAAAATAAAAAGAGCCCCCCACACCTATCCCTTGTCACCTATCCCTACTCTGCTGTGTCACCCAGGCCTATTCCTGGTGTTGGGGAGAGAGGTCTTAAGCTCCCTCTTTCCTTAGCCTTCAATGGCTGCTTGGCCTGGGGGAGCGAGGTCCTTGGAATGTGCCATGTGGTGGAAAGAACACCGGACTTGGGGTCTGGAGACCTGAACTCAGTAGGCAAGTTACTGACTTATTCTCAGCTGCAGTTACTTCATGGATAAGCCTGAGGTGCTGGTGGCCAAGTGATGCAACCGTAAGTGGTTAACAGCTTCCTCTTTTTTTTTTTTTTTATTATACTTTAAGTTCTAGGGTACATGTGCACAACGTGCAGGTTTGTTACATATGTATACATGTGCCATGTTGGTGTGCTGCACCCATTAACTTGTCATTTACATTAGGTATATCTCCTAATGCTATCCCTCCCCCCACCCCACAACAGGCCCCGGGGTGTGATGTTCCCCTTCCTGTGTTCAAGTGTTCTCATTGTTCAATTTCCACCTATGAGTGAGAACATGCCGTGTTTGGTTTTTTGTCCTTGCGATAGTTTGCTGAGAATGATGGTTTCCAGCTTCATCCATGTCCCTACAAAGGACATGAACTCATCATTTTTTATGGCTGCATAGTATTCCATAGTGTATATATGCCAAATTTTCTTAATCCAGTCTATCATTGTTGGACATTTGGGTTGGTTCCAAGTCTTTGCTGTTGTGAATAGTGCCGCAATAAACACACCCATGCATATGTCTTTATAGCAGCATGATTTATATTCCTTTGGGTATATACCCAGTAATGGAATTGCTGGGTCAAATGGTATTTCTAGTTCTAGATCCCTGAGGAATCGCCACACTGACTTCCACAATGGTTGAACTAGTTTACAGTCCCACCAACCAGTGTAAACGTGTTCCTATTTCGCTGCATCCTCTCCAGCACCTGTTGTTTCCTGATTTTTTAATGATTGCCATTCTAACTGGTGTGAGATGGTATCTCATTGTAGTTTTGATTTGCATTTCTCTGATGACCAGTGATGATGAGCATTTTTTCATGTGTCTGTTGGCTGCATAAATGTCTTCTTTTGAGAAGTGTCTATTCATATCCTTTGCCCACTTGTTGATGGGGTTGTTTGTTTTTTTCTTGTAAATTTGTTTGAGTTCTTTGTAGATTCTGGATATTAGCCCTTTGTCAGATGAGTAGATTGCAAAAATGTTCTCCCATTCTGTAGGTTGCTTGTTCACTCTGATGGTAGTTTCTTTTGCTGTGCAGAAGCTCTTTAGTTTAATTAGATCCCATTTGTCAATTTTGGCTTTTGTTGCCATTGCTTTTGGTGTTTTAGTTATGAAGTCCTTGCCCGTGCCTATGTCCTGAATGGTATTGCCTAGGTTTTCTTCTAGGGTTTTTATGGTTTTAGGTCTAACATTTAAGTCTTTAATCCATCTTGAATTAATTTTTGTATAAAGTATAAGGAAGGGGTCCAGTTTCAGCTTTCTACCTATGGCTAGCCAGTTTTCCCAGCACCATTTATTAAATAGGGAATCCTTTCCCCATTTCTTGTTTTTGTCAGGTTTGTCAAAGATCAGATAGTTGTAGATGTGTGGCATTATTTCTGAGGGCTCTGTTCTGTTCCATTGGTCTATATCTCTGTTTTGGTACCAAATCAATAAACATAATCCAGCATATAAACAGAACCAACGACAAAACCACATGATTATCTCAATAGATGCAGAAAAGTCTTTTGACAAAATTCAACAACTCTTCATGCTAAAAACTCTCAATAAATTAGGTATTGATGGGACGTATCTTAAAATAATGAGCTATTTATGACAAACCCACAGCCAATATCATACTGAATGGACAAAAACTGGAAGCATTCCCTTTGAAAACTGGCACAAGACAGGGATGCCCTCTCTCACCACTCCTATTCAACATAGTATTGGAAGTTCTGGCCAGGGCAATCAGGCAGGAGAAGGAAATAAAGGGTATTCAATTAGGAAAAGAAGAAGTCAAATTGTCCCTGTTTGCAGATGACATGATTGTATATCTAGAAAACCCCATCGTCTCAGCCCAAAATCTCCTTAAGCTGATAAGCAACTTCAGCAAAGTCTCAGGATACAAAATCAATGTGCAAAAATCACAAGCATTCTTATACACCAATAAGAGACAAACAGAGCCAAATCATGAGTGAACTCCCATTCACAATTGCTTCAAAGAGAATAAAATACCTAGGAATCCAACTTACAAGGGATGTGAAGGACCTCTTCAAGGAGAACTACAAACCACTGCTCAATGAAAGAGGATACAAACAAATGGAAGAACATTCCATGCTCATGGGTAGGAAGAATCAATATCGTGAAAATGGCCATACTGCCCAAGGTAATTTATAGATTCAATGCCATCCCCATCAAGCTACCAATGACTTTCTTCACAGAATTGGAAAAAAACTACTTTAAAATTCATATGGAACCAAAAAAGAGCCTGCATTGCCAAGTCAATCGTAAGCCAAAAGAACAAAGCTGGAGGCATGACGCTACCTGACTTCAAACTATACTACAAGGCTACAGTAACCAAAACAGCATGGTACTGGTAACAGCTTCCTCTTAAAAAATAAACTTGCTTTGTAGCATTGGCTGAATTTGTGGTGACTACACATTCCTACCATGGCTGATTTCAAACCACTAATGTGATATCACTGAACATGTTAGGAGAGACACACCATAGCCTCTTCAGAGCCTGAGCAATCCGATTCCAGCACACTCCTGTGTGGGTCTCAAGGACTAGGGTCTTACTTTATTTGAACAAAATGTTGGATGACGGACTCCCATATTCTGTGCCAAGCTGTATATGGGAAATTCCTTCTTCTTCTTCTTCTCTTCCCCTTCTTCTTCCCCTTCTTCTCCTTCTTCCCCTTCTTCCCCTTCTTCCCCTCTCTTCTTCTTTCTTCTTCTTCTCCTTCTCCCTTCTTCTCCCTTCTTTCTTCCTCTTTTTTTTTTTTTTTCAAATGCAGAGTCTCACTCTGTTTGCCCAGACTGGAGTGCAGTGGCTCGATTTTGGCTCACTGCAGCCTGGACCTCTGGGCTCAAGCGATCCTCCTGCCTCAGCCTCCTGAGTAGCTTGGACTACAGGGTTGTACCATCACACCTGGCTGATTTTCTAAAAAAATTTTTATAGGCCAGGAGTGGTGGCTTATGCCTGTAATCCCAGCACTTTGGGAAGCCGAAGCAGGTGGATCATCTGAGGTGAGGAGTTCAAGACCAGCCTGGCCAACATGGTGAAACCCTGTCTTTAAAAATACAAAAAAATTACCTGGGGTGGTGGCAGGCACCTGTAATCCCAGCTACTTGGGAGGCCAAGGCAGGAGAATCACTTGAACCTGGGAGGCGGAGGTTGCAGTGAACCAAGATCGCATAATTCTGCTCCAGCCTAGGCAACAAGAGCAAAACTCCATCTCGAAAAAAAAAAAAAACAGTTTTTTTTTGTAGTGACAGGGTCTTGCCAAGTTGCCCAAGTTGGTTTCAAGCTCGTGGGCTCAAATGATCCCCCTGCACTGGCCTCCCAAAGTGCTGAGATTACAGGCATGAGCCATTGCAGCCAGCCCAGCTGTTCTTTTTGCTGGTAAGATCATTTTATGTGGGCAAGATGTATGTGGATGATCACTTTGGCCCAATATCCATCTTTGTTTTTAGTTAAAAAATTATTTGCCTTTTTAAAATTATGACATAATTGACAGCAAAGTACCCAGATATTACATGCGCATGTTGGTAAATTTTTACACACATATACACCCATATAACCAACCATTCAGATTAAGATACAGGGCATTTTCAACATCCCCAAATCCTCTCTGGTGCCTACTCCCAGTGAACACTTGCCGCTCAAGAGGTAACCCCCTCCTGATTCCTTGCACCATAAACTAGTTTTTCTCATTCTTGAAGTTCATGTAAATGACATCATGCATTATGTAGTTTTTAAATATCTGGCTTTCACTCATCATTACCTGTGAGATTTATCCACGTTGTTGTGTATAAGAGTATAATTCATTTGTTTTCATTCCTAGGTAGTATTCCTAGCACAAACTTTCAATAGTTTTAACTTTTTTTTTTTTTTTTTTTTTTTTGAGATGGAGTCTCGCTCTGTCGCCCAGGCTGGAGTGCAGTGGCGCGAACTCAGCTCACTGCAAGCTCCGCCTCCCAGGTTCACGCCAGTCTCCTCTCTCAGCCTTCTGAGTAAGTGGGACTACAGGCGCCCGCCACAATGTCCGGCTAATTTTTGTATTTTTAGGAGGGACGGGGTTTCACCATGTTAGCCAGGATGGTCTCGATCTCCTGACCTCGTGATCCACCCGCCTCGGCCTCCCAAAGTGCTGGGATTACAGGCGTGAGCCACCGCACCCAGCCAGTTCTAACTTATTAAAACTTTTTTATGCTTCTCATGCCTGCTTTTGTCTCTCAACTCTGAAACTGTGGATCCCACTGGCCACATACTCAGTCCCATAATGCTCTGTTTCTCCTTGGCCCTGACCTGTCCTCTACCACTTCACCTCCAACATCTGCCATGCCCTTCAGAATCCCATCTGTAAGGCAGTGGCTTACAGATGCAAGCACTTCTGGAGGCCAAGGCAGGCAAATCACTTGAGCTCAGGAGTTTCAGACCAGCCTGGCCAAATGGTGAAACTCTGTTGCTCCAACAAATTAGCCAGGCCTGGTGATACATGCCTGCAGTCCCAGCTACTCGGGAGGTTGAGGTCAAAAAAAAAAAAAAAGAATCCCCTCTGCAAAATTAACCAACTTCCTCATATTTTCAACATTTCTTTTAAAACTTTCTGTCACCACCAACCTTAACTGAAACCTGAATGACACCTGTTATGGAATGAATGTTTGTCTCCCTTGAATGCATATGTTGAAATCCTAACCCCCTAATTAACTGTATTTGGAGATAAAGGCTATGAGGAGGCCGGGCGTGGTGGCTCACACCTATAATCCCAACACTTTGGGAGGCTGAGGCGGGCAGATCACGAGGTCAGGAGATTGAGACCATCCTGGCTAACACAGTGAAACCCTGTCTCTACTATAAATACAAAAAATTAGCCGGGCGTGGTGGCGGGCACCTGTAGTTCCAGCTACTTAGGAGGCTGAGGCAGGAGAATCACTTGAACCTGGGAGGCGGAGGTTGCAGTGAGCCGAGATCACGCCACTGCACTCCAGCCTGGTGACAGAGCGAGACTGTCTCAAAAAAAAAAAAAAAAAAAAAAAAAAAAAAAAAAAAAAGGCTATGAGGAGGTGATAAAGGCTGAAATGATAAAGGTCATAAGGGTGGATCCCTATCCGATAGGGCTAGTGCCCTTATGTGAAGAGGAAGGGACACTAAAACTCTGAATCTCCACTCTGTGAGGACACAATGAGAAAGTGACCATGTGCAAGCCAGGAAGACAGCCCTCACCAGGACCCAAATCAACTGGTACCTTGATCTTCGACTTCCCAGCCTCCAGAACTCTGAGAAAATAAATTTCTGTTGTTGAAGCCACCCAGTCTATGGCGTTTTGTGATGGTAACCTGAGCCAACTAAGACAACATCCAAGGATGCCTTTTTGCCTAAGGCATTCTCTAGCAGTTACTGTTTATTCTCTTTCACTTTGCTACAAATAAATATCTTGGATTTTATTTTGCCCTCCTTTCAAGATAAGTTACTTTGTTACTGTTTCATGAATGCTGGCAGAAGACAGGAGATTCCTAGATTAGAGACAAAGCAAAGCATATTAACACAGCATAGCAAGTAGCAAAAGCATCCTGTTTGCATCAGCTCCCCTTGTTCCCTAAGTTCCACAAGGAAAATGGGAAGGAGCCTTATGGATTCTGTGCATGCACTGGGTTTGTGTCCCACGTGAGCAACATTGAGCCTGGGGAACCCCCTCTTTCATAGACAGCAGTAAGCAAGTCTGCTCTTTGTCCTGGAGAGAGATATTACCTCATTCCTCAAGGTGGCTTACTGCAATGCACGACCCTGAGAAACAGCCCAGGAAAGAGGGGTCAGGGCTTTGTAGTCTTGGCATACTCAGTAAAAATGTGCTGGGACGTTCAGGGCCTCTGACAGCTTTCCTCTCCCAATAATTGACCTTACACATTCTTGGCCAAAGTGGAATATTCCCATGAGTATACCACTCCATCTGCCACTCCAATCAATCTGATCACCCTAGACTGGGACCAAATTTGCTCAATTTGTCTCATACAGAATTTACTACCAATAGAACCTCAAGCAAGATGAGGCCAACCAACAGTATTGGCTTCAACAATGCCACTCGGCGTCTCAGACTCAGTCACCTGTGAATAAGTCTCAAGGGGATCAGTAGGCCTTAGTAGGCCAGGATACAGTCTAAGGCCAGGTCATTATCCATTACGACCTGCATAAGTGAGTTGTAGACTAATCTACTGGTCCTCAATGTCATCTCCAGTAATTATATGAAGTGATAGATGGGCCAAAAGCAACCCTCATCCCTAATGGAGAGACATCATATGGCCCACACACAAACATACACCCAAAAGGTTACGTGTTACCTGAATTCAGAATTTGTTGTTGATTCTGATTTGGATTATCATTACACTGGTTTGGTTTAGCCACATGGATGGTGTCACCTAACGCTTGCATCCTCAGACACCATACATGAACCAAAGCCACGTGGGTGACAGGAAAAGTGCCTGTGTTTGTACCAATCAGACAAACAAGGTTGTGCTGGATGGGTGTTTGTGCATGTATGGGGTAAGGGGAGGTTCCATATTTGGGAGCTGCCATTGATGGCTGGCAAAGGCCACAACTGAATAGTCAGGACTGGCCACCTCCTTATGAATTCCCCTGTTTTCATAGCATGCAGGCAGCATGATAAATCCAGAAAGGGTAAGACTGTCAGCTGCAGCTGCTGCTCAACTCAGATGAACGAGATGATGGTTTTTCTAGGTTTCAATGCTGGATCTAGGGGACAAAGAGCACACTGATCATTCTCCACTGTTTGCACCTGGTGGCATCTAAGGTGTCTTCTTGCAGGCTTCCTGGCTATGAAAGCAGCATATCTCATTCCAGTAGCCATAACTTCATCATTTCTCCGATCTTTCCCTACTCATACCCAGATCTTTTGTCTGCTAGGGCGAGGCGTGAGTGAGACAAGGACATTTTTACAAAATTTACAGACATCCATTGTATCTCGCACCTTGGCCTATGTGAGCCAGTGTGAGAGAACTTGGCAAGGAATGTACTCAACAAATGTACTCAATTTGGCAGGCAATTGTATTCAATGAGTACACTGATCTGGGATCAGGTTAATCTGTTAAGAGAATCCAAGTGGCTAAACCAGAATTAGAAATAAGTTTGAATCCCCTAAGTCCCTTTTGCCGGGCTGACACCTGGAGGGTGCACCAAGCAGGCTGGTGTGGGGTTGCTGTTGGGTTAGGGGTGGGAGAGGAAAGAAAAAAGAAGCACCATGCTCCCAACTTTTCAGAATAGATCTGTATAACCCTCCACCTGTTTTCATCCTGATCAGTACCCAGGAAGTGGCTGAAAGGAGATGATCTTTGGAGATAGCTGCATTCAGTGATCATACTGCCTCGCTGAAGTATGTGGCCCAGAAGGAGTTGATGGAGGTAGTCAGAAGCTTTGGAGGAGGCCATTCCAGTGCTCAATAATGCCAGATACTAGCAGATGGTAGGGAGCCTGGCATGTCCATTGAATACTTTGACTACTGGCCCATTGTTGGGCGGCTTTTGCGATAAAAGGTGCATCACTGTCAGACTGTAGGTGGTCTGAGAATCCAAAAACTTAACATGACTTAGTTTCAGGGGCCAAAATAGTGTGACTGGGGCCACAGACTCTATTCAGACTAGAACAGACAAGAACAGCAACATTGTAACCTGAAAACGTTCTGACAGAAGTGAGGCACCAATGACACAGCCTGGGGAGGGGGTCAGCTATCTGATATCTGGACAATCATCCAGGAGCAACTGGGGGCAATACTCTGTGTGCAATGCGGCCTCCTTCCCTGCAAGACAAATGGCTCAAATTTTGGGAGGCACCACAGCTGCGGTATGTAGTGGTGTCTTCTGCATCAGAAACACATAGTTGTTTTGTTGTTGTTGTTGTTGTTTTTTGAGACAGAGTCTCACTGTGCAGTGATGCGATCTCGGCTCACTGCAACTTCTGCCCCCCAGGTTCAAGCGAATCTCCTGCCTCAGCCTCCCAAGTAGGTGGGATTACAGGCGCCTGCCACCACACCTGGCTACTTTTTGTAGTTTTAGTAGAGATGGGGTTTCACCATGTTGGCCAGGCTGGTCTCAAACTCCTGACGTCAAGTGATCCGCCTATCTTGGCCTCCCAAAGTACTAGGATTACAGGTGTGAGTCACTGCGCCTGGCCTGAAACAGTTTTTGACTTTGTGCTCAGTCCACGATGGTGAATGTGTTGTTATGTCTTGTTCGATGACGGATCTAGGTGGTGATGGTGGTGGTATGGGCAGTGAAGTCTGGATCAGCAGCTTGACTACAGTTTGTCTCATTAGAGAAGGGCCCTTACCATGGGCATCTCTGTGAGTAACTTGGCAGCTGAAATTATTTCCACAATATGCAGCTGCAATAGGGAATGTCTTTAATCTTCCAGTCTTGTGGGCAAGATAGCTAGGCCATTGGCAACCACACAAAAGGCAGTAAAAATGTAGAAGGGCTCATCACGGGGAGTATTGGCCAGAACTATCAGTACTCCCTTGAGCTCTGTCCATTGAGTGGAGCAGTCATGCTTGCTTTTTTTAAAAATTATTATTTATTATTATTTTTTAAAATTTGAGATGGAGTCTCGCTCTGTTGCCTAGACTGGAGTGCAATGGCGCGATCTCGGCTCACTGCAACCTTCGCCTCCTGAGTTCAAGCAATTCTCTTCCCCTAGCCTCCCAAGTAGCTGGGATTACAGATGCACGCCACCACGCCCGGCTAATTTTTGTATTTTTAGTAGAGACGGGGTTTCACCACGTTGACCAGGCTGATCTGGAACTCCTGACCTCAAGTGATCCACCCGCCTCGGCCTCCCAAAGTGCTGGGATTACAGGCACGAGCCACCACGCCCAGCCCATGCCTGTTTTTGGTTCTGCATAGCTGGTGCTGAGGTTGAACGTGGACACTATAAGGTGTCAGCCTAGCCAAACCATCATTGTACCAGGCCAGGTGCCTAGGGAACCCTCTGTGACTTGAGGGCCCCATTGAGCCAGCAGCTTTGCTTCAAGTGGGGAAGTAAGGAAAAGATTTCCCCTGAAGGGATTTTTGCTGCCACTTTTTCATGTAAAACCCAGCTAATATTAGGACCAGGCCAGCTGTGTTCCTGAATACAGTTATTTCCATTGGATTAATAATGCCTTTTGTGCCCCTCCCTTAATAGCCACCAAATCCAAGTTGACCCATCCCAAAATGGGAGTGTCAGTTTGGAGAGTCACAGGACCTTTTTGGGTCAGTAACAAGTTAGTGGGTACCTTTTTAAAAAGGGGATGGGGGCCTGGCATGGTGTTTCATGCCTGTAATCCCAGCACTTTGAGAGGCCGAGGAGGGCAGGTCGCTTGAGGTCAGGAGTTCAAGATCAGCCTGGCCAACATGGTGAAACTCTGTCTCTACTTAAAAACAACCACCAAACAAAAAAGCCAGGTGTGGTTGTGCATGCCTGTAGTCCCAGTTACTCGGGAAGCTGAGGCAAGAGAATAGCTTGAACCTGGGAGGTGGAGGTTGCAATGAGCTGAGATCATGCCACTGCACTCCAGCCTGGCAGCCGGGGAGACAGAGCAAGACTCTGTCTTAATAAAATAAAATAAAATAAAATAAAATAAAATAAAATAAAATAAAATAAAATAGGGGATGGGGCCGGATGTGGTGGCTCAGGCCTGTAGTCCCAGGGCTTTGGGATTATGGAGGGAGGATCACTTGAAGCCAGGAGTTCAAGACCAGCCTTGGGAACAAAGCAAGATCTCATCTCTACAAAAATGTATTTTTAAAATTAGCTGGCATGGTATGTGGTGGCAGGCACCAAGCTACTCAGGAGGCTGAGTGGGGAGGATTGCTTGAGCCCAGGAGTTCCAGGCTGCAATGAGCTGTGATTGTGCCACTGCATTCCAGCCTGGGCGACAGAGAGAGACTGTCTCAAACAAAAAAGGGGGATGGGGGAGGGATGGGGCCAGGTGTGGTGGGATGGAAGGATCACCTGAGGGCAAGGAGTTTAAGACCAGCCTGAGAGACCACGTCTATAAAAAATTTTGTAAAATTAGCCGGGCATGGTAGCTCACAGTTGTCGTTCCAGCTGCTCAGGACAGTGAGGTGAGAGGATGGCTTGAGCCCAGGAATTCAAGACTGCAGGGGGCTCTGATGGTGTCACTGCACTCTAGCCTGGGTGACAGATCAGCAACCACTCTCTAAACAATTTTTTTTTTTTTTAGACCGAGTCTCGCTGTCACCCAGGCTGGAACGCAGTGACGTGATCTCAGCTCACCACAACCTCCGCCTCCTGGGCTCAAGCAATTCTCCTATCTCAGCCTCCGGAGTAGCTGAGACTACAGGCGCATGCCATCATGCCCGGCTAATTTTTGTATTTTTAGTAGAGACAGGGTTTCACCATATTGGTCAGGCTGGTCTTGAACTCCTGACCTCAGGTGAACCACCTGCCTCGGCCTCCCAAAGTGCTGGGATTACAGGCGTGAGCCACTGCACCTGGCCTCTAAACAATTTTTTTTAAGCGATGTGCTTGGTGAGTGTGTCAGGCAGGTGGTGCTATTGTGCTTGAGAACAGCCTCTGAGTAATCTGGCCGCCTTTGAGACTAATGTTCAGATTTCCCTTTTCCTTCCTGATTTTTTTTTTTTTTTTTTTTTCAGATGGAGTCTTGCTCTGTCGCCCAGGCTGGAATGCAGTGGCACGATCTCGGCTCACTACAACCTCTTCCTCCTGGGTTGAAGCGATTCTTCTACCTCAGCCTCCTGAGTAGCTGGGATCACAGGCGCCCGCCACCACGGCCGGCTACTTTTTGTATTTTTAGTAGAGACCAGGTTTCACCATGTTGGCCAGGCTGGTCTCAAACACCTGACCTCGTCATCTCCCAGCCTCAGCCTCCCAAAGTGCTGGGATTACAGGCATGAGCCACTGCACCTGGCCTCCCTCTTGAAAGTCTAAACTGTTTCTCCTGGACCATCTAAGAGGGTTCAGGAACCACCTTTCCACATGCGGCAGTCTCTGAAAGGGCTAATCCCATCTGACACTTATGGGCATTGGCAGTACAGGCCGGTATGAGCATCAATACCAGTAATACATTTGCAGTGAAAGCCACTGAATTGGCCCAAGGGCCCCACATGGAGCGTTACTTAATTTGCCTTCTTCCACTGCAAACTTTGCTCAAAGCCTATCAGTTGAACTTGGGGGATTTTTTACCTTCTGGGAAAACAAACCAAGGTGTTTAGTGTGTGCACATCAGGAGCAAAAGCGACAGCTGCCAGGAGCTCAGGCTAGCTCACAGGGTGCAGCTAGGAGGCTTTTATTTCTCCCTGGCCCCTGGCTTCAGGGTTGGCATTGCTGCTGCTTCCTCTGTGTAGCTCCAGTGTCCATCCAGAGAGTTCCCAAGCCCCGAGGCCCCTTTCATTTTGTCCCCAGTCCACACTGCAGTCCTGGGGTGGTGCCTTCAGCCATCTCTGCACCCATCCACGGAACTAGGTAAGATAGTGAATTGGGCACTTGGGCCCAACAGAGATATACAAGTTTTGAGGACTTTGCCTCCGTGAAGTTCCCCAGCATACTCAGCTTTTTCATTACAACAGCCGAGCCAGACACAGTGGCTCACGCCTGTAATCCCAGCACTTTGGGAGGCCAAGGCAGGTGGATCGCTGGAGCCCAGGAGTTCAAGACCAGCCTGAGCAACATGGCGAAACCCCGGCTCTACAAAAAATAAGCCAGGTGTGGTGGTGTGCACCTGTGGTTCCAGCTATTAGCGAGGCTGAAGTGGGAGGATCACCTGAGCTCAAGAGGTCGAGGCTGCAATGAGCCGTGATCATGCCACTGCACTCCAGCCTGGGTGACAGAGCAAGACCCTATCTCAATAAATAAATTAATAAATCAAATAAAAGCAGCCGAAGGTGGAGTAGAGTGGGAATAGAGGGATTGGGGAACACAAGGGAGAGAGCGAGCCTGTGCCAGTGAGCAAGGCTTCCAGTGGCCACCTGTGGGGCTTAGCCAAATACCTTGTAGTGTTTTGGGGTCACTGTGAAGCTCTGTATCAAACATGATGGCTGATACCATGTATTTCAGCTTTGGGGATTCTT
Organism: Pan troglodytes; assembly: GCF_028858775.2. Lineage (NCBI taxonomy): Eukaryota > Metazoa > Chordata > Mammalia > Primates > Hominidae > Pan > Pan troglodytes. The sequence continues at coordinate 9,305,497 of NC_072419.2, read as the reverse complement.
TGACTCAGCAGCCACATCCATGTTGCCTTTTGAGTGCAGCTGTGGGGCCTGCTGCCCCCTTGTCATAACATCCCTTCCTCCTCCTGAGCAAGAAACGAAGCACCGTTTGAGTGGCTTGTTTCAACCCTACCTCTCATTGCTTAAACTCATTAAGGTAGGACAGTGTGAGCTCCTTATCCTATCCACCCTACCCCTGCCACCCACCATTTGGGTGAGAGGATCCACTAACATATGCCAAGGAGTCTTTTCATATCCCCTAATCTGGTCCATAAGGTCCTTATCCTTCCTCTTCCAGAAAGTCATGTTTATCAGCAGCCTGTCCTCATTGCCAAAACTGTCAGGGCCTGGCATTTGAATTTTCCCTGCTGATGTGTGAATAATTCGCCTCTTACTGTTTCATGCATGCTGGCAAAGATGAGACTCCCGAGTCAGAGACAAAGGACTTTATTAAGGCACAGCAAGCAGCCTAGGCAGCATGTTTATATTGACTCCCTTGTCCCCCTGTCCCCTTGTCCTCCAGGGGGCAATGTGGAGGGCCCTGGTGGATGCTGTGGGTTTGTGTGGCATCTAGGGGAACACTGAGCTTGGGGAACCCACCCCTTTCACATCAGGGAATAAGCAAGTCTGCTCTTTAGGAAGATAGTTCCTCATTCCTCAAGGTTGCTCCCTGCAAACACAAGCAATAATATACTTTAAGAATAAATACAGACTGGACGTGATGGCTCATGCCTGTAATCCTAGCACTTTGGGAGGCTGAGGTGGGTGGATCACTTGAGGTCAGGAGTTCAAGACCAGCCTGGCCAACATGGTGAAACTTCATCTCTACTAAAAATACAAAATTTAGCCAGGTGTGGTGGTGCATGCCCATAATCCCAGCTACTTGGGAGGCTGAGGCAGGAGAATTGCTTGAACCTGGGAGGCAGAGGTTGCAGTGAGCTGAGATCGTGCCACTGCACTCCAGCCTGGGTGACAGAGTGAGACTCTGTCTCAAAAGAAAAAAAAAAGCAGAAATGCATAATATGATGTCTCGTAGTAACTGGTATAATTGAGAAAATAAAGCTGGGTCAAGGTGATAGGTATCAGCAGTTTCACTTGGCTTGACCTAATATATATGTGGGAATTTGGTATTTGACAGAATACTTCGGTAGAATTACTTATCTGGAAGAAAAAATAATGAATGATACTGGGCAATTAGCCTTGGAAAAATCATAAAGTTAGGTCTTTATCATTTATCTTTTGTAAAACTAAACTTCAGATAAACTAATCACTGAAACCACATAAATACACCACACTAGGAGAGCATTAGAAAAAATATTGGAGAATATGCTTATCATCTTGAGGTAGACGAAGTCTTGTGAAAAAATTTAGAGCCTAGAAGGAAAGGACCAGCACACTTCTGTTTCACATGGGAGGTAAGCAGAAATGGTGTGTGCAACTTCTGGGAAGTGCCAGTAAAGGTCTGTGGGCCTCTGCTCTTCTATTTCTCTGTCCTTCTTCCTGCCATTGGAATGCTGGAGCTGGAATAACCATCTTGGATCTTGAATGACCTTGGGAATGAAGGCCATGGGAGGTGGGCCAGCAAGATCATGAGTCTGTGCCTTGACACCATGCAGGCCCTTCCAGCCCTGGACCATTGATCACTGATTTTTTTTTTTTTTATTTTTGTAGAAGTAGAGGGTTCATTATGTTGCCCAGGTTGGTCTTGACCTCCTGGCTTCCTCTTGCCTCAGCCTCCCAAAGTTCTGAGATTACAAAAATGAGCCACTGCACTCAGCCTGCTGAACTTTTATGTGAGCAATAAATAAACTCCTCTCTTGTTTAGGCTTGGTATGTTGTATGTTGTCACTTGCAACTGAATATAATCCTCACTTATACACCTGCCCAGCCCTAGATGAAGGATCATGATTGGTGGAACCCAGTGGTTCTCAACTCTGGTCAGTTTTTAGAGTCATCCATGGAGCTTTTCAAAACAGCAGTGAATAGGCCCCATCCCAGACCAATTATATCAAAACCTCTGGAGGTGAAGCCCAGATAGGTATTTTTTAGAGCTCCCAGGTGATTGTAATGTGCAGCTAGGATGTGAAGTATTCGTTTAAGCCAATCAGGGAAATCTATTCCTCTCTTTCCTAGACTTCCTTGCAGTAGGAGCGGTCATGGATTTGGTTCTGGCCTGTGAGTCCTAAGAAACCTTCTGGGAATGTTTTTACATTTCTGATAAGAAGAAGTGGTTGTGGCTGGGACTGTTATTTCTTCTTTTCCATCTCTGAATGCAGAAGTGATGTCCAGAGCAACAGCAGTCATATTGTGACTATGAAGCACCAAGGATGAGGACATCAGACAACACACTAAGGCTGGCAGAGCAGAAGGGAAGACAGCCTGGATCCCTGGGGCATCACCAAGCAGCTCAACCATTCTCAGTAACTCCTTACCTTCAGAGGTGAGGGGGGAAAAACAACCCATATTTGTTTAATGAGTTTTCTGTTTATTGCAGAACATATTCATAACCGAAACATACACATGGTACAGGTGCTTTGTGGGCTCTTTGTGACATTCATCGTGTGTACAAAGAAAGATGTACAGTAAACTTGTCCAGCCCACGGCCCAGGACGGCTTTGAATGCAGCCCAACACGAATCCGTAAAACTTTTGTAAAATACATGAGCTTTTTTTCCTTTTTTTTTTTTTTTAGATCATCGACTACCATTAGTGTTAGTGTATTTTATGTGTGGCCCAAGACAATTCGTCTTCCAATATGGGCCCAGGGAAGCTGAAAGATTGGACAACCTGATATAAAGATATGTACACAGCAATGTTGCTGATAATGGCCCAAACTAGAAACCACACTATCATCAATTTAAGAAAGGCTCAGGCCGGGCTCGGTGGCTCATGCTTGTAATTCCAGCACTTTGGGAGGTTGAGGCGGGTGGCTCACCTGAGGTCAGGAGTTTGAGACCAGCCTGGCCAACATGGTGAAACCCTGTCTCTACTAAAAGTACAAAAAATTATCTGGGCGTGAGGCAAGAGAATCACTTGAACCCGGGAGGTGGAGCTTGCAGTGAGCCAATTTTGTGCCATTGCACTCCAGCCTGAGTGACAGAGTAAGACTCCGTCTCAAAAAAAGAGGCTCAATAAATTTAGTAAATTCATATTACGGAATAAAACAATGAGGCTGCTCATTCTCTAAGATATGGTGTCTTAGATCTCTAAGACATCTGAGATACAGTGTTGAGTGAAGAAGGTAAATTATAAAACAGTAAGTATATAGAGTATGAAACCATTTATTCCGACGCACACACTCATACACCAAAAACAATACTATATATTCTGTGTGTGTGTGTGTGTGTGTGTGTGTGTGTGTGTGTGTGTGTAAGAAAAGGGTTTTAAAGCGGACAACTAACTGATTCTGAGGTTAGGGCAAAAAGATTGGGGCTGTGGTTGGTATGGTAAGAAAAAAATATATTTTAAAAATATATATTTTTAAAAGAGGGTTATCTAATTAAAAGTACTAAAGCAAAATTTTATATTAAAACTAATGGAAAAAAAGAAGTGTTGCCTTTTAGGGGCTCTTTCTGGTAACTGATATCACCTCTCTCATTCTCTGCCATCTCTCATCTCCTGGTCTCTCTTGCTTATCAAGAGAAGACTATGTCACTTGGATCCCAGCTTTTCCCTGCCTCAGCTGAGGCCACTATCCTCGTTGACTCCCATGGTGACATGGATGCCTCATCAATATTGTGGGTTTGAGTCCTCATCTGCAGGGTCCTTGAGATCTCCTTGGCATCCACTCCCATTTCCTATCTGGGACTTCATTATCACCAGCATCTACTCCACCTCCAAAACCACTGGTGGAAGCAGCGTCCTCTCTTCCCATCTTACTTGCTCAACAACTCCCACAAGTACTACTCTTTGAATATTTTGGGGGGGGGGTCTTTGATTCTTTCCTCAGCTGCCTGTTGATTAGATCTCTTCTGTCTTCACTTGCCTCCTGATCCCATTTTGCCAACACTCTCAACTCCCTTGTACCACTCTCTAGCAAAATATCACTTTTGGATGAACTCACTTTTGGTTTGCTCTCACCGTGAAATCACACACAATTGCACCACAATAAACTTCACAGTCACCAACCTCAACAGGGTGCTTAGTATTGCTCACAAAACTCTCTCTGTTTCTCTCGGACCTTGAACATGCACCAGTCCTACTTACTCACCAATCCTCACTATAACTCATCTCCTCAAATATATCTGCCCACCTCACTGTTCGTCAGCACGCTATGTTCACTGTCACCTCCGCAAGGTAGTGTCTGCCTTGGCCAGGTCCTCTTGGCAAGCTGGTGTATCCATTCCCCCAGTTGCTTCAGGTATTTGCCACTAACGGCTCAAAGCTTCCTCCTTCTCTGAAGGATTGGCCCTGGCCTATGCCATGCAGGGGCAAAGCAGGGTTGTTAAGCCTTGTCTCAAATCATGACAACCTTGAGTTGTCACTAATGCTCCAGAGCTCCCCAGGAGATGGGGCTGAGGTGGACTCTGGCTGAGGCCACATCTCGCTGAGCTCCTTCCCCTCCACATTCTGCTCATTCACCTTCTGATGTGTTTCTCCTGAGAGCACTCCTTCAACAGGTCAATTGCATAGAATCCCTGTCTTGGGCTCTGCTTCTAGGGCAGTTGATCTGAAACAGTAGCTTTGCTTACATTTCCATTTTCCCTGAGTGTAATCACTTCTCCTCTGTAATTCTGTTTATCCGTTCAATCACAGATCAAATTCTCCCAAGAAGCTTTTTCATACTTTAATTTTCAAGGAATTGTCATTGGTTATATTACTCTTTTGATTGTTCATGGTTTCAGAAAAAGATCCAGTAGGCCTACTACACCAGAAATTCTGAAACTTTTGTGTGCAGTGGACCTGTTTGGAAGGCTGGTGAAGCCTGTGGAACCTTTCTTAGAAGAGGCTTTTAGGCCGAGTGCAGTGGCTCAAGCCTGTAATCCCAGCACTTTGGGAGGCCGAGGCGGGTGGATCACGAGGTCAAGAGATCGAGACTATCCTGGCTAACACGGTGAAACCCTGTCTCTACTAAAAATACAAAAAGATTAGCTGGGCGTGGTGGCGGGCGCCTGTAGTCCCAGCTACTCCGGAGGCTGAGGCAGGAGAATGGTGCGAACCCGGGAGGCGGAGCTTGCACTCAGCTGAGATCGCCCACTGCTCTTCAGCCTGGGCAACAGAGCGACTCTGTCTCCAAAAAAAAAAAAAAAAAAGAGACTTTTAAGTATATAAAATAAATAGAATTACAAGACAAATACGATTAAGACAAGCCTGGGCGACATAGCAAGACCTCATGTCTACAAAATATTTAAAAATTAGCTAGGCATGGTGGCGCATGCCTGTAGTCCCAGCTACTTGGGAGGCTGAGGTGGGAGGATCACCTGAGCCCAGGAGTTTGAGGTTACAGTGAGCCGTGATCACACCCTAGCCTGGGGAACAGACTGAAACCATCTCTCTAAAAAGAGAAAAGGAATAAAAGCTACCTTGTAACATACTACTATGTTTGCTGCTTTATTAATTCATTAAATAACACAATCTAGCATTGGGTCAAATAATGTAAAAATAGGGATTAAAGTAAGTGATATTTTAAGAGATCTACTACAACTAAAATGTGGTATGAAAATATCTATACTTTTTATGATTGACAAAGTCAACAGTACTACAGGCAGCACTGTAATCTGTGACCTGCATTCATAATGAAAGGAAATGCTAAACTTCAGTTAGAGGTTAGTGAGAATAAAGATGTGATTTTTGGTTTTTCCCCATCCAGGTTCACAGTGCTGATTCCTATTCATGGGCACCTAGGGGGTTCTGTAGATCCCAAGTCAGGACTCCTGTGCTGGAGGATTTGCAGGCCTGGGAAGCAGACATTCAAGTCACTCAGCTTCACACTGAACACTCAAGTGTAGGCAGCTTATCCATCATTATAGCCTCTTGTGTTAAGCAGAGGAGACTCCACAACAGTTAGAAGAGAACAAGATGGTATAACCTCCCTCCCATCCCCCAGGAGATTGGTTAAGAAACTTTTCAAAGGTCCTGACAGGATTTCTCCATTATCAGGCAGTATTGGTCAAAGATGCCCTCATGGGGACTTGAAGGCCAGGAGAGCTTGCTGAGTTCATGGGGAGAACACAGTGGCCTTCAGACAATAATGGTCTCATCTCCTTGGCCTGTGTCCACTGGTAGCCTCCATCAGTTCCTTTCACCCTGGTGATGGCCACTTAGTGTTTTATCAGTTAGCAGATATTTTTTGAGTGTTAGGTGGGGAAAAAGTCTGTGCAGAATTTAGGGATGGAAATGATGTAGTCACCCTCAAGAAAATTAGATTATTATCAGAGATTGGATTAAGATGGTACATCTCTCTTCTTTCTTATCCTACATTTCCTGACGTAACAGAAAATGTAGTTTTTTAAAAAGAGTAAATTTGGCGGGGTGCGGTGGCTCATGCCTGTAATCCCAGCACTTTGGGAGGCTGAGGTTGGCAGATCACCTAAGGTCAGGAGTTCAAGACCAGCCTGGCCAACATGGTGAAACCCTGTCTCTAATAAAAATACAAAAATTAGCCGGGTGTGGTGGCGCGTGCCTGTAATCCCAGCTACCAGGGAGGCGGAGGCAGGAAAATCGCTTGAACCTGGGAGGCAGAGGTTATAAATCTTCCATTTTTTTCTTAGTCAGAAGGATAAATATTTGGAGAAGAAAAATAGTGACGAATATTAATAGTGATGTGGAAGCTGGGACGAGGGAGTCTATGGGAGCAAGACGGTGGTGCTCTCTGGTTTTGGTTGGTTTCATGGGATATATGAATGGAAATAGAGGAGTGTGTTATACTAATATTATATTAGCTATAATAACAGCTCTATATTTACCCAGTACTTTTCATTTGTTCAAAACTCTTACACATTACCTAGTTTAATCTTCTCATCCTACTACTATATAGGAGAATGTCTCACCTAAAGGATTGCAGAGGAGGCACAAAGCCTATGCATATTCCCCAAGAATAGAAGCACTGGGAATGCCTTTGCGTTGCCACCTTTTTGGCTGGTTGAGGTATATACGAAGGAGGAACTTATCACAGAGAACCTAGCTAGTGGTTCTTAAATTTCAGTGTGTATTAACGGGGAGCCTGTTAGAGATATATTTTCTGGGCCCCCATCACTGAGATTTGGATTCAGCAAATGAAGTATGACTCACAAGTCTGCACTTTTAACAAGAGCTCTGGTCCATCTGGATAGGTGATCCAAAACCATACTTCCATAAGAGTGGGTGAGGCAAATCTTCCTGTACCAGTTTGTCTTTAGGTGTGTCAATTGTACACACCTAAAATCGTGACTGGAGGCCGGGCTTGGTGGCTCACGCCTGTAATCCCAGCACTTTGGGAGGCCGAGGCGGGCGGATCACGACGTCAGGAGATCGAGACCACGGTGAAACCCCGTCTCCACTAAAAATACAAAAAAAAAAAAAAAAAAAAAAAAAAATTAGCCAGGTGTGATTGCGGGCGCTACTCGAGAGGCTGAGGCAGGAGAATGGCATGAACCCAGGAGGCGGAGCTTGCAGTGAGCCGAGATCGCACCACTGCACTCCAGCCTGGGCGACAGAGCGAGACTCTGTCTCAAAAAAAAAAAAAAAAAAATCGTGACTGGAATTGTCTTGAGACAGGTCTCGCCCCGTCTCCCAGGCTGGAGTGCAGTGGTGCCATCACGGCTCACTACGGCTTCCACCTCCCGGGCTTAAGTGATCCTCCCACCTCAGCCTCCTAAGTAGCTGGGACTACAGGTGTGTCACCACGCCTGGCTAATTTTTAAATTTTTTGTAGAGTCGCGGTCTCCCTATGTTGTCCAGGCTTTTTTTTAGTTTTTATGATTGTTACTTTAAGGATCAGTCTGAAATTCCCTTTAGTCACACTTACACGCTTGAACTCATTTCTGACACTAGTTATGGGCCTGTCCTGGGGAGTTCAAGTCCGGGACACACTATTAGGGAAATAACTGTCAGAGCAAAGAACAAAACCCTGTAAGAAAAAACTACGAGGCGACGGGTAATACAGAGGTCCTGGGCACTCTCGGAGACTGGCGGAGAAACCCGACACACACCTCCCATGTCTGTACTGTATTCCTCGAGAGCCTGACATACAGGTATTCAGTGAGTACTGGTTAAAAGAATAACAAACGCATTGACACAAAAATTTTAACAGCTTCCCAAGGATTTTCTCTCAATCGCTTGTTAAGCTCAGGTCCTCGTCTGATAAACATGACGCTACATTTTTCCCCCAATGTTATTTTGAAGTTTCGACGTAGATTAAATATGGCGACTGAAAACAAAGCAAGAGACAAAGTGCTTGCGCATCCCATGACCTCCCCACCGGCAAGAAAAAGGAGAAACAGGCGTGAGCCAGCAGTGCTGGTTGGCGCAGAGAGACAAATACCAGGAACTCAGTACAGGCCGGAAGTCGGGGTACGGGGCCGCGCCAGCTTCAGGCGTCACTTCCCACGCGACTTCCTGCGGGAAACATGGCGGCATTGAGCGGAGTCCGCTGGCTGACCCGAGTGAGGCCCCGGGACATGTCGGGCAGGGGCGGGCGAAGGAGCGGAGAGTTTGTCCTAGGGTTTCCTAAACAGGGCAAAGTCAACTGTAGTGTTCGGGGTCTGGATGTCTCAAATCTGACCTTACAGGCTTGTGTGTCCCTGTTGCAGGCGCTGGTCTCCGCCGGGAACCCTGGGGCATGGAGAGGTCTGAGTACCTCGGCCGCGGCGCACGCTGCATCGCGGAGCCAGGTATGCACGAATCTGGCTGGGGTCTCTCTTACGACCCTGTCCCTTCCTCGCTGCTCCCTCCCCTGGCTTTTCCCCACCCCTCCCGGGTCTCCCTACTTCTCTACTCCCAGGATCCGTGCTCCCGCCCCAGCTCTATCTTTACTTCTCCCCTCTTCCCCCAATTCAGGCCGAGGACGTGAGGGTGGAGGGCTCCTTTCCCGTGACCATGCTTCCGGGAGACGGTGTGGGGCCTGAGCTGATGCACGCCGTCAAGGAGGTGTTCAAGGTGAGTGGTCTCGGGGATCAGACAGTAGAGGACAGTAGTGTGTTGGAAAGGACTTGGCCTTGACTGTGATGTTTTGGGAACCTGTCTCTGAAGGCTGCCGCTGTCCCAGTGGAGTTCCAGGAGCACCACCTGAGTGAGGTGCAGAATATGGCATCTGAGGAGAAGCTGGAGCAGGTGCTGAGTTCCATGAAGGAGAACAAAGTGGCCATCATTGGTATGTGTGCCCTCTTGCCACTTGTCCATGTGCCATTTAAAATCAAATGACCAAATGTTTATTAAGCCCTTCTCCCCACATGCTATGCAATTATATTAACTCCAGGGCAACCACCATTGGTATTTGGACATTTGTTCCTTCCCATTGGGAGCCCAGGAGTTGAGAGATCATGTCAGCTGTCTATGCAGAAAAGTTCCAGGGGTTCTGAGTCTGTCCTGAGGCTACATCAACTGTCATCAAATCTTATTCATTGCATTTCTGGAATACCACTTTTAGCTGCCCCTTTTCTTTTTTTTATTTTCCCCTCCCTTCCTTCCTCTTTGTTTCATCTCGCTCTGTCGCCCAGGCTGGAGTGCAGTGGCGCGATCTCGGCTCACTGCAACCTCCCCGTCCCTGGTTCAAGCAATTCTCCTGCCTCAGCCTCCTGAGTAGCTGGGACTACAGGTGTGCACCACCACACCCAGCTAATTTTTGTGTTTGTTTTGTTTTAAGACAGAGTCTCGCTCTGTCGCCCAGGCTGGAGTGCAATGTTGCCATCTCAGCTCACTGCAACCTCTGCCTCCCGGGTTCAAGTGATTCTCCTGCCTCAGCCTCCTGAGTAACTGGCTGGTATTACAGGAGCGTGCCACCATGCCTGGCTAATTTTTGTATTTTTAGTAGAGATGGGGTTTCACCATGTTGGTCAGGCTGGTCTCGAACTCCTGACCTTGTGATCTGCCCGCCTTGGCCTCCCACAGTGCTGGGATTACAAGTGTGAGCCACCATGCCCAGGCTAATTTTTGTATTTTTAGTAGAGAGAGGGTTTTACCATGTTGGCCAGGCTGGTCTCGAACTCTTGACCTCAAGTGATCCACCCACCTCTGCATCCCAAAGTGCTGCGATTATAGGCGTGAGCCACCGTGCCTAGCTGCCCCTTTTCTTTTGTCTTCCGCGCTTTAATCTCCTCATTTGATTTTTTTGGCTTCTAGTTCTGCCCCTATAGTTCATCTTCCATATCTCTTCTTGAAAAGAACAGCCTGATTTTCCAGGCCCAGCCTTACCATAGGAAAGTCAGTACTTTATAAGTTGACCCTTAATTTTCTGCCTTGGTTCCACAACTCTTGTTCTGTGCTTCAATCACACTAGATTGTGTGTTAGATTCCAAATATGTACTACCTGACTTACATTGTTCCCTCCACCCAGAACGTTCTTTCTTTGATGCTACCTGTTAGAGCCCTTCTCAATCATTCACTGTATTAGTTTCCCATAGCTGCCATAACACACTACCATGAACCTGGTGGCTTATCATTAACAGAAATGTATTCTCTCACAGTGCTGGAGGCCATCAGTCTGAAATTAAGGTGTTGGCAGGGCCCTGCTCCCTCTGAAGGTTTAGGGGAGAAACCTTTCTTGCCTCTTCTGGTGGCTCTTGCTGTTTTTTGACTTGTAGATGCATCACTCCAATATCTGTGGTTTTCTTCCCTCTCTGTCTCGGTATCATTTTTCTCCTTAAATATTTAGCCCTGGATGGGACGATTTTTTCTCAAGATCCTTAACTTAATTACATCTGCAAAGCCTCTTTTCCCAAATAAGGTCACATACATAGGTTCTGGGGCTCAAGGCATGGCTGAAGTGCCAGCTCTTCTGTGCTGTATCCTGATATTACTGGAGAGGATTTCCTCTTTGTGTTGCTATGCAAGTTTCCCATGGTACTTATCATGTCTTTCATATTTTCTGTCTTTCCCAGTGTACCGTTTGCTTCTCAAGGGCAGGAGTTGTATGGTTTTAGTTGTTATCCTTATTGCCTGACATATAATTGATATTCATCAGTAGGTGTTGGGTTAAAAAATGTCAAATAAAGAGAAGGCACAGAAACATCTAAAAAGATCACAGATCTGCTAGCATTGTTTTTCAACTTGTTGTTAAACCCAGGCTCTTTTTTGATAAATAGAAAAAATCTGTTCTCCGTTTTGAAGTTTCAACATAAATTAAATATGTTGACTAAAAATAAAGCATTAAGGCCGGGGCGGGTGGATCACTTGAGGTCAGGAGTTTGAGACCAGCCTGGCCAACATGGTGAGACCCTGCCTCTACTAAAAATACAAAAAATTAGCCAGGTGTGGTGGCACATGCCTGTAATCCCAGCTACTGGGGAGGCTGAGGCAGGAGAATTGCTTGAACCTGGGAGGCAGAGGTTGCAGTGAGCCCAGATCGTGCCACTGCACTCCAGCCTGGACGACAGAGTGAGACCCTATGTCTCTCTCACACACACACACACACACACACACACACACACACACACACACAAAATGCAATAGATGAAATGTTTCTGGCTTTAACTACGTTATTCTCCTTTGTCCCTTGCCCCCAGAGACAATTTAAAAGTTTACTGATTTGGGAATGGGAGATGGGAGTCTGGGTTACATTATGTTCCTAAGGGGGTTAGACACTGGTCTGAGTTCCCTTGGGCTTGGCCTGTGGCTGACACTCCTTTTCCCACTTTGTTTTCACAGGAAAGATTCATACCCCGATGGAGTATAAGGGGGAGCTAGCCTCCTATGATATGCGGCTGAGGTAGGTGGTCTGGGTGGGGTGAATGGTTGAGAGGTGCCAGGGCACCAGGAGCAGAGCTGATGGCCCTGCCCACCCTCAGGCGTAAGTTGGACTTATTTGCCAACGTAGTCCATGTGAAGTCACTTCCTGGGTATATGACTCGGCACAACAATCTAGACCTGGTGATCATTCGAGAGCAGACAGAAGGGGAGTACAGCTCTCTGGAACATGAGGTGAGGCCCCAGAAACTGGGGGAGGGCAAGGATGAAGATGGGAGAGAGGTGGAGCTCCTTGTTTCCCTTCCCAGTGTCACCTAGCTGCTGCTTTCTTCTTACCCAGAGTGCAAGGGGTGTGATTGAGTGTTTGAAGATTGTCACACGAGCCAAGTCTCAGCGGATTGCAAAGTTCGCCTTTGACTATGCCACCAAGAAGGGGCGGAGCAAGGTCACTGCTGTCCACAAGGCCAACATCATGTGAGGGGCATGGCTTTGTGTAGGATGGGTTCCTGGGAAGGTAGCCCCTGTACTTTCTTGGCTGATTCTGTCCCCTTTGGCCCATGGACAGGAAACTTGGGGATGGGTTGTTCCTGCAGTGCTGTGAGGAAGTTGCTGAACTGTACCCCAAAATCAAATTTGAGACAATGATCATAGACAACTGCTGCATGCAGGTGAGGCCTCCCCACATCTCTACTCATGGGGCAGAGGAGGAGGGTGGGGAGTGGAATTTACTTCATGCCTGCATCTCACCCTCTAGCTGGTGCAGAATCCTTACCAGTTTGATGTGCTTGTGATGCCCAATCTCTATGGGAACATTATTGACAATCTGGCTGCTGGCCTGGTTGGGGGAGCTGGTGTGGTCCCTGGTGAGAGCTATAGTGCAGAATACGCAGTCTTTGAGACGGTGAGTGAGGCTGCTTTCTCCCTCGGCCCTTCCTCTGACCTCAAGTCCGCCATTCCTCTCCCATCCCAATATCTCCACTTCCTAAGTGATCTTGGCCTGTTCTTCGCCCACGCTGCCCACCATGCCTCTTTTCAGTGACCCTGGCCTGAGCTCCCCCTCCCATAATGTCCTTTTCCAACCTAAGCCTCTGCATACCCCTCCTGCCTCCTCCCAGTGTCTAGCCTGCCCCTCTCTCCACAGGGTGCCCGGCACCCATTTGCCCAGGCAGTGGGCAGGAATATAGCCAATCCCACGGCCATGCTGCTGTCGGCTTCCAACATGCTGCGGCATCTTAAGTAGGTCATGGGAGGCTGTGGGCAGAGGTTGGGTGTCGTGAGGAGGAGCAGGTGGGGAAATTAGCGGGAGGTGTCTTGGGGGAGTCACAGTTTCTTCCTGTCCATATCCACAGTCTTGAGTATCACTCCAGCATGATTGCAGATGCGGTGAAGAAGGTGATCAAAGTTGGCAAGGTGAGTTGAGAAGAGTAGTGCTGGCTTCAGGATTTAGAGTAGTTCTGGTGTCAGCACCTCGGCACTACTCTCTGGGGAACCTGAATGGGGGTCTCCTTTCCCCCCAGGTCCCCAGAACATCTGCTCCCTGACATCCCTGCATCCCTCTCAGGGCTGTCTTTCATCTCCCTTCTCTTGGCTGTTTCATCCTCTTGATCTCTTTTGCCTCTTAGATCCCATCTGCTGTTCCCTCTTTCCTACTCCATCCACTGCCCTTTTCATGGGCCATCTGAATGCAGAACTTGCAGCTCTCCTTGGGGGTGGAACAGCAAGGGATACAGGCAGGCTGAAGCATCAGCTTCAGCTTCACCTTCACGCCATCTCCTTTTCGCTGTGATTCTTTCCTTCCACCTGGTCTTGTCTATTTCTTCCAAGGAAGGTAGCCACATCCTGCCTCTGATCTGCATTTCCCATCATCTTTGCCTGCTCGGTAGCCACATCCTGCCTCTGATCTGCGTTTCCCATCATCTTTGCCTGCTCAGCCTCCTGTCCTGCCCTGGCTGCAGCACAGCTAATAGTGGCTTAAGAGGAGTGGCAGGTCCATGTGCTTCCCATCCTGGCTCCTCCTTCCATTCCTGTGCATTGCCTTTTTTCTGGCTGTCACGCATTCTTGGATTCCATTTCCTCAATCACATTGCCCTACCTCCCTTCATGGGCTCTCTTTTCTCCCTCCCCACGGCTGTTGCCGGTGGTGGCTGTAGGTGCGGACTCGAGACATGGGCGGCTACAGCACCACAACCGACTTCATCAAGTCTGTCATCGGTCACCTGCAGACTAAAGGGAGCTAGAGCCCTTTATTTCTTCCAACCTTGCAAGGACCACACTCCCCATACCCTTCAGTGCAGTGTACCAGGGAAGAGACCTTGTGCCTCTAAGCAGTGGACCATGGTCACCTTGCTGGGTAGAGCCTAGGTTGTCCTTGGGCCAGCTTCCTTAGGGGACAGACTGTTGGGTGGTGATGGGGATTGTTAGGATGGAGCCCAGGCCACATGGATGATGATGATTCTCCCCCACAGGTTCGAACCTCTGACATGGGTGGCTATGCTACTTGCCATGACTTCACTGAGGCTGTCATTGCTGCCTTGCCCCACCCATAGGCCCTGTCCATACCCATGTAAGGTGTTCAATAAAGAACATGAACCAACTCTTGTGAATTTATTTTTATTGGGGAACACGGCACAGGGTGGGAAATGTCACCTTGGGCTATGGTATGCCCCACCTCCCAGAGAATGTCCATTTGCATTCTAATCTTCCTGGGATGCTTTATGGAACTTTTTCTTCTTCTTGGAGGTGCTCTTGCCAGCCGCCTCTTCAGGCCCACTGCTGACCGGCTCCTCTTTGGAGAATTTCCTCTTTTTCTTGGAGCCACTTCTGTGGCCTGCCTCTTCAGGGTCATTAACTGTTTCCTCCTCGGGTGTAGACCTCTTCCTCTTGGGAATACTGGTGCTGCCAGCGGTCTCTTCAAGATCGCTACTCATCAACTCCTCCTTGGAGAAAGATTTCTTTTTCTTGGGTTTGGAGAAAGAGATAGGTGGGTCTTCCATTCCATTCTCCTGAGGAACCTCCTGGGGCTTTTGCTTTTTCTTCTTTTTGGGTTTTTCACTCGTCTCCTAAAGGGAAGGACAGGGGAACAGGCTGTGAGAACAGTGCTCATTACATCTTCAGCAATTAAGTAGCCAAGGCAGGGGAACGTGTGTCATTAACATTGCCCAGTGTTTCTGGGAAAGTTTAATTGTGTGGGTATAACTTTAGAAATCCACCCCAAAGGCTGTCCCAAATTAGAAGGAAAACATGTAATGAGCAATTACCTCAGCCCATTAAAAAAAAACCTAAAGAAACACCCACCATGCTGGTCGCAACAGAACCATCATGCCAAGTTCCAGACAGGGCCCTGAAACACTGTTTAAGAAACTGGGTGCTAAATGAAAATCTCAGGGAGAATGATTGTAGCTTAGCACACTGGGGACCTCCCTGCCCCCATCCCCACTGTGAAACACTACCACCTCCGGACACACGTCTGATAATAAGCAGAGCAGGAATTTACACTACCCCAGGTTGAGGACTCCTGGGAGGCAGCCGAGGACAGAACACACATGCCCAGGGAACGAGTGTGAGCTACAACCAGCTCTCTGGGCTCTTGAGCAAGTTCAGCACCTATCTCCTTCCTATAGAATCAAGAGGTAGTTTTAGATGTTTCAGGTCCTTGTTTCAGTCCAAAAGCCTGGACTCAAGACCACAGCTTGATGCGGCACATCCTTTGTTCTGGTGTTGAAAATCCTACAACCTAGGATCTCTGCCAGGGCCGTGCTGCCTACTGACCTCACACTCCTCTGGAGTACTACTGCTGTTTTCTGAAGACGCGAGGGCAAGTGCAGCCAGCCGTTTCTTTTCCTTCTTTAAGCGTTTCTTCTCCTGTTTCTCCAGCTTCCTAGTAATCTCAGCAGCCGCTTCCTCTGCCTGGTCAAAGAAAAGTGCTAAAAGGGCCTGAAGACTTCTGGTGCTCTGAGGACTCCTTTCTGGCTTTATTGGATCAGGCTCATTAAATCAGTTTTTTTGCCTCCATTCTACAAGGTCAGGCTCAGACAGTTCATCACCTCCAACAGCTAGCTATGCCACTCCACACCCAGCAAAGCCCAACTGACCTGAACCATTGCTTCCTTCATGACATCCAGATTCTTTCGTGGTATCTCTCCAGTCTCATAGAAGGACAGTCGCTCTTCAACTTGTTCTCGAAGCTTCTCCCCGAATACACTCGTGGGCACCTCTGGATGTGTGTGGGTGACAAAGCCTGTCAGCCCAAAGAGAGAAACTACCCCAACCCTGTGTTCCCTCTACCCTCAGCTTCACTCAGACCCAGAGTCTCAACACTCACTAGGTGAACTGCTGTTGACGAAAAATATTGCCATCATTGTGGAAGCTATGGTTGCAAGCCTCCCCACCCATCCACCCAGCCACCCAGCCCCTTCTCACACCTGCCAACGCCCCCCCACCCATACCAGAGAAACAATCGATTCGTGAGGCAATACTGCATTTGTTTGCCAGGTATCGGGAGATGCGGCCTTTGTTCTTGGCGGCTGCTCGGCCAATGAAGGTGGAGTGGAAAATGAGTCCATATTTTGGAGTGTTACCCCTTGTCTTCAGGGCTCTGAGAGAATATTCAGTGGAGAGTTTAAGATCAGAAATTTCAACCCCATTAGCCAAGGCAGCTCAGCTCCTCCCCTCCTCTCACCCCGAAGTCCTGAGTGAGCCTCAGGCCAGATTGGATCTCTACCCCAATGCATGCCAACCCATAGCCCCCAGAGGCAGAGGGAAGGCATCCAATGTCGCTGACCTGGAGACTTGGTCCCTTTGCTGGGCCCTGGGAATCACTCAGACACCAGGACTGGCCATCACCCCCATAGCAGAGGCCTGTATAGGTCAGGGAGCCCTGGTCAGCCATCACCGTGATCCCCCAACAAGCAGTGGGCACCAGAAGTGGCACCTGATTGTGGGCAGGTGCCCTCACTGGTACCTGAACAGGGCCTTTTCAGCCCCAAGGATCTGCACTGTGGATGCTGGATACTTGGCCAGGTTGGTGAGGCTGCCAGCATGTGCGATGAGACGTGCACCTACCTGGAGAGAGAGTCAAGGAAGCAGTCAGAGAAATGAACTGCTGACCTGCCAGTTGCACAACAGCCCTGCTCCCCACCTCCCCACATCAAGCACAACTAGGGAAGACATGGTGGGTCACGAAATACAGCAGTGTAGGTGCACATGGCAACAGTCCTTATTCTCCCATTTTTGAGTCCCCTGTGACGCACCGCTTCCCCAATTAGGGCTGACAGGCTGGGGGCTACTTGGCTCATCTTGGAGCGCAGGTAGGTGTGTAGGCTCTGGCGGTATTCAGATAAAGACACCACACGACTGGAGAAGCTCTCGATGTTTATCAAGTCAATGGCAGATATGTCCATGCCTAGGAAAAACCAAGTGTGAATGCAAAAGGCCAGATATTTAGAGCCCCATACCTTATGCAGGTTGCCAGGCTCTGCACTGACCCATGGAGGACCGTGAGGCATCCAGAATAGCCTTAGCCTTGGCCCCATCCATTGTCAGCTCCTCCAGCTTCTCCAGCTTGTCCTCATTCAGTTCCCTTCGGTTTCCAATAAACTGGGCAAGACGGCAGTATGTGGCATTGTCGTTGATGATCTTCACCAGCTCCGGAAAGTGATACCCGTACCACTCCCTGCAAAGAGCCACAGTCACTCCCTGGCCCAGCTGCTTCATCAAAAACCATAGAGCTACAGCCTTGCCCTCTCCACACCTACTCTGCCTGGAGGAAATGGGACAAAGACCCAAATCTTCCTCAATTCTATGTTCCCCCATTCACAATACAGACCAGGCACAGGGCCTGAGCTGAGGTGTATATGGGGTAGGTTTACTCTACCTCCTCTTTCTATACAGTCAGTGTAAGAACACAGCCTGTGGTAAGCACCAGGAGGCCTACACCCAGCCCCAGCCCACATGGTTCTACCCACAGGATGGTCAGTCCTCATCAAGACTCAAAATTAACTGAACTACAGACCAAAGGCTCCAGTATTATGGGTGGCCCCTGCACTTTACCTGACACGCATAGAGAAGGTATTGATGTCCTTATCCAGCTGGTCCAGGAGGCTAATGGACTGGATGATCATATTGTCCACCCGGTTCACATTAAACTTAACTTTGGCACGGGAATAGCTGTGTCCCAGCCCCAGCTGTGCTTTACAAGCTGACAGATCGGTCAGACCCTTTACCAGATTGTGGAAGTGCAGACGAACTCCTAAGAAGAGGGCAAGACGGTGAGCAACAAGGGGCTCTGAGCTAGCTCCCGCACCCATGGGCACCAGCCAAGCCCGAAGGCCTTCCCAGAAATCACAACAAGCAACCAAGTTTCCAGAACCTCCTCCCCCAAAATGTCCAGGATAACAGGAATATAACAGATGATGGTCTCACCTCGCAGGATCTCAGCTATGACTCCTCCAGTCTGGCAGTTGTACCCTAACTCCTCCTGTATTGCAGCACCAATCTTGGGATCCCCAACTCCCAAGAGTACTTTCTTCTTTTTGGACGGCAGGTGGGTCTCCAAGAGCAGGCGGAGGTCCTCATGAACAACCCCTCAGGGGAAAGAACACAGTTCCCACTAACAGGCTGAAGGACAATCAACTCTAACATCCCTCAGCTGACTACCCTGGTCCCACCGAGCACGCTGGGATGGCATGCCTAGATCCCTCCCCATCAGGCATTGCTCAGAGACATGGAGACATCAGTGATTGCACTCAGGGGATTGACAGATTTGATTCGCAAGTCATCACTGCAAAGCCTGGCCCAGCCATGGGAACAACTGCATTCAGGTCTGGTAGCACAAGTGGGCAATAAATAATAGCTTGTAACACACCCTCGAGTATTTCGTAGAATTTGCCTTCTGGAACCAAACCTTTTTTTCTCAGCCTGTGTTTACCCAACTGCCCTTTCCAATCGAACAGAAAGCAGAGAACCAGACACTTGATTGTGTTTAGGCAAAACCTCGGGCACAAGTAGGTGTCAAGCCGACCCCCTTTTAAGAAACCCCCCTTTGTCGGCCGGGCACCGTCGCTCGCGCCTGTAATCTCAGCACCTTGGGAGGCCGAGGCGGGCGGATCACGAGGTCAGGAGATGGAGACTAGCCTGGCCAACATGGTGAAACCCCGTCTCTACCAAAAATACAAAATTAGCCGGGTGTGGTGGCTGGCACAGGCTTGTAATCCCAGTTACTCGGGAGGCTGAGGCAGGAGAATCGCCTGAACCAGGGAGGCAGAGGTTGCGGTGAGCCCAGATCTTGCCACTGCACTCCAGCCTGGGGGACAGACTCCATCTCAAAAAAAAAAATAAAAATAAAAAATAGTTTGTCACTACAGTGCCCACAAGGAAACGTTAACACACATCCCACATCGTCTGCTTAAACAGTTTGGTCTAGCGCAGTTCCCAGACCTTGAGCTCTGTGAAGACAATTATTTCAAATTACACATTGTATGTCTCAATACTGCCTCACGCCTATCAGACTCAGAGCCAGCCAAGGACGGCAAATACTATCACAGGCTGCCCGAGAGGATTCCGAAAGGGACCACATCTCTCTGTGATACTTGGCGGTGGCCGACTTACCTTCAGACACGGCGTTGGCATTTTCCAAGGCAACCTGGGATGAGGCAAAGGGACAAAAGGCCACCAGACGAACGATGTTGTGGAATTTGCCCAGGTTGAGCACGGACTCCTCCACCTGGGGGGAGAAAGAGGCTAAGTGGTTTCCTTCCCTCCCTCCTGCTTCTGCGGCGCAGTAAAGCAGCGGTTCCCAGCCTTGGAAGCTCTTAAAATATGCTGATACCTGGGCCCCACATCCCAGCTTCTGCTTTAATCGTACGGGGGCGGCATCCGGGAGGCTTATTTCTAATTGCTAGAGCGATTCTACCCATGGGTCAAGGTAAAGACCCCCGGATCTAGAGCTTTCCAGGTCCGCCCCCCCGCCCCGAACCGCTCGGCCGGCCACGTGGGAGCGCGCTGTGCATGCTGGGACCCGCGCGACGAGGGTCTGCGGGGCCGCCAAAGGAGCCCACGGATCTCACCCACCTGCGGCTGCAGCAGACTGATCTCCTCCACTTCCTTCAGCGCCAGCAGCGCGTAGCCGACCGCGTGCTCAAACAGCACGTGCAACAGCACCTGGAACGGGAGCCGGGGCGCGAGCGTCAACGCAACCTCAGCGTCTGCCGGAACCCGTTCCCAGGGCAGGCGCAGGCGCAGGCGCAGGCCCAGGCCCAGGCCCAGGCCCAGGCTCTGTCTGCGGCCCGAACGCAGGCCGAAACCCCCACCGTCGCGTCGCCCGCGCCCCGCAACCACTCCTCACCATGGCGCCAGCTCCCGGGTTCGGCTCGCAATGCGGC
Source organism: Pan troglodytes (assembly GCF_028858775.2). Taxonomy (NCBI): domain Eukaryota; kingdom Metazoa; phylum Chordata; class Mammalia; order Primates; family Hominidae; genus Pan; species Pan troglodytes. Next base: position 9,285,303 of record NC_072419.2, on the reverse strand, counting down.
TAGCGCGCTCCGGCGCGCGGAACCAGGCTCCAGAGGCCACGCCCCCGCCCCCCCGACCAATCGGAGGCCGGGGACGACACCATCTCCGGCCTTTGGAGGGGCCGCCCAGGGTGGTATCGCCCGGAGCGCGGGCTGGGTGGCGCGGAGCGCGGGCGAGCAGGCCTTTTCTGGCCTCTGCAGCTGCGCGGGCGGGCGTGGTTGCCGGGGACGCGCGGCCCCCGATCGGGCATTGCAGGCGGCGAAACGACTTGGGAAGGCCCTTTCGGGGTAATAGTCCGGTTCCTGATGTTCTTGTCATATGAGTTACGGGCAGCAGAGCTGGGTGAAGTCGGGGCGGGAGGTCCGCGTGGGGCGCGGCGTCCATCCCAGACAGAGACCGCTGCCTAGCCGGCTTCCCGCTTCGTCCGTGGCCTCGGGCCCCAGACCCTGCGCCCCACGTCCCCGGGACCCAGGCGTTCCCGTCCCCTACTCGGGGACGAGCCTCCCCGGCGCCGGGTGGGCGGTGCATCCTTTCCTCCCACCCGTAACGGGAGCGGTGCCCGGCGCGCTCTGGCGCAGACCCTGCTGGGAATGTAGCTCGCGCAGTTTTCTTCGTACTACTAATTTATTTATTTTTTTTGTTTTTGGTTTTTTTTTTAATGACTGTAGCAGGCAGTAACGTGCGAAAGAAAGACGCTCCGGCGTCTTCCTAGGCCAGTTTCTTGTTGCTGTGCTGCACGGGACGCAGCTCCTTTCGCTGGGCCACGTGTTGCTGCTCCGCTTGAGCGGCCCTGAATTCTGGGCGCTGGTGATCGCTGAGTGAATCGCAGCTGCTTCCCTGTCCTTGAGGGCGTCTTTTGGGCACTCAGGCGAGTCTTTAGAAGTGAGTTTTGCTTTAATAATTAATATTAACGTTATAAATCCAAAACCTAGTTATACTTAAGTAGCGTATCCCCTGGTATATTTTAAAGAGTCATTCGAAGGGGATTTTTTAAAATGCTGTATAGCTATAAACTGCATTTATACATTTAATTGTTATTTTGTTAAGCGATTGAGTTACTTGACAAAATCCAAGTACATAGTTCACTCACAAATCTAATATGTCAAACCTAAAAAATATGGTTGGTAAATCTTACTCTCATAATTTCAATGTGGTTTACAGATGTGGTTGAATTCTGTTACACATGTCTACTTACGAGTCAGAATCGTTATTCCATTTAATATTTTAAAATGGAATTGCCAAGTTAATCCATACATTAGCATGTTAAATTATTTTAACCGTCATGAATACATCAAAATAGACGATTCCAAAATGTAATGGAAAATACTAATGCTAATACTTCAATTTACTTCATTATTTCTGCCCTTAATCCTGAATCTTCCTGGAGTTACAGGTGCTTATCCACTAAGCCAGGGGTTTTCAAGCAAGAAGTCAGAATGCATTAATGGACAGCATTTAAAAAGATAGGATTGGGTGGGCTATAATCCAGAACTTTAGGAGGCCGAGGCAGGCGGATCATTTAAGATCAGGAGTTCCAGACCAGCCTGGCCAACATGGTGAAACCCCGTCTCTACCAAAAAATAAAAAAATTAGCTGGACGTGGTGGAGCATGTCTGTAATCCCAGCTACTCGGGAGGCTGAGGAAGGAGAATCGCTTGAACCCGGGAGGCAGAGGCTGCACTCTAGCCTGGGCAACAGAGCAAGGCTCTGTCAAAAAAAAAAAAAGGATTAAAGCGAATAGAAATAAGAGTGTGTTGCATAGAGTAAGGTGCTGTTCATTGTAAAACTTTGTCTCAGCTCTACATACATATATAGAAATATGTACACAAATATTTTTCATATATACATATATATGTAACTATATAAACACACTTTTGTGTGTTAAGTCAGAATATAAAAAACCTGAGGGTCAATCAATGAGCCAAAAGGTAACCAGTCGTACTCTGGAAAAATTTGGGTCCTCTGGTTACGAAGGAGCTGTCATGAAGTAGTTTGCTGACTTAGAGAGATGGCTGAAGAAAAGTGCTTCTGCTGGTGAGATAACCAATGCTTGTGATCAGATATGGATGTGGTATGAACACTAAAAGGTTTCCTTCGGTTTTCTCATCTCCATCCCTTCAATAAAATATCTCACCCTGATACTTGTAATCTGACTCTAGTGGGATAACACAGGACTCCTGTTATCCTTGACACTGTTATCCAGTTATCCAGGGGGCATCTCTGCAGCCTGTGGTGGAGTAGACCATCTTTTGCCTTCCCCTTGGACTGTTTGCTGGGTGCACTGCTCCTGTCTAGGCTCAGGTCTTCACCACCAAAGTAGACTTTTTACAAAACCTTTGGTTTCCTCTTCAAGGCACTTTCTACTGCCAGAATGATCTTTCTAAGGCAGAATATCCAACCAGGTGCAATTTGTGGGTGCTTACAGGGTCATGAAATATCACCTATGGTAGTTAGTTTCCAAAAATGGCCAAGATAGACGTGTGGGTGAAGCCATCCTGTGTGTCCCAGCCCCTGTCACCATCTCAGTGCAGCCATGTAAGGCCCCAAACAAGACCAGCAGAACCACCATCTGCATCTTGTCTACCCTGATTGTGACAAATAGTACATTGCGGTTTTCGGCCACTAAATGTAAGGGTGATTTGTTAAGCAGCAGTAAATCTGAATCGGTCAGCTCACCTGGGTTCAAGCCCCAGCTCTGCCAGTACTTACAATGTGATCTTAATCACTGAATCTTCCTGAGCTTTCATTTCCTTTGCAGAATGAAGGTTGGGGTTTCATTCATCCCTTTAACAAACGTTTATTGAAGATCTGCTGTGGGCCAGGTGTGACAGTGGCGTGGTACCTGGCATGTAGTGGGAGCTCAAAAATATTAGTGTCTTTCATCTTGCTCTTTTGTCCTGTAATCAATAAATAGCACAACAAAATGTTTTATCACCTGTTTTCAGTTGAGTCTCAGTTCTCTGCAGTTATCACCTTGCATAGAAGCTACTGAAACCTCATTTTTTTCTTTTTTTGGGACAGGGTCTCCTGTAGCCCAGGTTGGAATGCAGTGGCACAATCTTTGCTCATTGCAACCTTGATTTCCTGGGCTCAAGTGATCATCCTGCCTCAGCCTCCCAAGTAGCTGGGACTACTGGTGTACACCCCCATGCCTAATTTTTTTGTAGAGATAGGGTTTTGCCATGTTGCCCAGGCTGATCTCAAACTCCTGGGCTTGAGCTATCCTGCCCTCCTCTGCCTCCCCAAATGCTGGGATTACAGGTGTGTGCCACCACACCCAGCTAATTTTTGTATTATTGGTAGAGACGGGGTTTTACCATGTTGGCCAGGCTGGTCTCGAACTCCTGACCTCAGGTGATCCACCTGCCTCGGCCTCTCAAAGTATTGGGATTACAGGTGTGAGCCACTGTGCCTGGCCAGGATCTTATTTTTTGTGGCTGAATAGTACTCCATTGTGTATACATACCACGTTTTCTTTTCTTTTTTTTTTTGAGATGGAGTCTCGCTCTGTTGCCCAGGCTGGAGTGCAGTGGTGTGATCTCGGCTCACTGCAAGCTCCGCTTCCTGGGTTCAGCCTCCCGAGTAGCTGGGATTACAGGCGTCTGGCACCACACCTGGCTAATTTTTGTATTTTTATTTTATTATTATTATTATTATTATTATTATTATTATTATTATTTGAGACGGAGCCTTGCCCTGTCGCCCAGGCTGGAGTGCAGTGGCGCAATCTTGGCTCACTGCAAGCTCTGCCTCCCAGGTTCACGCCATTCTCCTGCCTCAGCCTCCCGAGTAGCTGGGACTACAGGCGACTGCCACCACATCCGGCTAGTTTTTTGTATTTTTAGTAGAGATGGGGTTTCTCCGTGTTAGCCAGGATGGTCTCGATCTCCTGACCTTGTGATCCGCCCGCCTTGGCCTCCCTAAGTGTTGGGATTACAGGCGTGAGCCACCACGTCTGGCTAATTTTTGTATTTTTAGTAGAGAAAGGTTTCACCATGTTGGCCAGGCTGGTCTCAAACTCCTGACCTTGTGATCTGCCCACCTCAGCCTCCCAAAGTGTGAGCCACCGCTCCCTGCTGATTTTTGTATTTTTAGTAGAGACGGGGTTCACCATGTTGGCCAACCTGGTCTCAAACTCCTGACCTCAGGTGATCTGCCTGCCTCGGCCTCCTAAAGTGATGGGATTACAGGCATGAGCCACCATGCCCGGCCTGTATATCTTATTTTGAGAAATGTCTATTCAGATCTTTTGCCTATTTTTAAATTGGATTATTATGTTTTTTCCTTAAAGAGTTGTTTGAGCTCCTTATATGTTCTAGATTTTGGATTTTCGAATTAGGGATGCTCAACCTGGTAAGTATTATGCAAATATTCTAAAATCTGAAAAAGAATTTGAAATCCAAAACACTTCTGGTTGCAAGCATTTTGGATAAGGGATACTCAACTTGTACTAACCTGTGACCCCTGACTTCAGAGACTTTGCAATCCTGGGAGACTGAATATAATCAGGTGCTAAGATGCAGTTGTGTGCAAGCTGACAGGAAGACAATTTGGCCCAGTGTTCCTGAGGTAGACTTCATGGCAAGAAGGGATTTAGGTATTCATAGAAGAGTGTGTAGGTCATTTAGAGATGGAGGATGGAAAGAGAGTGGAAGCAAAAGCCAGAAACAAGAAGAACCTGCTAGAGGTGTAAAATGCAAACTGGTCAGTAGTTGGACAAAAGACTGAAGGATCTAGAATGTAAGAAACCTTGAATGAAAGTCAGGATGAGTGGTTTTGGTCTGATGAGACTCTTGCTTTTCCATTAAGCAGTGTTTGGAGATTAATTTGGAGGTGATATGGAGGACAAATTGCTCACAGGGCTCCCACTGAGCAAATGTCCTGCAGGGACAGCAGGTCTGAGTGGGAGCCATGAGTTTCCCAGATGTGCTCCAGGTTCCACATTAAAGCCAGGTGGCAGGTGGCAGGTGGGGCCTATTTCTTTTTCTCTGTGCATAAGACTGTTCACCCATTGGGAAGAACCATATACTATATCATCTGACCTTTTTCATTTAGCCCAGTCTATGGCTATAACTATGTCATTTTGGTGTACATTAGCCCAAGGTTTTTACTCTGGCAACACTAATGGGGACCTATGGAAGTGGAATGTGCTATTTCAGTTTCAGTGCCAGGCCATGCACGGTGGCTCACGCCTGTAATCCCAGCACTTTGGGAGGCCGAGGTGGGTGGATCACTTGAGGTCAGGAGTTCGAGACCAGCCTAGCCAACATGGTGAAACCCCATCTGTACTAAAAATACAAAACTGAGCTGGGCGTGGTGGTGGGCGCCTATAATCCCAGGTACTTGGGAGGCTGAGGCAGGAGAATCGCTTGAACCGGAAGTCGGAGGCTGCAGTGAGCCAAGATCGCTCCACTGCACTCCAGCCTAGGCGACAGCGAGATTCCAGCTCACAAATAAATAAATAAATAAATAAAATAAATTCAGTGCCTTGGGAGAGCTTCGGGAAAGGAAATTTCATGAAACTACCACAAGAGGGCGGCACTTTATACTCCTTTTGTGAGTGAGAAAATTCTCATAAAATTTAAAAGGCTTTCTAGCAATTCCTGGGCTCTTTTCTCAAAAGTGGAAAGAAACCCTACAATATTCTTTGGCAGTGAGTTACATGTATATGCAGCATTTCTTTATAAAGACACAGGAGAATGAAAAGTACCTTGGGAAGGTGGTTTAGCCCAGCATTCCTTGTCTTTTTTTGGCAGTGATGACCTGGCAGCTTCTGAAGCCTGGCCGTTGATTAGGATTATAGAGCATGAGATGCTGTTGTGTTTATCCCCTGAGCCCAAGGATGTTAGATCTTATCCATGCCTGTGATGATATCTGTTATTTATTGAGTACTTAGCATAATGCTTGGCATATTACAGTCTTACTTCCATCAACTTTTTGAATCTTCACAGACAAATTTGGAGGTTGGTTTTATATGGCCCATTTTCCAGACGCGGTTCAGTGATAGAGTTATCTGTATGCTCTATATACCACATCTACCCCAACTATGACCTTGGGCCTTTCTTCATGTTTTTCAAACTAATACTATATTGAAAGATAAAGTATCTGGCACAACACTGCAGACAGTTGTCTTTAATAGCAATCCTCACACTCTATAAACAAACCTGCTTAGAATATTTGATGGTACTCACACACCTGGTGATTTTGCCATTGAAAATTATACTTCAGTTTTTATTCCCTAGGAATCAAAAGGGATAAAGTTCCTATCTTATTTTTGTTTTTGAGACAGGGTCCCTCACTCTGTCACCCAGGCTGTAGTGCAGTGGTGTGGTCTCGGCTAACTGCAACCCCTGACTCCTGGGCTCAAGCGATCCTTTCCATCTCAGCCTTCCGAGTAGTTGGAACTACAGGCATGCACTGGCTAATTTTTGTATTTTTTGTAGAAATGGGGTATCACCATTTTGCCCAGGCTGGTCTCGAACTCCTGGGCTCAAGCGATCCACCTGCCTCAGCCTCCAAAATGCTAGGATTACAGGCATGAGCCACCATGCCTGGCCTCTATCCTTAGTTTTAAAGGCATCTCTTGGGAACAGCTTATAGGATTTTAAAATCTCCATCAGATAGTCTTTGCCTTCTATCTAGAAGTTTAGTCCATTTGCATTTATTTTGATTCCGGATATATTTTGGTTTATTTCTTTCATCTTATGTGCTTTATATTTTATTTGTTGTGCTATTTTTGTTTATTTGCCTTTTTTCTTCCTGTTTTGGAGGCACTATCAACCTAATGCCACTTTTTTTTTTCTTTTCTGAGATGGGGTTTTGCTCTTGTTGCCCAGACTGGAGTGCAATGGCACAATCTCGGCTCACCACAACCTCCGCCTCCCGGGTTCAAGCGATCCTCCTGCCTCAGCCTCTCGAGTGGCTGGGATTACAGGCATGAGCCAACATGCCCAGCTGATTTTTGAATTTTTGGTAGAGACGGGGTTTTACCATGTTGGACAGGATGGTCTCGGCCTCTTGACCTTGTGATCCACCCGTCTTGGCCTTCCAAAGTGCTGGGATTACAGGTGTGAGCCATCGCACCTGGCCTGAAAGTCTTGAACAAAAATAAATTAAAATTTTCGTTTGAGTTTTTTGGAACATACAGATACAGTTGACCCTTGAACAACATGGGTTGGAACTTCACAGATCCACTTATATGTGATTTTCTTCCATCTCTGCCACCCCTAAGGCAGCAAGACCAACCCCTTTTCTTCCTCCTCCTCCTCCTCAGCCTACTCAGCATGAGGATGACAAGGATGAAGACTTAGGATGATCCACTTTTGCTTAATGAATATTAAATATATTTCTCCTCTTCATGATCTTCTTAATAACATTTTTTCCTAGCTAGCTTATTCTATTGCAAGAATACAGTATTAATACATGTAACATATAAAATTTGTGTTAACTTTATGTTATCAGTAAAACTTCCATTCAACAGCAGACTACCATTAGTTAACTTCTGGGGAAGTCAAAAGCTATACATGGGTTTTTGACTGCAGGGGGGTCAGCACTCCTAGACCCAGTGTTGTTCAAGGGTCAACTGTAGCATATGAATTTAGAGCCTCTCTGTGAGAGCTGCCTTGTGGCTAGAACTTCTCAATGGAGACTTTTTCTCCTCTACTTTCTGCCAAGGTCAAGAGAAACACATGTCTCTTTCTGCATGGCGGGTTTATTTTTTATTGTCCATTATTGAGCATGAGGAACTTGGTGCTCCAGCTTTGGGTGGGTCTCTACCCACCCACTTCAGAGCACGTCTGAAGTGACTTTACTGAGCTGAGCGTTACCAGCATAGTGAGTGCTATTGGTAACCTGCCCAGATCACCTTACTGACTGGTGCATCAGCCCCTCCCCTTAGTTTCTGTGAGTGTGCAAATCAGTGGGAGACCAGGTATCCCCATTGATCTTCTTCATCTAAGGTGTCTTCCTACTTACGTGATTCTGTGTACTATGGAGCTCTTAGGAAATAGAAATGGAAGTTGAGGTTATTAGAAGTGAAAGGATCAGCCTACAAAAATAGCTTCCAACAGATAAAATCCAGCATCTGCTCCATTTCTCTCCAGTTAGGAATGCGCAGCCAAACTAGGGTAATATCAGCAGGACACCAGTTATATTTCTCTGGATAAATGGTTAATTTTCTTCTTTCTTTTTTTTCTTTTCTTTTCAGACGGAGTCTCGCTCTGTCACCCAAGCTGGAGTACAGTGGTACAATCTTGGCTCACTGCAACCTCCGCCTCCCGGGTTCAAGCGATTCTCCTGCCTCAGCCTCCCAAGTAGCTGGGATTACAGAAGTGCACCACCACACCTGGTTAATTTTTGTATTTTTAGTAGAGACGAGGTTTCACCATGTTGGCCAGGCTGGTCTCAAACTTCTGACCTCAAGTGATCCACCCACCTCGGCCTCCCAAAGTGCTGGGATTACAGGCATGAGCCACCACGCCTGGCCAGAGTTGTCTTGATAGAGGTCTTGTAATTATTTGAATTAGAAAATTTTCTGTTAAAATATGTCCACAAATTCTTTGGTAACCCTCCCTTCAAGAAGTGAAGCCTAAATCCCTTCCCTTCCAGTGTGAGCTAGACTTAGTGACTCAGTTCTATGAGTAAAAGTGGTGGAACTGATAGTGTGACTTCTGAGACTAGGTCATAATAGACATTGTGGCTTCCTCATTGCTCTCCCTCTCAGATCACTTGCTCTGGGGGAAACCAGCAGCCATGTTGTGAGGACACCCAAGCAGCTCTATGGAGAGGCCTACATGGAGAGTAACCAAGGTCCCCTATCAATAGCCAGCAAGGAACAGAAGCCTTCTGCCAACAGTCACGTGTGAGCCATGTTGAGAGCAGATCTTTCAGTCCCAGTCAGACCTTCCAATAATTGTAGCCCTAGCTGAGAATTTGACTGAAATATCCGGAACCACATCTGCCTAGTTAAGCCACTCCCAAATTTATAACCCACAGAACAGAAACTACATACAATAATATATAATTGTTTATTGTTTTAGGCTGTTATGTTTTGGGAATAATTTGTTATGCAGCATTAGATGACACATACATTCCGTCACATAAACTTACACTTCATCAGATCAGGATGGTTTGTTTGTGTTTGTGGTGGGTATTTATGTGTATTAGTAATCAGTGGAGGCCTGACAGTAATCACTAGGGGACCAATGGCTCAGGCAGGCAGAGTGTTCCCTGCCTCAGGGCCTGGCATTCTGATGCAGAAGGCCAGGTGTTGGTGTGGTGGCTATCTTTGGGCCTTCTGGTCCTGATTGGTTGGGTTACAGTGCCAGGATCCCTGTATTGAGGTTTCAGGTAGGTTAGCTTGGGGGAAGGCATATGACACACAGGCAGTTTTGGATTTGGGGCTTGGACCTGGGTTCCATGGAAATCAGGCATTGCAACATCTTCGTTAGCCTTGCCAGGAGAGATTGGTGTGAAATAATTTATCCTGTTTCTCCTGGTCACATGTCCCTATTATTCCATTGCAGTTTGTATATGTGAAGTTTTGGTGCTGGATTGAGAAGGGAAAGGATTTGGGAGGGAAGTTAGAAATTATTTTAATTGTACAGCTTATGAAATTGCTGTAAAAATCTTGTCTCTCTACCAGGGCTTTGCCTGACTTTGTGAGTCTGGGGGATTCTCCTGAGAACCCCTGGGGACCTGGTTGGGTGGTGGCTGTAACAGTTGATGAGGTTAAGGTGGCTGACTCTCTTTAGAACACTCAGAGACATGGGTGAGAGGGTCTCTGGGGCCCTCTGAGGCCTCACTGCTTACCTGGGTCTGGGAGCACAGAGTGGAGGAAAGGAAGGAGCTGTCTGCAAGATAGCTGGGCTGTTGCAGAGTCCTGGACTGTGACTCCCACCCTGCCTAGGCTCTGCCCTTGCCATCAAGGCCTTCTTAATGGTCTGGCCCCTGGCTTCTTCCCCCTAAGAAATATTCTGCATAGAACTATGATATGACACTAAGTGAACATAGAATCCCCAGAGACAACGCTCTGCATTGTACCTTTTGCAAAACTCTTCAGAGAAACCATCTTCAAAGTCTTTTGTACAATAATCATGTTATCAAATTCCTTTTAGAATTTGGTGCATGAAAAAGATTTTTCTGCCCTGGGTAAGGCAGGTTTCCTTCCAAGATAAGAGGCACTGGGCAACTCACTTGCTCCTGTGATTCACTCTTTTCACTCCCTGTTTTGTGCTCCATGGTGTAAGCTTCCCTTGGACTGGGTACTGGGGTATCACCAGTCTTCCCACCAATCCCCACTCTCCATGACTGGTCTTTGGTCCATTTACCTTTATTTTCATTCACTTTCATTTACTTTCATTCATTTATTTATTTGTAGAGACAAGGGTCTTGCTATGTTGCTCAGGCTCATCTTAAACCCCTGGCCTCCCACTTCAGCCTCTTAAAGTGTTGGGATTACAGGTGTGAGCCACCACTCCTGGCCAGACTTGTTGTTGTTGTTAAGACAGCGTCTCACTCTGTTGCCCAGACTGGAGTGCAGTGACATGATCTTAGCTAACTGCAACCTCTGCCTCCTGGGCTCAAGTGATCCTTCTGCTTCAGCCTCCCAAGTAGCTGGGATTACAGGTGCATACCACCATGCCTAGCTAATTTTTTTGTAGGGATGGGGTTTCGCCACATTGCCCAGGGTGGTCTTGAACTCCTGGGCTCAAGCGATCCACCCAGCTTGGTCTCCCAAAGTGCTGGGACTACAGGTGTGAGCCACTGTGCCTGGCCTGGACGTTTCATTTAAACCAGCTCACTTCCTCTGGATTGAGAAATGTAGGCCCTTCTCCATCCCCCTCCTGGTTAGGGAAGCTGGCAGAAACCCGTGTCCTAAACTGTGTCCCATGGAAAAAGTCTACGAGGGTGGTCATGGCCCTTCCCCAACTCCCAAAATCGGGAGGCAAGGTCGACCACTGTGAGCGTGGGGTTCAGAGCTGTCTGAACCAAGATATTTGGGAGGGCAGTTAGTGCAGAGATGGCTCCAGCTTCCCTAAAGGACAGGTGAAGCCACTGTCTTCCTCCTTTGGTAGCTGACAAGGGCCTGAAGGAATCAAAGTTCATGCATTCCAAGAGAGGAGACAGAGCATGTATGTGAGAGGAAAGAGGGGAGAGAACCTTGGTTTGGTATGTGTGAAACTGGGGTACTTGAGGATCAGCCCTAGGGTCGAGGCTCCCTGGAGTCCTAGCCGTCAGTGGGGAGGTCTCTGAGCACTCTTTCCAGAGGCTGACCTCCACGGATGAGTCTGAGATGGGGCGTGGCCAGAATCTGGTCCGATTCCAGGGGGCCGAGATATAGGAAGGTGTCCAGAGGCAGGCAGTGTGGTCCTGCTGGCAGAATTGGAGGTCCCAGGGCCCTGCGCCTTCTTGTCCATGGCCTGGCTTTGGCTGGCAGAGGGAGGAGTGGTCTCTGGAAAACCAAGACAAGAAAGAGGAAGTGGGAGATTTTGTATAGGTTGAATTGGAGCTCTCTGGAGTCGCCCTGCGGTGTGTGTAGGTATTAGTCCTATTTGGTGATGTGAGAGCTGTCGGATTGCACTCAGCTGTCTCGGGGTCACCTTGGCCTGGCTTTTGCATAAACACATCTGTTGGAGGAGTATGGTCTTCTGGCTAGAGAACTTGATTTTGAACCTGGCCTTAGGCTAGACTCTCTGATCCCGGGTTTTCTAGAGTACAAAATTGGGACAAGAATAACGGCAGCCTCACAGGGTGACTGCCGGGGTCAAAAGTGATGATGGAAGGGAAGGGGCTGTGGGAATTGTTTGGAATCAGATCTACTTTCCAATCCTTCATTAACTTGTTTCCTTCCCCTCCTCTAACTCCAAATTAGGGAAAATGACTGCTCTTTACTAAACCCAGTCCCTCTTGTTCTGGGACACAGAAATGGGCTCTGGTTCCCTGGTGGATGAGTGTGGCCTGTGCTGGAGTTCCAGGCTTTGATGGGACCACATCCAGGTGTGTCCCCTAAGCTCTTCCCCTTGCACTAGCTTGATGCAGGCAGAGCCCCAAGATGGAAGGAGCCAGGGTCCCCATATCAGCACTTGTGGCTGTCAGGTGAAAACACCCAGTTTGGACTTTGTGTTGAGTGAGAAATGAACTTTTATGGTGTCTGAGCCACTAGCCATTTTGGGCCTCTTTGTTGCAGCAGCTAGTATCATTTTATTATAGCTAATACTTAATAATAAAAAATGAATAAAATTCCAGTTACTAAGAAATTGGAATGCTTGTATAAAAAAAAGTTCAGGCCGGGTGCAGTGGTTCATGCCTGTAATCCCAGCACTTTGGGAGGCCGTTTGAGGCGGATCACTTGAGGTTGATCATTTGAGGTCAGGAGTTTGAGACCAGCCTGGCCAACATGGTGAAATCCCGTCTCTACTAAAAACACAAAAATTAGCCAGGCATGGTGGCAGGTGCCTGTAATAACAGCCACTCGGAAGACTGAGCAGGAGAATCACTTGAACCTGGGAGGCAGAGGTTGCGGTGATCAGAGATCGTGCCACTGCAGTCCAGCCTGGGCGAAAGAGTGCGACTCCATCTCAAAAAAATAAAGTTCAAATTCCTAAACTGTCAGTCATTCCTTATGCATCTCATTCACTTCTTACATCCAAGGCTAAAGTGTCTGCGTGCAGACACTGTTTAATTTTAAAACAGAGATGATCTCTGGAAAATGGGATCATCTCAGAGATGGTCTCTTTCAACTTGACCTTTCCTCACTCCTAATTTGAGGTGGTCTATGATCACTCCCCTTTGAAGCCCCAGGATATTTTCACTTGATCTTAGCCAAAAGGCCGAGGAGCAATAGCCCCAAGATACTTTCCTGGGAACTTTTTATGTTGACTTTTCTCACTCTATTATTCTAGATATTCCAGTGCTTCTCTTTTCAGAGAATATAAACTATAGCACACGTTGCTTAAGGATGCGGATACATTCTGAGAAATGCATCATTAGGTGATTTTGTTGTTGTGTGACCATCATAGAATGTACTTACCCAAACCTAGACGGCATGGCCTCTTATACACATAGGCTATATGGTTCAGCTATTGCTCCTAGAATATAAACCTGCACAACACTTACTGTACTGAATACTTTATAAACAGTTGGAACATAATGGTAAATATTTGTGTATCTAAACATAGAAAAGGTAGAGTATATGAAAGATGACAAATGGTAAACCTGTCTAGGGCACTGACCATGAGTGGAGCTTGCAAGACTGGAAGTTGCTCTGGGTGAGTCAGTGAGTGGGTGATGAGTGAATGTGAAAGCCTAGGACACCACTGTCACTACTGCAGACTTTATAAACACTGTGCACTTAGGTTACACTCAATTTACAAATATTTTTTCTAGGCCAGGCGCGGTGGCTCAGGCCTGTAATCCCAGCACTTTGGGAGGCTGAGGCGGGCGGATCATGAGGTCAGGAGTTCAAGAACGGCCTGGCCAACATGGTGAAACCCTGTCTCTACTAAAAGTACAAAAAATTAGCCAGGCATGGTGGTGGGCACCTGTAATCCCAGCTACTCAGGAGGCTGAGGCAGGAGAATCACTTGAACCCGGGAGGAGGAGGCTGCAGTGAGCCGAGATCACACCACTGCATTCCAGCCTGGGTGACAGAGTGAGACTCTGTCTCAAAAAAAAAATTTTTTTTTCTTTCTTCAATAATAAACCTTAGCTTATTGTAACTTTTCTACTTTATCTCTTTTATAATAACAGTTGGCTTAAAACACAAATACACTGACCACCTGTACAAAAATATTTTTTCTTTATATCCTTATTTGATAAGCTTTTTCTGTTTTTAAATTAAGAATTTTTTTTCTTTTTACTTTTAAAATGTTTCTTGTTAAAAACTAAGATGCAACACACACATTAGCCTAGGTCTACAAAGGTTTGGGATCATCAATATCACTGTCTTCCACCTCCACATCTTGTCCCACTGGAAGGTCTTCAGGGGCAATAACACACATGGAGCTGTCATCTCCTATGATAACAGCACCTTCTTCTGGAATAGCTCCTGAAGGACCTGCCTGAGGCTGTTTTACAGTTAACTATTTTTTATATAAGTAGAAGGAATCTACTCTAAAATAATAGTAAAAAGTATAGTATAGTAAACACATAAGCCAGTAACATAATTATTATCATTATTGAGTATTCTGTGCCATATATAATTGTATGTGCTAGAGATTTTTTTTTTTTTTGAGATGGAGTCTTGCTCTGTTGCCCAGGCTGGAGTGCAGTGGCACAATCTCAGCTCATTGCAAGCTCGGCTCACTGCAAGCTCCGCCTCCCATGTTCACACCATTCTCCTGCCTCAGCCTCCCAAGCAGCTGGGACTACAGGCGCCCGCCACCACGCCCGGCTAATTTTTTGTATTTTTAGTAGAGATAGGGTTTCACCGTGTCAGCCAGGATGGCCTCGATCTCCTGACCTTGTGATCCGCCCGCGTCGGCCTCCCAAAGAGCTGGGATTGCAGGCCTGAGCCACCACGCCCGGCCTAGACTTTTATATAACTGGCAGCTCAGTAGGCTTGTTTACACCAGCTCACAACAAACACATGAGTAATGTGTTTTGCTACAATGTTGACAGTTACGTCACTTGGCAATAGGAATTATTCAGCACCATTATAATCTTATGGGGCCACCATTGTAGATGCGATCCATGGTTGATCCAAATGTTATTAAGGGGTGCATGACGGCACTACTGCCAGCTGGTATTCATTGGCTCATTCTCTGTGCCAGGAATTCTGGTAGGCACTTTACATGCATGATTACATCTCATCTTCACCATCCCATGAGGCAGGTGCTATGATTGACCCCTATATTCACCTGCCCAACTTCATAAGCTAATAATTGTTAGGATTCTGATTTCAATCCCAGAACAGTCTGATTTCACGCTGTTTCATAGGCTCTTTACACCTTTCCATGTGGCCCTGTGAAACATAATCATTATGACAAAGAGCTTACCTTCCTTGGTGAGTTGGAGCTGGGTGGCATTTTTGGAGCTGCTCTTAGGTGTGTCCTCTGAATCTCTGGCTGTGGCTTTGCCTTTTACAGATTTGTGGCTCTTCTCAACTTCACGGAGCTGCAGGAAATAATGAACTGTTGGTCCTGGCCCAGGAAATGGGTCTTTGAGGCTCAGAGGTGTTGAGAGTGATTTTTTTTTTTTTTTTTGAGACAGAGTCTCACTCTGTTGCCCAGGCTGGAGTGCAGCGGCATGAACTCGGCTCACTGCAATCTCTGCCTCCTGGGTTCAAGCGATTCTCCTGCCCTCAGCCTCTCGAGTAGCTGGGATTACAGGTGTGTGCCACCACACCTGGCTAATTTTTGTATTTTTAGTAGAGACAGGGGTTCACCATGTTAGCCCAGCTGGTCTTCAACTCCTGACTTGAGGTGATCCACCGGCCTCGGCCTCACAAAGTGCTGGGATTACAGGCGTGAGCCACCATGCCCGGCCTGTTTTCAGTTCTTGGTGTCTATCTTAAACTGCCTGTTACTGGTCCTCACAACTGATTGGAGAGGGCAGCCTGAGGCTCTCAGATTCACATAGCAATTGAAGGAACATGTGGCCAGAGGACAGCGATCTTTCCAATCCTCTATTTCAGTGGTTTTCTGTACCTGGGCAGGAGCCCAGTGAGATTAACAGAAGAAGGGGCTGGGCACGGTGGCTCACGCCTATAATCCCAGCACTTTGGGAGACCAAGGCAGGCGGATCACGAGGTCAAGATATGGTGACCATCCTGGCTCACATGTACTAAAAATACAAAAATTAGCTGGGTGTGGTGGCGCCCGCCTGTAGTCCCAGCTACTTGGGAGGCTGAGGCAGGAGAATCACTTGAACCTGGGAGGTGGAGGTTGCAGTGAGCTGGGATCGTGCCACTGCACTCCAGCCTGGCGACAGAGCGAGACTCCATCTTCAAACAAACAAACAAACAAAAAACCAGAAGAAGGTGTGGATGGGGGGACCAGTAGCAAGACAGATGAAATTCACTCCAGAAGAGGGACGGAGAAAGCAAGGACAGGGCTTAGGGAGGGTTAGGGTCTGAATTTTAGGGTGTGTGTGTGTGTAGACAGCAGTCAGAAGTAGGGTGTCAGCTGGGATGTTGAGAGAGGCTTCCCATGTGTGAAGGGGACTCAGGAGATCTTTTAGGCTAAAGGGCACAAGAAATATGTGATTTTGACAACATTTCTTTTAGTATTTAAATATTCACTTTAACCTGTAGGAATTATTGTGGATACTGGCTTTTTCTGTATGAGCATTGGCTGAACTCACTGAATTTCTCCTGTTCTTTAGCAACTCCTTGAAATTTAAGTCATTATTGTCACAAATCACCAAATAGCCTCAATAATATAAATGCATGCTGTTGAATCTCACAAGGCTACTTTCCATAATACAGATATTTTGGGATTTGGTTTAGAAGAAAGCCATTTAGATAACACAGCTGGGCTCACACAGCAAATTAGCAAAAACCAAAAACATGATCTCTTTTTACCCTCCAGGTGAAATCCAACAGACTCACCACTTGGATTTTCTTCCTCAGCTGGGCATTAGCTCGGGAAAGGCTTTTGGAAACTGAGTTCAGGTAGTAAATGGCCAAGCTGCAAGAGAAAAGCATGCCTCCTATGGTCCCGTGATCTTGGCAGATGATAGGAGCTGGACGCCTTTCTTGGGGAATCAGGGCAGGATTCCTGGAATAGTTACTGAGGCTTTGGGTGGGTGTCCTACCATCTTCTTTTCTCAATGTGGAGAAGGTCCTGGATGCCCCTGCATCCTCTCTATTTTATTATGCGTGGGCATAACTACATAGCTCTAGCTCTGAGAGTGCTCAGTAAAGGTTGGCTGGAGGAATCATCCCTCTTCTGGGAAATCTGAGGTGGTCAGAGGGTGGCAGGGTTTACTGACTGCAGAAGAAGCTGGTCACGTTTCCTGGGCACCTGCCCTGTGCCAAGCTCTGTGCCATGTGCACAATCCACCCCCACCCCACCCCATCTCATTGGCTTTGATGAAAATGCCATGAAGCAGAGAGTAGACGTCTGTGTTTAAAGACCTGGGTCCTGGGACTCAGTGAGGTTAAATAATTTGCCAAGGTCATCCCACCCATTAGTACTCTTTGCACCCCACATTGGAAACCAACACTTTTTCTACAGTTTTCAAGCCCTGAGAGGGGAGAGGTGGAGGTGTTAAGAGACCTAAGTTTGCCGAAGAAGCACAATTGCAGATGCTCTGAAGCCTCCTGCTCAGAGTGCCCTAGCATGTCTGGCCCTGACCTTATGGGTTTTAGAGTCCAGCCCCCATTGGCTCACTAGGTGACCGGGTGTCCTTTGAGGCTGCAGCCCAGGCTTTCTTTTCACAGGACCTAAGGTCTGGGGTTATGACCTGGACTGTACTACACAGGACACACAAAAGCCAGACTGCCACCTGGAGTGGATGCTTTGCCAGCCTATTATCTGCTAGCTTTTTATGTCCATCCTTATTAGTAGTTTTTCTCCATGACTTTCAAGCTCAGCTGCTCCAGCTTTGGTCTCTGGAACCTTCCCCCTCAGGGCTAGGCCGTCCATAGCTGCCTCAATAGAGCCTGTGAGCCCTCTCCAGTCAGAGAAGAGGAGCCCCATGGTCTTTGGGGCAGAGTGTAGGTCAGAGGCTGTCAAGTGAGCCTTCTGAAGCAAGGATTCAGAGATTCAGAGATCTATAGGTGAGGGGAGGAGAGAATAAAGGACAGGTGAAGAGACCAATTTCTGTTATGTAAGGCATTACTCTGGGCCAGGCCTTGCCATTTACCTAATTAGCCCATTTTTTTAAGGGAGGAATCAGAGGTCAGAGGCCAGAGAGGTAACTTGTCTGGCTCAAGATCACAGACCCAGCAAATGGTGGATAAAATGCTCATGGGTGGCTATGTACCTCCCAAGGTTGTTTCCAAATTTAGCATTTCTCCTTGATGCCTTCAGGGTCAGGTTTGGTGTCTGGCTTTCAGAATTTCCCCAGGAGGGCACAAGGCAATCCAGATTATCACTATCATGTCATCCCTGTCATGCCAGCAGCAGAGGAAATTTGAAATCAAGGATATAAAACAACATGCAAGTGTTTGCTGTTGGCAATGACAGTATTCAGGGCACAGAGCAGATCTTCAAGAATGGGTGTTACATGAACAGATGAACAAATGAAAGGATTCTACATTCACTCTGGCCCCCTTAGGGTCCTGGAATCTCTGTGAGTCTATGTTCATTTTGAGTAAGCTACCAGAGAGGGTGCTGAAGGAGAGGCGCCATTGCAGAGTGTGGAGCTCCAGTTCCCCTCCAGGCTGGCAGCCTTTGAGCAGCGGGCAGGAAACTGACCACAGCGTTGGGGGAGGCTGGCTTCATCAGACTATCCTGTAGCTGAAGAGAGCCCTGATGAGGAGCAGCCATTCCTTGAAATACTTTTTGGGAATTTCAAACCATAAACAGACAGAGACAAACAGATATATCTAAGGAACAACAAAGATGATAGTCAAAGAGGGAAGGTTTTAACAAAGTCTTTAAGCCCATCCAAGGCTAAAGTTCAATCCAGATGTCAGCAAAATTGGCAAAGACTTCTGAAAATCCTCTCTTCCTTAAAAGCAGTGAGAATGCCAGCAAAAGTTGTCAGAATCAAATTTTTTCAGAACTCAAAATTAACCAAAGGTTTGCAGCAAATCTAGGGAGTGCCTTTTCAAGGAAAACAGCTAAATCCCAGTAAGAACAGTGAGTTTTGCAGCATCTAAGTTGCCTTATATCCCCTCCCCTACTCAGTTCTGTAGTAGGTTTGAAAACTAACAGCACCAAATTTTGGTGAAAATCAGTAGCCTGGCAGTCACTGGAGGAGGTAGAATGGATTTGGAGCACCTTAAATTCCTCATACCCAGAGAACTATCATTATTTGATTTATCCAGTGGTTGATACTACTCACAAGGCTATCTTTATTTGACCTGGCTCAAAGCCCAATCAGTGTGAACTTTTTCTCTGAGATTGGCAAAAGCAATCAGAGGCAATTGTTGAACATCACGGCTGTGAAAAGTGTTGCATAACAGTTGGGGCAAACAATAGGCTAACCAAAAAGCTTAAAAGGAGAACTGGGGAATGAGATGTCCAATAGGGGCTTTAAAACACTTTGAAATATTCCTGGGAATCTATAGAAAACTGTGTGCATGATGTGTAAGGCTCTGTGCCTGTCCAGGGCTGTTTATGTGTCCAAGAAAGACTTGAGAAGGCCCTGAGCTCTCACCTCTGGTGACCTTGAGTCTCTGAACAAGCAGTCAGTGACAGCTAAGGTAGAGTTGTAAACTGCCTGGTTGAATGTTGAAGGCATACCCCAATACATACACAGAGCCTCTTGGGAAATACTGGGAGTCTTACTGGTTCCAGACATGTAAGAAAATCTCTTTCCAGTCAGTAGGTGACTACTAAGCTAACTGAGCACAGACTTTAGTGGCCACACACAACAAAGAAAACAGACTTTACATAATTAGTTCAGAAAAGTTGTTAAACAACAATAACGGCAACAATTATAACAAACAGCAACAACAACAAACCCATGGAAGGGAGGCGAACCTGATTTCCGTGGCTGCCATATAATACTATTTAAGATATCCGGTTTTCAACAAAAACTAGTAAGACATGGCTGGGTGCAGTGGCTTACGCCTGTAATCCCAGCACTTTGGGAGGCTGAGGTGGGTGAATCACAAAGTCAGGAGTTCAAGACCAGCCTGGCCAACATGGGGAAACCCCATTTCTACTAAAAATACAAAAAATTAGCTGGGCATAGTGGCGGGCGCCTGTAATCCCAGCTACTCGGGAGGCTGGGGCAGGAGAATTTGAGCCCAGGAGGTGGAGGTTGCAGTGAGCCAAGATCTCGCCACTGCATTCCAGCCTGGGCAACAGAGTGAGACTCTGTAAAAAAAAAACAAAAACAAAACCCCAAAAATCTAGTAAGACATACAAAGAAAAAAGAAAGCCTGGCCCATACACAGGGGGAAAAGTAGTCAATAGAAACCATTCCTGAGGAAACCTTGATGCTGTATTTAAGAGACAAAGACTTTAAATCAGTTATGTTAAATATGATCAAAGAATATGATCAAAGAACTATACAAAACCATTTCTAAAGAACTGAGAGTATCAAAATGATGTCTCACCAAATAAAGAATATTAGCAAAAAGAAATAAATAAAATAACCAAATAGAAATTCTGGAGTTGAAATCTACAATAACTGAAATAATAAATTTTCTGGAGGTGCTCAACATATCTGAGATGACAGAAGAAAGAACCAGCCTGGCCAACATAGTGAAGCCCATCTCTACTAAAAATACACAAATTAGCTAGGTGTGGTGGCACATGCCGGTACCCCTAATCCCAGCTACTCGACAGGCTGAGGCAGGAGAATCGCTGGAACCTGGGAGGTGGAGGCTGCAGTGAGCTGAGATCATGCCACTGCACTCTAGCCTGGGTGACAGAGTGAGACACCATCTCGAAAAAAAAAAAAAAGAATCAATGAACTTGAAAATAGATCAGTTGAGATTATCCAGTCTGAGGAACAGAAAGAAAAAAGAATGAGGTAAAATAACACAGCCTATGGGACAACAGCAAATGTATCAACACATGCCTAATGGGAATCTGAGGAGGAGAGGAAAGACAGAAAGGGTCAGAAAGAATATTTGAATAAATAATGGCTATTTTTAATCAGATTTCATCCCCAAGTATGATGAAAAAATATTAATTTACACAGGAAGCTCAACAAATTCCATGCAGGATAAACTCAAAGAGATCTATTCCTAGACATATCATAGCAAATTGAAAAAAAAACAGCCATAGTCAAAGAGAGAATCCGGAAAGAGAGAAACAAATAATCATATACAAGAAAGCCTCAGAAAGATTAACAGTCAATTGTTTTTTCATATAAACCATGGAGGCCAAATGGCAGTGGGATGACATATTTGAAAGATTGAAAGAGAAAGACTGTCAACCAAAAATTCTAAATCCAGCAAAACTGTTCTTCAAGAATGAAGGAGAAATTAAGTCATTCCCAGATAAAAACCAAGAGAAGTAATCACTAGCAGACCTACTCTGTAAGAAATGCTAGAGGGAGCTCTTTGGGTTAAAACGAAAGGACACTAGACAGTAACTTGAATCTACATGAAGAAATAAAGAGCACTAGTAAAGGTAACTACATGGGTTAACATGAAAGCTAGTATCAATGTAGTCTTTGTAGCTCTTTTTTCTCCTGTCTTATTCAGTTGGCATAAAATGTATAAAGATGTAATTTGTATGGCAGAAACAACCTGAAGGAGAGTGGAGGGAATGGAGTTGTACAGGGACAAGGTTTTTGTATACTATTATAATTAAGTTGGTATTAATTCAAAGTAGTTTGTTATAAGATATTATAATCTCCAGGGCAATCACTAAGAAAATAACTAAAACAAAATATAGTTAGAGAAATGACATGGGAACTAAAATTATGTACTAAAATATTTAACCCAAAAGAAAGCAGTAATAGAGGAATAAAATAACAAAAATACATAAGACATATAGAAAACAGCAGACATAAATGCTAACTTATTGGTAATTAAATGTAAATGAATCAAACACTCCATATAAAAAGCACAGATTGACAGAATGGATAAACACTATGCTTCAGCTATATGCTTTTCCAAAGAAGCACACTATATTTTATTTCATTTATTTATTTAGAGAGAAGGTCTCAGTCTGTCACCCAGGCTGGAATGCAGTGGTACAAACATGGTTCACTGCAGCCTCAACCTTTTCGGTTCAAGCAATCCTCCACCTTTGTCGCCTCCCAAGTAGCTGGAACTACAGGCATGTGCCACCACACTCAGTTAATTTTTAAAGTTTTTGTAGAGATGGGTCTTGCCATGTTGCCCAGGCTGATATCAAACTCCTGGGCTCAAGCAATCTTCCTGCCTCAGCCTCCCAAAGTGCTGGTATTACCAGCATGAGCCACCACACCCAGCCAAAAAATGCACACTTCAGATTTTTAAGGTAAAAGTAGATTGAAAGTAAAAGGATGGGAAACACATTAAGACAAAAATTGTTAGAGACAAATAGGATTATTTTGTAATTGTAAAAGGGTCATTTCATCAAGAAAATGTAATAAGTAAAAACATATATGCACCTAACAACACAGCCTTAAAACATACGAAGCAAAAACAGAATTTAAGGGAGAGATAATGGACAATCCAATAATAATAGCTGGAAATTCAATGCTTTACTTTCAGTAATAGAAACAATTAGAAGGTCAACAAGAAAATAGTAGACTTGAACAACTCTAAAAGTTCTATCCAATGCAATCGACTCCTTTTCCTGAGCCTTGAATTTATCAAGGCTCAAGTTCAAGATTTATTGTCTTCTACAATCCTAATCCCTTCTTCTTCTAAATATTTTTTGGACTTATTATTTGTCATTATTTTTAAGTCTTACTGATTAGGTGTTTTAAGTTCAGTGTCAAAGCATATTTGAAAGTGGTTCCTTATTGTCTGCATTAGGGATCAGCAAACTTTTTCTGCAGAGGGCCAGGCAATAAATATTTTAGTCTTTCTAGACAATACATTCCTTATCACAACAAGTAAATTCTGTCTTTTTCTGTGAAAAACAGTCATAGATAATAAATAAATGAATGAGCATGAATGTGTTCCAATAAAACTTTATTTAACAAAATCAAGTGTGGTCTGGATTTAGCTTGCGGACTACGGTTTGATGACCCCTGGTCTACACCAAAGGAAAAAGATTCTGGCTTAGATAGCCATTATACAGGCTGTTTACTGCACAAAAGGCACCTGACTAAGGGGGTGACTGCTGGCTGAAATCTATCCATATTCTGTTTGTCAAATGTGCCCCTTGGCATGGGCCTACCTCTGTCTGAAGGAGTGGGCACCTTTAAAAAATTTGCACAAGGTACTATATGGGCTAGTGATGGCCCTAAATTCACCACCACCTTTTGAGGTCACTTTTTTTTTTTTTTTTTTTGCTTCTGTAAGAAATCAATAATTAGAAAAGTTACTCCACTTTCCTAATTATTGATTTCTTATACCTATGTTACAATGACTTACATTCCCTGGTTGCTTTCTTCCTTATTTCATGAATATACTTATCTCAACTCTCCAAAAAAGCAGTACTGTGCTTAACTGAAAACATTAAAAGCACTCCCCACCCTGTAAATGCAGGAAAAATACAAAAATATATTTTATCACCAAATATTAATTAACTTGTTTTTCCCATGGACGGTACTAATTAATCCTACAGAGAAAAAAGATCTAAGAATTAAATAAAATATAACATTTTCATTGTTTACAAATGAGAAAATGACCTGGAAGATTCAAGAACTTTGGTTGAGTAAATATGATAAACAATACACTCATAGGGTGACTGTATTAGCCTGTTTTCTTTTTTTTGAGATGGAGTCTCACTCTATCGCCCAGGCTGGAGTGCAGTGGCGCGATCTCGGCTCACTGCAAGCTCCGCCTCCCGGGTTCACACCATTCTCCTGCCTCAGCCTTCCGAGTAGCTGGGACTACAGGCGCCCGCCACCACGCCCGGCTAATTTTTTGTGTTTTTAGTAGAGACGGGGTTTCACCGTGTTAGCCAGGATGGTCTCGATCTCCTGACCTCGTGATCTGCCCGCCTCGGCCTCCCAAAGTGCTGGGA
Organism: Pan troglodytes; assembly: GCF_028858775.2. Taxonomy (NCBI): domain Eukaryota; kingdom Metazoa; phylum Chordata; class Mammalia; order Primates; family Hominidae; genus Pan; species Pan troglodytes. The sequence goes on along the minus strand of NC_072419.2, from coordinate 9,261,624 downwards.
TTATAGGCATGAGCCACTGTGCCCGGCCTTATTAGCCTGTTTTCATACTGCTATAAAGAACTACCCAAGACTGGGTAATTTATAAAGGAAAGAGATTTAATTGACTCACAGTTCAGCATGGCTGGTGAGGCCTCAGGAAACTTACAGGTGGAAGGTGAAGGGGAAGCAAGGCACCTTCTTCACAAAGTGGCGGGAAGGAGAAGTGCCGAGCAAAGTGGGAAGAGCCCCTTATAGAACCATCAGATCTTGTGAGAACTCACTCACTATCACAAGAACGGCACGGGGGAACTGCCTCCATGAACCAATTACCTCCACTTGGCCCCGCCCTTGAAATGTGGGGATTATGGGGATTACAATTCAAGATGAAATGTGGATGGGGGCACAAAGCCTAACTATATCAGTGACTGAATACAAAATTTATATATAGAAAATAAATAACATTTACATAGAAAAACAAAAAGTAGTTAGAAAGTATGATGAAAGAGCTATCCTAATTTATCATAACAAAAAGATGAAATGCAGAGGAATACATTTAATAAGAAATGTGCATGAAATTTATGAAGAAAACTTAAAAATATTATTGAGAGACATAAATGAACAAATGATAAGGAATACAGCATTCTTGGATTGGAAAACTTAACAACATAGGTGTGCCAATTCTTTCTGATTTTTTTTTTTTTTTTTTTTTTGAGACAGAGTCTCGCTCTTTTGCCCAGGCTGGAGTGCAGTGGCATGATCTTGGCTCACTGCAACCTCTGCCTCCTGGGTTCAAGCGATTCTCCTACCTCAGTCTCTCAAGTAGCTGGGATTACAGGCACACACCACCACAGCTGGCTTATTTTTGTATTTTTAGTAGACACGGGGTTTCACCATGCTGGCCAGGCTGGTCTCAAACTCCTGACCTCAGGTGATCTGCCCGCCTCGGCCTCCCAAAGTGTTGGGATTACAGGTGTGAGCCACCATGCCTGGCCTTCTTTCTGAACTCTAATAAAAATGATCACAGATTATTTTTGTTGTTGTTTTGGTGCTAGGCAGCCTGCCTCCGTGGAAAATCAAATAAAGAAAGAAAAGACTTCTTTTTCTGGTCTTGACTGAGGGACTTGTATTGGTCCAGCTCTCCAGAGAAAAACAACTGCAAATGCTGAGCAAAATTTACAAAACTGTAGTTTAAGACATGGGAGAGTGACAGGCAGACTAAAGGGACTTGATGCTTGAGAGAAGGGAAGCATGTGAGGTGAGCTCCACATTCCTCCAGGGTTTCTCCCTGAGAGTATTTTCCAATTTGTGACCCAGAAGCAGAGTCCAAGCAGAAAGTGGAAATCTTACAATGTGGAGAAGATGCAGGTCAGAGTTAATTACTGCCACAGTCTTTGGGACTTGAGGGGCAGAATCCCAGAGAAGAACAAATTGCAGATAAATAAGCCAAACTCTGTGTACAAATTGCCCTCAAATGATTGACCAATTCTTCAATTGCTTCAGGAAGCCCAGAAGAAAATGACACCAGAGAGGCTGAAGAGCAGAGCAGAGATTTCACAGTGGCTGTAGCAGTACTACTGGAGAAAAAGAATAAGCAAAGACTGAAGAACTGGGAAAAGAGAGAATGGGTTTCAAGCCCTGCCAAGGTGAAGGGTGGTGGAGGCCAAAAGAATGAGGGTCGTGATCAACTCAGTATACCACTGGAGGCTATATGAGTAAACAGCAAACTGTTCTCATGAATGCAGGATGTTGGCAAGCTGACAACTATGTCGGCACCCAGAAGGAATGCTGAGGGCAGTCACGCCCCAGGCACGGTGTTTCTTGTGGTTAGGCACATCTGAGGCCTGTTAGCAATGATGTGAACCCGTGATCAATCAAACAGCTGACCAATCGTTACCTCCTCCTCCCTGCTCTTTCTACCCAATAAATACGAAGGGCTGCAGAAGCTCAGGGCTGCCTTTGCTCACTAGAAGCAAGGAGTCCCCTGACCCGTTCTTTAAAACAAATCCTTTTTTTCTTTGTCTTCATTTCTGTGTTCATCCTCCTTCGTTCAGTCCCGTAGTAACTGTCACAGGAGGGAATTGGTAAACACTGTAGGCTTTCAGTTGAGACCCCTAAAAGACTGTGCTCAATAGTAAGGATCACATTGTAGGAGTAAGGTCAGTGTCTTGGAAATAGGGCAAAACTGAAATAAATCAGCCCTGAGAAAGCCCAAAGCTAGCAATAGCAAACTATTTTCCAAAGATGGCCACAATACTATGACTCCTGTCTTACATGTGCTTCTAGAATCTTGTCATTGCCTCATCAAAAGATGAGTCTATATTTCTTTCTCTTGAACCTGGGTATCCCTTTGTGATTGCTTCAATAGAGCATGGCAGGAATAAGTAAAGATGCCATGTATATCCACTGCATTCTCTTGGGATGCTTGCTCCTGAAACTCAGCCACCATACTATGAGGAAGCCCAAGCAGCTTGTGAGAAGGAAGTGAGGCCTCTAGTCCATAGCCCTTGTTGAGTTTCCAGCTGATGGCCAGTGCCAGTTGGCCAGTCATGTGAGTGACCATCTTGAAAGTGGGCCCTCCAGCCTCCAGCTGAGCTGACCCAGATCATGTTGAGTAGAGAGGAAAAGAATGATTCCTGCTAAGTCCTACCCAAATTGCAGATTCATTAATAAAATATTATTTTTCAGTTTTGGGGGTTGTTTCTTATGTAATAATAGATAGCTAAAACATCAAGTCTTGACAGGATTAAGTGATCTCCTAGTATTCCATTTGCCCTTCAGGAAAAAAAACCCATCCCTTTGGGGAAAGATAACATTATTCACAGCCTCTATAATTTTTCATCCACATGTCTGACATCTAGTAAAAATTACAAGCCATGATAAAAGTAGGGCTGATGATAAACAAGAGGAAAACAAATGACAACAAAAATACACCCAGGTGGTTCAGATATTGGAATATCAGACTGGGATTTTAAAAATAATTATAACCACTATGTTCAAGAAAATAGAAAGCTGGAGAATTTCACCAGAGAGTTGGAATTTATAAATAACAGTCAAAAGGAAATACAACCACTTTGGAGAGCAATTCTGTAAGATCTAAAAAGATCGAAGAACCACATGCTGATGACCCACGATTCTGCTTCTAGATGTCTACCTTAGAGCAACTCTCAGAATTGTGCAAGGAGATATATACAAAATGTTGGCTGGAGCGCAGTTTGCAATAGCCGAAAAGTGGAAACAGCCTAACTATCCCTATGCAGAGGAATGGATAAACTGTGGCTTATTCATGAGATGGAACATAGTAGAGCCTTCAAACATGTGCTCATGTATCCGCAGGGATAAATCCCCCAACATAATGTTGATTGAGGAAAACCGTGTAATGTGAGTCATTCATGAAAAGGTTTAAAACTCCGGAAACAGTACGATACACACATGTGATTAAAAAGTACAAAATATGCATGGAAATAATTAAATCTAGTCTGTATAATAGTTACGTTTGGGGAGGGAGGAAGAAAGAAGGATTGGGTGGGGCTTGAAGTGCATCTGTAATGTTTTATTTCTATTACGAAGGAATATAAACCTGAAGTAAATATTGCAAAATGTTAACATCTGTGGAATCTTGTGATAGTGTACATGGTTGTCTGTACTCATTTGTATGCGGGAATATTTCATAATTTTTAAAAAAGCATGCCAAAATAAGATTTTTTTAAATAAAGAAAAAATGCTAACATTTTTACTAGCGCATTTTTTGATGGCAACAATTCCAATCCAAGACTCTGGCTTCCTGCCTTTCTTCCCTAGTTCTTTCCTTGAGCATTTACTGTTTGCCTGCTATGCTCTAGGCATTAGGCTGGCACCGGGGATACAGAGATTTTCAAACTTGTTCTCTAATGGTTGTTGAGGGGGACAGTGATGAAGGAACCAGCTTGTTCCAGTGTATAAGCTGCTCCATCGAGTAGTGCTGTGGGCCCAGCCAGATCAGGCCGAATCACCATTCAGCTTCCTGAGAGGCTCAGAGCCCACAGGTCTTTGATACTTTGACACTTCTAGTGAGCATTTTAGTGGGAGTTGTTGCAGATACTGTCAGGGCTCACCCAAATTTTTGGTGTGCTCCAAAAGACTTGCACTTGCTGGTGCCCTCATCTCTGTTACCAGAAGCTTCCCTTCCCTCTTGGACCCCTCACTCACACCCCTTGAAGCCATTTTACCCATGAATGACGCTGGGAGCTGGTCTATAAATGCCTCGGATCCCTTGCCCTTAGGGAGGGCTGAGTCTGAGGCACGCTGCCTCCCAGAATTCTCACAGTGATAAGCATGCATTTTCCTTTCCCTTCCTTGTCTCAAGTCCTCACCCCCTCCCTAATAAAATACTTACACTTGAATCCTCGGCATGGAGTCTGCTTCTGGGGAGTGCAGACTAAGAAGGCAAGATGAAAAGGACCTGCCAAGGAAGTCTCAAATTCAAGGAGAAGTTTCCGTGGGGTGGAGCCATGGGTCCTGGCTAACTTACAACATCAGCAGGATGGCTGGGATGATCAGGCCTGGATTGGCGAGGAAAGCAAAGATCTTGCCCAGGAAGGTTGGGAAATCGTTTTCAATGGTCTCTTGGAGGACATCGTACATTCTGTTTTTCCCACTGGAAAAAGGAGAGGACACATTATAACATGCTGCCATGTGCCTGTGGCATTCACAGCTGTGTCCAAGGCCCCCCACCCAGGTCCAGGGCTGCTGCTTGCCACTGCTTTCCTGGAAGAACAAGAGCTCTGCTCCAAATGAACTGCAAGTAAAAAATTCCCCCTGAGGGGCTGCCATTCTGGCTAGGGTGACAGCTGGGTCGGCACACGGCTCACCGGCTTTCTATCCTAAGTAACTTACAACCTCTTAGCCTTCGCTGGTCTTTTGTGTCTGACACCTTCCTCAGCCAGAAAAAAATGGTTTTTCTCATGTATTCTAACTGGAGAAATTGTCTGTGTTTGTAGCTACCAGGCCAACATGGAACTTCCTTTGGGCCTGGGAAACAGTTCTGCAGAAGCTGATGTGCTGGACAACCTGAGTGTCTCTCAGAAATACCTAGAATTAACCTTCAGATTTTAAGTCTAGGAGATATTGGATCACCTAGGACAGGCTCCTGGACAGTTCACAACTGTAATTTTTATTTTCTTCAAATACCTAAGAACCATTATGCAGATTTACTTCTACAAATGCTGGCCCAGAGACTCCTGGATGCTGCTGGCTCTTGGTTGATAATTTTGGTGCCAAGAGGTGGAATACGGGGTTTGAAATTCCTGGTTTAAATCCTTGATCCCCCATTTATCACTGGTGAGACACATGGACAATTATTCTCTCTCTCTCTGTCTTTTTTTATTTTTTTGATGGAGTCTCACTCTGTCACCCAGGCTGGAGTGCAGTGGCACAATTTCAGCTCACTGCAACCTCCACCCCCGGATTCAAGCAATTCTCCTGCCTCAGCCTCTCAAGTAACTGGGATTACAGGTGAGTGCCACCACGCCTGCCTAATTTTTTGTATTTTTAGTAGAGATGGTGTTTCACCATGTTGGCCAGGCTGCTCTCGAACTTCTGACCTCAAATGATCCGCCCACCTCAGCCTCCCAAAGTGCTGGGATTACAGGCGTGACCACTGTGCCCAGCCTGACAATTATTCTCTTTCTGCTTGTATTCATATCATGCCCTGGTTCTCCCCACGAAAGCTGTGCTGTCTGATGTGGCTATTAAAAATAAAAATTAAGATGAAGTCAAATTTGAAATTCAGTTTCTTAGTTACACATTTCAAGTGGTTAATAGTCATATGATTAGTAGCTGCTGTGTTAGAAATGCAGATGTGGAATGTTTTCATCATTATAGTAAGTTCTATTGGATGTTCAATATCTGCAGAAGTTCAATACCTTTGGGCAAGGTATTGAAAATTTCTCTGCCCCAGTTTCCCCATCTGTATAATGTAGTATAATAATACTATAGTATAATATGGTATTTTAAGTATAATAATTGTATTTATCTCAGAAGATTCTTTAGAGGATATAGATGAGAATTGATAGAAAACATTGAGTATGGTGCTGTTAAGTTATAAGCGCCCTTCAAAATTTTGCAGCTAAACATTTTCTGTGTAAAGTATAGATGAGGAGTTCACCGACAATGGCTCATGGACAAATTCAGCTTGTTACCTGTTTTCTTTTTCTTTCTTTTCTTTTCTTTCTTTCCTTTGTTTTTTTGAGACAGAGTCTCTCTCTGTCGTCCAGGCTGGAGTGCAGTGGTGCAATCTCAGCTCACTGCAACCTCTGCCTCTGGGTTTCAAGCAATTCTCCTGTCTCAGCCTCCAGAGTTTACACACAATGCCTGGTGGATTACAGGCAGGCACCACTACGCCCAGCTAATTTTTGTATTTTTAGTAGAGACGGGGTTTCGCCATGTTGGCCAGGCTGGTCTTGAACTCCTGACCTCAGGTGATCCACCTGCTTCGGCTTCCCAAAGTACTGGGATTACAGGTGTGAGCCACTGCGCCTAGTCTGTCACCTGTTTTCATATGGTCTGTGAGCTAAGAATCATTTTTACATTTTTAAGTAGTTGAAAGCAAGTCAAAACAGGAATACTATTTTGTGACATGTAAAAATTGAAGTATAAAATTAAAATTTTAGTGTCTGTAAATAAAGTATTATTGGAACACAGCCATGCTCACTCATTTTTTGTGCTATAATGACAGGGAAGAGCAGTTGTGTCAGAGACCATTTGTGGCCATCTCATTGCTTACAACTGTTGCCCAGCACACCACAAATTGCAATGACACAGCTATAACATGATGGCATTTCAAGTGCCAGGCACATCACTGTATCACAATGTTTCATTTATTATTATTATTATTTTTATTTCCAGTGCATACCCACCATGTACAAATGAGAAAAGTTAAGTTTACGTGTTAGGCTTTTATGTGACAGTTGAATGTAGATTATTTTGTCGTTGAATTAGATGGTGTATCAGATTCCAGTGCCTGCTGTTTGTCACGCTGGTGGCTTAAAACAATACAAATTTAATATCTTACAGTTCTGGAGGCCAGAAGTCTGAAAGGGATTCACTGGGTTGAAACTAACCTGGGGCAGGCATAGGATAACAGTTATAAACTTTCCAATACCAAAAAGGAGAAAATGGAAGGAAGAAAGAATCACCAACCTCAAGCAATTTTGAAATCCAATCAGCCAAGCTCCATTAGGGGTTTTATTTTTTATTTTTTATTTTTTGAGACAGAGTCTTGCTCTGTTGCCCAGTCTGGAGTGCAGTGGCATGATTTCGGCTCACTGCAACCTCTGCCTCCCGGGTTCAAGTGATTCTCCTGCCTCAGCCTTGCGAGTAGCTGGAATTATAGGCACTTGCCACCACGCCTGGCTAGTTTTTGTATTTTTAGTAGAGATGGGGTTTCTCCATGTTCAAAACCAACAGCACAGAATCTTTAAATCTCTGCCTGCTTCTATGGTCACATCACCTTCTATTTTTCTGTAGTCAAATCTCCCTCCCTCTCCTTCCTTTTTTTTTTTTTTTTGTTGTTGTTGAGATGGAGTCTCACCCTGTTGCCCAGTCTGGAGTGTAGTGGCATGATCTTGGCTCACTGCAACCTCCACCTCCCGGGTTCAAGTGATTCTCCTGCCTCAGCCTCCCGAGTAGCTGGGATTACAGGCACGCACCACCACACCTGGCTAATTTTTTGTATCTTTAGTAGAAACGGGGTTTCACCATGTTGGCCAGGCTGGTCTTGAACTCCTGATCTCGTGATCTGCCCGCCTCAGCCTCCCAAAGTGGTGGGATTACAGGCGTGAGCCACTGCACCCGGCCTCCCTCCTTCTTATAAGAACACTTGTGACTTAGGGCCCACCTGGCTAATCCATGATGATATCCCCATCTCAAGATTCTAGGAACTAGAAAATGACTTATTTACTCTCAAAAATAAAATGGTGGGACAGGCATAGGATAAAAGTTGTAAACACTCCATTACCAAAAGGGAGAAAATGGAAGGAAGAAAGGAATCACCAGTTCCAAGCAATTTTGAAATCCAATCAGCCAAGCTCCATTAAGTTTTAAAGTCCTGAGAATAATCCTCTGGGCTGCAGACTCTGCCCTACTGTGCTCATAGCTTTGCCCTTGTGGGTTCACAGTTCTGCCCTTGGAAGAACCCTTCCTTCTTCTTGAAGGATAGCACATGTTTCAGCTGAGTAAATTTTGTCAGTCTGTTTCCCGCCACAGAATTCTGGGAGGCCAATGATCTGCCTTTATTTTGTCTTTCTGTTTCTTTCAGTCCAAGTTGGTAATGTTTCCGCTGATGTAATATTCTCAAAAACCATGTGAGTTTTTCATGTATGTCATGAGAATGTACTCTGTTAAAGAAGAGAGTCCCACATGATCTTTTCTGGATAATCCTATTTCCCACATGATCTTTTCTGGATAATCCTATTTCCCACATGATCTTTTCTGGATAATCCTATTTCCCACATGATCTTTTCTGGATAATCCTATTTCCCACATGATCTTTTCTGGATAATCCTATTTCCCACATGATCTTTTCTGGATAATCCTATTTCCCACATGATCTTTTCTGGATAATCCTATTTCCCGCATGATCTTTTCTGGATAATCCTATTTCCCACATGATCTTTTCTGGATAATCCTATTTCCCACATGATCTTTTCTGGATAATCCTATTTCTATTCCTGACTTCTGATGTGATGGTTGAGGCGATGCATTAGTCACACGATTAGTCAGAGTTTTCTGTGTGAATGATATTCAGACCTTTTGATCTTTCAGAAACGCTAGCAAAAGGTTATCCAGACTCACTCTTGGCTTTCTTTTTACAGCACGTTCTCATGACAGTGAATCTAGTTTTAGCATATTTTGCAATCTAGATAAGGCTGAGAATTTCCAGAATCATCAAATCCTGGTACTTTCTTGTTTATCAGTTACTTACTCAACATACCTCTTTCCTTGCACATTTTCTATAAGCAGCATGAAGAAACCAGGCTGTACCTTCAATACTTTGCTTGGGAATCTCTTCAGCTAAATACCCAAGTTCTGTTCTTTTCTTTTCTTCTCTCTTTTTTTTTTTTCTTTTTTGAAGCAGAGCCTTGCTATGTTGCCCAGGCTGGAGTGCAGTGGTGCAATCATGGCTTATTGCAACTTCCACCTCCTTGGATCAAGCAATCCTCCCACCTCAGCCTCCCAAGTAGCTGGGACTACAGGCACGTACCACCATGCCTGGCTAGCCAAGTTCCTTTCTTATAAGTTCAGCTTTCCATACAACTGTAGGAGATGGTTCTTATCATAGTATAATTGTCCCTGCTGACCTCCTACCCAGTGACAGATGGGAAGCTGAGAAAACGGGTGCTGGCATTTGCACCCAGGGCCCAGCCCTCCAAACCTTGCTTAGGAAGAAGCCAACAGAGGCTTCTTCCATTCGGTTCTCCTTTCAGCCTGGCATCTTAAGCCATCTGCACTTCAGCACATTCCTTCTGTTCTAGACTGATCCCCTCCTTCTGTGTGAACACTGTTTTCCAGATCACACCCTGCTGGAACACTCCTGCTAACATCCCTGGGCTCCAACCATCACAGGCCTTTATCTAGTAAAGTCCTTTATGAACTGAGAAAGACCAGATCAGCATTTCTCGAAGTGTGCTTGTGCGGGACATGAGTGACTTTATTTTACATGCTAATCTGCCTTGTAACTTCTAACTAACCCTGAGTCTGAGTGCTTCCCACATGTCTAGCAGATGTATTACTTTTTATGTAGGAACTCTTGTTCCTACATAAAGTCTCCTCCAAAACAACCCTTGATGCTGCTGCAGAAATCACAGGCTGTGATGTTCAGAGCCACCTATACATTCCTTCCAGAGCACGCATACTTTCCCCAAGATATAAGCCCTGGGCCTGGGGGATTGAGGTGTGGAGATCTACCTGTCTCACGGCTGCTTGTGACCATGCATCTGACTGTAAGTTACCCCTAATAAATCACCCAAAGCCGACAAACTGCATTTGTCTCCTTCCTCCTTTGGATTCTAGGCTCTTTGGGCATTTAGGGGCTGTTTTGCATATACGACCCTTTTACGGAACAGGGTTTCTCCTCATTGGCAGGCAGGGTTGGGACTAGAGTGAGGCGGGTGAGGCCTTGAGTGCACAATTTAAGGAAGTAATGCCCTCAGGGTTGCTCATGTGCAGTGTAGGGCGTCACTCACCTGCCTCACCCTATTTCCAGCCCTGGATGAGTGATCCATGCAGAAAGGGTTCTGTGGTCAATAAGGACGGAGACACTAGCTTACAGGTGTTACCTCATTGCATGATTCTTCAGAGCCTTTAACAAAGGAGTGTGCATTGAGCATTTCTAAGTGAGATAATGGCAGACAGAAGGGGCAGTACGTCCTAAACTGCTTTAACCACAGAACCTCTCTTTATGGAGTTGGCAGAGGGCTTTGTTTTCAGAAGGTCATGCATTTGGAAAGAGAACAGTAGATGCACATTATCTCTTGATCTACCTCCTTACATAATTATTTGTCTTTTTATACAATATCTAGTCTCCCAACTAGCTTGACTTATGTATTGAACCCCCAGGCCAATGCTCTGGAGAGCAGGGAGCTCAGTTGAGGTCTGTCAAGAGTCCACTGCAGCTGCTTCACATTTAAACGGCACGTGTAAGTGTATGGTAATTCATCCTCAGAATATCCACCATTACTTATCCTATGGTAAAGTAATCCCAGGTAGTAAGTTATCCATGTGTTAAAAGGGTAGAACTGTGCTGTCGAATATGGTAGCCATTAGCCATGTGTGGTTATTTTAATTGAAATTAAGAACGAAATCCTGTCATTTGCAGCAACATGGATGGAACAGGAAGTCATTATGTTAAGTGAAATAAGCCAGGCACAGAAAGACAAATATTGCATTTTCTTACTTACATGTGGGAGCTAAAAAAGTGGATCTCATGGAGGTAGAGAGTAGAATGAGGTGATCAGAGTTCGGGAAGGATAGAGAGGAGTGGGGATGAAGTACGGTTGGTTAACTGGTACAAATATACAGTTAGATAGAGGGAAGAAGTCCCAGTGTTCCATAGCACAGCAGGGAGATGACAGTTAACAATAATTCATTGTATAATTTCAAAGTTCCCAACACAAAGAAAAGATAAATGTTTAGGCCAGGCACGGTGGCTCACGCCTGTAATCATAACACTTTGGGAGGCCGAGGCAAGTGGATTGTTTGAGGCCAGGAGTTCAAGACCAGCCTGGGCAACATGGCAAAACCCCGTCTCTACTAAAAATACAAAAATTAGTTGGGCATTGTGGTGCATGCCTGTAGTCCCAGCTACTTGGGAGGCGGAGGCATGAGAATCGCTTGAACCCGGCAGGCAGAGGTTGCAGTAAGCTGAGATGGCACCACTGCACTCCAGCCTGGGTGACAGAGTGAGACTCTGTCTAAAAAAAATAAAAAATAAATGTTTGATGTGATGGATATCCCAGTTACCCTGATTTGATCATTATATATTGTATACATGTATCCAAATATCACATGTACCCCCAAATATGTACAACTATCAGTTAAAAATTAATAAATAAATAAGAAAAATACATGAGAAATTAATTTTCTCAGTTCCTCATTTCAAGCACTCAACGGCCACAGGTGGCTGGTGGCTACTGAAATGAACAGTACAGACACAGAACGACCTAACATTTCCATCCTGGCAGAAAACCCTCTTAAATGGCATCGGTGATTCACCCAGAGTTCCATGGCCTTTTACAGGCTGGCATGAAACCAGAACTGGAATTCTGGGCCAAGGCCCTCTGAGCAGACTGCCTCGGGAGGGGAGGTGCTCCCGGGCAACTGAGACTCTGCACCTGAACGGCCCGCAGTCAAAGGAGGGTGGGAGGGACATGATGGTGTAGGCCACCGGCAGGAGGCTGAGGAAGAGCACCAGCAGCAGGAGGCCCATGTAGAAGTTGTTGGATCGGGAGGCTTTGAACACGCGTTCATGGGGTACGTTGCTGCTCATCACCGCCCAGCACTGGAAGTACATGGAGGTCAGCAGGCGCAGCACATTAATGCCCACCAGGCCTGGAGCATAGAAGGAGCCCATCCTGGAATGGCAGAAACCAAACACCTGGTTGGCTGGACAGCAGGGAAGGCGAGGGAAGGGTGATAGAAGGAAATGGGACGGATGGGTTAGGGGCATGAGGCCGAGCTGCTTTCCTGGCAAGTCCCCAGGTAAGGGGCCTCCCATTTAACCAGAATATCGATCATCAAGCCAGAACCATGTAGTCCTCAGGAGAGGGAGGCACTCCGAGCATTCCTGGCTTAAGCTCTGGCCAAGATTTTACCACTGACTGGCCCCCAGGCATCTAGCAAATTATACGGTCTCCTGCCTGTTTCTCCTCGGTTTCCATAAAACAGCATTGCTGCTCAGAAGAGTATTTGAAGTCCTTCAATTGAGAGAATTGGACAGTGGCTTGCAGCGAGCCCTTGGCACCTTGAAAGTCTTTGGCTGAAGTTATGTACCTCCTTGAACTCCCTTTTCAGAAGAGGGACTTCCATAGTTCCTTTACCTTCCACCTTCTCTTCCTTCTTTTCTCCCTCCCTCCTCCTTTATTTTCCTTTCCTCCTCTTTTCCTCCTCTCTTCTTTACTCCTTCCTTTTCCCTTTCCTTTGTCTTTCTTCCTTCTTCCCTTTTTCTTCCCTCTTCTCCTTCTCTCCTGCCTTCCTTCCTTTTCCTTTTCTCCCCCACCACCCCCTCTCCCTTTCTTTCTACTTCTATGGTAGCACATGGGTGGGCCAGCAACTGTCCTGCTTCTCATCTACTCCTGCTCTTGATTTTTCATGTGAAAGAGGGGAGTTCAGAGAGGCAAGATGACCTATCTAGCCTCTTCCAACTAGTTAAGTTGCAAAGTCTGGGATTCCAGTTTTTTGACTCCTTGGATGAGGCGATCACCAGATGAAATGGATAACTCACCAGATCATTCCTTGGTTGAAGATCAAACCCAGCACATTTCCACTAATATCAAACTCAGCATATGAAGGCTAGAGAGGGAGGGAGGGAGAGAGAGAGAGAGAGAAAGAAAAAAAGCACGTTTGGTGAATTCAGCCAAACCCTACTACCAACCAACTGGCCAAGCCAAGGCCATTCCATCCCAAAGAGCCTGCTCTGGTAACTAGAGAAGAACCTTAGATTTAGCGTTCTATTTCTTTAATATGTTTTCAACTTTTAAACGAAAAATTTGACATTCTCAAAGCTGAAACTTTAAAAATGCCTATTTCAGTAAACAAAAAAATGACAGTTTCTATCTTTCAGGACTTGCAGGCTGACAGCGTGTTCTTGGGAAGACCCTTGCCTCTAAGAGAACATTTTATCAACGTTTTAATCAGAAACATACCTTGAAATTATAATCAAGGAGAAATCTAATAAATAATGAAATGCAAATAATTAAATGAGGAGTCAAAAGAAAAGAAGGCTTCAAAACAAACAAAAACCAAATCATCCTTCCAACTCTTCTTTCTCCTTCTCTTCTTCCTCCAGTCTGAGAGCAGTTCATGGAAAGGAAAGCGCCCAGCTTGGTTCATATTTTCAGCCTACCTCATTTGCAGTTTTCGTGATTTGTCCGAATATTTGAAAGAACATAAAATCTGTGAGCACTGAGGATATGGGGGTCCTCATGAAGCATGCTAAAGCCCACATCCCAATTTGTCTTCCAGAAATGGAGATAAAGGGAAATGAGAACACAAGAAGGAGAGATGAGAAGTTAGGAAAGAGACAAAGGAAGGGCCAGCATGCATGGATGGAAGAAGGAAACATGCATACATTAAGTCCACGGGGTGAAGTCTTGGATGTTTATTTATTGAGACGGAGTCTCGCTCTGTTGCCCAGGCTGGAGTGCAGTGGCACAATCTCAGCTCACTGCAACCTCTGCCTCCTGGTTCAAGTGATTCTCCTGCCTCAGCCTCCCAAGTAGCTGGGATTACAGGTGTGCAGCACCATGCCCAGCTAATTCTTGTATTTTTAGTAGAGATGGAGTTTCACCATGCTGGCCAGGATGGTCTTGAATTCCTGACCTCAAGTGATCCACCCACCTCAGCCTCCCAAAGTGCTGGGACTACAATGTGAGCCACCGCTCCCCCACCCAAAATTTAAATTTTAATATTTTAAAATGTTAAAAAAAACACATATCTACTGGGTTTCATGTCCTACTTAGACAAATCTTCCTCACTCCAAGATTCTAAGTTTGTACATGCTTTCTTTTAGAAATTTATATTTTCATTTTTTTGATGTTTAAGACTTTGATGCACCTAAAATTATTCTAGATGAAATGAATGAGGGATATAATCCCCCACATTTTTATATAATTTATATATATTTTAATATAATCCTTTCCCCCCAGTGTGTTTGAAAGTCTCCCTTTATCATAAACTAAAGGCCCATGTAGATAGTATCTATTTCTGGACTTTCTATTCTGTTCCATTGACATGTTGGTCTATTTTCTAGTACCAGTTTTAGTTATTATAGCTTTATCATATGTTTTAGTATTATGGTAAGTCTAGTTCCTTTTATTCATCTTTTTATTTTTTCTTTATATATTTTTTGAGACAGGGCCTCACTCTGTCGCCTAGGCAGGAATGCAGTGGTGTGATCAAGGGATCAAGGGATCCTCCTGCCTTAGCCTCCTGAGTAGCTGGGATTACAGGCATGCACCACCACACCCAGCTAATTTTTTATTTTTTGTAGAGATAGGGTCTTGCTAAATTGCCCAGGCTGATCTTGAACTCCTGGACTCAAGCAATTCTCCTAATTTGGCCTCCTAAAGTGCTAGGATTACAGGTGTGAGCCACCATACCTGGCCTTATTCTTCTTTTTAAATATTTTTTCTGGATATTCTCACATGCTTATTTTTCAAATGAACTTTAGTATTATTTGGAAATCGTGGTGATCTTACAAACAAATTTAAGAACAATGACCTCTTAGTAATATTGTGTCTTTCTATCAAAGATGTCATCCTCTTTGAGCACAAAGTTCTTTCATCTTCGTTCTCAGACAAGATTATGAAGCTTTCCTGGCTGCCGAGGAGCTCAGCAGACTTGTTTAAAACTGAGACTGGTGACTGAACGAAAAAAAAATGTGACAGAAACCTGTACTGGGGCCCTTACCTGGGCCAGGCCAGGATGAGGGATACATAGGTCAACATCCTACGGAGCCTCTCACCAGGAGCTCAGGTAAGAGGTAGGTACCTTACATGCACATCAGTGACTGCAGGCTGGGCCAGTGAGGTGTTGTGGAAGAGACATGTACAGCACAGGTGCCTGAGCCAGAGGTTCTGCCAGAGCATAGAAGGACACTACAGAGAGGAAATGACACACATTTACCAGGTAGATGGGGAAAAGGGCTATAAGGGAATACAAGTCAAAGGAGGTTTCTCAAAGCATCATCCAGAAGACAGGACCAATGGTTATTGTGTTCTTGGTGTGTTCCAGGACTTCCTGAAATATTCGCCTCCACTGTCAGATTTCAGCCCCCATAATGAGAGTTGAGGCTGCTCAGGTGCAATTCCCTATCAACCATCGGCTCAGTACTGGAGTGTGTGGTCCACTTTCCCCTAGGCCAAATGCCTCCATTTCCTAGAATAGAAGGTCACATTGTTCATTACACTGGGAAAAAGCAGTTTCCCTTATGAAGGCAAATAGGACCCTTAAAGGAAATACAAATTAAACACTTTACTACTCTACAGAGCAGAGACCGTCATTAAGCTTCCAAAGAAATGAAATGCCCAAGAATGCATCTGGCTATAAGTATCAAAGAAGATAGTTGCAATTCCTTTGTGCGGAATGTCCATGAAGTGGTGACCTACAAACCCAGCCTCCAAGTCCCAGCACCAGCAGTAGTTCATGAACCGCACAAAACAAGCCCGTAGGAAGTCCCCCAGCAGGATGGTGATGTACGTTACCAGCATGTCGGACACCGTCAGCCTCATGAATTCCTGCAGAGGAACACAGGAAGAGGGGGTGGTTGCAGACCTTGCCCACTTCTCCCACCCTCCCTGAGAGTTTGTTGAGAGTCTAATAAACTCTCCCCCACCCACCTGACTTTGTCTCTGTGACCCTCTGATTCTTTGTGTGTGAAGAGAGGCGACTCCTGGCTCTGGAAAATGCTTAATTTAGGTCCCAGCTCCACATTACCAATTGTATGGCTTTGGAATAATCTCTGAACCTCTTGAAGTTGATATTGATATCAATCTCAAAAGGCTATTGTGAAACTTAGTAATTATGTATGCAAATGCAAATTGCCTGTTAAATTGACTATGCCCAATGCATCGTAGTCATCATCACTAGGACCCGAAGGCCTTGCTTCCCCACTTATTCTGAAGTGCCAGCTGCCCCCACTAAGACCAAATGTGACCGTCAGTCACTGGAGATAATGCCTAGCTTTTTTCATCTTCTGCTAGTCAGATTTTTCTTTTTCTTTTCTTTTTTTTTTTTTTGATATATAGAGAAAATAAAACAGGTTTTGCACAGAGGCACATAGAAGAAGGACCAAAAACTGAAGGACAAAGCTTTCTCTGCATTTGTAGAATAGACATAATTTACTATGTTTTTGGAAAAATTGAAAATATCTACCAGACACCAATCACAACCTTTGAGACACCAAAGAGATTTGGAGTTCCCAGGGGTCACAGGATCTGCTTTGGTCATTTTATTTCCTCCTAGATGATCATGAAATGTTTGCTGGATGAACAGCTGGTAAGTTTTCAGGGTTATTCCTCAAATGGAAACATCAAGGAGGGAATAACAAAGAACTGAGAACAGGGGTCACCTTTTCAGAGAGTGTAACTACTCACAATGCCCACAGCTGTCTCCCAGCAAGAACCCCGGGGCACATCTGCAGGGTGCAGGGGTGGTCGGGGGACACTCTCGTTCCAACCAGAAGAGTTGTAATAGTTAAACAGAGTCCAGTGAGTGATGTTCTTTATTGTCTCTTCATTAGCAAGCTAGAACAGAAGATGGAGGTGTGGGGTAGGAAGGAGCTAGGGATGGTCCAACTGTTTCCATAAGAACAGTGAAAGCTAGCAAATGCCACAACCCTACCATCTAGCTTCTGCTCTCCCCTGGACAGAGTCCTTCCAAAATTCCCTTCTCAGGCTTTCAATATGTACAGGAGAGGCTGTAGTTCTTGGGTCTTTCCCATGAAGTTATCTTCTACTCTAAGTCAGCATTCATCCGTCCGTCTGTCCATCCATCCACTTGTCTATTCATCCATCCATCCATCCACCCACCCACCCACCCATCCATCCACCCACCCACCCACCCATCCATCCATCCATCCATCCATCCAAGCATTCAGCCATCCATTTGCATCTATCCAGTCATTCATTATTCTCTTGAAAATAATTTATTCAGGGCTTCTTCTGTGCATATAAAGTAGTGGTGATACAGGAGTGACCAAGAGAGATGGAGCTTCGCTCAGAAAGATTAGAGTCTAGTAAATGACGGAGATGAACTGGCAATTACAGAACAGACTGATACGAGCTGTGAGAAATTCTCTCTGGGAAAAGGAGCATCCACATCACACAATGGGGGCCACAGAAGACTTCCGGGAGGCAGTGACAGCTGGGCCAAAACCTCAAGAAGGATTAGTCAACTAGTCAAACATGAGGAGAGGGGTGGAGAGAGAGGCAAGATAGAATTTTGCCCTGTGGCAGAAATGTGAGGCTCAGGAGGGTAGAGCAGTCTCCTGGGTAGGAGGGAAGCCAGAGATGAGTGGGGAGGAGAGGTTAGGGCCAGATTCAGTCACTTCCATGCTTAGAACAGTTTCCTGTTAGCATCAGGAAAAAGTTCCTACAGCTCAATAATAAGGAGGGAAGGGGTGGAGAAGAGGGGCATCAGCATCATCGGGCCCTCCTTTGCTCTAAATTTTTCACTCTTCTGCTCCACTCCAGTTCCCTGTTGACCCAGCTGTTCCCTCTGCCTTTTCCAATGTCTGCTAAGGTCCCCAGGGTGGGATCTGGAGCTCCTCCTGTGCGCTGCCATGCTGCCCTGGGCTTGCCACTACTGAAGCACATCCCACAGCGTGCTGTAATGAAGTCTGTCTCCCAGCCCGGTGTGTGAACACACTTGGGACAGGACTGTGTCTTCCTGTCTGCTCTACCCCAGGGCCTGCCATTGTGGGTGCTCCATAATTGTGTGGTGAGCATTGATAAACGGTTAAGTCATGACATAGCCCCTTAGAGGACAATTACTTGGCTGTTAATCATTTATGGCAGCTCTGAAACAGTGTGGAAAAGGCTGAAGATAAAATATTAAGGTATCAAATGACATGTATATGATGTGAAAAAAGACAACCAGAGAAAAGGACAGTAAAAAACTATAGGAAAAGGTTAACAATGGTCATCTTTGGGTCATAGAGTCCAAGGAGTTTTTTTTTAATTTTATTTTTCTTAATTTACATTTATTTAATTAATATGAATTATATATAATGAAATTATTATATTAAAAAAGAAAATACTTGGGCACCAGGAATTGCAGTGGGGTGGAGGGTGTTGTTGTTTTTACCTTGAGGTGGACATCATCCATCAGGGCCAAGAGAAATGTGTAGAGGTTCCCCAGGAAGAGTGCAAAGATGCGTCCCAGCTGCCACTTCAGTCCAGTGCGTGGGTGGTAATTCTCCAGGGCAGCGATGGTTTCAAACAGAGGGGGACAAAACATTCCAAGCAGGGACATCACGATCTCTACCTGAGGAATCAGGAAAGCCTAGGTTGTGTCATCAACATTATACTTGTTTGGCTGCCATCCCTGCACTCCCATGGCCATCCATCTCCACTTCTCTGCTGCCCCCTCTGCTGCGCCTGGAGATGCCCTGGGGTCTACACAGCTTGCTGTGTGACCCTGGCAAAGGCATCAACATGCCCTGAGCACTTGGCCTGTGCTTGCATATCATAATTGCTGTGTGACCAGATGGTATAATGGTTGTTGTTACTAGTATTGATGAAAATAGCACTTTCTGGCCAGGCGCAATGGCTCACGCCTGTAATCCCAGCACTTTGGGAAGCCGAGGCAGGCAGATCATGAGGTCAGGAGATAGCCAGGAGATCCTGGCTAACATGGTGAAACCCCGTCTCTACTAAAAATACAAAAAATTAGCTGGGTGTGGTGGCATGTACCTGTAATCCCAGCTACTTGGGAGGCTGAGGCAGGAGAATTGCTTGAACCCCGGAGGCAGAGATTACAGTGAGGCGAGATTGCACCACTGCACTCCAGCCTGGGTGACAGAGCAAGACTCCATCTCAAAAAAACAAAAACAAACAAAAAACAACTGCTCACCCAGTGGAAAGTAAATCCCTGCAAATTGCAAGTTGGTCAACTCTTCTCGGCTGGTCTTGACTATCCCACTCTCTCTCACACCGACCCTTGGCTTGGTTTCTCATCATCTCCGTAACTGTCCATGTAGTTCTCACCTGGAGAGCCATCACTGCCCCATATCTACCACTGCCCTTCATTATATGTTTGTGTAGTGTTCAGCCTAATTCCTGCCTTTGCCACAAAATTCCACTGCCTCTTCAGCTCTCATGGACAATTCCATCTGTAACCTAAAACACCTTATTCGATCACGGTATTCCTGCCTACTGTTGTTTGTGCTTTGGTTTATTCTTGTTGAGCCTGCATCCTAAGGAAACTGCAATCCCCTTAAGGGTAGAATTCATCTTGGGCATCTTTTGAGTCCTTCTCACAGCTTAGTGACCCAGTGAAGGCTTTGTGGAAGGGACGTTTTTCCTTTCTTACTCTATTCCTCAGTTCTCCCATCCTACAGAGGGGCCACCAAAGTCCCTGTCTTTCCCATATCTTAAACCCATTCTGACCAGGTCAGGAGCTACACTGGGGCCTCTAATCCACTGTTGGGAGTGTCTGAGTTGATGTCCAACTGCACTGATCCAGAGTGGGTTAGAGGTAAGCTTAGGCAATCAGGAATGAGGCCCCCAAAACAGACTCAGAGCCAGACAGGTACTGGGTCCTAATCCTGACTCCATTGCTAATAAGCTGTGTGTCTTAAACTTTCCGGTCCTCAGATATTTATGCGAAAACTAGGACTAAGGATGCCTACCCTGCCATAGTGCTATGAGGCATAAATAATAGGCATAGAGGTCTATTGTAGGTATTCAGTTAATAGTTTTCTCCTTTGTCTTTCCTCCATCTCTAATTTATTAAGCACTTACTATGTGTGAGTCACTGTGCCAAATTCTAAAGTTGCAACAAAGGATAAAAAGTCACACACACTCTGCCCACAAGAACTTAAAGTAGATGTAAATAATTCCATAATAAGTTAATCATTACAAAGGTAAAAATGCTGCAAAGGGTAAATACTTTAAGTATATAATAGAAATAAGGATATAACATTTAAACTCATACCTGAAATTATTCAAGAGAGATGAGAGTGTGTGAGAGAAGGCATCTCAGTAGAACAGAGGCCAATGGTGCTGCAGTTTAGTGAAGATGGGAAGAGTAAGAGTGACTAAAGGTACAATTGGGGGCTAGGTGCAGTGGGTCATGCCTGCAATCCCAGCACTTTGGGAGGCTGAGGCAGGTGGATCACCTGGGTTCAGGAGTTTGAGACTAGCCTGGCCAACATGGCAAAACCTCGTCTCTACTAAAAATACAAAAATTAGCCAGGTGTGGTGGTGCGTCCTGTAGTCCCAGCTACTTGGGAGACTGAGGCAAGAGAATCACTTGAACCTGGGAGGCGGAGGTTGCAGTGAACTGAAATCATGCCACTGCACTCCAGCCTGGATGACAGAGCAAGACTTCATCTCAAATAATAATAATAAAAAATAAATAAATAAAAATAAGGGTACAACTGGGAAGGTAAGTCAGGGAAAGACATTTAGGACTTTATCCTGAGAGAAAATGATGGTTTTCATGGTGAATGCATCTTCATACTAAAAATAATAACTTGGAGTTCTGGGAAGATAAGATAGCCACAGCATGAATTTCTTTTTTTCTTTTTTTTAAAGACAGTTTTGCTCTTGTTACCCAGGTTGGAGTGCAATGGCACAGTCTTGGCTCACTGCAACCTCCGCCTCTGGGATTCAAGCAATTCTCCTGCCTCAGCCTCCCAAGTAGCTGGGACTACAGGCATGCGCCACCATGCCCAGCTAATTTTTTGTATTTAGTAGAGACGGGGTTTCACCATGTTGGCCAGGCTGGTCTCGAACTCCTGACTTCAGGTGATCCACCCGCCTTGGCCTCCCAAAGTGCTGGGATTACAGGCGTGAGCCACTGCACCTGGCCATCACAGCATGATTTTTGAATCTCCCGAATCCCCATGTAAAACTGGATAAAGCAATTAAATAATAAAATAAAAAAACACATAGACAATGAAGCTAGGTGTCCTAATGAATCCTTAAATACAAGTGGCTACAATACAATGCAAATTACCAACAGCCACAAGTACTTACAGAGTTCATGTCTGGATGAGAGAAGGTCAAGAGAAACAGTGGGGTATCCAATGAATCTGAGAACAGGAGGATGTCAAAATGGCTAATAGGTACTCAATGAAAAGCATAGTGGAACAATCTAAGAACAGCAGCTGACACTGTGAGGAACTCTGCTCGGTCCGATAATAGGTGAGTGCAAGGTCATTCTTGGTTAATCTGGAGATGAGCTAAAACAGCCTGGGCCTCTTGAACTTTTGAAATTTGTCAGTTAAGCTCCCTAACAGGACAGGGCACAACATGAAGGAGACTATTCTGAGAACAGAATTGAAATTGAGCAGAGAGAGGGAATATAGATAAAGGAATGGGAAGGTCTAGATAAAAAGTAGAAAAGGGATGAGAGGCAGGAGCTCTCTCATCCAGCAAGCCACCATATATTTTGAAGACTTCATAAAAACAGTGGAAGAGAGAGCTCCGTTAACTTAGGAAAGTCATCCTGAACCATGCCTCACTAAAACTTCAGCAAAACTAACTTTATATAAAAATGAACAGTGGAAAAGTTTTTTCTAGGTCAAATCCCATACAAAGTTATTTCAAGGAAAAGAGAACAAGAAGTAGGTTAAACTTTCAGATAATGAAAACGCACCAAAAAGTAAGTTGTATAAAACAGTTAAAAAATTATAATGAGTATTCAAAAACAGAAAACTGAAAGATGTTAAGAAAATATAGGTCACAAAACAATATAAATAAAAATTAGAAAAACCCAGAAAAAGGGTGACAGAATACTGCAAAAAAAAAAAAAAAAGAAATTAAGGGAAAACTATATTAAAATTGAAGAATACCTAAGAGAATCACAATTGCAAAACATAATGACAATGACAAGAAAAAGATAAAAAGGGGGAGAGTTTTAAAAATAAAAAATACATGAAGAAAGAAGTTAATAGGATTCAGGAGAAAACAAGATATATTGAAGCGAGACAAAGAAGATTCAACACAGGTATAATAGGAGGTCCTGAAGAAGAAAACCCAAAAAAGGGAATAGAACAAATTTAAAAAACCTATAATTCAATAAATCTTCCCTTAAATGAAAAACAAGATTTGAATCTGCCTAACATTTTAAAAAACTTTTGGGTCTGGTATGGTGGCTCACACTTGTAATCCCAGCACTTTGGGAGGCTGAGGCAGGCAGATCACTTGAGGTCAGGAGTTTGAGACCAGCCTGGCCGACAGGGTGAAACCCTGTCTCTACTAAAAATACAAAAATTAGCTGGGCATGGTGATGCGTGCCTGTAATCCCAGTTACTCAGGAGGCTGAGGCAGGAGAATTGTTTGAACCCAGGAGGTGGAGGTTGCAGTGAGCCAAGATCGTGCCACTGCACTCCAGCCTGGGTGACAGAGCGAGACTTCATCTCAAAAATAAATAAATAAATAAATAAATACACTGTGTACCTGAGAATATCAAGAATGACCAATACCAGGATGTATTCTTAAGTAAAGTTAATGGACTTTAAAGAAAAAGGAAAATAAATCTTGGCATATAGGTAAAAAGAGCAAGTCTATCATTTTGCCTTGTTTTCTTGTATACCAGGTAACCTTTGACTTCTTTCTGGTCATTGACTTTAATAATTATTTATGGAGTTCTCTGAGGCCTAGATATGTACATGCTGAATTAGAGAGGCTCTAAGCTTGGTTCTGCCAGGTACCTGGTACACTACCATCTACAATGCTTCAAACCAAAGTCAAGGTCTGACAGCCCCAGGTACAAGTCTGCTCAGTGGAAGGTCTGAGGCCACAGGCTCTGCGGACAGCACCTTTTCCTTCTCTTTTCCACTTCCAGCCTAAACAGCAAGCTGCCCTCTTAGTAGTTACTGGAGGTGGGAGGAGGGTTAGATCAGGTTCACCCATACCTTGAATGCCTTAACTCCTGGGAGAGGGGTGGTGAGGTCTATTTAGGGAGATTTTCCCCTCCTGCTAATATGGAAAAGTCCTGGTTTGGAAACTTTGTCTCTTTGGACTTTATGGACTGAATCGTGTCTCCTCCTCCCTCTCCCACAAATTTGTATCTTGAAGCCCTAACTCTCAATGTGACTATTTGGAGATGGGGCCTTTAAGGAGATAATTAAGGTTAAGTGAGGTCACAAGGGTGGGACCTAATCCAATAAGACTGGTGTTCCTATAAGAAGAGGAAAAGATACCAGAGATCTCTCTCTCTCTCTCTTCATGCACATGCACAGAAGAAAGGTCACAGAAGGACACAGGGAGAAGACAGACACCTGCAAGCCTCAGGGGAAAGCAAACCTGCCAACTCCTTGATCTCGGACTTCCAGCCTCCAGAACGGTGAGCAAATACATTTCTGTTGTTTAAGCTACTCAGTCTGTGGTACTTTGTTGTGGCAGCCTATATGTTTTTCCTTCTATACTCTCAACACTTTACTTCCAGGACACTTCTGACACCAAATGTGTCAGACACATTTGACACTTCTGACACCAAATTTTTTCCCATACCAACCAATTTTCTGATACCAGCTGCGTAGCGTAAAATTCAATTCAATTCAATTAAGACACTAACCAGAGTGAGCACAGACTCCACAGGTGAAGGGCTCAGTCCCACAAGGCTGCCCCCACTTTGGATGCCAATCACAAGTATTAGGTCACCAGGTTACTGGCAACTTCTGTTCGATTTGGCTATAAAGCAGAGATTCTCACAATCCCCTTCTTGGGTTTGGTCATTTGCTAGAGTAAGCAAATCATTCAGGAAAACAATTTAATTACTAGATTATCTGTTTATTTCAAAGGATATAACTCAGGAATGGCCAGGTGGAAGAGATGCATAGGGTAAGGTATGGGCAAGGGGCTTGGAGCTTCCAGGCCCGCTCTTCAAACTCTGCCCTTTGGGTTTTTATGGAGGCGTCATTATGTAGTCATGATTGATTAAATCACTGGCCATTAGTGATCAGCTCAACCTCAGCCCCTCTCCCCTCCCTGGAGGTGACGGGATGCGGCTGAAAGTTCCAATTTTCTAATCACTGGCTGGTTCCCCTGGCAGCCAGCCCAGATGCAGAGGTTATATAGGAGCTTTCAGCCACCAGTCATCTTACTAGCATACAAAAAAAACACTGATCACTTTAGAGATTCCAAGGGTTTTAGGGGCTGTGTGCCAGAAACTGGGAGCAGACCAATATATAATAAGAAATATATAATAATATCACAGCCCTAGCAAACTCATATATCATAATTTGTGATCCTAATGTCTCAAAATAGAGTCACTCATGTCAAAAAGCATTAAGCCCATAGTGAAATTGTTCCGCCCTCTCTCAAAGAGATAAGCATGTATATAATGGACTGAGGTGATAAGCAAACACCTGCTGCTGCCTGGTATTTCCTGAAATTAACTGGTAGAGAATGAAACGTTGGCTGAGATAAAGAGAACAGACCCATCTGGGAGGATCATAAAAGCAGCCAGGACCTGGCCTTGTTCAAAAAAGCCTTCGGAGGCTCTGCCCATGGGAACTCTGGAACCTTCTCCCGATTTTGGCAGTGGCTGCTGGAAGCTCTGCAAGAGAGAAACAGCGATGCCCGCTTCTGCTGGCCAGTGCCTGAATGACTTCTGGACCCACTTGGCTCATCTGTTGATGTGTTGGTCTCCGGAGCCATCGTTGTGGTTTGTTACCTCCCTTTTATTACTGCCTGTGTGTTGAACATTAGTGGAGTGACTGATGGGGTATGAAGGCCTGGAAATAAATCAGGAATTCAAGAACTGCTAGTTGGCTATTGTGAAACTTCCCAACTTAGGACAGAGTCAGCACATCAAGGCTGCAGGAACCTAATTAACACAACATAGGCTAAGACACTGGCCCTAGTGGGATGGAACTAGAGCACAGGAACAAGTGTTTGAAAAGTCAGCATTTGCCTTCAGAGCATAAGACTTGGCACTGATACTCCCCTTATATTTCTGGTCACAGGCTTTCACTTAAAATTGGTCTTGGGGGTCTCTCACTGTGTTTTCAGATCCTCAGTGTTTTCAAGGTATGCTTTTTCTTTAAATGAGCATTTTTAGGGCTTTTAATTAATTACTTGATCCAAATAACCTAGGCCACCATTAGCGGAAACCACTGGCCCATTCTTTTATTTTAAACCTTTCTGTGTCCCGATGTTTTAGATGGGTTAATTATAAATAGCACATAGCTTTAACAGTTTTGATCTAATTATTATTGTCTTCAAACTGTAGCATCAAATCCATTTACATCTGTTAGAATCACTGATATATTTAGACTTAAATCTGATTTTGTGCTTTATATTTGTCCTCCTATCAATTCCATATTTCCTTTTTTATATCCTTTCTTGCTTTGTTGGGGGAAGATAGGCTGTCTTCTTTTTTTAAATTGCTGTTTGAATGCAAGATAAACTCTTTCTTATTATTAATTTATTTAGCTCATGATTCTGTGGGGCAGCATTTTTTTTTTTTTTTTAAACTGGGCTTAACTGGGTCGTTCTTTTGTTGGCCTTACCTGCTGATAGCTGATGGCTCCATTCAACTATCTGGTGGTTTACTGGCTATTGGCCAGGGTGGGGAGATAACTGGACCATGTGTCTCATCATTCAGGAGGCTAGCCAGAGATTATTCACATGACGAAGGTCTCAGGGTTCCCAAAAGCAGTAAAAGAGCAAGTCACAATACACAAGCACTTTTCAAATCTCTGCATGTTTCATGGTTGCTATTGTTCCATTGGCTAAACCAAGTCACATGACCAAGCTAAGGTGGATTCAAAAGATGGAGGACACAGATTCCACCTCTTCGTGAATGTGCAAAGGAAAGCAAAGGGATGTGCATACAAGGATAGGAAGAATTTGTAGCCATTTTCACAAACGACCACAGATGTCAAATTCCGAAAGAGGTTTATGGATTCTGTGTTATCACAATAAAACCTTAATGTGTTTTATTGTGGAGCTTGATGAGAAAACTCGCTCTATCAGATATTAAGACATAGTGTAAATGCATAGTATATCAGTTTGTTATTTGTGCAGGAATAGACAAACAGGAATAGAAAAGAGAGTCCAGAATCATACCCATGCATTAATAAACACTTGATTTACGATGTATGGCGCTGCAAAGCTGTGAGGAAAGGATCGCCTCATTAGTAATTGGTGTTGCACAGGTGGCTATCCAGTTGCTAATCCAGTTTTTCTAGTTGTAAAAGCCAGTTCCCAAAACCTAATAATAGGTGACTTTTTCTTCAGGATATTCATGCTATTTGACTGGAAGGGGATGTAATTTCACTTATTAAAACAAGCCTATAATCCAGACTTTCGATAAATCAAATGAATAGCATAGGAACCAGTGATTTCAGTATTTGCCATCAACCTTCACTTCATCAGCGATGTTTTTCTTACCTCATTCCTTTCATACCAGCTGACATTCTGCATTTTGGAGAATTGCTGGGATCGCTTAACCACAAAGTAAATGAGGTACCCACTTCCACACAAACAGCAGATGATGAGAAAGTTGGCCAGGACACGAAGAAATCTTGTCAGATGGATATTTTCTTCTTTGTTACTCTCTTGTTCATCCACTATTGATTCCTTAATGTGTGAAAATGAGATGTGCATAAATGTCAGGCCAGAAATGCCAGAACCATGGCTGTTGGGTCCCTGAAAATAGTACTTTCTATATTTCCAGAAATGAAATAATACAGAGGAGATGATGTAATGCCCTGTGCCCTATGGATAATTATTTTCTTTAGAAAAATATGTTTGTTGTTATTGCTATTCCAGTACATATAAGAAACACTTAGATTTCTTAAATAGTCACCATGTGTCAGACGTGGTACTTTCCGTGCATTGTCCCTCTTTTTTTCTTTTTTGAGAGAGTTTTGCTCTTGTTGCTCAGGCTGGGGTGCGATGGCGCAATCTCGGCTCACCACCTCCTGGGTTCAAGTGATTCTCCTGCCTCATCCTCCCGAGTAGCTGGGATTACAGGCATGCACCACCATGCCTGGCTAATTTTATATCTTTAGTAGAGATGGGGTTTCTCCATGTTGGTCAGGCTGGTCTCGATCTCCTGACCTTAGGTGATCTGCCTGCCTCAGCCTCCCAAACTGCTGGGATTACAGGCATGAGCCACTGTGCCTGGCTGCATTGTCCCTCTTAATCCCAGCAACAAACCAGTAGAATAGTTACTGTTATTACCCACATTACAGACCCTAAGGCCCAGAGAGATTTCAGTAACTGATTGGGATTATGTTAAGTCTATAGGTCAAATATATTCCAACTGAATCTTAAAATATTGAGTCTTCTAATCGAGGGTTGGCAAACTCATTCTATAAAAAGCTAGATAGTATTTTTGGTTTGCTGGTCATATGGTCTCTCTCACAACCACTCAGCTATGCCATTGTGGCATGAAAGCAACCATAGACAAGATGTAAATAAATTGGAATGCCTTTGTTTCGATAAAACATTATTTGTAAAAGTAGGCAGCAGGCTGGATTTGGCCTGTGGGCCATAGTTTGCCAACCTCTGTTCTAATCCATCAGCATAGCATATCTCTCCATTTACTTAGGGTTTCTTAATTTCTTTCAGCAATATTTTATACTTTTGGTGTAATGGTCTTGTACATTATTTTGGTTAAATTTATGTCTAGGAATTTTATAGGGTTTTTTTTTGGATACTATTAATAGAACTTAAACTTTTTTTTCTTTTTTTTTTTTCCTGAGACAGTCTTGCTGCGTCGCCTAGGCTGGAGTGCAGTGGCATGATCTTGGCTCACTGCAACCTCCGCCTCCTAAGTTCAAGTGATTCTCCTGCCTCAGCCTCCTGAGTAGCTGGGATTACAGGTGCCCACCACCACACCCGGCTAAATTTTTTTTTTTTTTTTGAGACCGAGTCTTGCTCTGTCACCCAGGCTGGAGTGCAGTGGCACAATCTCGGCTCACTGCAAGCTCCGCCTCCCAGGTTCACGCCATTCTCCTGCCTCAGCCTCCCAAGTAGCTGGAACTACAGGCACCCGCCACCATGCCCGGCTAATTTTTTTTGTATTTTTAGTATAGACAGGGTTTCACTGTATTAGCCAGGATGGTCTCGATCTCTTGACCTCGTGATCTGCCCGCCTCAGGGTCCCAAAGTTCTGGGATTACAGGCGTGAGCCACCACACCCAGCCACACCCAGCTAATTTTTGTATCTTTAGTAGAGGCAGGGTTTCCCCATGTTGTCCAGGCTGGTCTGAAACTCCTGACCTCAGGTGATCCACCTGTCTCAGCCTCCCAAAGTGCTGGGATTACAGGCATGAGCCACTGTGCCCGGCCTTAAACTTATTTTCAAATTGTTTTCTGTTAGTATATAAAAATTGATTTTTGATTATTAAACTTGTGCCCTAGACACAGAGTAATTGGTAGAACCAGGATGAAAAATGAGCTCTCCCAGACCCCAAAGTCTTAATTCACAGAATTTTCACATCTATTCTGTTATACAAGTATATTATGTCTCTTTTAATAAACTTACAAAAGAAGTCATTTTACTTCTCACATGTTCAAAGTGTTTCAAAGACATTGATCTTCTTTGTCCCTCTCTCACAGTCCTGGAGGAAAAGTCAAAGCCCCCAGTCACCCCTACCCTGGCTTTGGATGGAAGTGGCCATAAGCCCCCCATTGCTGTAAGAAGGAGAAGGAGAGGAGACAGAGTCAGCTCCCTGCTCCATGCACTGCAAAGCCCACCGGGCTCTAGGGCTGGGAAACCCATGCTGTGAGTTGCTGAGCTCAAGCCCTTTTCCTAGTGGGTGTCCCTGCCATCTGCAGGCATCAGTCAGTGGACAGCAGGAAGGAATTCAAGAGAGGAGAGGGACAAAGAAAAGAGAAGGAAGCACAGTTGCAGTGTAAATGTGAGCTTTGCTAGGTCCTGGGGGAAAGAAAGCTTGACTGATCAGACAGGAGAAATATTGAGCCATAAAGAACTTGGAATGGGAGCTGGGTGCAGTGGCTCACACCTGTAATCCCAGTGCTTTGGGAGGCCAGGGAGGGAGGATGGCTTGAGGCCAGGAATTTGAGACCAGCCTGGGCAACATAGTGAGAGACTTCATCTCTACAAAAAATAGAAAAATTTAACTGGGCATGGCACTCCAGCCAGAGTGAGACCTTGTCTCCAAAAAATTTAATTAAAGAAAAAACAAAACGAAGAACTTGGAATGGTTTTTACAATCACGGGGGCAAAGTACAATGTACAGTGCTTCAGCATTACAGCTTTGGCCTCCATTCATTTGCTTCCCAGCTGGATGGTTATTTTATATGAGCTATAGTTCTGTAGACCTCCTCAAACCTCTCTTGTAAAGAAATTATTTGTGTGTGGATTGAAAGAAACATAGGGTTGATTTCATCTTTTTTTTTTTTTTTTTTTTAAACATTATCCCATTCATTCATTCATTTTGAGCCAGAGTCTCACTCTGTCACTCAGGCTGGAATGCCGTGGTGCGATCTTGGCTCACCGCAACTTCTGTCTTTTGGATTCAAGAGATTCTCCTGCCTCAGCCTCCCGGGTAGCTGGGATTGGCAGGTGGATCATTTGAGGTCAGGAGTTCAAGACCAGCCTGGCCAAAATGGTGAAACCCCATCTCTACTAAAAATACTTTTTATTTTTTAAATATGCAAACCCAACCACTCAATTATACATATGCTTCAACTGCAACTTAGAACCCTAAAATAGTCCTTTGTTTATTATGCACCCTCAGAAGGGTTTTTCTGCTTTGTTGTACCTTTTTTTTGGACATGTACACACAGGAAACTTTCTGACTCTTTTATTATCTCATGGAACTGTGTTTTGTTTTGTTTTGTTTTGTTTTGTTTTCAGAACTCCCCATGCCTGTTTTTATACCAGTCACATAAATAAACAACACCCAGTCTCACTGGAAAATGATGGAAACTTTGTCAGCAGCACTTCACATAAAAAAAAATCTCTTGTTTAGAAAATAAATGGTGATTTTAAAGTAGAGACATGGGCTGGGCACGGTGGCTCATGCTTGTAATCCCAGCACTTTGGGAGGCCGAGGCGGGCAGATCACTTGAGGTCAGGAGTTTGAGACTGGCCTGGTGAAACCATGTCTCTACTAAAAATACAAAAAAATTAGCCGGGCATGGTGATGTGCACCTGTAATCCCAGCTACTCAAGAGGCTGAAGCAGGAGAATCACTTGAACCCAGGAGCCGGAGGTTGCAGTGAGCTGAGATTTTGCCACTACACTCCAGCCTGGGTGACAGAGCGACACTCTGTCTCAATAAATAAATAAATAAATAAATAAATAAGGTAGAGGCAAGGTCTGTGAAGGAACCCTCTCAGTCAGAATCCTACACATGTGCAAAGGTTTGCCCACCTCAGCCCCTGTGGGACTGATCTGCACAGACCATATTGCTAGCCTTCTGTCACCAAGCTTTCACTCTGTCTCCCTTTCTCTCTCTTTGTTATTTTCCAACTACCAAGTTCAAATTCTTTTTTTTTTTTTTTTTTCATTTCACTAGCTTTCTGGGGAACAGGTGGTGTCTGGTTACATGAATAAGTTCTTCGTGGTGATTTCTGAGATTTTGGTGCAGCCATCAGTGTTGATTTCTCTATTCCCACACCCCCAAACCAGGGTTCTCAGCTCTTTCTGAGTATTCTAATCACTTGGGGAGCTTTTGAAAAACCAATGTCAGGACCCTACTCCAGGCCAGTTATATCAGAGTCTCTGTTAGTGGATCCCAGGAGATCTTTTAAGCTCCTCAGGTGATTCTAGTATGCAGAAAAAGTTGAGAAATGCTTTCCCCAAATGAGTCCTTCCACTTATTCCAGCAGAAATGTGTTTCACGTAGAAACAGGCAGCACCAGGTCTCAGCATCCAGGATACTCTGTCATATTAAGAAACAGACAGGCTGGGCGTGGTGGCTCATGTCTGTAATCCCAGCACTTTGGGAGGTGCAGGAGGGCAGATCACTTGAGGTCAGGAGTTCAAGACCAGCCTGACCAACATGGTAAAACCCCATCTCTACTAAAAATACAAAAAAAAAAAAAAAAATTAGCTGGGCATAGTGGCAGGCACCTGTAGTCCCAGCTACTCGGGAGGCTGAGGCAGGAGGATCGCTTGAGCCCAGGAGGCAGAGGTTGTAGTGTGCTGAGAGCACACCACTGCACTCCAGCCTGGGCAATGGGAGAGAGATGCTGTCTCAAAAAAAAGAAAGAAAAGAAAAGAAACAGACAGTGGGTACCAGCCACGAACGTTCTTACTTAAGGGCTTGAAAACTGGGCTCACATTTCTGGGAAGGCTCTTGCCACAAATTATTTGAGGACCTTATTTTCTATGTCCCAGCTGGGAGAAGTCTCTCAATGACCAGAGGGACCTAGAGTTCTCCGGAAGTGGGAACTGCCCTGGGGTGACTACCTTGAAGCTGGTGGTGATGGATGCATATTTGTTGTCAGCTGTCTCTGAATTCCCGATCAGGTAGTCCCAGCTGGTGAACATCTTGAAGCTGAATGTGAAGTTGTCACTCTCCCCTTCGCCTGTGCTTCCTTGGGTATTGCTGGCCATCCTGTAGGGCACACAGCACTGTTGTGACGTCTGCCCTCTTTCTGCTGTGTCACCCCCAGGGAACCTTGGCCTAGCCAGTCTCGGACACAGGTAACAGATAAACAGGTAGCTGACATTCAGTGACAAAACAAGCCAGGCAGGGACTTGAGCCAAGACAGCTTTGAGGATAGCCAGGGCACCTTTCCCCCCACATTCAGAGTCCCCTGAAAGCACACATGGTATCAATGAGGTAATAAAAAGCCTGCAGGAGACAAGACACGTGACCATGTTTTCTTCCCTACACCCGATTTCCTGTGGCTTGACTCATCTGCAAATGCAGTTTGAGAACTCTATACAGGAGTCTATTCTCAAACAGGAACGTCCCCTTCTAAGTCATCTATTTTCTTGGGTAGAACACACACACACACACACACACACACACACACACACACACACACACACATATATTTTTTTCTGATATAAAATGCAAAACACACTGAGGTGGCTGGTGCTACTTTGTTGTGCTACTTTTTTTTTTTTTTTTTTGGTAACAGAGTCTCGCTCTGTTGTCCAGGCTGGAGTGCAGTGGCCTGATCTTGGCTCACTGCAGCCTCCATCTCCCGGGTTTAAGCAATTCTCCTGTCTAAGCCTCCCGAGTAGCTGGGATTACAAACACCTGCCAGGACGTCTGGCTAGTTTTTTGTATTTTTGGTAGAGATGGGGTTTTGCCATGTTGGCCAGGCTGGTCTCGAACTCCTGACCTCAGGTGATCTGCCTGCCTCGGCCTCCCAAAGTGCTGGGATTACAGGTGTGAGCCACCACGCCCGGCCCGGTACTACTTTTAATTGCAAAACCATGAATTACTTTTGCACCGTCCTAATACAATCAGGTCATATATCCTTCTCTTAATCAAGTTTGGCTGAAAGCACCTTGGACCTTCCTATTTCATCCTACCTGTCTTCAACCTATGCTCCCTAGAGTTTGACCCTGTGGGAATCACAGAATTCCAAACAGGGGTGCTATAAGATACTATGAGGGGTTTGTCATCTTCCCTAACATGTTGGCTTTCTGGATTTGCTGTTCCACAGGGCTTAGTTAGCTTTTTTGGTTTGTCACGAAAACTTTCCATATTTCTATACTTATCTGGGGTGAGAGCAGGGACAAAGTAACAACATGAGGGCTAAGAATAAAAGCAAGCCTGTCTCCTTGTTCTTTTCCTTTTGCCTGATAGTGCTGTGCAGTCAGAGATCACCCAGTGGTCACTGTCGAGTGCTGGGCAGGGTCTTGGGAACAACAGCATTTCCGCCTGAGACCATGTGATAGAAAACCAAGCGTCCCCATTGCCCTTTCAGGGGCTGTACCCAGACTTCACTCTACCCAGTGCTCCACTCCTCTCCTGGAGACACAGCCACCCACACTCTTCTGGGAGAAGTGACCCCTCATGTCTGTGCTGAAGCGAGAGTGGGCCCAGGTGGATAGGTTTGTGTAGGAGACAGTGCCTTCCACTCTGCGACCCCCAGCCACAGCTGATGGGGTCCCCTGATTCTGAAGAAGGCAATCAATCCATGGGCTGGGCCAAGTTTTCAGAGAATAGGAATTAAGAGTTACAGACATATTAAAAGGCCACTTCTGACCACAGAGACAAGTAGAGCTGGGGCCAGAGAGGCCGCCATGGTTAATCACTGCCACATACATTTATTTAGTATAAGTTTATTTGGTTGTATCTTTCTATATGCCAGCCTTGGTTCTAACACACAAGCTAGAGTTTGGAGGAGCAGAAGAGTTTTTTGGAGGAAGCTGAGCTCTGGACAAAAGCAAAAACAGGCCTGACAAACCTCCAGGCCTACCTTACTAGGTACTATGCTCCTTCTCAAGCCACACTGGCCTTTTGCCAGTTTGGGGAAAACACTAGGCTATTTGCGGCCTCAGGGCCTTTGCACATGCTCTTCTTTTGTCTAAAATGCTGCTCCCCAGAATTTCAGCATGGCTGGCGTTCTCAGCCTCATCCAAAGGGGTTTCAATCCTATTTCCCAGCACATCCCACATGGCCTGGTTCATGTCTTTCATACCACAAATTATAATGTGCATATGGTTTCTGTGTTAATTTCCTGTTTTCTCTCTGAATGCCCCACCAGAAGGGAGGTAGGCGTAGAGTGGCCAGGAGAGTGAGCTGTGGCTGTGAAGTCAAAGCTTGCAGATGAGACGGTCATACTTACGATCGAATGACAATAATCAGGCTGTAGCCGAACACGCTGACCCCCACCATAAAGTAAGCCATAGGCAGCCGGTACCTCAGCCACCCGATGGTCCTCTGGTTGTTGTAGTAGCCATAGAAGAGTGCAGAGTACTTGACATAGCCCTGGGGGACAGCAAAGCCAAATGCTCTGGGTTGGTAAGCTCAGAGCTGGTGGTTACCAGACATGTCTATTCTACCAGGGATTTCTTTCTCAGAGTCTTAACCGAATCTAAGGGCCGAAGGAAGAGTTCCAGATGTTCTTGTTCTTCCCTTCACCTCCTCCAGTGGCTCCAGAGCCCCTCCATATCTCCCCTTCTTTCTCTCCTTCATTCCCTCTATTTCCTCATTACATAGAGTGCATGGAGACATGGGAGGGAGAAGAGAGTGTTGTTAACATTTGGGATCAAATTAGGGATAGGGGGTTGGGCACTGTGGCTCACGCCTGTAATCCCAGCACTTTGGGAGGCTGAAGTGGGCAGATCACTTGAGGCCAGGGGTTCAAGACCAACCTGGCTAACGCAGTGAAACCTTGTCTCTACTAAAAATATAAAAATTTGCCAGGTGTTATAGCAGGTGCCTGTAATCTCAGCTACTTGGGAGACTGAGGCAGGAGAATCACTTGAACCTGTGAGGTGGAGGTTGCAGTGAGCAGAGATCATCCCTGCGCACTCCAGCTTGGGCAACAGAGGGAGACTCTGTCTCAAAAAAAAAAAAAAAAAAAAAAAGGAATCCTTAGTAACAGTATAGTTGGGAACCCCTGTTTCAAATAACTTTCTGAAGGGTCTCCAATCTGACTTTGAGAGTGAAGGATGGCAGCAGCAATGACTTGCTGTGGGCAGCACTACAGCCATGCCTCCCAGCCTTAGCAAGCCCTTGGAGCTGCAGACTAAGCCTCCAGAGGCATGGGGGTGTGAAGCTCACAAAGGAGGGAAGAGTGCTGCAGGCAGAGGGCCATAAGCAAAGGCAGAGAGGCAATGACAGTGTGTGATGCGTGCAGGGACTTCCCCAAAGCTTGGTGGCATTGGGGCACTAAAGTGTGAGGTATTACTGGAGAGGTAGGGAGCAGCCAGGTCATGAACAGTTCCTTTGTAAACCCAATTAAGAACACTGGCTTTTATTCCACTGGGAATGAGAATCAATGAAAATTTGAGGTAGGGGAGTGACAGGGTCAGATCTGCATTTTATAAAGATCACTCCAGCAACAAAGGGAATGGAAATTTTAGGAGCCAAGCCAAGGCAGGGAGGAGAGGTAGATGATTCTGACAGTAGTTCCGGTAAAGTGAGGACGTTATTCAAAGTGAAGGTAAAAGAGATGGAAAAACGCATTTTGCCTAATGATGGGATCCTATTTGATTAAAGAACTGGTTTTTCAATAATCAAGTCCACTGTTTCACACTTACACACGCAATCTTTAGGCCTTACAATCACAAGTGGAAGTTCATTGGTACATTGGCAATAGCACCTTGAAATCTCGAAGGATGAAAAACTCCGTGGCTTTTTCTTACTCAGTCCAGATATTCACTGATTTTCTTCCTCCTCAGATATTCACTGATTCTCATTCCCAAATGGAATAAAAGCCAAGGTTCTTAATTGGTGATATGGTTTGGCTCTGTGTCCCCAGCCAAATCTCATCTTGAATTGTAATCCCCAGGTGTTGAGGGAGGGACCTGGTGGGAGGTGAATGGATCATGGGGACAGTTTCCCCCATGCTGTTCTCATGATAGGGAGGGAGTTCTGGTGAGATCTGGTTGTTCTGATAAGTTTCTGGCATTTCTCCTGTGCTCTCTGTCTTCTGCTGCCATGTAAGAAGTGCCTTGCTTCCCCTTTGCCTTTCACTGTGATTGCAAGTTTCTTGAGGCCTCCCCAGCCATGCGGAACTGTGAACCAATTAAACCCATTTATTTATAAATGACACAGTCTCAGGTAGTAGTGTGAACATGAACTAATACAATTGGGTTTACAAAAGATTTAAGAAATATTTAGTAGGTAGGCTCAGATTTAGTGGTTGGTTGGATGGCAGTGGGGGGTGGTTGGTGAGGAAGAGGGAGAAGCGTGGGATGATTTTCAGGCTTCAGACATGGATGACTGGATGAATGGTGATTCCAATAAAGGAGCTGGGAAAAAGAGATGTGGGTTTTGGCTGGATAGGTGTTGCATTTGAAGAGCAAGTAGGACATTCAGTTGAAGATGTCATGTGAAACTTTGGGGAAGCCTGGAGTGGAGTTAGATCTGGGGTCTTAATGTGGGAATGAGGAAAGAAAAGCATACCGTGAGATCACCTTACAGAGACCTGGCAGACAGAGAGGTGCAGTGGCTGCATGGGGAGCCCCCATCTGTGAGAGTGTGGCTGGAGAGAGCAGTGCATGAAGGAGACCCAAGTGGACTGTGCAGAGACATGGTTTGCAAGCTCATTTAGCTTAGTGCTGGGATCCTATTAAAGCAATGGTTTTTCAATAATTAAACGCACTATTTCATACTTATTCATGCAATCTTTAGGCTTTATAATCACAAATGGAAGTTCATTGGCATGTTGACAACAGTACCTCAAAATCCCAAAGGACAGAAAAATCCATGGCCTTTTCTTCCTCAGCCCGAGGCACTGTCTTTCTGGGAATACTCCCATAGGGCATGCCCATGAGTACCTTGTGCAGAAACACAATGACACAAGTATGAGTGGAGGAAATACAAACACACAGAGACATTCATATACTGGGGTAAATGCTTTCCTTCTCAGAGCGGAATACACCTATTTTCTTCTTTCTTTATGTATTTATTAATTTAATTCATTTTTTATTTTTTGAGATGGAGTTTCACTCTTGTCACCCAGGCTGGAGTGCAATGGCACGGTCTCAGCTTACTGTAACCTCCGCCTCCCAGGTTCAAGTGATTCTCCTGCCTCAGTCTCCCGAGTAGCTGGGATTACAGGTGCCTGCCAACATGCCTGGCTGTTTTGTATTTTTAGTAGAGACAGGATTTCACCATGTTGGCCAGGCTGGTCTTGAACCCCTGACCTCAGGTGATCCACCCACCTTGGCCTCCCAAAGTGCCGGGATTACAGGCGTGAACCACTGAGCCCGGCCCTATTTTCTTCTTTAAATAACATTGATCGCTTTCCTGATTTTAAGAGTAACACACACTCATTGTAAAAAATGTGAAAAAGTACAGAAGAGCGTTTCTTTTCTTTTCCTTTCCTTTTCTTTTCTTTTCTTCTCTTTTCTCTTTTCTTTTCTTTCTTTTTTGAGACAGGTTCTCACTTCATCACCTAGGCTGTAGTGCAGTGGCTCCATCTCGGCTCATTGCAATAACCTCTGCCTCCCTGGCTCAAGTGATCCTCCCACCTCAGCCTCCTGAGTAGCGGGAACTACAGGTGTGTACCCCCACGCCCAGCTAATTTTTTGTATTTTTAGTAGAGACACGGTTTTGCCATGTTGCCCAGGCTGGTCTCAAACTCTTGGGCTCAAGTGATCCTACTACCTTGGCCTCCCAAAGTGCTGGGATTATTGGCATGAGCCACCGTGCCCAGCCAGAAGAGCATTTTAAAAATTACCTATCAGTGCCAAAACCCAAAGATAATGACTGTTAGATATTTATATATTTTCTTTTAGTTAATTTCTGAGTTCTGTATATATTTTAGTCTAGTTATTTAGTCTAATATTATTTTGTGACCAATTTCCTACATCATAAGGTATTTCCCCAAATAAAATGACTTCAAAAATATCTAATAAAAATATGTACAAGAAACTTACTTAACAAATCCCCTATTGTTGGACATTAAAGTATTTCTAGTTCTATATGTGTATATAATTCTGTTATTAATACCCTTATACATATGCCCTTATTCATATCGTTAATTGTAAAAAAAATCAGAAATGGATTCGATTTATATATTGATTTAGGAAGGACTGACTTTTTAATGAGATTAAATTTTTCCTTCCAAGGATATACCCTTCCATTTATTGTCTTATTTTTGTCCAGTAATTCTTTATAGGGTTCCTCATAGAAATATTCTGATTTATTAAATGTATTACTAGTTATTTTATAAATTTATTGCATTGTGTCAAAATTTTAAATTCTATTTTTAAGTGGACATTAAATATACAGAAAATCACTGCCATTTGTCTTTAAAATGACTCCAGTCATCTCAATATACTTGTTTATTAGATTCTAGTAGTTTTTCATAAAATCATTGGAGTTTTTGGGGGGTTTACAATCATATCACCTGCAAACCAAAATAACTTTGTATTTTTTTGGTACAAAGTGTATAAGATGTTAATTTTCCTGACATTGCATTAGGTGGCAGAAATTAATATTGAAAAGTAGTAGGGATAGGGATATATCATGTTTCTTTTGATTTTTGTAACACAGGCTTTAGTATTTTTCACCATTTAATGTAAAATTACTTTGTTGCTTAATTTATAGGCTCTTCATTTTTAGGTAATTTCCTTTTATTTCTTTTTGTTTCTTTGTTTTAAATTTATTTTCTTATTGGGGAACATGTTATACATAAAATAGTATATGTATAACATATATGTACAGTTGATCATAATAAAAAGGAAATTAACTACTATATATCCACTAGCTAGCTTAAGAAACAGAAAATCTCCAGGCCTTTATAGTACCCTGGATAAGCCCCTCCTGAATTATATCCCTCTTGCATCCTAAGATGCAACCAAGATATAGTACATTTTATGATAACAATTCCCTTGTTTTTCCTTATATTTTACTCATTTATTGTTTTGTTTTGCCTGTTTAGTTTTGCTTTAGTTTTGCCTGTTAAATGGAATCATGCATAAGTATTCTCCTATGAATTGTTTTTTTTCATACAACATTACACTTTTGAGATTCATTGATAAAATAAGTTTGATTAATATGCTTAAGGAATTAAGGGACAAGATGAATCATTTTGGTAGAGAACTGGAAACTATAAAAACAATCAAATGGAAGTTATAGAACTGAAACATGTGATCATTGAAATTAAAAGCTCAATGGACAGATTTAAGAACATATAGATCAGAAAAGAGAATGGCTAAATTTTAATACAGGGTTAAAAAAATCCAGACTTAAATATACAGAGAAAAAGATGGAAAATACTGAAAAGAGCATAAGGCATACATGGAAATACAGAGACAAGGCTCACTGAGACAAGACACACACACACACACACACACAAATACACATGCAAAGGCACACACATATATGTAGTCCCAGAAGGAGAGAGAAGATGGAATGGCATAGAAACAGTATTTAAAGGGATTATGGCAGAGAATTTTCCCAATGTGACAAAAGACAGTTTAAGATTTAGTAAGTGCTACAGATCCAAAGCTGGATATCTACTGCTTTGGATTTCTATTGCTGTGTAACAAATTACCACAAAGATGGCCTAAAGCAGCACCATTTATTAGCTCACAGTTCTGTAGGTTGGCAGTCTAGCATGGTGTGGCTGGATTCTCTGCTCAGGGTCTCACCAGACTGAAATCAAAGAGTCAGCAGGGGCTAAGGGTCTCATCTGGGGTCTGGAGTCCTCTTCCAAGCTCACTTATTGTTGGCAGAATTCATTTCCTTGTGCTTGTAGGACTGAGGTCCCTGTTTCCTTGCTGGGTGGCAGATGGCGGCCACACTCAGCCTCTCAAGGGCTCCCACATTCCCCATTACATGGTTCCCTCCATCTTTAAGCCAGCAGTGGTGTGTTCAATCCTTCCCATGTTTTGAATATCTGTGACTTCTTCTGCAACCAGCCAGAGAAAACTCTTGGCTTTTAAAGAGCTCATGTGATTAAATTAGGCTCACTCAAATAACCTTGGAGTGATAGCTCATTCCTAGGTTCTGTCCACATTCAAAGGGGAGGGGATTATATGAGATTGAGGGTCATTTAGGGTCATTCTTAGAATTCTGCCTACCACATATACAAAAAGCAACAAATCAACAATGACAACAAAAACTTCACTTAGGGAACTGGGGAGATTGGGAAATGTTGGTCAAAGGATACAAAATTTCAGCTAGTTAGGAAGTATAAATTCAAGAGATCTATTGTATGACATGGTGACTATAGTTAATAACAATGTATTATATACTGGAAAATTGCTATGAGAATAGATTTTAAGTGTTCTCACCAAAAATAAATGATAAGTATAGGTATATGAGGTGATGCATATGTTAATTAGCTTGATTTAACCATTCCACAATATATACACATTCCAAGACAGCATTTTGTACAACATAAATATATGCAATTTATATTTGTCAATTGAAGTAAATTTTTAAAAATTCACCTAAACCTACCACAGGAAAATTTACACAAATTCTTCAAGAGAATAATAAAAAAAGAAACATTCCCAAATCACTTTATGAGGTCTAATAGTGATCCCCAAACATAAGAACATTATAAGAAGGATATTTACAGTCCAGTATCTCAAAAATAGATGCAAAAATTCTAGATAAAATATTCACAAATCAAAATCAGATGATATATAAAAAAGATAATACATAATAACCTAGTTGGGTTTATTCCAAGAATGCAATCTGGTTTAACATTTGAAAATAAATCAATATAATTCACCACATAACAATCTTAAATTTGTATGTGCCCAATAACATGGCATTAACATATATAAAACAAAAATAATAATTACAATGAGAAGAAGACAATGGCAGGAGATTTAATTGATCTCACTCAGCAATTGATCATGCTACCCTAAAATTAGTAAGATTATAGATAATTTGTAGAATACAAGTAATATTTTGAACCATGCAAATAATATAAAAATTTAGGAAAATTAACCATATTCTGAGTAAATAAAGCAAGTCCCAAGTGATGAAAAAGTATCAGTTTCATACAAAATATACGCTATGATCACTATAAAATTATACTAAAAACCAGTAAAAAATGCCACCAATCTTTCTATATATTAAAGTCTTGAAAATTATTCATAAATAACTTGTGGATTACAAGGAAATTAGAAAATACCTAAAAATAAATAATGGCAATGTATATCCAAGTATATGGAATGCAACTAAAATGGTATTGAGAGGAAAATTTATAAATGGGTGTTGTGTTATTGATGTCATTTGAATGTTTGTCCCTTCCAAATCTCATGTTGAAATGTGATTCCCAGTGTTGGAGGTGGGGCCTGGTGGGACATATTGGATCACAAGGGCAGATTCTTCGTAAATGGCTTAGCACCATCCCCTTGGTGATAAGTGAGTTCTCACTCGGTTAGTTCACGCGAGATATGGTTGTTTAAAAGTCTAGGACCTCTCCCAATCACTCTCTTGCTCCTGCTCTCGCCAAGTGATGTGCTGGTTCCCCTTCACCTTCCATCATGATGTAAGTTTCCTGAGGCCCTTAACAGAAGCAGATGCTGGCACTTTGCTTTCTGTACAGCCTGGAGAACCATGAGCCAATTAAACCTCTTTTCTTTATAAATTACCCAGCCTCAGGTATTTCTTCATAGCAACACAAGAACAGCCTACTACAGTTGTAGACTTGCTATGGGCCAATAACTCCTTTGTGCCTCCCATTTTTCTCCTGTGTGAACACAGGCATGTCTATAGCATTTATCTTATGCCTGTCCCACCATTTTATGTTTGTTGTGTTGGTGCAGATAACATCTTTTTAGTCTCACGGTAAAGAGAACTGCACTCAAGGAGTTGTATTTAAAGAGCTACTCCCATGGAGCTTCACCTGCACCTGAACTACTGATTTAGAGTGAGAGTTTGGAATCTGAGCTGATGCTATGCCAGAATGAGATTTTTAGAGGCCTTGAGGAGGGGCGAGTGTATTCTGCATGTGGAAGGGATGTGAATCACTGAGGACCAGAGGGTTCAATGTGGTAGGCAGCCTGTGAGGTGGCTCACATGATCCCTGCCTCTGGTATTTATTATTGTGTACCATAATACCCTCCCACTGAGTGTGGGCTTGATTTAGTGACTCACTACTAAGGGATAAAATATGGCAGAAGTGATGGAATGTCATTTCTGAGATTAGGTTATAAAAAATGGTGGCTTCTATGTGGGAAGCTTCTTTTTGCTCTATTTCCTCCTTGGATTCTCTCCTTCTGGGAGAAGAAAGCTGCCACCTTATGAGCTTGCCTATGGAAAAACTCATGTAGAAAGAAACTGATGTCTCTGGCCGATAGCCACTGAGTACCTGAACCTTGGGAACAGCCACATAAGTAAGGTTGGAAGCAGATTTTCTGAGGCCTGCCAGAAGCCACGTGAGTAAGCTTGAAATTGTATCTTCTGAGATCTGCCAGTAGCCATGTGAGTGAGCTTGGAAGCGGATCTTCTTCAGAGACCCCAAGCCAGAACCACTTCTGGATTCCTGACCCACAGAAATAATAATAAATGGTTGTTGTATTCAGTGAAAAAATAGGGAGTAACTTGTTACCCAGCAATAAATAATGAATACAAACCCCAAGAAATTAGAAGGAAAGAAATGAAACATATAAGATAGAAATTAGTAATATAAAAATAAAGATATATAAGAAAAAGACCTGAAAGTGAATGTTTTATAGTAGAGTTATTCATAATAGTTTCCAAATAGAAACAACTGAAATGTCCATGAGCTGGTGAATGGATAACAAACTATGATATACTCATATGGTGGAATATTACAATCCCATTGTAATTTTCAATTCCATTTCAGCAATAAAGGGACAAATGATTGATAAACTACATGCATGAATTTCAAAGACATTGTACCAACTGAAAGAGGTTAGACACAAAAAAACTGCATACTACATATTTCTATTTATATGATATTCTGAAAAGGGCAAAACTTTGGGAACAGAAATCAGAAATCAATCATTGGTTGTCAAGGGCTGGGAGCTGGGAGAGGAGATTGCTTGCAATGTGGGTACTAGAGAAATTTAGGGGGCGATGGAAATGTTCTATATTCCAGTTGTGTGGTGGTTACCTGATCATACATTTGTCAAAAGTCATTGAATTGTATACCTAAAAGGAGTAAATTTTACTTGATGCAAATTGTGCCCCCAAAAGACTGAATTTAAAAAAAAAGACATTTCAGAGAGAATCAGCAAAGCCAAAAGTTTTTTCTTGAACAAAATAACTAAAAAAGACAAACTTTGCTGTAAATGAGACAAAAAAAGTATACTGCAATGCAAAAGGGGATACACCTTTAGATACACTGTGATTTTAGAAAATAAGAAATGACTGTATTTAAGTCACTAAACTTTAAAATGTAAGTTGAAATGGAAAGTTCAGGATAGTGAGGGTTATGTAGGTAATAAAATTGAGGAAAATTAATTAGAGGACTTCAGTGTATATGTAATATTTCATTTTTTAGGCATGGTGATGAGCAAGTAGGCTCATTCATTATATCTTTTCATATGTCTGAAATAATTTAGTTGTTATTTTTAAGGGGAAGTATCATAAGAGGTTTACAGACTGAATGCTTGCTATGTAAACCTAAAGCACAGCTTCCTTAAAGACCTTATAATGTACATTAGCAGTTTTCAACCCTAGCTGCATAATAGAATCACCTGGGGAGCTGCATTAGTCATCTACTGCTATATAACAAATTACCCTAAAATGTTAGAGGCTTAAAAAAACACACAATTATTATCTCACTGTTTCTGTGACTAGCATTTTGGGTATGGCTTAGCTGGATCCTTCGCTTCCAGGATCTTTCACAAGGCTGCAACCAAAATTTCTGCTTTGGTCTCATTTGAAGGTTTGACTGGGGAAGAATCTGCCTTAAAATGTGCTTATGTGAGGCTGGGCGTGGTGGCTCACGCCTGTAATCCCAGCACTTTGGGAGGCTAAGACAGGTGGATCATGAGGTCAGGATTCAAGACCAGCCTGGCCAAGATGCCGAAATCCCGTCTCTACTAAAAATACAAAAATTAGCAGGGCGTGGTGGCACACGCCTGTAATCCCAGCTACTCAGGAACCTGAGGCAGGAGAATTGCTTGAACCTGGGTGGCAGAGGTTGCAGTGAGCTGAGATCATGCCACTGCACTTCAGCCTGGGTGACAGAGCAAGACTCCATCTCAAAAAAAAAAAAAAAAGAGTGCTTATGTGGTTGTTGCTGGGTTGCTGGACTAAGGGCCTCAGTTCCTTGCTGGCCATTGTCCAAAGGCCACACTCAGTTCCTTGCCAGGTGGGCGTCTCCAATCTGTCAGACTGCTTCATTAAGGCACCCAAACCAAGAGGGGAATCAACAGAGAATTCTGCCAGCAAGATGGAAATCACTATCTTTCATAACCTAACCATTCTATATTCTATTTGTTAAAAGCAAGTCTCTAGGTCTAGCCTATATTCAAAGGGAGGCATTACATAAGGACATGAATACCAGGAGAGAAGGATCATTGGAGGTTATTATAGAAGTCTGCTTTCCACAGAAGCTTTTAAAACAGAGATAACAAGACCATACCCTCAGAGTCAAATTTATTTGACTGGGGGTGAGCCTAAGATCTGGTGTTCTTAAAGTCCCCTGGTGATTTTCACATACATCCAGTGTTGGAAGAGAAGTACATAAACTTGTCATCCAGTGGGGCCTTGCCAGCCAGCTCCTGCAGCATAACTGAGGGTTCCTCAGGGATCACGTAGACATCCTGGGTTGTGCAGGCAATGGCAATTAAAGATAAACAAGGCTCATTCTTACATTCAGAGCTGTTTAATTTCATAAAGTGGTATTGAGAGTTTGTGGCAAAAGGAAAATGAATATAAGGAGAAGTTTCGTTAAAGTTGCGTTCAAGGCCAGGGATGGTGGCTCATGCCTGTAATCCCAACACTTTGGGAGGCTGAGGCGAG
This sequence comes from Pan troglodytes, assembly GCF_028858775.2. Taxonomy (NCBI): domain Eukaryota; kingdom Metazoa; phylum Chordata; class Mammalia; order Primates; family Hominidae; genus Pan; species Pan troglodytes. Next base: position 9,216,686 of record NC_072419.2, on the reverse strand, counting down.
CAGATCGCTTAAGGTCAGGAGTTTGAGACCAGCCTGGCCAACATGGCGAAACCCCATCTCTACTAAAAATACAAAAACTAGCCGGGTCTGGTGGTGCGTGCCTGTAATCCCAGCTACTTGGGAGGCTGAGGCACGAGAATTGCTGGAACCCAGGAGGTGGAGGCTGCAGTGAGCCAAGACTGTGCCACTGCACTCCAGCCCAGGAGATAGAATGAGGCTCTGTCTCTCTCTCTATATATATATAAATAATTTTTTAAAAAAGTCATGTTTGAGCACTTCTACTATCTTATCCCTGGACCCTCTGGTTCACTATGCTTCATTTTAAAACACCCATGGGTCATGGGGATATCTCTGAACCTTGGCTTATGCTGAAGACCCTTGAGCCCTGAAGTTCTCCGTGTCTTTGACCAACAGGACACTTCCTTTAGATGTGCAATGAATTTGGATGTGTCTGATTCCCACATGGCCAATTTCCCATCATCCTAAATAAGAAGGCATCTTGAGACACCCCACACCCTAATTGCTGTTATCCAACCTGTCATCAAGACTTGTCCGTGCACTTCACTCTGATTCCTCTCTTTTAACCCATTCCCATTGATACTACCCGGATCTAGCACTGACCTACTGCAACAGGCTCCTACCTGGTCTAAGCCTCTTCCCTTCTCCCCTATTTCCCTTCTTCCCTTCTCCTTCTTCCCAAGCCAAGCCTCCTCTTTCCAGCAAAGCATCTCTCTCTCTGTCTTACTCTCAACCCACTCCAATATGGTTTTCCCAATCACCTGCCAATCAAATCAAGGTTCTCTAGCACGAATGGTTCAGATCTTGGCTGCTTCATTGGAATGCACCAATCACTAAGTTTTTATTGTTTAAAATAAATGTTCCCTCATAAAAATATTAAAGACTTACATAAATTATACCAAATTTAATGTTCTCTTTTAAAAAGCAACCGAGTGTCCTTAAAATTGCTCAACTTCCCCCAAACCTGCCTTTTTATGGACCACTGCACAGCAAAATTTCAGAGATGTCTCATAGGCCTGTGGCATTTAAATGTGCTCTCTTCTCATGGAATAAAAGCTTCCAAGAAGAAAGCCAAGAGCTTTGTGAAGGTAAATTTCCCCATTGACTACCGAGGAAAACATTTCATATTTACCTGACTATGGAGGAGATAAATGAGACTTCCTATTAGCTTTTGACAATATTTTCCCCCTGGGGAGAACCAGACTTGGTGTAAGAGTGTTTGTGTACGCTTGACAGTGACGTTTAAAATGCTAACTTCTGGGTCAGAGAGTGATATTGGCATAAGAATATATGTAGGGCTCAGTGGACTCAGAACCCTTGATTTCTAGGTGTGTTTATGAAAGAGTACAAAGGCTAGTTAATGACATATTTGTAAGCACACATTTTGAGTAATATAGAAAAGAATTCAACAATTTTATGAATAATGTAACACTCCTTTGCTACCAAAGGCTATTATAATGCATGGTCAACCTCCTCCAATAAATCTGATTTAATTCACATTATGTGAAAGGTTTTTAATGTCCTGAAAGTGGCTGTGCAGAAAAGTTAAGCATGTAACTGCAGATAGAATTGACTCCAATATGCTCACAGAACCATTTATAACAAAATAGGAGTCAGTAAGTCATCAAAGAACCGATTAATACACCTGTGAGGAGGAAAATACTAAATGCAGACATACTGTTCCTCTGAGAGCTGTTGAAGTAGACCCACTTGTGTACCCAGCACCAGCACCAAGGATTTCAGTCAGGACTGTAGCAATTGTAGCAATTGCTGTGCTCAGTGCTTAGTGAGCCACAGGCTCCTTGGAAAAGACCCTAAGCCTTCACTCTGGGGACCTGAGATCCAATTCACAATGATCTTATTGTGTGACTTTGCACAAATTGCTTATTACCCCTTTTTTGTTTCTCAATTAATCATCTGTAGATAAGAATCTATTTATGTCCATAATAAGATTATATCTGGGGCCAGGTGTGGTGGGTTATGCCTGTAATCCCAACACTTTGGGAGGCTGAGGTGGGAGGGCTACTTGAGCCCAGGAGTTCAAGGCTGCACTGAACCACGATCACATCACTGCCCTCCAACCTGGGCAACAGAGTGAGACCCTGTTTCTAAAAAAAACCTCCTTAAAAGATTATATATGGGAGAATAGTGAGGAGTGATAGTCAAATCCAAGTTTTTTTGGTGATAAATAATGATATAATGTATTCTATCCCTCTCTTTTTTCTGAGAGTAAAAGAAAAAAACTCATTGAAACATTAATTCTCCACTGATCTTAAGGTAAAATGAGAAGTAGAAAAGTGTAAGATTCACCTACTAATTAAGGAACAAAGTATTTTGGTTCCATTCTTTGTACTTAACTATCTGGGTAATTGATGTGAGTACATTAGGTCGTAGGTTGGTGCAAAAGTAATTGTAGTTTTTGCCATTACTTTTAATTTTATAAATTTACTTTTCATGGCAGTAATTTATAAATTACTTTTAATGGCAAAAAATTAAAATTACTTTTAATGCAAAACAATTACTTTTGCACCAGCCTAATAGCATTTTAAATGAATGACTGATTCTTTGTAAAACAGGAAGTATTTGGTTGATAATTGATGACGGTGGTCATAAGCCTCAACTCTATCCAAAGATTTAGGAAGTTCTTTTCTTACCTCTGGGATTATGACTAGACCAAATATTAAGCCAAAAAGGACAAGGTTAACTCCATACATCCATCGGAGAAAGATGAAATACGATGCCACTGAAGAACCAAAGTGACCTAGAAAGAGAAAAGACGGTGGGTATGAGTGCTGCAGAAGGAAAAAATGGACACTATTGAGCACTTTATGTGTGTGGTGGATTCAATTTTTACATCAGTCTGTTGAATGACACCTGGATCTCCCTTTCTTTTCCTGGATAAATAACCTGAGGCTCTTTGGGGTTAACTAACTTGCCTAAGTGCCCACAGTCAGAAAGTGAAAAAGCAGAATTTAAATCTTGGTCTGGGATGAGTGCGGTGGCTCACGTCTGTAATCCCAGCACTTTGGGAGGCTAAGGTGGGTGGATCACTTGAGGTTAGGAGTTCGAGACCAGCCTGGCCAACATGATGAAACCCTGTCTCTATTAAATATACAAAAAAATTAGCCAGGTGTGGTGGCCCAGACCTGTAACCCCAGCTACTCAGGAGGTTGAGACAGAAGAATCGCTTGAACCTAGGAGGTGAAGGCTGCAGTGAGCCAAGATCACACCACTGCACTCTAGCCTGGGCAACAGAGCGAGACTCTGTCTCAAAAATAAATAAATAAAAATAAATAAATAAATAAATAAATAATAAATCTTGGCCTGACATGTTCAAAACTCATTCTTTTTTCCTAATACAACAGAACCAATGAAATAATCTATTCAGAGGGCCAAGGAAACAATCCAAGCTCTTGGGAAACGCTTTAGGAAACCAATTAAAAAAACAGTGACACCAGCATACTCACTTTCAATGTCCTTGATCTTCATTTCCCAGGGGATACATTGAGTCTTGAAATTATCAAAATCTCTCTTAAATTTGACCCATTTCTGAAATAAAAGAGGTAAAACTCTCAGTTCCTTAACATGTCAACCTGGAGCACAAAGGGGCATGATGAGGGGCACGAGGAGGCCGACAGGTCAGCATGAGTCAGCATGGGTGAAGCTGCTGTCTTGCAGTCCCCAGCTCCTGCTGTCCTTGAGCCCAGGCTGCCAGAGGCAGGTGTTCAAACCTTTACTTCCCCAACGTCAGGCCTGGAGTGAGAGACAAGTGAGGGCCACCCCTTACTGTGCTGATAAAATTTCTGGTTTGGACAGTTTATAGATAAAGTGAGAAATTCTCTGTACGATTTCTGATTTGGAGGGTCCGATTGAGTTAGCAACCTCTGATATGACTTTCTTCAACTTAAAACAAAAATTCAAAGGTAGAAGGAACTCTGGCTACTCTCAGACCCACGTCTGGCAGACAGCCAAGTGCCTCTCTCTGATAGGAACTGTCGCAAAATTGCACGGGTGGTGCAACTGATAAGGAGATCTCAACCCATAGCTGAACATTCTTCTCCTGGGGGAACAACAGCCTCGCTTTTCTGAAAAGAGTCAGAAAGGCATGTTGCCCCCTCCTGTGATCTGTTCCCAGCTAGACACCCAGACTATGTACCAAACAGAAACCTGATCAGCTGTCTTTCTGTGGCTGGGTGTTGTTTTGTCAACTCTCCAAGGGACTGCTCTCCACCAGCCCCACATTGTGGAAACAAATCCATTTGTAATAAAACAAATACTCATAGAAAGCTGAGGTAGAAATACTCATAGAAAGCATAAGAGGTAGTAGAGAGCAGATCCTAAGATCAGTTCCCATTATTATTATTATTGTTATTTTGAGATGGAGTCTCACTCTGTTGCCCAGGCTGGAGTGCAGTAGCGCAATCTTGGTTCACTGCAACCTCCACCTCCCGGGTTCAAGCTATTCTCCTGCCTCAGCCTCCTGAGTAGCTGGGATTACAAGCACGCACCACCACGCCTGGCCAATTTTTCTATTTTTAGTAGAGATGGGTTTCACCATGTTGGCCAGGCAGGCCTTGAACTCCTGATCTCAAGTGATCTGCCCGCCTCGACCTCCCAAAGTGTTGGGATTACAAGCTTGAGCCACTGTGCCTGGCCCAGTTCCTATTATTAAAAGGTCTCCTCAGAACTTGTTCATGGAGGACATGAGATTTTCCCCTGTAAAGTCACTAAAGTCCGCACCTGTGAAAAGAAGGGGCAAAAAATAAAGTCGGCAGAAGATGAAAGGGAAACGTTTCTCTTTTCAGACATGGTCTCACTCTGCTGCCCAGGCCGAGTGCAGGTGGCGCAAACATGGCTCACTGCAGCCTTGACCTCCTGGGCTCAAGTGATCTTCCTGCCTCAGCCTCCTGAGTAGCCAACACATTCGGCTAATTTTTTTTATTTTTTGTAGAGACAGGGTCTCACCATGCGGCCCAGGCTGGTCTCAAACTCCTGGGCTCAAGTGGTCCTCCTGCTTTCAGCCTCCCAAAGTGTTAGGATTTCAGGTGTGAGCCACCGCATCCATCAAAACGGGAAAAATTTTGTGAAGGAATCAGACAGGCTTCCAGACCTGGTTTTCCAGATATAGTTTTGACCATCTCCTGATTGAATGATTGTATAAAGAAGGGAACCAGCTGTCAGAAGAGGGAGATGGTCCCAGATGCAAAAGAGAGGAGAAGCCCATCAGCAGACTGGTTGATAACAGTGGCAAAGATAGGAAGGATATGGTGATTGGCAGAAAACAGACACTGGGCAGCCCAGTCTCATTGCTTCATCCGCCCTCCCTAGCTCTGAGACTGTGTTCAAAAATACTCTTTGGGCTGGGCGTGGTGGCTCATGCCTGTAATGCCAGCTTTTTGGGAGGCCGAGGTGGGTGGATCACTTGAGGTCATGAGTTCGAAACCAGCCTGGCTAACATAGTGAAACCCTGTCTCTACTAAAAACAAATACAGGCTGGGGACGGTTGCTCATGCCTGTAATCTCAGCACTTTGGGAGGCCGAGGCAGGTGGATCACCTGAGGGCAGGAGTTCAAGACCAGCCTGGCCAACATGGTCAAACCCTGTCTCTACTAAAAATACAATACTTAGCTGGGCGTGGTGGCAGGCACCTGTAATCCCAGCTATTCAGGAGGCTGAGGCAGGGGAGTCACTTGACCCAGGAGGCGGAGGTTGCAGTGAGCCAAGATCGCACCACTGCACTCCAGCCTGGGTGACAGAGCGAGACTCCATCTCAAAAAAAAAAAAACAAAAACAAGAAAAACCCCCAAACCCAAAAATACTCTGACTATTTGGCTTCCTAGGTAGGTCTGCCTATAAAGAGAGCATTTGCCTTAAGTATTTTGGTTTCTATGGCAGTGACTTTCACTGCAAATTCACAGATAGGAATTGGGATGATGGTTTAGCTTCTCGTATTACTAACTCAGCTATCAAAAATAAAAGGCATGGCTGCTGTGGACTTCAAATTTTCCATCTTGCATCACTTATTTCTTCTTGTAAGTTAATAATCCAGCATCTGGTTTCATGTAGCAGTCTCATAAGCTTTATTAATGCGAGTCCTCCCTCGAGAGATGGATCCCCTGTCAGGGTGCTGATAAAATCAGTATAAAATATAGGCTTGCAAGACTGAGGACCAGCAGGGGTAATGAACATTGCCAAGTGAGGTCCCTGGAGGCACAGCCTGCCGGTCGGTTCCTTGGCAACCACCTGACAGCCCCTCAAGGCTGTGGATATCTCGGACTGAAAAGTGAGGCCCCAGAACTGGAGCAGAGGCAGAGAGAGGCCTGGGAGATGCTCTGGCACGGATTCTCTTATCCTTCATTGGTTGACAGAGTCAGAAAACTGGACTGGGGCATGGGCAGAAGATTCCAAGCCCCTTTCTCAGGCCTGTGTGAGGTGGTTGCTGCTGGTCCTAGGATGGGTTTAGTTGTCATGCTGTCTTGCCCTCCAGCTATACATAGGAAAAAAGTTTCAAGTCATGGTGGAGCAAGACACAGGCAAGCTACATGTCCTGTCAATAAAATCAGGATCTGGGTGACTAAAATGAAAACAACCAGTGAGGCCTGGGAAATATTATTGCAGAACAGGGAAAAAGGGACACCATTCTTTGATATTTGTGGAAAACATTTCCTCCAAGATACATACATAAATTCTAGAAAGCAGTTCAGCATTCCTAATAGGATGCAAGAAATATGGCTTCTAAAGTAAAGGATATCAATTTGAAAAGAATACAGATGAGATATGGAAGGATTACAAGGAAGCTAAGAGCTTAGTCATTGAATGAAAAAAACATTAGACAAAATAAAGACTATAATTGACACAGAGGAAAATGGATTCCATGATATTGAGAATAAACCTGATAAATTTCTGAGATTGCAAAGAGAAAGAAGCAAAGAGCTAAAAAATAACGTGGAAAAGTAAATATGGGGGATGGGGGTGGGGGGAGGCAATCCTTTTCCTAAGGGGGAAGCTAGAACTATGTGAACAGAAACATGGTTTAACAGAATCATTTATCAAAGATGTATTTGTCTAGAGACCTGCTGTACAACACAATGTTTACACTTAACAACACGGTATTGTGTACTTAATTAGTTAAAAAGCTAAATCTCAAGTGTTCTTACTGCAATAAAAAAGCAGTGAATACAAATTAAAGAAAGAATAATAAGCTGTTTTTTTACCCAATAGATTAGCACAAAGTTAAAAAGACGGTAACATTCATAACTAGTGAAGATAAGCCATTCTCCGACTTTGTTCCTTTGAGTATGAGTTGCTATAGATTGGGGAAAATAGTTTGAAAAATGTGTAGTAAAAGTTAAAGTTAAAATATGCACACTTTTGAACTAGCAGTACTATTTGAGGGACTGTCTTGTTGTGATTTTAAAAAACACGTGGATCCAAGATAAATGTATAAAGATGTTTGTTGAAGCATTGTTTGTCACAGTAAAAATCTAGAAAAAAATATACTTGAACAGCACATTCTTCATTGGAAAAAATAAGATGTGAGTGTGCAGTTGGTAAGTGGTAAATAGTCTCTAGACAAAATTAATAAAATGACCTATAGAGAGTTGTCTGGCAAGTATAACTGGAAAATGAGAAAAAATAATATTGGGAATAAGAAAGATTGAGGCCGGGCATGGTGGCTTACTCCTGTAATCCCAGCACTTTGGGAGGCTGAGGCAGGAGGATCACCTGAGGTCAGGAGTTCGAGACCAGCCTGGCCAACGTGGTGAAACATCGCATCTACTAAAAATACAAAAATTAGCCGGGTATGGTGGTGCATGCCCATAATCCCAGCTACTTGGGAGGCTGAGGCAGGAGAATTGCTTGAACCTGGGAGGCAGAGGTTGTAGTGAGCCGAGATAATGCTGCTGCACTCTAGCCTGGGCGACAGAGAAAAAAAAACAAAAAAACAAAGGAATAAGAAAGATTCGAACCCAACAGATATAAAAAGTAATTACAAATTTATGGGGCTACCATATGCGACTTTCTGTTAACATATGAAAATTTTAATGAAATGATCAAGTTTCAGGAAGAATATGAATTATTGAAATGGTCTCAAGAAAAAGTTAAAACTTGAGTACATCAATAAACTGAATACTTGAAAAAAATTTCAAGGTATTCTATAAAAATGGCTCTCGATCTCTACTATTGAAAGGTTATCATCTTTAAAATTAACAAAAAGTGTATTATCATGCTCCCAAAACTGATTTACAGCATAAAGAGGAGGTAACGCTATTCATTTACAATTATAACGCAAGTGCAGTCCTAATGTTAAAATCTGCCAAGATACTGCACATGCATACACTTGTGTACAAACACACACAAATTCAGATCAATCTTATGAAAATGTATGTAAAAATCATAAATAAAATATCGGAAAATCAAACGTGTCTGTGGAATTAAAAGTAATGTACCATGACTGAGGTTATCCCAGAAATAAAAAAAAATTAATAACATAAAGGAAAAGGTGTTTAATAAAACCTAATTATCTATTTCCAATGAAATGGAAGTCTTACTAAACAACAACTAGACAATAATTTTTTACGGTGACAAAGAAAATCTATTTCAAGCCATCAACTCCCATCAGCTTAGTGTGAAAGTCATTAGAGTCATTCTCATTAAAGTGATGCAAAGATAAGGAGAGCTATGATCACCATTATCAACTGATGCTGTTCTAGGATGGCTAGTTCACATTTTAGAATTGGAATGAGATGTCACATTTAGGAGAACCCAACAAAAACATCTTTATGAACATAATCAGATGAAAAAGATTAGAATTAATAAGAGAGAGGCCGGGCGTGGTGGCTCACACCTGTAATCCCAGCACTTTGGGAGGCCGAGGCGGGCGGATCACAAGGTCAAGAGATCGAGACCATCCTGGCTAACACGGTGAAACCCCGTCCCTACTGAAACTACAAAAAAATTAGCCGGGTGTAGTGGCGGGCGCCTGTAGTCCCAGCTACTCGGGAGGCTGAGGCAGGAGAATGGCGTGAACCCGGGAGGCAGAGCTTGCAGTGAGCCGAGGTCGCGCCACTGCATTCCAGCCTGGGCAACAGAGTGAGACGCCGTCTCAAAAAAAAAAGAAAAGAAAAAAAAAATTAATAAGAGAGTACCATAAGAGAACCAGATATAAAATTAGCACACAAATTTGTAGCTTTCTTACATACTACCAATAACTAGTTATTAAATAATTGAAAAATGATCGCATTTGCAAAAGCAACTAGGCTATCAAATGTGCAGAAATAAAACATGGAAAAGATCTATAGGGAGAAAATGACAAACTTTGCTTAAGGATATAATATATGCTTGAGAAATGTATGGTATCCTAGATGTGAAGACTAAATATCATATAGATAAGGAAGTCCCAAATTAAATACAGGATTAAAAGAAATTCCAACCAAAATCTCAATACGCTATGGTGGAACTTGGCAAAGGGATTTTTAAAATGCATGTAGAAACATGGGCAAGACAGCCAAGACTTTTTTTTTTTAAAAAAACAAAGTTTTATCAGGGTGTGGTGGAGTGCACCTGTAGTCCTAGCTACTCAGGAGGCTGAGGCTGAGGCTGGAGGATCTCTTGAGCCCAGGAGTTCAAGGCTGCAGTGAGCTCTTGAGCCAAGGAGTTCAAGGCTGCCACTAAGGCTGGAGTGGTGACGCTGCACTCCAGCCTTAGTGGCAGAGTGAGACTCTGTTTCTAAAAACAAACAAACAAAAAACCAAAGGTAAAAAGGGGAACCTAGAACTACCAGGCATTTGATGTCATTGAGGTAATGACATCAAATGATTGTTCAGAATAAAAGCCCTGAAACGGGCTCTGTACAAGAATTAAGTGAATGAGAATGGTAGTTTTTCAAATCAGTGGGTAAAGGAAGGATACTTCAGTAAGTCTCACATTAAATATCCAACATGAAACATTACCCTAACTTAAATCAGATGCCCAGGTTATGATACAACTCAACAAAACAGAGCTGCCCCCATCCCTCTGGGGACATCGCTGTTTATCATCCACGTGACCCTGATCACACCACAGCCCTTCTGGGTCTCCACCAACTCAACCTGTCCTGATTTGGGGTTTGGAAAATAAAATCCCAGTGGTTTTAACATCATTAGTTCTCTAAGTGTATTCACTGGAGAGAAGACAAGTCTCAAATGTATTGAAGCCCTCACAGTTAGTATGGAGAAATTGGCAGGATACGATTGGTTTCCATGCCTAGATGGATCAGAATGGTCAGGTGGCCCTCACACCCAGGATTCTGGGGGCAGCTGGGCAAAAAATGGCGAAGCTGGGCAGGTGCCTAAGTTGGTCCCCAGATTCCAAAGCTGAGCAAGCCCTCCCAACAGATTCACTGCCCCCACCCCACACACCTTGGCCATCAGCATCTTGTAGGCATATAGTCGCTTGCCTTTCCCCTTTCCCAAGGCACCTTCATACTTCTCCACAAATTCCTGGGCCTCCCTGCTTAGAAAAAAAAAAAAAAAAAAAGCAGGAATTCAGTTAGCACCTAACCAGAGGAAATCTGAATTATGAAGGCTCAAACACATGTGTGAACCTTATGTCTTTGTATACCTCTGGTTAAAATATTAATTCCATGAAGGCACAACATTCTGTCTGTTTTATCCACTGAAGTTTCCCAAGTGCTGAAAAGAGTGCGTGGTACATAACAGGCATGGTAGGCAGAACTGTGGCCCCTGTGACCTTCGTCTGCTGGTGTTCCACCCATGAATATAATATGTTACATGGCAAAAAGGACTTTTAAAATGTAATTAAGATTACTGATTTTATTTTATTTATTTATTTATTTTTAGAGATAGGGTCTCACTGTGTTGCTCAGGCTGCTCTTGAACTCCTGAGCTCAAGCAGTCACCTGCCTCGGCCTCCCAAAGTGCTGGGATTACAGGTGTGAACCACCATGCCCGGCCAAGATTATTGATTTTAAAATAAGGAGATTATTCTGGGTCATCTGCATGGCCCCAGTGTAATAAAATAATATGAGCCCTTAAAAACAGAAGAGAAGTTTCTTAAGAAATCTCCAAATTGCTTTCCACGATGGTTGAACTAATTTACATTCCCACCAACAATGTATACGTGTTTTTTTTGTTTTTTTGTTTTGTTTTTCCACACCCTCACCAGCATCTGTTAGGTTTTGACTTTTTAATAATAGCCATTCTGACTGGTGGAAGATGGTGTGTCACTGTGGTTTCGATTTGCATTTTTCTGATAATTAGTGATGATGAGAATTTTCTCATATGTTTGTTGGAGGCTTGTATGTCTTCTTTTGAGAAGTGTTTGTTCATATTCTTTGTCCACTTTTTAATGGAGTTATTTGTTTTTTGCTTGTTGAATTGTGTAAGTTCTTTACAGATTTTGGATATTAGACTTTTGTCAGATGCATAGTTTCAGAATATTTTCTCCATTCTGTAGGTTGTCTGTTTACTCTGCTGATAGTTTCTTTTGTTGTGCAGCAGCTTTTTAGTTTGATTAGGTCCCATGTGTCAATTTTTGTTTTTGTTGCAGTTGCTTTTGAGGACTTAGTCGTAAATTCTTTCCCAAGGCCAATATCCAGAATGATATTTCCTAGGTTTTCTTCTAGGATTTTAATAATTTTACGTCTTCCATTTAAGTATTTAATCCATCTTGTGCTGATTTTTGTGTATGGTGAGAGGCGGGGGTCCAGTTTCACTCTTCTGCATATGTCTAGCCAGTTATCCCAGCACCATTTGTTGAATAGGGAGTCCTTCCCCATTGCTTGTTTTTGTTGATTTTATTGAAGATCAGATGGTTGTAGGTGGGCAGCTTTATTTCTGCATTCTCTATTCAGTTCCATTGGTCTACGTGTCTGTTTTTGTACCAGTACTGTGCTGTTTTCGTTACTGTAGCCTCATAGTATAGTTTGAAGTTGAGTAATGTGATGCCTCTGGCTTTGTTCTTTTTGTTTAGGATTGCTTTGGCTGTTTGGGCTCATTTTTGGTTCCTATGAATTTTAGAATCTTTTTTTCTATTTCTGTGAAAAATGACATTGGTAGTTTGGTAGAAATAGCATTGAATCTGTAGATTGCTTTCAGTAGTATGGGCATTTTAATGATATCGATTCTTCCAATCCATGAGCACGGATTTTTTTTTTGGTATTACCTATGATTTCTTTAGTCATTGTATTGTAGTTCTCCTTGTAGAGATCTTTCACCTCCTTGGTTAGATGAATTCCAAGGTATTTTATTTTATTTTATTTTATTTTTGTGACTATTGTAAATGGGATTGTATTATTGATTTGGTTCTCTGCTTGAATGTTACTAGATCAAGAAATGCTCTTGATTTTTGTACATTTGTACATTGACTTTGTATCTTGAAATTTTGCTGAAGTCGTTTATCAATTCCAGGAGCCTTTTGGCAGAGTCTTTAGGGTTTTCTAGGTAGAGAATCATATAATCAGCAAAGAGAGATACTTTGACTTCTTTTCCTACTTTTATTTCCTTCTTTCCTGCTTTTCATTTTTCTCCTCTTGCCTGATTGCTCTGATTAAGACTTCCAGTACTATGTTGAATAGGAGAAGTGAGAATGGGCATTCTTGTCTTGTTCCAGTTCTTAAGGGAAATTCTTCCAGTTTTTGCCCATTCAGTATGAATTTCACTATGAGTTTCTCATAGATAACTTTTGTTATTTTGAGGTATGTTCCTTCAATGCCTAGTTTGTTGGAGGCTTTTATCATGAAGGGATATTAGATTTTATCAAACGTGGAGCAGGAATATTCTTGACTCTCTGTGTCTGGGGCCCCTCTGGAGGGGCTACACAAAAAGCATAAGAAGGAAATGAATTCAGCCAACAATCAGTGAGCTCAGAAGAGAACCTTAGCCCTGGATGAGAACTGCAGCCCTACTGATATCATAATTTTGGTGTGATGAGACCCTTAACAGAGAATCCAGCCATGCCATGCTGGACTTCTGACCTACAGAACTATGCACTAATTAACGAGTGATATTTTAAATTCTTAACCTGTGGTAATTTGTTGCAATAGCAATATAAAATTAATACAGATGTTCCTTGATGTACAAGGGGTTATGTTCCAATAAACTTATTGTAAGTTGAAAACATCATAAGTTGAAAATGTACTTAATACCCCAAAAAGGCCATTAAGTAAAAAATTGTAAGTTGAACCATCATAAGCCCATATGCTCCTCAACTTATGATGGAGTATATCCAATAAACCCACTGTAAAGTTGAAATAAACTGTAAAGTTGAAAAATTATAAGTTGAACCATTGTAAGTCAGGCATCATTGGATAGGTATTTGTGGAACACATGGATGTTGACTGAGTGAGTGAATGAGCACCCTGTTAAAGTTGGATGAGAAACAAATGAATCAATTTGTCTATTAAATATTCTGCAGTGGTTGCTGGATCTGGTGAGGACAGCCTTTGAGAACAGATTGTTAAATCTTCAGGAACTTGGCCGACCAGTTGTTAAACTGTTAGTAGCTTTGAGTTGGCCATGGTGGGAGTATTTAGACCACGGAAATCAGCAAATACTATGACCAGGGCTCCTCCTCCTGTCCCACACCTCAGAAAGCTAGTTTATCAGCAACCACTAGATAAACCCAATCATGCGAGTGAAGAATGAAGTCCGTCTTAGGGCAGATAGAAGAAGGTGTTGTGGAGCTGTGTGTGTCTGGCTGCTATTGCTACAGTCACCACTGCTCCTACAAAATGCCTACCCCACTGTTCCTGCTGCCTCCAAGGTACAAGCGTGGACAGTTGATACATGTGAAGTTGCATTCTAACCTTGAGGCTGGCTTTATTGGGATGTCTCAGTGTCTCAATGCTAGTGAGGCTGCCTGTCCTACTCCTAAACCCAGGGTCAAGAACTGGGCTGTATGTCCTCCTCAATGGGATCTTCTCCCTGTTCCCCCTCTTGGCAGGAGATGTCCTGCCAGTGACTTATCAGTGAACACCAATACCACTGCAACAACAAAGAATGGTTTCACAATATTCATATTTTTGTCTTCTTCCTGTATTTTACAAGTGGGCCAATACTCAAAAGCACTTGGAGTTCTATGAGCTTAAATGTGCCAGGTTTTAAGATTTAGCAGCTTCAGTTAACAATTCTCAAAAGTAGGGGCAGCTCTTGCGCCTGAGTCATTGAGCCCAGCAGCAAATGCTTCTCTTCTCTCTGTTCAGACTCTGTGTCCAGACATCCAGCAAACCCCCAAGAGAACAGGGGACCCTACCAAAGGCTAGTTGCAAACTATGAAGACCAGTCACTGTGAAGAGTCCACCTGGTTTATGAATTTCCATGGGCACAGCAAACTTTTTTTGAACTCTGTGAAGATATATAAATAATAACAAAGGCACAAAGGGCATGCCCTTCATGGTTTCTGATGAGAAGTTTCTTGTCATTATAATTGTGTTTTTTTCCCTGTAGGTGATGTTTTGTTTCTGTCTGACTGCCTACAAGTTTTTAGAAGTTTGACTATGATGTGTCTTGGAATGAATTTCTTTGCTTTGGGTTTATCCTGTTTGGGATTTGTTTTGCTTCTTGAATTTGTAAGTTTTGCCAAATCTGAGACAGTTTTAGCCATAATTTCTTTGAATACTTTTTCTGTCTCATCCTTTTTCTCCTCTTTTTCTGGAATTCCAACAATACTAATGTTATGTCTTTTATTATAGTCCCACACATCCTTGAAGTTCTGTGCATTTTTTTCCAGGCTATTTTCTCTCTGTAGTTTAGACTGGGTAATTTCTCTTGTTCTATCTCCAAGTTCACTGAGTTTTTACTCTGTTCTCTTCATTCTGTTGTTGAGCCCACTCACTGAGTTTTAAAAATTTCAGTTATTGTATTTTTTTACTTCTAAAATTTCCAGTTGTTCCTCTTTATAGCTTCTATTTTTTTTCTGAGACTGTTTTTTTCATTTGTTTCATGCGTTCACAATTGCTCGTTGAAGCATTTTTATGATGGTTGCTTTAAAACCTTTGTCGGGCAAGGTGTGGCTCATGTCTGTGATCCCAGTGTCTTGCGAGGCTAAGGTGGGAGGATTGCTTGAGCCCAAGAGTTCGAGACCAGCCTGAGCAACATAGTGAGACCCTGTTTCTACAAAAATAAAAAATAAAAATAAATAAAATAAAACCTTTGTCAGACAATTCTAACATCTCTGTCATCTTGGTGTTAAAACCTGTTGATCATCTTTTGTCATTTAGTTTGAGGTCTTCCTGGTTCTTGGTATGGCAAGCAATTTTTAATTGAAACCTGGACTTTTGGATATTATAAGACTCTAGGTATTATTTAAATCTTATGTTTTACCAGGCCTCCTCTGATATTGCTATGGTAGTTGTAGGTGATGTTGCCTGATTACTTCCAGGTGGGGGTGAAAGTCCAGGTTCTTCATTTGGCCTCCTTTGACACCTGAGGCTGAGGAGAAGCTCCTTGTTACTGCTGAGCAGGGATGGGGTTCAGGCTTCTCACCAGGCCTCCACTCAAGCCTGGTTACTTCCAGGTCATGGTGAGAGTCTAGACTCCCCACATGGTCCTCACCGAAACCATGGGGAAAAGGAGGGATCATTACTACCTGCTGGGGATGAAAATTCCTGCTTCCCACTCAGCCTTCTCTGACACACCCTGGTTAGGGGTATTGGGGCACCTTGCTTTGGCCTGGCAAATGTGGGTATCCAGGCTTCCCCACTTGCCTTTGCTGCCAGGGTTGGCAATGGGGGATGTTGTTTTGTCTGTGGTATTTGGCTGGAGAACAGTTATTGTCCAAAAGTTTTCTGTCTTGCCAGTCTGTTTCTTTCCTGGTCCTTTGGCTAGAAATAGCAGGTTTTTCTTGGGGCATTTTTTTTGGCTGCCTCCATTGGAGTTTTGGGGTTGCCAGCTTTTCCAATAGCCAGTCTGGGATATAGAAGGTAAAAAAGAAAATCCAAGGAACTCCATGCCCTGGTCATCCCTTTGGTCCTGAGGTTCTTAGCCAGTTTGCCTTCTTCTTTCTACCTTTTCAAATCTTCTTATATTTGCTTTAAATACGGCATTCAGGGTTTTCATTGTACTTAGTGGGAAGAATAGGGAAAAGCGTCTCTATTCCATCTACCTGGAAGCAGAAGTCCTCTAATCACTCTGAAGAAGGAAAGCAGTTTGGGTAGTTTTCTAAGACATCAGGCTTTGGACAAAGCTGAGAGACAGACCTGATTAATTCTATGATTAAAGCAAATATCCCTGATTCATGGGCACTAGAAGCTGTTATGCCAACTTCACATCCTACCGTGTATCATTATTGATGATGTCCACATGCTTCTCTGATTCATCTTTGTTCCCCAACCTCATCTCTCAGGGCTCAGCATAGTGTCAGGCATAAAAGATGTTCAAGCTTTAATAATAACAGTAATCGCTATTTATTAATTGCATATTATATGCTGGGCACTTAATAAAAATATTTTGAAATTGTTTGAACAACCTGTGAGGTAGATGTTGTTATTCCCATTTTACAAGTGAGAATTATTAGGCTCAGAGAGGTTAAGGGAAGGAAGTGACCCTGAGAGGGATTGGGTAGCCAACCGAAGTCTCCAGATGTGGCAGAGGTGTGAATTCAGGTTTGCCCCAACTCACTGCTGTTGCTTTTTATGTCCAGCCAGCCTTTTGTTTTCATATGTTTTTTGGAGACAGAGTCTCACTTTGTCACCAAGGCTGGAGTGCAGCGGCATGATATTGTCTCACTGCAACCTCCACTTCCTGGTTCAAAAAATTCTCCTACCTCAGCCACCAAGCAGCTGAGATTACAGGCACACACCACCACGCCTGGCTAACTTTTGTATTTTTAGTAGAGATGAGGTTCCACCATGTTGACCAGGCTGGTCTTGAACTCTTGACCTCAAGTGATCTGCCCGCCTCAGCCTCCCAAAGTGCTGGGATTATAGGTGTGAGCCACCACACCCAGCACTAGCAAGCCTTTTAAGATAGTCTACAGTAACCATGCTCAGGTCAGCCAGTGCCTGACTGGGCCAGAGAATGGGGCCCCCACACTACTATTTCTAAAAGAGAGGATGTAGTATGCGGATGCTGTCTGCAGCTGGAGACTTTATTTTCAGAAGAAGAAATCATACTGGTAGCAAAGGGGGTGCATTCTCGAATGTCTGGTAATTCTGGAGAGACGATTACAAATTAAGAGAGCAGGCTCTGTAATCCCAGCACTTTGGGAGGCCAAGGTGGGAATATCACTTGAGCCCAGGAGTTCGAGACCAGTCCCGGCAACATAGCGAGAACTTGTCTCTAAAACAACAACAACAACAAACAAACAAAAAAACAGTGCAGGCTCTGGAGCCAGAATTCCTGAGTCCAAATCCTGGCTGCGCCACTTAACTTGCTGTGTGGTCTTAGGCAAATTACTCAATTGCTGTGTGCCTCAGTCTTCTCATCAGTAAAGTGGTGACAATAATGGCAGTACCGACATCACAGGGTGATCATGAGGATTCAATGAATTGTTATACACACCACACTCAGAACAGTGCCTGGCACAAAGGGCATGCCCAGCAAAGACTGGCTGTATATAAAAAGGAATTGATAGTAAATGATGAAAAAGAGACAGCTCTGAAAACAAGAACAGCATCCAGTCAAGAGAGTGGACAGTGCCTTGGAATGAGAGGGACAGTAAATCAATCAGCCTGCTTGTGGGGTGGGGCAATGGGGACCTCCCTGCAGAGGAGGCACTTGGCCCGAGTCTTACAAGGTGTGTAGGAATTAGCAAGGAGAGGTGGCAGAAAGCACAGATCTAGGCAGAGGCACCAGCTTGGGTGGAGACTAGAGGCTGGAGAGACTTAAATCTGAGTCCAGGATAAGGAGCCTTGGGGAAGGGAAGAAGCTAGGAAGAGACAGGAGGGAGGTCCAGGGAAAGGAGACCCACTATTTGCTGGGGAGACCCACTCCAGTGAGAGAGGCATAGGTCTCCTTGGCTTCTCAGGCCTTAGCTTCTTCCTATCCTGCCAGCCCCAGGAACTCTGCCCCTCAGAGGCAGGAAGGAGATGTCAGATTTCTCCTCTGGCAGCTGAGGAGCCCTCAGGGATTGTCACGGTCCCTGAGACTTCCAGCCAGCTGGAGATCTCATTTCCATAGGCATCAAGGCTGCACTTTTTCCACTGTTAATAAAAGATGTGTTCTGGTGACACCTGAGTGGGAGTGAGGTTCTATTAGAGTGACAGATGGCTGTTCTGCCCTGCTGGCAGGAGAAGGAGCCCAGCTTGGAGGGAGCAGGGAGAAAGGATTCAAAAAGAGGAGGCTGAGGGCCCGGCGCGGTGGCTCATGCCTGTGATCCCAGCACTTTGGGAGGCCGAGGCGGGCGGATCATGAGGTCAGGAGATTGAGACCGTCCTGGCTAACACGGTGAAACCCTGTCTGTACTAAAAATACAGAAAATTAGCTGGGCATGGTGGTGGGCGCCTGTAGTCCCAGCTACTCGGCAGGCTGAGGCAGGAGAATCGCTTGAACCTGGGAGGCGGAGGTTGCAGTGAGCCGAGATTGTGCCACTGCGCTCCATCTCAAAAAAAAAAAAAAACAAGAGGAGGCTGAGAAGGAAGACAGTCCAGAGTTGAGTCTAGCTTCCACACTGTCGCCACTCACCACATGGGACTATTTAAATTTTTAAAATTAATTTGTTATTTTATTATTTAATTGACAAACGGGCCAGGTGTGGTGGCCCATACCTGTAATCACAATACTTGGGGAAGCTGAGGTGGGAGGATCGCTTGAGTCCAGGAGTTCGAGATCAGCCTGGGCAACATAGCGAGACCCTGTATCCACAAAAAAATTTAAAAATTAGCCAGGTATGGTGGCATATGCCTGTAGTCCCAGCCACTGGAGAGGTTGTGGCAGGCGGATCACTTGAGCCCAGGAATTCAAGGCCACAGTGAGTTAAAATGGTGGACTGGACTCCAGCGTGGGTGACAGAGCAAGACTCTGTCTCTTAAAAATAAATTGTATATATTTATGGTGTACATGATGTTTTGATATATGTATACATTATGAATTGTTAAATCGAGTTAATTAACATACGCATTACCTCCCATACTTGTTTCTTGTATGTGGTGAGAACACTTATAATCTATTCTTAGCAATTTTCAGGTATCCAATATATTGTTATTAATTATAGTCACTATGCTATACATAAATTTAAGTTTAAATAAAAGCTAAAACAAAAAAATCAGTTTTTCAGTTACACTAATCTGTTTTAAGCACTCAGTAACCACACGTGGTAGTGGCTATATGTTACACAGTGCAGATTTAGACAAATTTCCATCATTGCAGAAAGGTCTGGTGCTCAGCAGCACTGGCCTAAAGCATAGGCCTGGAGGCACTACGAGGAGGTGTTTCTTCTTGCAGCCATATAGGAGATGACGTAATAATTTGCAGGGCCGTGGGGTAAGCTCTGTTTTCCTTGTCAGGGTCGGCCCAGTGTTGGTGTAGCTAGATCTTTACTGTGCCTGTTGGGGTAAATACTGCAAAAACATGGCTGCCAAATTGCTCTGCTTAATAAAGGGTGAGGAGTTTGAAGTGAGCAATGAGGAAGCTCATGTATGAGAGGAGCCAGGGAGCATGGGCTTCCTACAGAGGAAACGGGGGGAGTGCCACTCCCAACGCTGTGGCAAAAAAACAGAGGGACGTTGGGGAAAACGGTCATGTTGGATAGGAACTTTTTAGCAGAAACTCAAAAAGTATGTAATATGACTACTGCTGTTATTTCTTTTCTTTTCTTTTTTTGTTTTTTTTGAGACAGAGTTGCCCAGGCTGGAGTTCAGTGGCATGATCTCGGCTCACTACAACCTCTGTCTCCTGGGTTCAAGCGATTCTCCTGCCTCAGCCTCCCGAGTAACTGGGACTACAGGTGCCCGCAACCACGCCCGGCTAATTTTTGTCTTTTTAGTAGAGACGGGGTTTCACCATGTTGTCCAGGCTGGTCTCAAACACCTGACCTCAAGTGATCCACCTGCCTTGGCCTCCCAAAGTGCTGGGATTACAGGTGTGAGTCTACTGTTATTTTAAAACTGCAGCAAAGACCCCAGAATCATCAAATGCTCCGTGCATCAGGCTTTTGCATGGAAACCAAAGAAGTGGCTGAGTAGAAAACAGGAGTCGAGTGGCATGGGCAGGAGGCCTGTTGCCATTCACAGAGTGATATTCATGTTGCATGGGGGCCAGCTTGGCCTTGTGCCAGGCAATGGGGATGTGACAGTGGCTCAGGCAGACCCTCTCCCACTCACCGTGCAAATCACGCAAGCGAGAGTGTGTACACATGGAGAGACACTGGGTGCTCCAGGAACATGAGAGAGAGCTGCTCTTGAGGAGAAGGGGTCTAGAAAGCTTCCAGGAGAAGGCATGTCTCTGTTGGGCTGTGAGGGTGACACAGAAGCCACGAGATGAAGTGTGGCATGGGATAAAAGGGGCAGCCAGGCAGGGGAAGGCATGGGCACAGGTCGGGAGTCCTCCGAGTCTTCCATGGCTCCCCCTCTAGGCCCTGTGGTGCTGGTGAACAGCACGGCTGCCTTGGCTCTCATGGGGCTCCCTGAGTGCTGTTCTCCTCGCTGGAGCAGCCCCCTTCACATCAAGCCCCTTTGGGGAAATGTGGAGGGAGGGCTCCCATTCCCATCAGAAGGAGCTGTGGACATTGGAAGGCCCTGGCTGACCCGCAGCCTGCTCACCTGAGCTCTGTCAGCTTCTTCGCCATGGGCCAGGGCTTGCTCCGCATGGTGGCAATGAGCTTCTTTTTTTCTTCCACCTGCTCCAGGATCCGGGCCAGTTCCTCCTCGGACAGGGACTCCCCACCAGAGGCACTGGAGGCCAAGGAGGATGATCTGGAGGCAGAGCCAGGGCAGAGGCAGAGGGAAGTTGGAAAGGAGGTGGTGTCCTCAAGTGCTGTGGAATGAGGAGGGGCCCATGCAAGATGGCACCCCTGCCCCCTGCTCAGAAGCCATTAGTGACTCCCATTGCCTGGCAGCGGAGGCCAAAATTCTACCCTGTAGCCCAAGGCCCTGGAGGGCTGCCTCCCCATCCTCCATTTCTCTGAGTCCTCCCACAAACCACATGCCAGCTGAGTGCTCCCCAACAGAAATAGGACACAAGCCACTTACTGTAATGCAAATTTTCTAGTAGCCACGTTGAAGTGGTAAAAAGCAATGGATTAAAGCAATTTTAATAATACAGTTTATTTAATCAAATATATTAAAAACTGGAATTTAACCTGTAATCAATATAAAATTATTAGAGATATTTCAGTCCTTTAAAAAATACTGTCTTCAAAGGTCGGTATTCATTTTGTACTCATACTGCAAGGCTATTCAGATGATAAACTTTCATCAGATATATTTAATTTGTATTTATATTTCATAAGTTTATAGGTGAAAAAAGTAGATTTTCCCAAATTGTTTTAGACATACTTAAAAGATTCCCAATAACTGAATCAAGTAGCAGAATATGGTTTTCCTGGAGGCGGCGGCGGCGGCGGCTCGGGTGGCTGCGCTGGGAGGCGGCGATGAGAGGCTCGCACGCCTCCAGCCCGGCCCCGGTCCCCCGGGACGGAGAGCCGAGCAGCCCCGGCTCTGGGCTACGGACTATGGGCGAATAGCTCTGACCACCCGGCGAAGCATGCCGCCTGCCTTGGCCTCCCAAAGTGCCGAGATTGCAGCCTCTGCCCGGCCGCCACCCCGTCTGGGAAGTGAGGAGCGTCTCTGCCTGGCCGCCCATCATCTGGGACGTGAGGAGCCCCTCTGCCTGCCTACCCAGTCTGGAAAGTGAGGAGCGTCTCTGCCCAGCCGCCATCCCATCTAGGAAGTGAGGAGCGCCTCTTCCCGGCCACCATCCCATCTAGGAAGTGAGGAGCGTCTCTGCCCAGCCGCCCATCGTCTGAGATGTGGGGAGCGCCTCTGCCCCGCCGCCCCGTCTGGGAAGTGAGGAGCGCCTCTACCCGGCCGCGACCCCATCTGGGAGGTGAGGAGCGTCTCTGCCCAGCCGCCCCGTCTGAGAAGTGAGGAGACCCTCCGCCTGGCAACCACCCCATATGAGAAGTGAGGAGCCCCTCCGCCCGGCAGCCACCCCGTCTGGGAAGTGAGGAGCGTCTCTGCCTGGCAGCCACCCCATCCAGGAGGGAGGTGGGGGTCAGCCCCCACCAGGCCAGCCGCCCCGTCCGGGAGGGAGGTGGGGGGGGTCAGCCCCCCACCCGGCCAGCCGCCCCGTCCGGGAGGGAGGTGGGGGGGTCAGCCCCCCGCCTGGCCAGCCACCCCGTCCGGGAGGGAGGTGGGGGGGGGTCAGCCCCCTGCCCGGCCAGTCGCCCCGTCTGGGAGGTGAGGGGCGCCTCTGCCTGGCCGCCCCTACTGGGAAGTGAGGAGCCCCTCTGCCCAGCCAGCCGCCCCGTCCGGGAAGGAGGTGGGGGGTTTCAGCCCCCCGCCCGGCCAGCCACCCCGTCTGGGAGGGAGGTGGGGGGGTCAGCCCCCTGCCAGGCCAGCCGCCCCGTCCGGGAGGTGAGGGGCGCCTCTGCCCGGCCGCCCCTACTGGGAAGTGAGGAGCCCCTCTGCCCGGCCAGCCGCCCCATCCGGGAGGGAGGTGGGGGGGTCAGCCCCCCGCCCGGTCAGCCGCCCCGTCCGGGAGGTGAGGGGCGCCTCTGCCCGGCTGCCCCTACTGGGAAGTGAGGAGCCCCTCTGCCCGGCCAGCCGCCCCATCCGGGAGGGAGGTGGGGGGGTCAGCCCCCCGCCCGGTCAGCCGCCCCGTCCGGGAGGTGAGGGGCGCCTCTGCCCGGCCGCCCCTACTGGGAAGTGAGGAGCCCCTCTGCCCGGCCAGCTGCCCCGTCCGGGAAGGAGGTGGGGGGGTCAGCCCCCCGCCCGGCCAGCCGCCCCATCCGGGAGGGAGGTGGGGGGGTCAGCCCCCCGCCCGGACGGCCGCCCCATCCGGGAGGTGAGGGGCGCCTCTGCCCGGCCGCCCCTACTGGGAAGTGAGGAGCCCCTCTGCCCGGCCAGCCGCCCCGTCCCGGAGGGAGGTGGGGGGGTCAGCCCCCCTGCCCGGCCAGCCGCCCCGTCCGGGAGGTGAGGGGCGCCTCTGCCCGGCCGTCCCTACTGGGAAGTGAGGAGCCCCTCTGCCTGGCCAGCCGCCTGGTCCGGGAAGGAGGTGGGGGGGTCAGCCCCCTGCCAGGCCAGCCGCCCCATCCGGGAGGGAGGTGGGGGGGTCAGCCCCCCGCCTGGCCAGCCGCCCCATCCGGGAGGTGAGGGGCGCCTCTGCCCGGCCGCCCCTACTGGGAAGTGAGGAGCCCCTCTGCCTGGCCAGCCGCCCCGTCTGGGAGGGAGGTGGGGGGGTCAGCCCCCCGCCCGGCCAGCCGCCCGGTCCGGGAGATGAGGGGCGCCTCTGCCCGGCCGCCCCTACTGGGAAGTGAGGAGCCCCTCTGCCCGGCCACCGCCCCGTCTGGGAGGTGTACCTGGCAGCTCATTGGGAATGGGCCATGATGACAATGGCGGTTTTGTGGAATAGAAGCGGGGGAAAGGCGGGGAAGGGATTGAGAGATCGGATGGTTGCCATGTCTGTGTAGAGGGAGGTAGACACGGGAGACTTTTCATTTTGTTCTGTACTAGGAAAAATTCTTCTGCCTTGTGATCCTGTTGATCGGTGACCTTACCCCCAACTCTGTGCTCTCTGGAACATTTGCTGTGTCCACTCAGGGTTAAATGGATTAAGGGTGGTGCAAGATGTGCTTTGTTATGCAGATGCTTGAAGGCAGCATGCTCGTTAAGAGTCATCACCACTCCCTAATCTCAAATACCCAGGGACACAAACACTACGGTAGGCCGCAGGGTCCTCTGCATAGGAAAACCAGAGACCTTTGTTCACTTGTTTATCTGCTGACCCTCCCTCCACTATTGTCCTATGACCCTGCCAAATCCCCCTCTGTGAGAAACACCCAAGAATGATCAATAAAAATAAATAAATTAATTAAAAAAAAAAAAAAAAAGAATATGGTTTTCCTTTGATATTTGTATCTGCATTGACAACAGTAGTTTGTCTTTTTGTAGAACTGTTTTGGCTTCAAAGTCAAATCAAATCAGTTTCAAAACTACATCTGTCCAAATTAAGTAAATTCACCAACTCTTATGTCAACTCAGTGGCATTAACATTGAGTTACAATTAAATGAGAAATTCAGTTGCTCAGTCACACTGGCCACATTTCAAGTGCTCAGCAGCCACATGCAGGTAGTGGCTGTCATATTGGACAGCAGGGCTGTGGAGAATTTCCAGCTGGGGACCTCCCCATCTCCCAGATAATACTATGTGCTCAGTTGTCACAAAATCCAAGTGTCTGTGTGTGCTCCCTACAGCCTCCAGCCTATTCTGACTCCATTTTTTTTTTTGAGACAGAGTCTTGCTCTGTTGCCCAGGCTGGAGTGCAGTGGCACAATCTCGGCTCACTGCAAGCTCCATCTCCTGGGTTCACGCCATTCTCCCACCTTAGCCTCCGGAGTAGCTGGCACTACAGGCACCCGCCACCACGCCCGGCTAATTTTTTGTATTTTTAGTAGAGATGGGGTTTCACCGTGTTAGCCAGGATGATCTCGATCTCCTGACCTCGTGATCCACCCACCTTGGCCTCCCAAAGTGCTGGGATTACAGGCGTGAGCCACCACGCCCGGCCTCTGACTCCTTTAGTGATAAAAAATAGTGACTCTCAGCTGAGTGAGACAGCGCCCAATCGGGCAGGTAAAGGAAAGGACTAAGGAAGGGTTATGGCTGGGCAGCCTGAGTGTGTTTCATAAATGGTAGTATTAGGGTGTGGGCTTGGGTTACTGCAGGTTTTAGAGACAGGTTTGCAGCAGCCTCTGGGTGTTTTAGCTTCTGATTAACTCCTGGGGAGCAAAGAAGAAGTTTTAGGATGCCCTTGAAGGTTGAAAAGCCTAGAACACAGAGATATTTTTTTTTTGCCATACTTCATGCACACCCAATTGATGATATCTGCCTTTGAGTCTCTGCGTGGGGTGTTCCCACAGTTTGGGGTGTTGGACATTCAGTCATTGTTTATTTAGATTCCACCTGTTATTCAAAGCCTCACTGGGATGTTCACCTTCTCCATGGAGGAACCCTGATGGCCCAGCACCCCGGGAATTCAGCGCTCCATCAAGTCCTGTCTTGCATGCATATTGCTTTCTGCCTTGTCTTAGGATTACCAATGCCTATGTGTTATCTCCTCTGCCACACTGTCAGTATCTAGGCAACAGGAACTGAATGTTTTCATCTCTCTAATGCCCTGGCATGGCCCTCAGTTGAAAATGACATAAATGAGTCTGTGGCCCATTGGGATGGTACAGGCTGCCTCTAAAGTTCAGGGCACCCAGGGCCCATCAATGGTGCATTCGCGTTATTTTTAAATGGCCAAGGGCACGATGCACCCTTTACCTCTTTAGTTCATGTCTGGGAGCAACCAGACAGTAGACAAAGGCTCTAACTAAGCCAGGATGGTTGGCATGGCGACAGGAAAAAATCAGTGGCCTTGTTTAAGAGCCTCTCTGTAAAGGTGGAGAGGAAGATGGAGCACCCAACTGAGGCTGTGGGCAAAAAGGATTTGCTACAAACCACCGGGAAAGAACATCAACTCTTCACCATAATCCTAATATTCCCAACTGTTGCAAAAGAATTCCTATTCTATCACAAAGAATTCTTAAAACGATATGAGCAACGAATAAGGCATCTGTTATCCTCAATGATTGAAAAAGGGAGGCAAAGAGAGAGACACCTATTAAAATTGATAACAAAAACATGAACCCCAAATCTTCACCTTCTGATGCCATAAGCTGGCCCTGTCCACTAACCCACACGTGCTAGTTGGTGCTAATGGTAATGGAACAAAGGAGGCAAAACAAATAAAACCTCCAAGCTCCAGAATTTCAGAGCTGGTGGCATCCCCGAAGGTCTCCTAGACCAGCGCCACATTTCCAGAATAGGAAACTGGCCCAGATCCGGAAGCCGGAAAGAGGTGTGCTTAAGCCCTCAGATGGTTCCTGAATCCAACTTTGTTCATGTCTCTCAGCTCCTCCTCTTCAAGAGCTGGGGTGAGTCACCAGCTGAAATTCAGGGGACGCGGGATCTTGTCCCACCCTGCTGCCCTGTCACCTCCGCTTCACCGGTGCGCCATGAGACGCTGGAGTGGAGAGCCCGTGGCCACTCCCCCTGCGCGGACCCGCGATCTTCACCCCGGTTCTGGGATAAAGAACCCACCGCAGAGTGGGGCAGTGGTGAGGGCTGGGAGACACGGAAGCCAGAGCGAGGGCACGGGCTGCCTCTCACCAGGGAGGGGGACATGGGTCCCTCATGGGGGAAGGAGAAGGGCCGCGAAGGAGCGGGAGCGCGCGGAGCCAATGCCCAGAATCAGAGCCGCAACACACCTGGGTTTCTTCTGCCGCTTCGACTTCTCCTTCCTGGGAATCTCCTTTTCCTTCTTTGGGGCTGCTGTCTGCTCCTTGAAGGAAGCCCTCTCGTCCCGCTTTCTCCTCCCCTCGCAGGCTGCCTTGCCCCGCTCCTGCTCCCCCAGCTCTTCTCTGTGTCTCCTGCGCCCTGTTTGCTTCCTCCGGGGAGACCCCGGGCTTGGGCTGCCCCCGGCGCGCTCCTTCTGGCTTCGCTGAGCTCCGCGCCGGCCTGGGGTCCCCTCGGCTTTGAGAGCCCGCTTGCTTGAGGATCTCCTTCCCAGCCTGTCACCTGCAGGGGCGGGAAAATGGACAGTTCTGGTTCCAACGGCCTCAGGCCCGGGAAAATGTCCCCGGCCGTGAGAAATCAAACGTCCAAGATGATTCCGAGAGCTTGTGAGCTCTGCGGGGCTCAGAACAGGACACCCCAAAATATGGCACCTTGGCATGTTGAGTATTTTAAGCTGAAGGAAACTAAGAAAACTGCAGAAGCAGGAAGGTCACTCTCTGGCCTTCTCCCTCCCGTCTCCCTTGAAGACCTCCTGTGACAGGTGTCCTGCCCTATACCCAAGGAAAGGAAAGTCACACAGAGAGGCCAAGAGGAATCGGAGCACACAGGCCTTGCTACTTCCCCCTGGTTGATTACCATGACATCATACCCTTTTGTCCTCCAATCATGCTTCTGCACAACTGTCCATAAAAATACAGTTTTCCCTGTATATTTGGGTCTTCGTTTCTGAAGGCTCTTGTGTTCCCTAAAACTTACATTAAATAAAATTGGATGCGTTTATCTTGTTAATCTGTCTTTTGTTATTGGGGTCTCATCCACAAACCTTGCAATGGCTAAGGAAAGAAATCTCTTCTCCCTCTAGGTCCAAAGGCCACCTATTCTGAAAGCTTCTGGTCTGGGTGAGAATGACTGCCTTGGTGGGGGCACACTTTCATCAGTTTTACCTCCAGGAGCCCTACCAAATTTTCACTGTGAGGTCAGGAGTTGGAGACCAGACGGGCCAAGGTGGTGAAACTCCATCTGTACTAAAAATACAAAAATTAGCTGGGCGTGGTGGTGCATGTCTGTAATTCCAGCTACTTGGAAGGCTAAGGCAAGAGAATCGCTCGAACCCGGGAGGTGGAGGTTGCAGTGAGCTGAGATCACACCAGTGCACTCCAGCCTAAGCGACAAGAGCGAGACTCCATCTGAAGAAAACAAAATAAAATAAAAATAACTGATTAATATGTTAACAGATCTAATGGATAAAATGGACAACATGCAAGAACAGATGAGTAATGTAATCAAAGAGATTGAAACTCTAAGAAACAATAAAAAAGAAATGGTAAAAACCAAAAACACTACAATAGAAGTAAAGAACACCTTTGATGGGCTCATTAGTAGACTGGTCACAGTCAAGGAAAGAGTCAGTGGGCGGAGGATATGTCAATAGAAACTTCCCAAACTGAAAGCAAAAAGAAAAGAAATTTCAGAGACGGAACAAAATATCCCCAAACTGTGGGACAATTTCAAAAGGAGTAACATATGTGTAATGGGAATGCCAGAAGGCAAACAGAGAAAGGAATAGAAGAAATATTTGAATTAATAATTGCTAAGAATTTTCTAATATTAATGACAAACACCAAACCACACATCGAGAAAGCCCAGAGAACATCAAGCAGGATAAATGCCAAAAATCTCCACCTAGGCATATCGTATTCACACTGCAGAAAACCAAAGACAAAGATAAAATCTTGAAAAAAGCTGGAGGAAAAAACTCACCTTACCTGTTGGTATAAAGATAAGAATTACACTAGATTTTGCTCCAGAAACTGTGCAAGTAAGAGAGTAGAGTGATATATTTAAAGTGCTGAAGGAAAAAAAAAAAAAAAAGGACAGAATTCTGTATCCATCAAAAGTATCCTTCAAAAGTGAGGAAGATAGACTTTCTCAGACAAACAAAAACGGAGATAATTTGTTGTCAGTAGACCTGCCTTGCAAAAAAAGTTTTATTTTATTTTCATTTAGAAACAGGGACTCTGTTGCCTAGGCTGGAGTGCAGTGGTGCCATCATAGCTCACTATAACCTTGCACTGCTGGGCTCAAGTGATCCTCCTGCCTCAGCCTCCCAGCTAATTAAAAAACAATTTTTTTAAAAGATGGAGTATCACTGTCTTGCCCAGGCTGATCTCAAACTCCTGGCCTCAAGAGATTCTCCTGCCTTAGGCTACCAAAGTGCTGGGATTATAGGCATGAGCCACCCTGTCCAGCCCCTCAAAATGTTAAAGGAGGTTCTTCAGAGGGAAGGAAAACGACATAGGTCAGAAACTTGGATTTACATAAAGGAAGAGCATTCAAGAAGGAATAAATAAAGAAAAAATAGGCCAAACCTGGTGGTTCACGCCTGTAATCCCAGCACTTTGGGAGGCTGAGGTGGGTGGATCATGAAGTCAGGAGTTCGAGACCAGCCTGGCCAACATGGTGAAACCCCATCTCTATTAAAAATACAAAAATTAGCCAGGCATGATGGCACGTGCCTGTAATCCCAGCTACTGGGAAGGCTGAGGCAGGAGAATCGCTTGAAGCCAGGAGGTGGAGGTTGCAGTGAGACGAGATCACACCACTGCACTCCAGCCTGGGTGACAGAGCAAGGCTCCGTCTCAAAAAATAAATAAATAAAAAATAAAATCCTTCTTTTTAAATTCCTAACTGACCTCAAAGATAAGGGTTTGTTTAGGATAACAATAGCAACAATATGTTGGATAATCATAGCTTATGGATAAGCTAAATGAATTACAGCAATGTCAAAGAGATGGGAGGCAGACATTGGGAATACCCTTTTATAAAGTACCTGCGCTACCCATGAAGAGATATAGTGTTATTTAAAAGTGGACTTGAATTAGTTAGAAATGCAAATTCTAGAACAAACCTTTTTTAAAAAGTACAAAGGAAGCAAAATTAATATGCTAACAAAGGAGATAAACTGGAATCATATTAAATGCTCAATCAAAACCGCAGAAGGCAGAAAAAGAGTGGAAGATAAAAATAGGAACAAAGAACAAGGACATCAAAGAGAAACCAGCAACAAATATGGTAAACATTAACCCAACTATATCAATAATCATTTTATGTATAAATAATCTCAGTACACCAACTAAAGAAAGAGATTGTCAGAGAATGGATCAAAAACCAAGACCCAAGTATATGCTGTCTATAAGAATCCCACTTTAAATATAAACAGACTTATAGATTAAAAGTAAAGGGCAGAGAAAGATAATCGTGTTAACCCTGATTATATATATAAAAAAAGCTTGAGCAATTGTATTAATTTCAGACAAAGCAGATTTCAGAGCAAGTAAAATTATCCGGGATAAAGAAGGGCAAGACCAGGTGTGGTGGCTCATGCCTGTAATCCCAGCACTTTGGGAAGCAGAGGCAGACAGATCGCTTGAGCCCAGGAGTTTAAGACCGAAAAATAAACAATAAAAAGAAGGCGCATTACAGAAGGGTCAATTCTCCAAGAAGATGTAACAATACTTAAAGTGTATGCACCTAACAACAGAATGCCAAAATACATGAGGCAAAAACATAATAGAACTGCAAGGAGAAAGGCTGGGCTTGGTGGCTCATGCCTGTAATCCCAGCACTTTGGGAGGCTGAGGTGGGTGGATCACCTGAGGTCAGGTGTTCGAGACCAGCGTGGCCAACATGGTGAAACCCCATCTCTACTAAAAATACAAAAATTAGCTGGGCATCGTGGCGCATGCCTGTAATCTCAGCTACTTTGGAGGCTGAGGCAGGAGAATGGCTTGAACCCAGGAGAGGGAGGTTGTAGTGAGGAGACATGGCACCATTGCACTCCAGCCTGGGCGACAGAGTGAGACTCCATCTCAAAAAACAAAACAAAAACAAAAAAAACTGCAAGGAGAAATAGACCAATTCACTACTATAGTTGGAGACTTTAATATTCCTCTATCAACCACTGACAGAGCCAGCAGGCAGAAAATAGTAAGGACATAGTTGAACTGAATAGCACTATTAATCAAGATTAAATTAATATGTATAGACTATATCATCCAACAACAACAGATCCTTCTCAAGCTCATGTGGAACATTCACCAAAATAGACCATATGCTGGACCATAAAACACACCTTAACAAATTTAAGACAATAGATATCATACAATATACTCTCTCAGATCATAATGGAATTAGACTAGAAATCTCTAACAGAAAGATAGCTGGAAAATACCAAAATATTTGGAGATAAAACAGCCCACTTCTAAATAACACATAGGTTAAAGAAGCCTCAAGAGAATGAAAAAATATTTTGGACTACATTTAAATGAAAATACAACTGGTCCAAATTTATGGGATGCAGCAAAAGCAGTGCTTAGAAAGAAACTCATAGCATTGAATGTATCTGTTAGAAAAGAAGATCTAAAATCAATAAGCCAAGCTTCTACTGTAGAAAACTAAAAAAGAACAAATTAAATCCAAAGTAAGCAGAATAAAAGGAATAATAAAAATTAGAGCAGAAATCAATGAAATTGAACACAAGAAAACGATGGAGAGAAGCATGAACTCATAGAGAGGTTCTTTGAAAAGATTGATAATATTGACGACCCTCTAGCCAGGCTAACCAAGAACAAAGGTGAGAAAACATACATTATTTATCGATTTATTTTTGAGACAGGGTGTTGCTCCGTTGCCCAAGCTGGAGACATAAATTATTAATATCAGAAATAAAAGAGGGATCGTCACCATTTATCTCAAGGACATTAAAAAGATAATAAAGGAGGCTGGGCACGTTGGCTCATGCTGTAATCCCAGCACTTTGGGAGGCTGAGGCAGATGGATCACCTGAGGTCAGGAGTTCGAGACCAGCCTGGCCAACATGGTGAAACCCCCATCTCCACTAAAAATACAAAAAAATTAGCCGGGTATGGTGGCGGGTGCCTGTAATCCCAGCTACTCGGGAGGCTGAGGCAGGAGAATCACTTGAACCCAGGAGGCGGAGGTTGCAGTGAGCTGAGATGGTGCCATTGTACTCCAGCCTGGGCAACAAGAGCAAAGCTCCGTCTCAAAAAACAAAACAAAACAAAAGGATAATAAAGGAGTATTGCAGACAACTTGATGCCTGTAAATTTGCTGGCCCAGATGAACTCGACAAATTCCTGGAAAAACACAATCTACCAAAACTCACACAAAGCGAAATAAGTAATCTGAATAGGCCTATATTTATTAAAGAAATTGTCTCGGCAATTAATAACCTTTTAAATAGAAAACACCAGGCCTGGATGATTTCACTGGTGATTTTGTCAAATGTTTAAAGAAGAAATAATACAATTTCTTTAGCATTTCTTCCAGAAAATAGAAGCAGACGGAACACTTCCTAACTCATTTCATGATGCCAGCATTCCTCTAGCACAAAAACCAGACAAAAACATCACACAAAACAGACCTGTATCTCTTATAAACATAGATACAAAAATCCTTAATAAAATAGAAAATCGAATTCAAGAACATATAAAAAGAGTTGTATACCAAGGCCCAGTGGGATTTAGTCCAGGTATGCAAGACTGGCTCAACATTAGAAAATCAATTGATGTAATCCATCTTATCAACAGCTAATGAAAAACAATCACAGGATCATATCAATAGATACAGAGAAAACATTAAAAAAATACAACACCCATTCATGATTTAAAAAGTTCTCAGCAAACTAGAAATAGAGGGGATAATTCCTCAACCTGATGAAGAATTGCTACAAAACCCCTACAACTAACATCATACTTAGTGGTGAGAAACTAGATACTTTCCCTTCAAGACTGGGAACAAGACAAGGATGTCTCCTGTCACCTGTTCAGCACTGTGTTGGAAGTCCTAGATAATGCAGTAAGACAATAAAAGGATATTAACAGTAGACTAAATGGGAACAAAAAAAGAAAACTGTCTTTGTTCACAGATAGTATAATTGTCTATGTAGAAAATCTCAAAGAATTGACAAAAACAAAACAAAATAAACCACAAGAACCTCCTAGAACCAATAAGCCATTTTGTAACAATGATGCAGGATGCAAGGTTAGTATGCAAAAGTCAATTACTCCTATACACCAGCAATGAACAACTGAAATTTAAAGTTAAAATCACAACTCCATTTATATTAGAACTAAAAAAATGAAATACTTGGCAGGTCACGGTGGCTCATGCCTATAATCCCAGCACTTTGGGAGGTCAAGGTAGGTGGATCAGTTGAGGTCCGGAGTTCCAGACCAGCCTGGCCAACATGGTGAAACCCCGTCTCTACTAAAAATACAAAAATTAGCTGGGCATGGTGGCACGAGTCTGTATGCCCAGCTACGTCAGAGGCTGAAGTGGGAAGATCCCTTGAACTCGTGAGGTGGACATTGCAGTGAGCCGAGATTGTGCCACTGCACTCCAGCATGGGTGACAGAACTCTGTCTCAAAAACAAACAAACAAATAAACGAAACTTATATATAAATCTAACAAAATATGTGTAAGAGCTATATGAAGAAGACTACAAAATTCTGATGAAAGAACTCAAAGAACTCAAAGACTTAAATAAATGAATGTTCCTTGGAACAAACATGGAACATTCAACATTATTAAAATGTAAGTTCTTCCCAGCTTTGTCTATAGAGTTAATGCGATCTCAATCAAAATCCCAGCAAATTATTCTGTGGATACTGATAAACTGATTCTAAAGTATTTGTTTGTTTGTTTAGAGACAGGGTCTCATTCTGTTGCTCAGGCTGGAGTGCAATGGCACGAATATAGCTCACTGCAGCCTTGAACTCCTGGTCTCAAGCAATCCTCCCAGGGGACTACAGGCGCACACTAACCATGCCCAGCTAATTTTATAATTTTTTTTTTTTTTTGTAGAGTCTCTCTATTGCCTGAGTTGTTCTCAAAGCCCTGGGATCAAACAATCTTCCCAGTTTGGCTTCCCAAAGTGCTGGGATTATAGACGTGAGCTACTGCACCCAGCCCTGATTCTAAAGTTTATATGGAAAGGCAAAAGACCCAGAATATCCAGCACAATCCACATCAAGACTCTAAAGCTCTACTTCATACACATCAACACTATAAAGGTACAGTAATCAAGATGGTGTGATACTGGTGAAAGAGAATTAGATCAATGGGATGGAATAGGGAGCTCAGAAATAGACCCACACAAATATAGCCAACCTTTGACAATGGAGAAAGGAGAGTTTTTTTCAATAAATTGTGCTGGAACAACTGGGCACCCATAGGCCAAAACCAAAAATCTAGATACAGACCTTATGCCTTTCACAAAAATTAACTCCAAATGGATCATAAACCTAAATGTAAAACACAAAGCTATAAAACTGTAAAAGATAACAAAGGAGAAAATTGCAATGACCTTCAATTTAGCAATGACTTTTAAAATACCACAGCATAAATGAAAACAAAAATAAAAACAAAGAATAAAATACAATACCAAAAGCATGATCCATTAAAGAGAAAAATTGATGTTTTAATTCATTAAAACTAAAAACTTCTGCTCTGCAAAAGACACTGTGAAGAGAATTAAAAAAAAAAAAACCCCACAAACTAGTAGAAAATATTTGCAAAACATGTATCTGACAAAGGACGTGTATCCAAAATACACACATGAAAACTCAAGAATAAGAAAACAAACAATTAAAAAATGGAAAAAAGATCTGAGCAGACATCTCACCAAAGAAAGTATACAGATGGTAAATAGGCATATGAAAAGATGCTCAACATGGTATGTCATTAGGGAACTGTGAATTAAAACACCAATGAAATACTATTACATGCTTATTGGCAACACAAAATGCTATAAAAAAATGTAGAACAACAGGAATGCTCATTTATTGCTAGTGAGGATGCAAAATGGTACAGCTACTTTGGAAAACAGAATGGCAGTTTCTTACAAAACTAAACATAGATTGACCATAAAATCCAGCATTTGCACTCCGAGGTGTTAACCCAAATGAGCTGAAAATTTATGTCCCAAAACAAAAGCCTGCACACAAATATTTACGGCCACCTTATTCATAATTATCAAAACTTGGAAGCAACTAAGATGTCCTTCAATAGGTGAATGCGTAAACAAACTGCGGTAATAAATACAATGGAATATTACTCAGTGATGAAATGAACTTTCAAGCGATGAAAAGACATGAGGGAAACTTAAATGCATATTTCTAAGTGAAAGAAGGCAATATGAAAAGGTTATATGCTGTATGATTGTAACTATACAGCATTCTGGAGAAACAGACACTCTAGAGACAGCGGAAAAAATGATCAGTGGTTGCTGAGGGTTCAGTGGGAGGGAGAGAGGGTTGAATAGGTGGGCCACAGGACATTTGGGGGCATATTATTCTGTGTCATACTGTGATGATGGATACATGATATATTATGCATTTGTCAAAACCTATGGAATCTATAAAGAGTGACCTCTAGTGTAAAATATGCACTTTAGTTAATAATGTATCCGTATTGGCCCATCAGTTGTAACAAATGCAGCACACCCAATGCGACATGCTAGGAGAAACATTGGGTGAGGGGAGGAAAGAAGGTTATACGTGGAAACTCTATGTAAGTTTTTTATTTTAATTTTTATTTTTTTGAGACAGGGTCTTGTTCTGTCGCCCAGGTTGGAGTGCAGTGGCACAATCTCAGCACACTACAGCCTCTGCCTCCCACGCTCAAGTGATCCTCCCTCCTCAGCCTGCCGAGTGGCTGGAACTATAGGCATGCGTCACTGCATGGAGCTAATTTTTTTTTTTTTTTTTTTTTTTTTTTTTTTTTTTTTTTTTTTTTTGAGACAGAGTCTGGCTCTGTTGCCCAGGCTGGAGTGCAGTCTGGTGTGATCTCGGCTCACTGCATCCTCCGCTTCCAGGGTTCAAGTGATTCTCTTGCCTCAGCCACCTGAGTAGCTGGGATTATAGGTGCGCACCACTATGCCCAACTAATTTTTGTATTTTTAGTAGAGACGGGGTTTTACCGTGTTGGCCAGGCTGGTCTCCAACTCCTGACCTCAGGTGACCTGCACAACTCGTCCTCCCAAAGTGTTGGAATTACAGGCGTGAGCCACTGCACACAGCCAAAACTCTGTAATTTCGGCAAAATTTTTCTCTAATCCTAAAACTGCTCTAAAAAAATGAAGTCTGTTTTTAAAAAATGAAATGATTGCCGGATGAGATGCTCTGAGGAAACTCTCAAGGAGAAGTTTTTCTGAAGATAAAGGAGTCGCAAACTTCAGAAGGATAGGAAAAATATTTTTCCTATTTGGCTGGAGTGCAGTGGCGTGCTCTCGGCTCACTGCAACATCTGCCCCCCAAATTCAAGGGATTCTTCTGCCTCAGCCTCTTGAGTAGCTGGGATTACAGGCACGCGCCACCATGCCTGGCTAATTTTTGTATTTTCAGTAGAGACAGGGTTTCACCGTGTTGGCCAGGCTGGTCTCAAACTCCTGACCTCAAGTGATCCGCCCGCCTTGGCCTCCCAAAGTGCTGGGATTACAGACGTGAGCAACCATGCCTGGCTGGAAAAATATTTTTTAAAAAAGTCAAAAAATCATCAACAACAACAACGATGACAACAAAATAAAAGAGCTCATTTAATTGGCTGAATTAAGATATTAAGTGCTTAGGCTGGGCACGGTGGCTCGTGCCTATAATCCCAGCACTTTGGGAGGCTGAGGAGGGAGAATAATTTGAACCTAGGAATTCAGGACCATCCTGGGCAACATAGGGAGATCCTGGCTGTACAAAAAAACTAAAAATTTAGCCAGGATAGTGGTAAGTGCCGATAGTACTAGCTACTTGGGAGGCTGAGAGAGTGGGATTACCCAAGTGAGCTTTGATGGCACCAGTGCACTCCAGCCTGGGTAACAGAGCAAGACCCTGTTTCTAAACAAATACAAAACCAAAAAACCAAAAAACACAAATAAATTTTAAAAATCCCAGAAATTAGGTAAAAATTTGGCAAATGAACTAATTTATTATGTTTAATTTCATAAAAACAGCTATGCCTTCTTTGGTTTTTCAGCATTAAGTAAAAGACTAGCTTACATTTTTATTCTACGTGAGTATGTTGTTTCTAGACTTATATAGGTTCCTTGATCAAATATATTAGCATTACTTCTATTTGATGTTGAAGGTTACAAAATACCTAAATTTGTGCTTAACTAAAATGATTCATTACTCTGAACATTTTTGTGAACAGTAATTATATTTTGTAGTATGCAAGCTTGGAAATTAATTCCCAAGATTTTTAGGTATTATAAAGCCTTGAACTGGTATTGAGTTTATGGATATTGATTAGATGCCTAACTAATTTATTTATTTATTTATTTATTTTTGAGATGGAGTTTCGCTCTTGTTTCCCAGGCTGGTGTGCAATGGTGCTATCTTGGCTCACTGCAACCTCCGCCTCCTGGGTTCAAGCAATTCTCCTGCCTCAGCCTCCCGAGTAGCTGGGATTACAGGCACGCTCCACCACACCCAGCTAATTTTCTATTTTTAGTAGAGATGGGGTTTCTCCATATTGGTCAGCCTCGTCTCGAACCCCCGATCTCGGGTGATCCGCCTGCCTTGGCCTCCCAAAGTGCTGGGATTACAGGCATGAGCCACCACACCTGGCCACTAATTTCTAAGTAAGAAAGGATTCTGAAACATTGATTACTAAACATAATTTTATTTACTTTTGCTTCTTTTTTTAAAACATGCCACAGAGAAGTTATATGTTTGGCCTGTTAACACACGTGTTCATATCTGCCCTTTTGAGAAGCTGTGTACAAGATGTGTGTGTTTGTCGAAAGTCGTGTTGTGTACATTCAGGAGCTCTGCTAGTCTAAAATGCTGATGTGTGACAGTTGACAATTATCCATCCTCCCAGTTTGTTCTGTGAAACAGAAGATCCTTTGGTTAAAAGTTATAATTAAATGATACTCTATTATGATCAGTCTTGATAGAGAGGTACAACTTTGCATGCAAAGTAATAAAACATGTTTTTGTTAAGAAAAAAAGAATAGTTTTGTCCTAAAGTAAAATGCCTAGTTGTTCCAGAATAGTAAAGAGAACAGTGAAGGACAAAACCTGAATGGAAATAGAAAATAGCAGAAAGTTTGCAGAAAAGAAATTTTATTTAAGATAATAAAGGTTCTTCACTTATGAAAGAGTTAAGGTTCTTAGTGGGTGATCACCTTACCTTCTAAGCTTGTTTTTAAATATTTTAAATGTTTTATTGCCACTTTCAAACGAGTAGCCAAATGTTATTCCTGTGTTCAACTCTCCAGACAATTTAGTTTGTTTTTAAGATTGACTCTCAAATCAAGTTAAATACCTTTCAGAATACCTTTTTACCTAAGACTACCTTTGAGATTTCCCAGAGGGCTCCTAGAAGGCCACAGAGACTTGTTCTTTCACCTTATTTAAAATACGGGTGCCAGAAACAATTAGGATTATTTGATACATTGTTGTTAGGGTTTTGGGGGAAGCTTGTCAAATCAGAAGAGATGTTTAGCCTTCTCTAGGTTAACTTGTGTAGGTAAAATGTTCAAACATTTCAGCAATTATGTGTTCTATATCCAAAGATTTGTTAATTCCTCCATTGTCTATGGTCTGTTTCCTTTTGTTAGAGTCCTGGTGGTGCTCTGCCTGATGTTAGACAACAGTAGAATTATCAGTTATAATTCAGTTATCATTTAAAATGTTTATTTGGACACAATGTTTCCTCTTTAATTTGAATCTAGCCTCCTTCAGGCCAGTGCTTTTCTATTGGAGATGAACGTCAGACGTATCTATGGACTTTTATTAAAATATAGATGTTTAGGACCTATTCCATCCTTACTGAATCTTTTTACTTGATATTCTTCATATAGTCTTGATATATTTTTCTTATATGTTTGATATTTTCTTGGTATGTCATGTACATTATGTTTTTAGATAATTATATGTTATACTTCAAGATTTTTTCTCTGTAAAAATTATGGTTATCCACCTTTATAAATTAGATATAGTGTACATTATCTATTAAAACATGCTTAATCATTATAGACATTTTGACCAAAGCTTTTAGAATGCCTTCATTGTTTGTTTTGCATGCTATGGAAGCATCCAAATTTTCCATCAGTTTCATTGTCATGAAATGTTTCACTTTTGAAAGTTTTCAGTAATGTTACCCTCAACCAGTTTAAGTCTGTGTCACCTACAGATACTATTTGTTTTGCCCCCAAAGCTTCCTTAAACTCTCCAGAGTCTTTGTCTTCAACAAAGAACTATTTTAGAACCCCAGTTGGAAGGACTCTATTAGGTAATGACTAACATGCTGGTGAAACTCTTAAAGAGTTGATCATCTCCTTCAACTCAAGAGACATACACTGTCCTAAAATTACTAGAAAACCATTCCTGTTGGTGACCTCAAGCTAAAGATTCTTAGGAGACCTCCCAAAGCAGACAGCCTCAGATGTAGACAGCTTGTGCCCAAGATCTACAGCTTATGCCCAACTCTGCAGGTTACTACTCTATAATCGATATTCCTCTGTTTCCTATTCTTTTACCTGCCTCCTATCCTCTCCCTGACTTAAGGCTACTTTAGTTATGTAAATTATAAGACTTCTATTTTTAATATTTCTGTTTACATCCTTAATCATTCCTTAGTATGAGTTTCGTACCCAGCTACAATTAACCCATGAACTGTCTAGGGTGCACATTTTTCTTCAGGAGCCACCCAGTTTCATTTGGTTCCAGTTCCTTTTAAGAAATCAGTTGGTTTCCTGGGTAACTGGACTCAACCATTGGATGACTTTTTAGATGGCAACTCCACAATAGGTCAGGTGGGGAGAAATCCAAAACCTTCATCACGTCCTGGAAGGGCCCTGCCTCCATAAAACACTACTTGGGGACCTTTTGTGAGAGCTAGTCTTTGTGATCAGACTTTCACTGACAGAATTACAAGCGGATTGGGGAACAAGTGGTATATTTTTGGAGACTGTCTACTTTCAAAGATCTTACAAGTAAGACATTAGTTGTATTTTTTCCTCCCTTTCTTTCTTTTCTTTCTTTCTTTCTTTCATTTCTTTCTTTTTCTTTTCTTTTTCTTTCTTTCTTTTTCTCTTTCTCTTTCTTTCTTTCTTCCTCTTCCTCTTCTTCTTCTACCTTCTTCCTTCTTCATCTTCGTCTTCTTCATCTTCTTCTTCCTCGTCTTTTTCTTCCTTCTTCTTTCTTCTTCTTCTTCTTTTGTTTGCTTTAGATCTACTTAGTGATCTCAAAACTACATAATTAACTGCTTGACACCAAACTATTCATGATGAATGGCACCAACAGTTTACAGCATTATTTGACAATCCCATAGGAGTATTCTGGCCAAAACCAGATGACTGAATGGCCCCCAGTGACAGATACTGGATAAGGAACAGAAGCCTCCTGACTATTACTCACAAACTAGACAGGAACTTGTTACCTTTGTAAACTAAAACCTACTCTCAGAATTGTCTATGATATCATCTATTAATTTGTTCTCTAGGAAAATGAGGTCAGTAGATCGTTTCATTGAAGAAGGAGAAAAACTGGGCCCTGGTTTGAGAACTGAAATCCTAAGTACACTAGGGGTATTCTAGATTTCTTTCTTCTCCCCTCAAGACACTTCTTTTCATACTTTATGTATGTATGCATGCCTTTATGTATGTATGTATTTACTTATTTTTGAGACAGAATCTTGCTCTACCACCCAGAGTGAAGTGTAGTGGAGTCATCATAACTCATTGTAGTCTCAAACTCCTGAGCTCAAGTGATCCTCCCATATCAGCCTCCTGTGTAGTTAGAACTACAGGTGTGTGCCACCATGCATGTCTAATTAAATTTTTTTTTTTTTTTTGGTAGAGACAGGGGTCTCATTATATTGCCCGGGCTGCTCTTGAACTCCTGGCCTCAAGTGATCCTCCTGCCTCTGCCTCTTGAATAGCTAGGACTACAAGTATGCGCCACCATGCCTGGCTAATTTTTAAATTTTTTTGTAGAGATGGAGTCTTGCAATGTTGTCCAGACTGGCCTTGAACTCCTGCCCTCATGTGATCTTCCCACCTTGGCCTCCCAAAGTGCTGGGATTACAGGTGTGAACCACTGCACCCAGCCTTCGTTTCATAATTTACAAGAGATCTGAATAGTAGGGTAAATGTAGCATGCTGTGGTTGAGAGAATAGCAGATGATTTAGACAATGCCAGTCAGGCCATAAAACTCCCTTGTCAAGAGGTTTATGAGATTGGGTGGGTGGTGGTCCAGAACAGAACTGCCTTAGGTAGGATATTGATCTCCCAAGGTGGGGAATGTGTGCTGTTTTAGTGGAAGAATGCTGTACTTATATTCCTGCAGACCTCTCTGAAATATTTGATATTACTAAAAAGATCTAGGAAGTAAACAAAGAAATCAGAAATTGGGTAATTTGATGAGTAACCTCATATTTGGTTACATGGACTCTAGATTCGGGATGAGATCTACTTTCTTGTTTAGTCAGGGCACTCTTAGATCCTGGCTGAGAAGTAGATTACACAAACTCTGATGACAATCCTTCTCTTAGTATTTGTCTGTGTGCCAGCATTCAGATGTGGGATCTTCAGAGTTTTAAATGCTGCTGCACTGCTGCCATCATTCAAATCATCCAGCAAGGGTTATCCACTAAAAAGAACTGGAAAATCTGGCTGGGTGCGTTGGCTCACGCCTGTAATCCCAGCACTTTGGGAAGCCAAGGCAGGCAGATCACTTGAGGTCAGGAGTTCGAGACCAGCCTAGCCAACATGGTGAAACCCCGTCTCTACTAAAAATACAAAAAAAAAAAAAATCAGCTGGGCATGGTGGCGAGCGCCTGTAGTCCCAGCTACTTGGGAGGCTGAGGCATGAGAATCGCTTGAACCCAGGAGGTGGAGGTTGCAGTGAGCCAAGATCATGCCATGCACTTCAGCCTGGGTGACAGAGCGAGACTCTGTCTCAAAAAAAAAAAAAAAAAAAAAAAAAAAAATCTGACATGCAGGTTGAAACAGCTGCCACCAGAAACTGGATGTGAAACAACTGTTAACAGACAATTGACATGAAATGATGACCTCTCAAATACTGGTGAATATCTAGATTGACATACTGATGGCTTTTCCTTCAGCTTGGGCTGAAGAATGACCACAAGGAGAAATTGAGAACTTAAACCATCTTCCCTCATACCGAGTCTGGACACAGAGAGCCCAGCTATACCTTAGTGTCTGTATTAAGATGACTTTGTGCTACGCCTCTGCTTCATGAGCATGTCTTTATTTTTCTAGGCATCTCCTACCCAGGCAAATGTTGATTGTTCATTACAGGATTTTCCCAAAGACCTGTCAATTCTTCAATTTGGGCTCTAAGATTCTTTGAATGCCTCACCTCAAAATCCTGGCCATGCTGTTTATTGTGGACTGTTATGTTGTGATTCTCACCCAGTCTCATTCCAGCTCTTACTTTGAAAGACCTGCCTTCAATCAAATTTCCAATTCTCAATAAGTTCCGGCCTTCCTTCCCCTCTGTAAGATACTGCCAAAGCTTTGCCTGCTATAAGCAATAGATCGGTTTTGTCTTATCAACAGGTTGTGGGGTGTTAGGGAGCCAGCTTTGGACAATAACTTAGATAAATGTGTTTTGTTTTTATTTTATTTTATTTTTGAGACAGAGTCTCACTCTGTCACCCAGGCTGGAGTGCAGTGGTAAGATCTTGGCTCTCTGCAGCCTCTACCTCCCAGGTTCAAGCAGTTCTCCTGCCTCAGCCTCCTGAGTAGCTGGGATTACAGGTGTGTGCCACCTTGCCTGACTAATTTTTGTATTTTTAGTAGAGACAGGGTTTCACCATGTTGGCCAGGCTGGTCTCAAACTCCTGACCTCAAGTGATTCACCCACCTTGGCCTCCCAAAGTGCTGGGATTACAGGTGTGTGCCACCACGCCTGGCCTTGTATTTTGTTTTTAAAAAGAAAAACACAAAATACTAAATACTAAGTATATTACTAAATATAATATACTAAGTATAAAATACTAAAAATACAAAAATTAGCCAAGCGTGGTAGTGCTCACCTGTAGTCCCAGCTACTCGGGAGGCTGAGACAGGAGAATTGCTTGAACCCGGGAGGCGGAGGTTGCAGTGAGCCAAGATGTGCCACTGACTCCAGCCTGGGTGACAGAGCGAGACTCTGTCAAAAAAAAAAAAAAAAAAAATTGTGGACTAAAGAGAAAAGACTGTAAAAATACAGAAAGAAAAAGGGAGTGATAAATTATGGCTGGGATGGTTGGAAATGCTTCACAAAGAACTGATGTTTATGAAGGAGACTAGAAGACGCCATCCCAAAATATGCCACTTTGGCATAAAGATTATTTCAAGCTGAAAGCAATGAGATACATGTCGCTCCTCTGCCCTTTTGGACTAAAAGCAGGACATCTATTTCCATTTGGAAGGGGTCTCCCTCTCCTATACTTGGAAGATAACTACTCCAGAGACAACTCTTAGCACCTGAGAAGACTCTTACCTGCTTAACAAACCTTACTGAATAACACTTATTTACCACACGTTTCCTAGTCACCTTCCATAACTTACCCAGAAGCCCCAAAACGCTTTTCCTTTGTCAAGCCTCTTCTCCACACTCTATCACCCTTTAAGATGATATATACCTCTACGATGGTATATAAGCCCCAAATTCTAACCACCTCCTTGGGTCATCTTCTTTGTGAACTCTCATTTGTACATATGTAATTCAATCCTTTTTTCCCCTCTTGTTGATCTGTCTTTTGTCAGTTTGATTCACAGAGCCTGTAGTCACTGAACCTAGGAAGGTAGAGGAAAAAAATTCTCCTCTCCAACATTTACTCTGAATTTTTTTTTCAAATAAGAAAAAATTTTAATCAAACATGAGACTAATGGAAAGAACTCACATATCAATATGGGGGAGGACACAAAGACTGTTAAGCAAAACTTATGAACAGGTAAGTTACTAATGGGGAAATGCAACTAGGAAACGGGGGAAAATGCAGTTTTACTAGTTATCAAAGGAAATTTAAAATAAGTCAATAATGGGATTTCCTGTCTTGTTTATAGTATTACGTTTTTAAAATTTTTTATCCAGGACTAATGAGACTTGTTAAAATGCATATTTATTACTGGTCGCAATATAAATTATAATGCAACTCTTTATGCAGTTTGGCAACATGTAACAAGAGCTTTAAAATACTTTCTTTTTTCTTTTCTTTTTCTTCTTTCTTTCTTTTTTTTTTTGGTTTTGAGACAGAGTCTTGCTCTGTCGCCCAGTCTGGAGGGCAGTGGTGCAATCTGGGCTCACTGCAACCTCAACCTCCCAGATTCAAGAGATTCTTGTGCCTCAGCCTCCCGAGCAGCTGGGATTACAGGTGTGTGCCACCATACCTGCCTAATTATTGTATTTTTAGCAGAGAAGGGGTTTTGCCATGTTGGCCAGGCTGGTCTCAAACTCCCGACCTTAATTAATCCGCCCGCCTCGGCCTCCCAAAGTGCTGGGATTACAGGCGTAAACCACCACGCCCAGCCTAAAAATACTTTCTGATCTGTTAATTCCACCTGTAGGAGTCAACCCAAGCCCAAGAATCTTCAATGCAACATTATTTCTATTATAAAAATGAGAAATAACCTAAATATTCAGTAATAGAATAATGCTTAATTAACCCGTGATTTATCTACTATGTGGAATATTTTACAGCTCAATTAAAAATAATTACCATGAAGTCTTTAATACATACTTAGGGGCTACTCTGAATCTTGAAGGATGAACAGGAGTTTGCCAAGAGAAGAAGTGGGTAGAGAAATGGAGGCGGTGATTGTGGTAGCAAGTTAGGAGGATTCCAGGCAGAGGAAACAGAGGATTGAGGGGCCCCAGCAGAAATGCCAGGGAGTCTGGGGCATAGGCGTCCAAGGCAGAGCTGCGTCCCGGGTGTGTTCTGGTGTGGGAGGCAGGAGGAGAGGGGTACACACCCACAGGGAGCTGGGTTGAAATCTGGAGGGTAAGGGTGTGATAATGGAGCATGTTTGCTGGGGCAAGGTCTGCATCAAAGGGTCACACTAGCAACATGGAAGAAGGTGATGTGGGGAGGGTGACACTGCTCCGCAGCTGCTACAAGGAAGGTCTTGTGAGTATACTGGCTGTGATTGCTTCACTTATTTTAAAGGCAAAAAGAGGCACCAAACATGGGTCTGAAGCCATCATTAATAATCTCCATGTCTTTTTTTTTTTTTTTTTTTTTTTTGGGAGTCCCTCTCTGCAGCCCAGGCTAGAGTGCAATAGCACCAACTAGGCTCACTGCAACCTCCGCCTC
This sequence comes from Pan troglodytes, assembly GCF_028858775.2. NCBI lineage: Eukaryota > Metazoa > Chordata > Mammalia > Primates > Hominidae > Pan > Pan troglodytes. The sequence continues at coordinate 9,171,883 of NC_072419.2, read as the reverse complement.
CCAGGTTCAAGCGATTCTCTCACCTCTGCCTCCCAAGTAGCTAGGACTACAGGCATGCACCACTAAGCCTGGCTAATTTTTGTATTTTTAGTAGAGACAGGGTTTCACCATGTTGACCAGGCTAGTCTTGGACTACTGACCTCAAGTGATCTCCCCACCTCGGCCTCCCAAAGTGCTGGGATTACAGTCATGAGCCACTGTGCCCGGCCATGTCCATGTCTTTGAGACTCGGTTTTAAATGCTGAGGTTTCTGCCAGGACTGATGAGATAACTGGCATAGGTGCATTGAAAAGTCTTGCGGCCAGGCATGGAGGCTCACACCTGTAATCCCAGCACTTTGGGAGGCTGAGGCAGGTGGATCACGAGGTATGAGTTTGAGACCAGCCTGGCCAAGATGGTGAAACCCGGTCTCTACTAAAAATACAAAAAATTAGCTGGGCGTGGTGGCAGGCACCTGTAATCCCAGCTACCTGGGAGGCTGAGGCAGGAGAATCACTTGAAGTTGGGAGGCAGAGGTTGCAGTGAGCTGAGATCACATCACTGTACTCTAGCCTGGGCAACAGAGCAAGACTCCATCTCAAAAAAAAAAAAAAGAAAAGAAAAGAAAAGAAAAGAAAAGAATAGTCTTGTGTGCTATTTGCGGGAGTGAGCTAAGAGAACCTGTCCTGTATTTATCATAGAGCAGGTTTCCTTAGCCCACTCCTGCCCCAAGCTCTTTCTTCTTCTCACTCCCTATGGAAAAATAGTCTTTGATAAGACAACGTAAAGAAAGACTATTTTTGCATAATTTATCCAGGGTAGGAAGCTAGTCAGTGTTAGCCAGTGAGGGATGATTTGTCTTACAAATGCTCCAGCGCAATGCTCTGGAAGGCAGTAGCCCCCTGTTGCAAAAGGGACGGAGCAAAACAAATATTATCACAGCCATGACCCCTAAGAGAGCTCTAGGACTGAGTTCAGTGCTCAGAAAGGGCAGAGAAGCAGAGATCAAGGCAAGGGATCATGGAGAAGGGTTCCCTGGGGTCCCATAAAGATCAGCTCTATGTTGCTTGAAAGGACTGAATAGGAACGTCATTGTTTGCATCCTCTTCTGAGCTCTCTCTGTGTCCTCAGTCAGCTAATACAATGGTTTTCATTGTGGTAATGAACTGTACCAAGCATACTTCCCAGCACTGTAGATATAATATGGTGTTACAATTTTTTTTTCTGAGCTGTAATTCCTGCTGTAATTTAGTTCTCCAGCTGAACGAAATTCACATGGAATGTGGAAAACAAGCCAGAATTTGCCCTTCAGTCTTCCCCAGACCCCTTCTACACAGAAAATAAGCTGTTTTTTTCTCTTTCATAATCAGTTTTCCACAGACTCCACATAATGCATAATTTAGGAACTGGAAAGGCAGCTGTCTTGCTAGGAAGGCCTCCAAGCCCAGCACACGCTCTCCTAAATGTAACAGGCCTCCTCCTATGTAGCACCTGACTCGGTCAGAGAATTCACAGTGCAAAACACAGGCCGAGGAGAGGCTGCGGCAGCCCTCCAGTCCCGTGATCTCAACAGTTCAGTGCATTTACCACATGATACAGGAGGAGGGAGACTTCTCATCCTAATGATACAGGAGGAGGGAGAGTTCTCATCCTTCTTTTCAAGGAACACAGTAACAAACTGTAGCTATTCTGAGAAAAGAACATTGTATTCTTAAACTTTTATTCCCTCCTGGTAGAGTATAAAGGGAAGGATGAGAATATCAGGTCCCGTCGCAGGTGACTCCAGAGGAGGTTTAAAATGGAAACCTTCATGGGGCTGGGTGTCAGTTAATTCAGTATATTCCCAGTGTTTAACTTTACTGCACCCCTTCACCACTTAGATCTGTGAAGTGAAAATTCTGACCAATTTCCTGTGTTCTATGGGAAAGGGAAAATGGCAGAGGCAACGTGGAATATTTCAGTAGGAAAGGGTTTGTGTTGTAGGCAAAATGGTCTTCCATTTCAGTCCTACTCAAGGACTACTGCTCACAGGGGAGTCCCGCACAGCACAGCCCTGCAGCAGAGGCAGAGGGAGGCCAGGCTGGGCGCGGAAGGGACGGCATCTGGATGACAACGAGGGGAGTGGGGTGTGGAGAACCAGCCTGAGCATCCTACAGGCAGTGGTCACTACAGGAGCACCGTGGCCCGACCCCCGGGAGGAAGGTTTCTCGTCTGGCCACCCTGGGGCATAGAACTTTCTCACATTTGCTCCTTCATCTTTGGATTGAGATAAAGAGTGGATGAGGCAGGCAGGTGGGGTAGGAAGAAGGGACAGTGGCTGAGGCAAGTTCCGGGATAGGGGCCAGGAAGGGCTGTTGAGATGCCATGGCTGCACCCCCTGCCAGCCTCTGCCCAGCTCTTCCTTGCCTCCTGCTCCTGGGTCTCTCCCCTTGTAACACAGCAGCCTCACTGAAGCTCAGGCTCCCGACAACCAGACAGCAGCGGGTCACAGGAGTGGAAAGGGCAGATGAAGTGGCTCCTGGGGCCAGCTCCCTACTGGCCAGAGTGGGGCCAGGACAGGGCCCTCCCACAGGAGGGAGTGGAAAGGGCCCTCCCTCCCAGAATGGGGGAGGAAGGAGATCTCTTCCAACCCCCCAGAACCCCATCACTCCCCAAGATTCTGGTTTCTTGCCTACTCGTGTGGGGCGCAGGACCCAGCCCTGCCTGGGATGTGAAGGGGGAGAAAACAGCATCGCATCCATAATATTTTGTGACATGAAGATGCCCAGCCTGTGAGTGTGGCTTCTGCCCCTCTCCTCTGAACCCTCAGTCTCAACCAAGGGTTTTCTCTCCCGCCTATGGCTTCCTTGGGCTCTCCCACTTCTCCTGGAGCAAGTTGGCTCCCTCACCGGCTCACGGGAGAGCTGTGGTCACATTCCCAATGGGAAGGTGATGGAGCACCCATTATGCCTACTACTTTTTGGAGGTTAAGAGTGTTCCCCCTAGAGTCCGGGGGCCTGGATGTGAGTCTGGCCACACCACCCGCCAGAAGCCTGCACCGAGCTTCCCTGCCCTCTGTCTGGTGAATGTTCACTGCTTCCCAAGGCTCAGCTCAGAGTGTCACTAACCCTGGGAGTCTCCCCTGACACCGAGGGCTGAGCAGCACCTTCTCTGAGTGGTACTCTGCCCCCTCCCATGTTAAACACCTTGCCTCCCAGGAAGGCTCCATGCAGGGTGTTGAATGAGAGGGAAGGAGATGAAGGAGAATGTTGGATCGGTGGCTGGACTGTTGGGCTACGCAGAGGGCACCCAGGCACTGCAGGCTCCCCGGAGACCCACCACCCCATCTCACCTGTGTGTGGAGAGCCGCTCCTCACCCGCCCTTTCACTCCGCCTCGTGCTGTAAGAGACAGGATTGCTGACAAATGGCTGGCCTCTGGTGAGTCCCCCTCCCTGCAGACCCCCGGTCACTGTGGGACCCCTCAGCTGGTTTGTGGCTGCCTCAAACTGGGACCCAGCTCCAATGATTTTACTCAGCAAATTACAGAGTCCCCTGCCTGTGACATTTGTCTGATACTGTCAGTCATGAGGTCAGAACATCCCCCACCCCCTGCCCTGGACAGAGACAGAGACAGATAGAAATCTGCTGAGAGGCTTGCTCGGAACAGGCAACCCTAACCGAGACAATAGGTGGCTGAGACGTCCCATCGGGCTCTGAGGAGCATGCATCGGCCGTGACAGTCTCCAGTGCTGGCCTGAACACAGGTGCTGTGCACAGGTTGTCTTGAATCCTTCCAGTAGCCCCGCAAGGAGGTGATGACTACCCCCATCTCATGCGTGAGGAACAGAGAGGTTGAATAACCAGCCAAGGTCGCTCAGCGCGCAGGGGGCAGGCCCTGGACTCAAACCCAGCTCCTCCCTATGCCTCTGAACACCACATGTGCTTCCCCCATCCCCTGCTGCTGCCCAGGAACCCCGTGGGCAGGCCCCGCAGGATCAGGACATGGACTCACCTTCCTCTTTCAGGCCCTTTACCTGGTGGCTCATGGTCAGCAGCACTGCTGGGGTCCCGCGCAGGCTCACGCAGCGTGCTCCTATATGCACGCCTTCGGCCTGGGCTGCTGTCCTGCCCTCATGGTGGCTGGCCTCCCCTCCTAGACCTGACAGCAGGCAGGGCTTCTTGGTTTGAGATTGAAGGTGGAGGTGGGTGAAGTTTGGGGGAGAGAGACGGGTGAAGGAAGGCGACGAGTTCCCGGCCCATCAATCCGGCCACACACGCCTCTTCTCAGGTTTCCCTGCAAAGAGGCAGCGTGGCCTCATGTTTCAGGCATCAGTTATACATGAGGGGCCCTGGAGGGGCCAGGAGCTGCAGGCTTATCTCCTGGCAATGATGCCGCTGGCACTCTAGCCAGAGGAGGTGTGAGGAGCATCCCAGGCCCTCTCCCACTATCTTGAGTCCCTGATTGGGACAAAGCACCAGGGAAATTCTAGAATGTTTGTTTAAGTTATTACTTGGGCTTCTGTTTAAAATGCAGATTCTGGCATGTGGTGGTTCACACCTGTAATCTCAGCACTTAGGGAGGCAGAGGCAGGAGGATTGCTTGAGCCCAAGAGCTCAAGACCAGCCTGTGCAACGTCGTGAGACCCCATCTCCACAAAAAGAAAAATAATAATAATAAATTTTTAAAAATAAAATGCATACTCCCAGGAGTGGCACTGGGCGTTGGAATCAGTCAGTCTGTGCCAGGCCCTGGGAGCCTGCACTGTGGATCCTGCTGCAGGCGTCCTGAGCCCACACAGATGAATGTTCCCGCTCAGCCCCCGCCCCCTCCCTCAGCAGCTTTTCCTCCCTGGCTTCAGGGAGGCACAGATTTGGCTGCTTTGAAAACCATCACTAAAGTGTCAGAGGGAGCCTCTGGAAGGCAGTCATAAGGTCTCAGAGTGTGGAGTTCTTAATCTGGAGTCCCTGGAACCCCCAGAGCTGTGGATGGAATTCTGTGGGTTTGTGAATAGTGATGGAGAAAATAGTACACTTTCACTTTTCCTAGCCTTAACTGCGATTTAGCATTTCCCTCAATCATGAATGTAAGCAAAGACGTGATTTTTGTCTCAGCAAAAGTCACAGGTATTTTTTTCCCAATTAAACCACTGGGGATGTCTCAAAATATCTTACATGTTATCACAATTTCAAAATTATGATAGTTAGAGACCTGCCATGAAATCTTGTTATTTAATTAGGAAGCATATATTGTCATTATATGAAAGATATTTAAAGTGATTTTGATGCCTATTTCAGGATCATTGGTCTCCTTTGTAATCCTAGTGTTTTATTTTATGGATTTAATGTCTATGTTCTGAAAAGTGGTCTGTGGCTGGGCGTGGTGGTTCACGCCTGTAATCCCAGAATTTTGGGAGGCCAAGGCAGACGGATCACCTAGGGTTGGGAGTTCCGGACCAGTCTGGCCAACATGGTGAAACCCCATCTCTACTAAAAATGCAAAAATTAGCCGGGCGTGGTGGGATGCGTCTGTAGTCCCAGCTACTCAGGAGGCTGAGGCAGAATTGCTTGACCCAGGAGGTGGAGGTTGCAGTGAGCTGAGATTGCACCACTGCACTCCCTGGGTGATAGAGTGAGACTCTGTCTCAAAAATAAAAAAAAAATAAAAAGAAATAAAAAGGGGTCTACGGACCTTACCAGGATGCCAAAGGATTCTATGACACAACAGAATAAAAAGCCTTCCCCAGGGCAAGTCTCCCGTGGGTGTCAAGGACAGACCTAGCCTCTGATCATGCCCATGTACTTTCTCAGGGGTCAGGAGTAGGAGTGCCTGTCCTCATGCAACCTTGGTGAGGGAAGGGGCAAAGGAGTTACCTCTAAAATGCACGTGCAACGGTTCATCTCAAGCTTTTAAGCTTTTCTCTTTGTCCCTCACCTTGGTCTCCGACCCAACTGGTTCCTGCAGGGCCTCCCCAGTCCCCGGGGCGTGAGGGCAGTGGGAGGATCTCAGCTGCATTCTCTGGCATCCGTACTGCAGGACTGCAGCAGCAAATCCCTCTCCCCACCAGGGCCATGCCAGTGCAGGACCCCGGTCCATGTGAGAAGCAGCACGGGCAGCTGTGCAGCCACAGGACAGCCTGGCCCAGAGGACTGGTGAGTAAGGTTTCTGCTGGGGGTGCCCCAAGCCCTCTCCCCTGATGAGTGAGGACCCCCAGCAGCCCTTTACCCTGCTCTTGTTGTTCTCTGTTGCCAGAGGAGAAAGGCTTTCTACAACACCTTCATCTCCGGAGAGAAATTCCCTCCAGATAGGACTATCAAATTCCCTTGTACCTGACTGTCCACACAGTTGATAACTCCACTTTTCTCCTCACAGATAAAAATGAGCACCCACTGGGGTCAGAGTCAGTTCTTGGCTCTGGGGATTCATCAGCAAATGAAACAGAGACCCTTGTCCTCGGGGGCTGATGTGTTTTTGCTGTCTGGTGGCTGGGTTTAGCCCTTGGTGTCTGAAGGAGTGATCTAGGAATTGGCAGATTTCTTCTCTCTCACAACAAACCCTGCTTTCCACAATTATTTCTAAGGAATTCAAAAATCCAAGTTTGGAAGTCAGATACTGAACGCAGAGTATTTTGCTTTTTTCTTTGCACGCCACTTAGATCAATTCCAATGCTTCCTGAGATGAATACACATTCAGGCAAGAGGGAGCAGGTCTCACATCAGAGAGTGTGAGAAAGAAAATGACAGTGATGTCTTAAAACTATTATCCTCGTGGCATGTGTGTTGCACACTGCTCTGTGCTAGGTCCTGCCTGGGGCACTCTTGCCCCAACCTCTCTATTTCTCACAACAGCCCGGTGAGACAGTGTTGTCACTCCCATGTGTCAGACGAAGAAAATGAAAAAACGCAGGGCCCTTGTGTCTCCTGGGCAGGTCTGTGACAAGAGATCAATTGAGTCTGGGTCTGGAAGTTGGGATATGTGGCTTTGACTTGGGCTGACCATTAAATCCCCAAGTGCCTTCTTGTGAAGGTCACTTCTGGGCTGTGGTTTCCTTGTTGTTCAGGGTTAGATTCCGTAGTGGATACTGCCAGTGATCTGCCCAGATTCCCTCTCAGAGCAGGTGCACCCATCCTCCAGGGCTAAGGCACATAGCGGACCCCTTCAACGGAGGAGAATTGCCTTTGGCCGAGCAGGGGCTGCTGAACCCTGAGGTAATCCCATCACCATCCCCGGGTTAGCCTACAGCCACGGATGGATGAACAAGGAGGTATGACAGCCCGGCCTCTGTCAAAAATGGGAACAACTTATCGATGTCATTCACATCCCAGAGCTTCCTGTGAGATGAGCCAGAAGCTGGACTCCAGTGGGGTCTCTGCTCATCCCCTTCCCCTGCCCTGTCCTGCTTCTTGCCTCTTCTCCTGAGAGCACCCTCCACCCACGCCTACCCCGTCTCAGGCTCTGCTGTTAGGGAACCAGGCCTAATGTTGCCTTTTCTAGAAAGGCAGCTGCTCGTCCTCCTGCATAGGCTGGGGAGGGAACTGAGGGAGCTAGGCTGGTGGGGATGAAGGGCATGGGGAGGTGGGAGCAGGGATGCTGATGCTCACCTAGACCAAGGGGGAGACAAGGTCCAAGAGGAGGGTGGGACAGGCCTGAGCACCCCTAGGCTGGCCCATCTGCTTGGACATAGAATCCAAGGTGTATCTCTGAACCAAATGCAAGGATTCTATAACATGTCTGTCCTTCTAGCCTCCAATGACTATTAGGATTCTACTGCCTTTTCCCCAGTCTTCACTCACCCACCCCCGAGGGTTAATATTAAAAGCAGCAGAGCGGCCTACATAATTTGCAGGGCCCAGTGGAAAATGAAAATGTGGGGTCCCTTGTCCAAAAAGCAAGAAAAATGAACAGTTAAAGATACTAAAATATAAAGCCTTTCTCTTTCTGCTATTTAACATCATTCTGAGAAAACTCAAAATTTTAAATTATTTGCATGGATCCCACTGTTCATCTGTGTATCGAGCAATAACAGGTTTCAGTGCAAGTATAAGAGTACTCGACTCCTATGTGGAATCACTGAAATGATACAATTTGTATTTTGTAGCTTGTATATGTGCAGGATTTCAGGCTTATCACGACTGTAGAAATGCTGCACAAAGCTAACTCAATGGTTTTACTTCACGTCTTGGTATGTGCATATTCTACCAATGTTTCCTGCCTTTGGCTTACTGATGAGTGAAAAAGAACTAGGGGAAAAAAAGGAATTATGGGTTGCTCTATCTTTTCCTTTTCTTCTGGGTCATTATTGTCAGCCTACATGGTTGGCTAATCCAGGGAAGTAACTTGAATGAAAAAGAATAGGATAGGGTCCCTTAGTTGTCATGCTTCTTAGAATACCACTGCCTTCTTTTAGTGTTTGAAGCAAGTTCTGGATTAAATGGGAAGTGTAGCCCCTCTGGGCTGGAAGCATTCCTACATATTTAACCACAGATATTACACCCCTGCCTTGTACTGGCTTTGAGTCTTGCTAAACTCCCATGCGTCGTGGGCCCACTGGAATTATGTGCTCATGGGGCATCATATATGGGATACGCAAATAGGGCGGCATATGTTCCTATCTCCTCTGCTCATGTACACACCCCATTGTCCCATCAGACTCCCCCCCCCCCCTCCTCCTCCTTCTCCTTCTTCCTTCTTCCTTCTTCTTCTTCACAGGCTCAGGCTATAATGCAATGGCATGAACATGGTTCACAGCAGCCTCAACATCCTGGACTCAAATTATCCTCCTGCTTCAGCCTCCCAAGTAGCTGGGGCCAGAAAAAAGCACCACTATGCCCAGCTAATTTTTTGTTGTTGTTGTTGTTTTTGAAACAGAGTTTTGCTCTGTCACCCAGACTGGAGTGCAGTGGCGTGATCCTGGCTCACTGCAACCTCTGCCTCCCAGGTTCAAGTGATTCTCTTGCCTCAGCCTCCTAAGTAGCTAGGATTACAGGCGTGTGCCACCATGCCTGGCTAATTTTGTATTTTTAATAGAGATGGGGTTTCACCATGTTGATCAGGCTGGTCTCAAACTCCTGACCTCAAGTGATCCATCCACCTTGGCCTCCCAAAGTGATGGGATTACAGGTGTGAGCCACTAAGCCCAGCCTTAATTTTTAATTTTTTAAAATTACTTTTTATTTTTGAGATAGAGTCTCACTCTGTCACCCAGGCTGGAATTCAGTGGCATGATCTTGGCTCACTGCAACCTCTGCCTCCCGGGTTCAAGCAATTCTCTTGCTTCAGCCTCCCAGGTAGCTGGGATTACAGGCGTGTGCCACCATGCCTGGCTAATTTTTGTATTTTTAGTAGAGATGGGGTTTCACCATGTTGGCCAGGCTAGTCTCGAACTCCTGGCCTCTAATGATCTGCCCACGTCAGCTTCCCAAAGTGATGTGATTACAGGCGTGAGCCACCACACCTGGCCCAATTAAATTTTTTGTTTTTAGAGATGGGTCTCACCATGTTGCCCAGGCTGATCGTGAACTCTTTAGCTTATGCAGTACTCCTGCCTCAGCCTCCCAAAGTGCTGGGATGACAGGCGTGAACCACCATGTCCAGCCCAAAAGATAAAATTCTTAAGAATTTCACTATAGGCTGGACGCGGTGGCTCACGCCTCTCATCCCAGCACTTTGGGAGGCCGAGGCAGGTGGATCACTAAAGGTCAAGAGTTCGAGACCAGCCTGGCCAAGATGGTGAAACCCCATCTCTACTAAAAATACAAAAATTAGCTGGGTGGATGTGCCTGTAATCCTAGCTACTCGGGATGCTGAGGCAGGAGAATCCCTTGAACCCGGGAGATGGAGGTTGAAGTAAGCCAAGATCACGCCATTGCACTCCAGCCTGGGCGACAGAGCGAAACTCCGTCTCAAAAAAAAAAAAAAAAAATTTCACTTTCACTTTTTCAGCACAGTATTAGACCAAGTACAGGGCACTTCTGAGTGTGGAGCCGTGAGCAGCCACGCGCAGGCTGCATACTCAGGAAGCCCACCCTTCAAGACAGCCACAGCTGAGAGTTACCTGTCACTGCCTTTCTGCCAGGCACTTGCCAACCCCTTTAAATGACTTATTGAATCATCACAACAGCCATTTGAGGCAGATTGTCTTATCTTTCTTTACAGATGAAAAAATGGAGGCTTAGATGTGGTGTCCCAGCAGTCCCTGGAGACAGGATTCAGCCCTGTTGACTGTTCTTACTCCAGAGCCCAGGCTTTTATTCCCTACACTCTTCTGACCTCTTGGGAAAAACCTGGACCACATCATATCCTCCTTTCCAAAGGTCCCGTGTTTGCCTCCTACCTGGGCACTGGGCTGCTGGCCCTGCCCTTCAGTTTCTCTCTTGCATGGCAGCTAAGGCAGCCCCCAGAGCAGAGGTCTGACTTCATCTCCCCTCTACTTAAAACCCTTCGCTGGGACTCCATGGCCTAGGGGTAAAACCCAGACTCTCTAATGTGCCATCCAAGGCCCCGGAGAGCTCCAACACCCTCCAGCCCCCTCTGCCTCTCTCTTTCAGTGCAGCTATTCCTACCCACTGATGTGACTTGCTCTCATTCGAGGTACTAGAACTTCTCTTTGTCTTTGCTCCCACTATCCCCTCTGCCTGAGGCACAACTATGAAGACTGCTGACTTCAGGACATGTGGCAGACCCCTGGGCACACTGCCCACCCAGCATTTTACAATATGACTTGGAATGATGTTTCCTAGCAGAGCGATAACCCTAACAAACTGCCAGGTGGGGTGTGGTGTCTGAGCAGAGCGCTCCAGCCTCTGGGAAGATTCCCTCTCTGCTCTGCCCTTGGGTTGTGCCTCATCAAGATTTGCCTTTTCTTCATGGTGGTCTTGACATGTCTGTAACTGGAAACCTCTTGATTTCACACATTTGCAACTTTTAAGGGAAAAGTGGCACAAAAATGTGTTTTTAACTTTTTGTGAAATATTCCTTTTCTTTTTCTTTATTCTTCTTAACACAATACTTTAGCTAATACTATTTGAGTAACATTTATTGGACATTCAACTCAAACATTATTCTGAAAAGTAATAATATCAGAGTGTTGTGCCCTAATGTTATCAGGATAGTGAATGTCCCTATTGCTAGAGCTGAGGAGGGTGAACTCTGTACTAATTCTCTTTCATGGATATGGCTTGCTCAGGGAAAATAAAACCCCAGGACCCAATACGACAACAACAAAAATAACATGTGCAGTCTCCACCAAAAGTCACAGGGAGTTCAAATCCAGGGCTGCTTTTTTCCCCAAAGCCCTTATTTGGGGAAGCTTCTTGGGCCATCTTGTTAATTTATCTCTCCAATTAGAAGTATATACATATATATATAATTAGCTGTGGGTATCTGCTTACAAAACATCCAGTGTTGCTCACAGAATGTTGTAAACCGGCACAATGGAGAGGATCCAGTTACGCCAGCTAACACCCTAGCTGGATAACGTGAGCTGGCGCTATCTCAAGGATGCTGCCCTCCACCTACGAACCCACACCAATGAGCTCAGTGCTGGGGTAGTTTGTGGCACAGGGTGGGAGAGAGGCCATAGGATTCTGGACGGTAGCGGTGTGTCCCTGAAAGCTTTGGGTTGTGTAATATGAACAGTGCTTCTAAGTTTGTTTGGTCAGAGTCTTGGTTCCTTGACCTTTCTTGATCAGCACTGAAGGTGGGGCAGAAGGGTCCTGCTTTCGAGAAACTGCTGAGGTTGTCTCTGCCATCTCAGACTCTTAGGCAGGAAGTTGGACCCATCCAGGTATCTGGGACCTGAGGGCGCCCCCCATTACTTCAAAGGCAGGGGAGGATTACTGCCAGATATAAGCCAGACAGACTAAGAGGCACGGTCTACACAACCCACAAGGAGAACTGCAGCCAGCTGGTGACTATGGGTCATAGTTTTTTTATTCGTCTGCTTCTCCCCCACCACCCCAGGAGGCAGAGTCAGGGAAAGAAAGTAGGGAGCCTAGATTCAGGGGCTCTGTTCCTTCTGCCCATACGGGATAAGGACAACTGGAATGCTCCTCAAAGCAAAAGTGTTAAACAAAGTCAACCCCCATTTTTAGATGTCGGCTGAAATCGGACACCCCATTTTTAGGTGTCAGCTGAAATCAGATGGGTGACAAGCCCCTCTTCACCCCACACTACCATAAGCAAGTTATTGAAGCTTTCTCTGCCTCCGTTTTTTCATCTGCTGGGTGGAGGTAATTCTGCTACAACTCCTGCAAGAGCCCTTTGGGGACTGAGTGAGATAATATGACCATAACCAGAACACCCCAAAGCCCTGAAGAGTTAGGAGAGCGCTCTGTGGGATTCCTGCTCATATCACTTTACTCCCAGCCTCAGTGCCTAGGCCTGCAGTGTGTCTGGGCCCCACTTTTGCCAGGCACGAATGAGCCTGCCCCTTTCTTCTGCTCCATAATGCACCTGCTGCAAAGTTCCTTACTTCACTGCCTCACGAAGGTATGGCCACACGGTGGTAGAGATGTGGCCCTCGCCTTGTCAGCTGCCCCACCTCCAGCCTCTTCTGTATTCTCTCTATTGTATTGGGCTCTAGGGCTTCCTCTCTATTCCACAGAGCAGCACTAAGCCAGGCTATGATGTGCTATCGCTCATCACCAACCCTTTGGAGATAACCTGGTGTTGTGGTAGCAGAGCCCAGGACAGCAAAGTCCCCAGCAGAGACAACTTAATTGCTTTAAGTTTCTCAGCCACTTTTGCCATAGGAAATACCTCCCGAACCCCTCTCCTTGGACGTTTTGAATTCTACGTACTATTTGTTTCTAGAGCTCACTCCCCCTAGCAAGATTCAGCTCATCTGATATCCTAGAATGTCAGCGTATTCATGCATACAGTTTGGAGTGGAGAAGACCTCTGCTGAGCCGGCGAGTCCCCCTTTTTTAAGGTTGCTTGGGAACCGGCAGTCCTGTGGTTGGACCACTGCTCAGTGAGCTTTGACCTTGGCAAAGGGAGTGGGAATGGATGCAGGGAGACTTCAACTTTGAGATGCATGTGTCAGGGACAACATTGGTCTCCCTGTCACTTGGGCAAACTCTTTTAAGTCATCACTGTTCTAATCTTTGTCTTATTGTTTGGGGGCTCTTGGGTATCTGCTCATATTTCACTGTGAGATGCTGAAAAGCTATGTGGAAGCATTCTGCATGTGGGCAGGCCTTGCTGATGGGTGGGCCTCACTTCAGGACAGTGTTTCTCAATCTCAGCATTAGTGACATTTTGGACCAGTTAATTCTTCGTTGTGTGAGAGCTGTCTTTTGAGTTGTAAGATGTTCAGCAGCATCCTTGGCCTCTGTGTGATAGATACCTGTAACACCCACTTGCTGCCAGGTGAGATAACCCACAGCATCTCCAGGCACTGTTAAATGTACCAGGAGAAGGCAGGGCAGGAGTGGGGGGTGTCCCTCAAGTTTGAGACCCACTGCTGTAGGGTGATGAGGCAGGGATAAGAGATTCCCACTCCCAGTGTTTATGGGCCTTTTCTTCTGGGCAGGGCAGAATTCCCAGAGAAAAATCTTCCCATTTTCCTAGAGAACACACCTTGGCTGCCAGTGTGGGAGCTGAGGAAGAGAAGGTGGCTCGGAGTGCTGCTCATCAGGAGGCGAATTTTCACCCGGTTCTCTTGTTTTCATATGGGTTCTCATCTTGCCCTTGGCTGTGTCTAAGACCCCTCAGCCCAGTGCTTTCCACCATGCCAGCATCTTAAAGAGCCAACTTTGAATCTGCTGAAGTGGGAAAACCTGAGGTCTAACTAGTCTTTTTTGTTTAAGAACAGCTTCATGGAGGTATAATGACCATACTACAAAATTTACCCTTTTAAAGTGAACAATTCTGTGTTTTTTAGTATATTCACACATCTGTCTCTGGTTTTCACAGGTGACTGTTTCATTAAGTTTTTTGAATTTGGTGCTGACTGTGATTACAGCTTACATTTTCCTTTTTGGTAATGTCAGAGGCATTTGAACCAGAGCAACTGGTTGAATAGGGGCTGGGTAAAATAAGGCTGAAACCTACTGGGTTTTATTTCCAGGAGGTTAGGCATTCTAAATCACAGGATGAGATAGGAGGTAGGCACAAGGTACTAGCCCAGAGTGGTGGCTCACACCTGTAATGTCAGCACTTTGGGAGGCCGAAGTGGGTGGATCACCTGAGGTCAGGAGTTCGAGACCAGTCTGGCCAACATGGTGAAACCCTGTCTCTACTAAAAATCAAAAATTAACCAGGTGTGGAGGTACGCGCCTATAGTCCCACCTACTCGGGAGGCTGAGGCATGAGAATCGCTTGAACCCGAGAGGCGGAGGTTGCAGTGAGCCAAGATCATGCCACTGCATTCCAGCCTGGGTGACAGCTCCGTCTCAAAAAAAAAAAAAAAAAAAAGAAAAGAAAAGAATGAACAAACAAAAAGACCAAACACCTTGCTGATAAAACAGCATGCCATAAAGAAGCCTGCCCAAAACCACCACAACCAAGATGGCCAGGAAAGTGACCTCTGATCGTCCTCACTGCTCATTATATGCTAATTATAATATTTTAGCATAACAAAAGTGTCTTTTTTTTTTTTTTTTTTTTTTTTTGCACCTTGACAGTTTACAAATGCCATGGTAATGTCCAGAAGTTACCCTATATGGTCTAAAAGAGGGGGAAGAACCTTCAGTTCCAGGAACTGCCCACCCCTTTCCCGGAAAACTCCTGAATAATCCACCCCTTGTTTGGCATATAGTGATGAAGTAACTACAATCAGTTGAGCAGCCCACGCTGCTGCTCTGCCTATGGAGTAGCCATTCTTTATTCCTTTGCTTTCTTAATAAACTTGCTTTCACTTTACTCTATGGAATCGCCTGGAATTTTTGCCCAAGGTCCAAGAACTCTCTCATGGGGTCTGGATCGGGACCCCTTTCTGGTAACAGTAACACCTTTCTGCTTAATATTCTCAGCCACGTGTGCGCAAGTCCCTCTAAGGCCAGAAGCACGGAGAATGGCTCAGGGTTTGGGGCTTCATCGCCCCTGCGGTCCCCGAACCCTTTCCCCCGACCCCCCGGAGGCCTCGGGGCTGTGCCGAGGGACAGGGGCTCCGGATGCCAGATGCTCTCCATCCTCACCTTCCTATGGAAGCTTGGAAAAGTCAGGTCTCTGAGGCCACTGAAGCTAAAAATTGGGACTTCGCTTTTGGGCGGCAAGCGGGGAGTCAGCCTACGCGGGGTGGCGGGTGCGGAGGGAACGGGGACTCGGCGGCTGGCAGCCTGGGTCGGCACTACGGCGACAGATCGGGACTCGTTCCCTTAAGCGCGAGGTGGGGGCTTAGCCTCTGGTAGGGCGGGTGGGGATTCGGCCGCCGGCGGCGTAGACCATCACTTAGTCTTGGAGCGGAAGGCCGGGTTAGACCTAGGATCAAAAATGCCGAATTCCTTTTCTGGGGTGAAAACTGCGGGATCCGCCTCTGGAGGAAACAGCGGGGCTCAGCCCCTCGGGGAGAGGCGGGGACTAAGCTTCAGGAGCTGGAAGCCGGGAAGCGGGGATTCCATTCGACTCCGGAGACGGGGACTCCGCTTTCGAATGGAGAGCCGGGACCTTGGCGTCTGGGCCCCGCGGAAGATCGGGAGCCAGCGGGCGCGGTGGCTCACGCCTGTGATCCCAGCACTTTGGGAGGGGGAGTTCGAGACCAGCCTGGGTGACAGAGCGAGACTCTCGCTCAAAATAAAAATAATAAGAGGGAAGGGCCCAGGCAGGGAGGGCGGGCCTGTTGCAGCGCCGGGGCTGGGGTCCGGGCTTCGGGTCGTCCCTGCACCTGGCTTCCTTTCTGAAAGGCCTCCAGATCCTCTGCGAAGGCCCCCTGGGCTCCCCCGGCGGGGCCCGCAGCTCTCGCCCGCGCTGAATCTGAGGAATTGGGCCCGGAAGCTCGCGAGTCTCGGTCCTGGCGGTTCGGCCGGGCGCCCCCTGTTGGCCAAGTTGGGACTTGGCATTGCGGCAAAACCTGCGATTCGGGGCAGGGGCAGGGGCAGGCAGTGGGGGGACAGCCTGGAACCAGAACGCGAAACCCAGCCTCACGGTAAGAAGTGGAGACCTAGTGGACACTAGCAGGTATGTGTGAAAGCAACCTCAAAATCACACGTTCTCTGCCAGGGTAAGCATTTGTTGTGAGTTAGAGCGACTTGAGATGAATTTAAGCAGTATAATTTATCTGTCTCTCTCTGAGGCAGGGTCTCCCTTTGTCCCCCAGGCTGGAGTGCAGTGGTATGATCATGCCTCACTGCAGCCTCGACCTCCCCAGCTCAAGCAGATCCTAAGCCTCCCAAGTAGCTAGGAGCACAGGTGTGTGCTACCATGCCCAGCTGATTTTATTTTTTAGAGAGACAGGGTCTTACTATGTTGCCCAGTCTGGTCTCGAACTCCTGGGCTCAAGGGATCCTCCTGCCTAGGCCTCCCAAAGTGATGGGATTATGGGAGTGGGCCACACCAGCTATCCTAAGCAGTATTTTAAAAGAGGCTCGGAATCACACTTCGATTTTTTTTTTTTTTTTGAGACGGGGTCTCTGTCACCCAGGCTGGAGTGCAGTGGCACGATCTCAGCTCACTGCAACTGTTACCAGAAAGGTGTCCCATCCAGACTCCAAGAGAGGATTCTTGGATCGTGTGTAAGAAAGAAAGAATTCTTAGCCTGGCGTGGTGGTGGGCACCTGTAATCCCAGCTACTGGGGAGGCTGAGGCAGGAGAATCATGTGAACCCAGGACGCAGAGGTTGCAGTGAGCCAAGATCGCACCATTACATCCTAGCCCAGGCCAGAGTGCGAGATTCCGTCTCAAAAAAAAAAAAAAAAAAAAAGTACACATAGCTATGGAGTGGGGTTTAGCTGGAAAAGGTGACCTTGCAACTTCAAGTCAAATTCTGGCTCCTCAAACAGTAGGATGGCAGTAAGGCAGGGAAGTTGTTTTCCCATTTCTCACTGAGAAGACTGTGAATATTTCCATATGGATTTTCTATTATTAATGTTACTCTGATTCTTTGTTTTAAAATAAAAATTCTGAATGTAAAAAAAAAAAAAAAAAAAGGAAAGAATTCCCTGCGAGTCCGTAAAGTGAAGGTAAGTTTATTTAAAAAAAAAGGAATAAAAGAGTGGCCACTCCATAGGCATAGCAGTGGCATGGGCTGCCGGACTGACTATACTTATAGTTATTTCTTGATTGTATGCTAAACAAGGTGTGGATTATTGATGAGTTTTCTGGAAAAGGGGTGGGCAATTCTCGGAACCGAGGGTTCCTCCCCTTTTTAGACCATATAGGGTAACTTCCTGACATTGCCATGGCATCTGTAAACTGTCATGGTGCTGGTGGGAGCATCTTTTAGCATGCTAATGAATTATAATTAGTGTATCATGAGCAGTGAGGACAACCAGAGTTCATTTTCATCACCATTTTGGTTTTGGCCAGCTTCTTTACCACATCCTGTTTTATCAGCAAGGTCTTTGTGACCTGTATCTTGTGCTGACCTCCAATCTCATCCTATGACTTAAAATGCCTAACCTCCTGGGAATGCAGCCTAGTAGATCTCAGCCTTATTTTACCCAGCCCCTATTCAAGATGGAGTTGCTCTGGATCAAATGCCGCTGCCACAACCTCTGCCTCCCAGGCTCAAGCGATCCTCCCACCTCAGCCTCCCAAGTAGCTGGGTCTACAGGCACAAGCTACTACACCTGGCTAATTTTTGTGTGTCTTTTGTAGAGACAGGGTTTTGCCATGTTGCCCAGGCTGGTCTCGAGCTCCTGAGCTCAAGCTATCCACCTGCCTCGGCCTCCCAAAGTATTGGGATTACAGGCGTGAGCCACCATGCCTGACCTCACACTTTGATCTTAAAAGTAACTTCTTATTATGAGTTGGAGTAAATATAAATGTAATTAAGCAGCTTATGTTAAAATTGAAACTGAGCTAGATTGACTTATTGTGAACTACACAGTACGTTAGCTCAGAAAGGCAGACGAACAAACTGGCTCAGAAAGACTTATCTCCAACTAAGTAATCTTTTTGTAAGTTTGAACAAATGAAGTAGGTTAAATAAAAACAGGTTGCATCACGTCTAAGGTAACTCCAAAGTACCTTATTATGTTGAAATAAAAATGTATGTTTACAAACAAGTAGAGTGTTTGCAAACAAGCTAAGAATCAGACATTCCCCTCTAAGGAAACTTCTAATGGTGAGAAACTAAATAAAATGAGTTAGAACCAATTTAGATAAATCTAAGCAGTATTAAGGAATATGTCCTTAACCTAACTTGTTATGTGGAATTAGACTCAATGTAGTCAGTACTAAGCATTTTAGGTGAAATCAAGCTCAAAATTACTCATTCATTTTACACCACACTTTTATTGCTCCTTAGAGATAATTCATATGTAACAGTTGATATTAAAACAAGTGTAGACTCAAGCATTCTCAAAAGGACCTTCTTAGAGTAACTTAGAGTATATCTAAGAGTTTATGTTAAATCAAGCTCAAAATAACTTATTCATTTTAAACAAACCTTATATGCTTCTTAAGTGCTTTGTAACTTTACATGTGCAAAGAAGCTGAGAAACGCATTCGTTTCAAAGTGTCCTGCTTCCCTCACTCGCTAGGGGGAGCTCCTCCAGCCTGGCATAAAGGCCGCTTTTGAGAAATTGATTTTGACCGCGACCACCCACGTCTGTGTCCCAGCTTTTCCCTCCAGAAACTGAGTCCAGATTTTCAGCTTCAGAGGCTGAGACCCCATCTTCCATTTCAGAAGCTAAATCCCCACTCCCCACACAGAAGCTAGAGACTAAGATCCTACTTCTCCATCCAAAGGCTAAGTTTCCACCATATACCCACTGGCTGGGTCCACACTTCCCTCTCCGGAGGCTGAGCCCCAATTCTGACTGCAGAAGTCATCTCTTGCCTCAGAGACTACATCCCACTACCCACACCTGAGTCTAGGTCTCTGCTTCTAGAGCTGGAAGCTGAGTCCCCAGAGGTCTCCCACCAGGTGAGGGCCCTACTTCTCCCTCCAGAGGCTACATCTGGATTTGGGCTCCACAGGCTATCTCTACCTCTCTCCCTAAAGGCTACTTCTGTCTCCAGAATATAAAAAGTCCACCGTATTCTTCCCAATGCTGAGTCCCCATCTGACTCCAGAGAAGAAGCCCCCACTGTTCACCCCAGAGGTGAAGTTTCCACTTTCTGCCCCAGAGTCTATGCCTGCCCTGATTTTGACTCCAGTGGCTAAGTTCCCAATGCTCGTACCATAAGCAAGGTTTCCACCATCTGCCCAGGGGGTAAGTCCACTCTTCTTCCAGAGGCTGGGTCTGGATTTCAATGCCAGAGGTTAAGTACCTATCTTTTGCCCCAGAGATTACACGTTCATTTCCCTCAGCAGAGGCTACATTCTTGCTTCTCCTTCCAGATGCTATGTCCTCACCACTTGTCCCAAAGGCTAAGTCTACACTTATCCCTTCTAAAAGATGAGTTTTGGTTTCAGTTCTACAGACTAAATCCATGCCACTCATTAGAGACTTCCCACTCCAGAAGCTTCCTCCCTGCATCTCCCCCAAGAAGCTAAGTCCCCTCCCCTTGCCCTGGGGCTGTGTCCCCACCTCTCCCTCCAGAAGTGAAGTCCCCATTTTTTGTTTCAGAGTCCAAGTGCCAACCTGTGCTGCCAGCAACTGTCCCCAGTATTCTCTTCCAGAGGCTGAATATCTGCCACTTGCCCATGGTGTGAGTCACCACTTTTCGGCGTAGAAGACGAGTCCCCATGTTCACAAGTGCTTTACAGGGGGTGCCTGCCCAAGTTTCTGGGACCAGAGCTGACCAATGATCTTCCCAGACCCGTTTCCCACTGATTCTCCTCTTTAAGATGAGTTAGAGCATATCTAGTAAAATAAAATAAAATAAAATAAGCAGTATATTAATGAACAAGCTCAGAATCAGACATTGTTCTGAAAAGCGATTGTAGGCTCTTAGGAATAATTAAAATGTAGCTAGGCATAGGTAGCACATATTTTAATTTAAAAAATTATTTCTTTTTAATAGAGACGGGGTCTCGCCATGTTGTCCAGGCTGATCTCTAACCTCTGGGCTCAAGAGATCCTCCCACCTTGGCCTCCCAAAGTGCTGGGATTACAGGTGTGAGGTACCACGCCTGGCTAGTAGCACATAAATTAGGTGATATAAAGGAAGTCAAGTTCAAAATCACTCATCCATTATAAATGAAATTTATACATTTAATAAATGATATATAAACTTCATAGTATATACAAACTAGCTCATAAAATGCATGTAGAATACAAACATAGAATCTTAAAGTGCATTAAATTAAGGTGAATCTAAGCAGTATTAGTGAAACTTAGCTCAGAAGCAGTCATTATCCTCCAAAGTACTCTGTTATGTTGAGTTAGTAGAAATATAGATTAAACTATGTACAACCAAGCAGTAAACAAGCTAAGAACCAGACTTTCCCCTCTTAATAAGTGTGAACTGGTCAGATAGAGCAGATAAAAATAACTTAGAGCCAAATTACATGAATCTAAGCAGTATTAGAGAAAATAATCTTACAATCACATGTTCTCTAAATTTCCTTATTTTTTTGTGACTTACAACAAATTAGGATGAACCTAGGCAATTTAAATCAGAGTCATCTCCCTATGGTGAATTCAATTAAATATATGTGAAACTAAACAGAACAGTTGAAAACAGGCAGGAAATCACACTTTCAACTAAGGTTCAGGTCCAGGTTCAGGAACATCTCAAATGAAATGTCCATTGTGTGTTAGAGCATATTTAGATGAAACCAAGCTGTTTATGTCAAATGAGTTCAGAATCTATCATTTTTCCTGAATGAGTCAGGGTTCTCCAGAGAAACAGAACCAATAGAATGTGTATGTATATGCGTATACACACACATGCACACACACATATGGAGATTTAGTATAAGGAATTGCTTCACACAATTATGGAGGCTGGCAGGCTGGAGCCCCAGGGGAGCCAATGGTGCAGTTCCAGTCTAAAGGCAGTCTGCTGAAGAATTTCCTCTTGTTGAAGGAGGCTGGTCTTTTTGTTCTATTCAGTGAGGTGAGGTGAATCTGAAGGTGAAGTCCAGAGTCAGTGTGAGTGTGAAGGTCAGGTTCATGGTTAGGACCAGAGTGAGTGTGAGAGTGAGCTGGAGGTACAGGGTCAGAGGGAGAGTCAGTGTCACAGTCAGGATTAGGGTGTCAGTGTCAGAATCATTATGAGAGCATAGTAAAGGAGTCTGTGGCACGGTGTGGGTAGTGAGTTGGTATGTAATGTGGGGTACGTCACGGGGTATTTGAGGGAGTAAGTAGAGAATGAGTATGGGTCAGAAAGTAGTGAATGGGTGGATTAGTCCATTTTCACACTACTATAAAGAACTACCCAAGACTGGGTAATTTAAAAAGGAAAGAGGTTTAATTGACTCACAGTTGCACATGGCTGGGTAGGCCTCAGGAAACTTACAATCATGGTGGAAGGTGAAGGGGAAGCAAGGCATGTCTTACACAGGAAAGAGAGAGGGGGGCAGGGAACTGCCAAACACTTTTAAACCATTAGATCTTGTGAGAACTCACTATCATGAGGACAGCATGGATGAAACCACCCCCATGAGCCAATCGCCTTCCACCAGGTCCCTCCCCTGACATGTGGGGATTACAATTCGAGATGAGATTTGGGTAGGAACACAGAGCCAAACCATTATCAGTGGGTGTGGGCTGCAAGGGTAGGCACTGAGTGGTTTATAGGGGAGAGGTAGGTGGTGTGTGGGTGATCGTCAGAGCATAGGTATTGAGTGGATGTGAAGCAAGTGGTGTAGGGAAGTGGACACGGGGCTCAGAGCATGTGATATGTTGGAAGGTAGTGTCTGTAAGGGAGGGTTGTAGGTTGTGAGTGAGTGTGGAACCGGAGGGGTAGCTATTTAGAAATCAGAAGTTAGAGTCTGGCACTTTTGAGTACTATTGTGTATTTTGGAGTACTTTGGAGTACAAAAGATTATTTGACAACAGTTAGTGATTCTACGTTGGCTTCAGAATTCTAGATTCTACTTAATTTGCTCTAACTGGCAATAAGAAGGATCTTTTAAGAGCAATGTGACAATGAGCTCATTTACACGAATACTGCTTTTGATTCATTATAATTCTCCCAAATAGAAATAAATCTTTGAGGCTGGGCGCGGTGGCTCACGCCTGTAATTCTAACACTCTGGGAGGCCAAGGTCGGCAAACTGTCTGAGTTCAGGAGTTCAAGACAAGCCTGGTCAACATGGCGAAACTACGTCTCTACTAAAAAAATACAAAAAGGTAGCCAGACGTGGTGGCACGCGCCTGTAATCCCAGCTACTCAGAAAGCTGAGGAAGGGGAATCGCTTGAGCCTGGGAGGCAGAGGTTACAGTGAGCCGAGATCGAGCCACTGCACTCCAGCCTGGGTAACAGAGTGAGACTCTGTCTCGAAAAAAAAAAAAAGAGAAAAAAGGAAAAAAAAATAAACCTTTAAGTACTTCTAAAATTTTATTAAGGACAATATGTGATTTTGAGATGTCTTTCACATATAATGTTTCCATTTGTCTTAGCTCTAAGTACAGTTTTGATGACGGTGTGTTTCTCATCTTTTATTATTATTATTGTTAAAGCTTACTTTCATGTCAATTTATTCTAATAAGCAATAAAAAATTGAGGCCAAGGGCAACAGCTCACTCCTTTAATCCCAGCACTTTGGGAGGCTGAGGTGAGAGGATCACTTGAGGCCAGGAGTTCAAGACCAGCCTGGGTGACAGAGGGGGACCCCATCTCTACAAAAAAAAAAAAAAAATTAATAACTAGCCAGGCATGGTGGTGTGTGCCTGTAGTCCCAGTTACTTGGAAGGCTGAGGTGGGAGGACTGCTTGAGCCCAGGAGGTCGAGGCTGCAGTGAGCCATGATCATGCCACTGCACTCTAGCCTGGGTGACAGAGTGCAGAGTAAGACCCTATCTCAAAAAAGAAAAAAAAAAAAAAAGACCAGAGGGAATTCTTCAGCAGGCTGCCCCTTTGGACTGGAACTGCACCATCGGCTCTCCTGGTATATGTATATGTGTGTATATATACACACATATACAGCTGTATATGTGTGTATATATGCACATATACATGAGCTGTATATGTGTGTATATATGCACATATACATGAGCTGTATATGTGTGTATATATGCACATATACATGAGCTGTATATGTGTGTATATATACACATATACATGAGCTGTATATGTGTGTATATATGTGTGCGTATATTTGTATATATACCTGTGTGTGTGTATACATATACAAATACATAAACACATACAAATTCTGTTGCTTCTATTTCTCTGGAGCACTCAGTCTCATTCAGGAAGAATGATAGATTCTGAGCTCGTTTGACATAAACAGCTTGGTTTCATTTAAATATGCTCTAATGCACAATGAAACATGTCATTTGAAATATTCCCAAACCTGGACTTGAACCTTAGTTGGAAGCATGGTTTGCTGTTTTCAACTATTCTGCTTAGTTTCATATACATCTGATTGAATTCACCATAGTGAGTTACCTTAGATATGAATGTATGATTCTGACTTAAATTGACTAGGTTCATCCAGATTTGTTGTAAGTCACAAAAAGTAATGACCGTGACAGTGACACTAATCATGAAGGACATCCTCAATGTCAACTCACTCTCATCTTCTCCTTGACCCTGAACCTCACGCCCACCTTTACCCTAACACTCTCTGGCCTTGAGCCTGACCTTTATCCTCAACCTGACCCTCAATGTGATCATAACCCTTACCCAACCCTTGCCTTAAACCTGACCTAAGCCTCATACACTGGACCTGAATTGCACTTGACTCTCACTTTCTCAATCTCCCTTTCATCCTCAGCTAGACCTCACTCTCCCTCACTCTCACCTTCACCCTGACCCTCAGCTTCATCTTGACACTTACCCTTGACTCTATACCAGACCCTCATCATCACTGTTGTCCTGACCCTACCCTGCTCACTCATCCTCACTCTGAGTTTATTCCTCAGATGGACTCTTACCTTGACACTGACCTTGATCTCACTCTCATGCCCACGCTCACACTCACTGTGCACTTGCTCTCACTCTGACTTTAATCCTCACTGGGACCTACTCTGATCCTAAATCAAACACTAACCCTCACCCTCAGCCTAACATTAACAGTGACTCTGACCCTCACAGCATCACTCTGGCCCCACCTTTACCCTAAATCACAATCCCCTCCCTTTTTTGAGACAGGGTCTCGCTACATTGCCCAGGCTGGCCTCTAATTGTTGGACTCAAGCAATCCTCAGCCTCCTGAGTAGTTGGGATTACAGGCATGCACCAGGACATTTGGCTTCTAAATCACATCCTTAACATCTCTGTGACCCTGAATCTCATCCTCACCTTGATTCCGACCTGAACCAAACACTCAGCCTGCTCTCTCCCAAACCCCAACCTTGATCATCACCCTAATTCTCAACCTCACCCTCACCCTAGCCCTCATTCTCACTTCATCACCTCAATCTGACCATCACTCTCACTTTCAATCTGGCCCTGACATTCACCCTCACATTCACCCCTTTCTGACTCTGACCTTGACCCTCAATCTCACTCTGAGTCTGACTCCCCTCCTCCTTTCACAGCCACTGACCCTGACACTCATCCTTACTCCAATCCTCCTGATGATGCAGATACGGATCATCACCCTGTGTGATGCTCACTCTGGTACCATCACCTGAGCCTGTCTCTCACTCTCATGTTGAACCTCGAAGTCTAAGGTTGAAGTTCATGCCCAAGATCAAAGTCAAGGGTAAAGGTTAAGCAAAGACCCTCAACCATACATTTCTGTTAACTACAGCTTATTTCTTGTTCATATAACTAGTGAGAACTACTGACAAGTAGAGATAACAAGATAACCCAGACTAACTAGGTAACTAGACATAATTAGAATAACTAGAGTATGTAAAAGAGAAGCTCCAGGACATACATGTGTCTCAAGTTATCACTAGTTATCTATTTAGCAGTAGTAGTTCAAAAAAGAAGTTAGAGTTGGAGTACTTTTGAATGCTTTTGGAATATTTTTTGGAATATTTTTTAAGATTCTTTGGAGAACAATTCTGAGCTGATTTCACAAATCCTGCTGAGTCGTTGTAATTCCTCCATATAACAATACATATTTTGAATGCTTTTGACTACATTTGTAAATTTATTAAGAACAATATGGGATTCTTAATGTGGTACTATATTGAGGCTAAAAAAGAAAAAAAAACAGCATGGGATTCAGAACTCATTTTCACAAATATCATAAATAGCTCTGACGAATAATAAGTAAGATGAAGGTGTCTTTCTCACCTGGTTTGTTTAAAGTTTACATTAATATCGATGTATTCTAATCAGCAGTAAATTTAGTAGAATGTCTGAACTTGTGTTTACTAATACTGCAATATTAGTCTTTTTTTCCTTTCTTTTTCTGATTTGGCTTCTTCTTCTTCTTCCTTCTTCTCCTTCCTTCCTTCTTCTTTCTTCTTCTTCTTCTTTTTTTTTTTTTTTTTGATACAATGTCTCGCTCTGTCACCCAGGCTGGAGTGCAGTGCAGTGGTGCAATCTCAGCTCACTTGGCTCACTGCAACCTCCGCCTCCTGAGTTCAAGCAATTCTCGTGCCTCAGCCTCTTGAGTAGCTGGGACTACGGGTGCATGCCACCAAATTTGGCTAATTTTTTGTATTAATATTCTTAGTAGAGATGGGGTTTCGCCATATTAGACAGGCTGGTCTTCAACTCCTGGCTTCAAGTGATCTGCCTGCCTTGGCCTCCCAAAGTGCTGGAACTACAGACGCGAGCCACCATGCCTGGCCTGCTTTGGCTTCTAATTCATTAAACACACAGTATTAGTCTTACAAAAAATTTTTAAAAGATATAATAAATATAATATTGAGCTTTAAATTAGACTGCTTATTTTTACAAATACTGACTGGATTCATCTTACTTTGATTTGACTAGCAACGAGAAGGTTCTTTGAGAACATGTATGGCTATGGGCTCATTTACACAAATACTGCTTTGATTCACTATAATTGCTTATAACTCCCAATAAGAGAAATTCTAAGATCTTTGAAGTTTTGAGCATCTTAAGTACTTTTGAATCCTTTTGAAGATTCTTTTGAGAACACAGGCGATTCAAGCTCATTTTCATAAACGCTCCCTAGCTACATTTAATTTGGTCTTACTTGCAGAAGAAAAGTGCAGTTGAGGCAAATGTGTGTTCTTTGGCTTTTAGCTCATATAAAGGTGATATTTATCTCAATTCATTCTAATAGAAGAAATTTCACATTTAATCATTTTAACCATTTTAAGTTACACAGAGTCATTCAGTACATTCACAATACTGCCCGACAACCACCATTATCTAATTCCAGAACGTTTTCATTTTTTGTTGTTCTTTTTCTATTTATTTTCCATTTTAAAACTTCTTTTTCCTTTTATGTGATTCTCCAATTAAGACATCCCGTTATGGCAATTCCAGAACATTTTCATCACCCCAAAAGGGAATCCTGTGCCCATTAAGTGGTCATTTTGCATTTCACCTTTCCACTAGACCCTGCTACTAATCTACTTTCTGTCTCCGTGGATCTGCCTATTCTGGACATATAAATTCATTTAAGTGGAATGATACAGTGTATGGTCTTTTGTGTCTGGTTTCTTTCACTTAGCATAATGTTTTCAAGGTTCATCCATGTTATACCATATATCAATACTTTTATGGCTGAATACTATTTGATTGTATGGATTTATCATATTTTGCTTATCCGTTCACCAACTGATGAACATTCGGATTGTTTCCACCTTTCAGCTATTCTGAATAGTGCTGATGTAAACATTCTATAAAAGTTTTTGTTTGAACACCTGTTTTCAATTCTTTGGGGCATATAGCTTGGAGTGGAAATGCTGGGTCAAATGCTAATTCTATGTTTAACTTATTAAGGAACCACCAAACTGATTTCCCCAACAGATAGAACACTTTACATTCTTACCAGCAATGTACAGTATAAGGGTTCTAATTTCTCCACAACTTTGCCAACAGTTGTTATTTTCCATTAAAAAAGTATTTTTATCACAGCCATTCTAGTGGGTGTGAAGTGGTATTTTATTATGGTTTTAGTGTGTGTTTCTCTAATGATTAGTGACAGTAAGCATTTTTTTGGTGTGTTCTTGCTGGCTGTTTTGTATGCAGTTATTTCTTTGAAATGTTTATTTGAGTCCTTTGCTCATTTTAAAATTGGGTTGTTAGTCTTTTTGTTATTGAGTCATAGACATCTTAATATATTCTGGACATTAGACCATTATCAGATATATGATTTGCAAATATTTTCTCTCATTCTTATGGGTTGCCTTGTCACTCTTCCAGTAGTGTCCTTTGGTGCACAAAGTTTTAAATTTTGATAAATTCCAATTTCTTTTTTGAGACAGGGTCTCACTCTGTCATCCAGGCTGGAGTGCAGTGGTACAATCATGGCTCACTGCAGTCTGGAACTCCCAGGCTCAAGCTATCCTCCCAGCTCAGCCTCCCAAGTAGCTGGGACTACAGGTGCCTGCCACCACACCCAGCTATTTTTGAGGGGATTTTTTTCTTTTTTTTTTTGGAAGAGAAATGGTCTATGTTGCCCAGTCTGGTCTTGACCTCCTGAGCTCAAATGATCCTCCTGCCTTGGCCTCCCAAAGTGCTGGGATTACAGGGGTGAGCCACTGCGACTGGCCCAATTTATTTTTCCATTTGTTGCTTCTGCTTTTGGTGTCACATCTAAGAAACAATTTTTCAGATGCAAGGTAATGAAAATTAACCCTTATGCTTTCTTCTAAGAGTTTTAGCTTTTATATTTAGATCTTTATAGTCTTTGAGTTAATTTTTGTATACAGTGGGAGGTAGAGGTCCACCTTCATTCTTTTACTTGTGGTTATCCAGTTGTTCCAGCACGATTTATTGAAAAGGCTATTCTTTCCCCATTAAATGGTCTCGGCATCCTTATTGAAAAGCAATTGACCATTTCTCTACAGTTTCATTTCTGGACTTTCAATCCTATCCATTGGTCTATGTCTACCCTTATGGCAGTACCACACTGTTTTAATTACTGAAGCTTTGTATTAAGTTTTAAAATTAAGAAGAGTGAGTCCTCCAACCTTATTCTTTTTCCAAATTGTTTTGGCTATTCTGGGTCCCTTAAAATTCCATATGAACTTTAGGATCAACTTTTCCATTTCTGCAAAAAGGCCATTGGAATTTTGACAAGGATAGCATTGAATCTGTAGATTGCTTTGAGGAGTAATGCCATTTTAACAATATTAAGCCTTCCAACCCATGAACGGAGTATGTAGTTTCATTTATTTGGAGCTTATACAATTTCTTTCAGCAATGATTTGTAATTTTCAGTGTATAAATCTTGTGCCTTCCTGGTTAAAGTTATTCCTAAATATGTTATTCTTTTTGATGCTATTGCAAATGGAACTATTTTCTTATTTTCAAATCGTTTGTTAGTTATAGAAATGTAGGGTTTACTATATACAAGATCACATCATCTGTGAATAGAGATAGTTTTACTTCTTCCTTTCCCATTTGGATGGCTTTTTTCTTGTCTAATTGCTATAAATAGACCTTCCAGTACAATGTCGAATAGAAGTGGCAAAAGTAAGCATCCTTGTCTTGTCACTGACCTTAGGGGAAAAGTTTTCAGTTTTCACCATTGAGTATGATGTTAGCTGTGGGTCTGTCATAATTGCATCCCATGCTGTGAATGTAGGCTTCGAGACTGCTGAAGAGCCAGGGAGGAAAGCAGGGCGAGGGGCAAGTAAAACATTGCAAAAATTTCCTAATTTTCTCTTTTATGAATAGACTTCATTTTTAGAGGAATTTTATGTCCACAGCAAAATTAAACAGAAGGGACAGAGATTTCCCATTGATGTCACCTCTGTCCTTGTATTTTTAATTCAACTGTTCCATAGATTTTATTCACGTGATGAATAACAGTCACATGGAGCACAGAGGGATGCTGAGGGAGGGCTCCAGATCAAGAGCTGCATTTGAAACTGTCCCAATTGTCCCACAGAATTGATGTTTATGGTTTCTTTGAATAAACAGAAATTGGTCCTTCCAGGCCAGGTGCGGTGGCTCATGCCTGTAATTCCAGCACTTTGGGAAGCTGAGGTGGGAGAATCACCTGAGCCTAGGAATTTAAGATCAGCCTGGGCAACATGGTGAAACCCCATCTCTACAAAAAATTAAAAAATATTGCCAGGTGTGGTGGCATGTGCCTGTAGTCCCAACTACTCGGGGCTGAGGTGGAAGACTCACTTGAGCCCAGGAGGTTGAGGCTACATGAGCAGTGATCATGCCACCGCACTCTAGCCTGAATGACAGAGCAAGACCCTGTCCAAAAAAAAAAAGAAAGGAAAAGGAAAGAAAAGAAATGGATTCCCCCAGTCTTAAAACTTGAGAAGGTCACATTTGTCCTGAGTTCCTTTCTCAGGAAAACCAAACATCAGGCCTCCCAGATAGTATCAAGGAGCTGCAACTTACCAAATCATTGCATATGGACAATGAGAACCCACACTCCTCATCAGTCATGATTGCCTAACCAATCACCTCCTTCCTGTTCCAACTTACCTCTCCCTAATTTCTGTTTTCCCACACATAGTTACATTTCTTCCCTGCTATACAAACCCCTGATTTTGGTCAGTCAGGGAGATGGATGTGAAACTGATCTCCCATCTTCTTGGCTGCAGCACTCAATTAAGGCCTTCTTCCCTTGCAATACTCGTCTCAGTGATTGGTTTTCTGACTGGCAACCAGCAGGACCTACACCCAACCCCTGGTGTTTCAGTAACAGATTCTGCCCAGTACTAACACGGCAGCCTCCAAGACAAGAGAAGGGAATTGGTCCTTTCTGTGAAAGGCAGGACAGAATATCAAGAAATGTTTCTCTGTCTCCTGGCTCATAACGGCCTTGGGGCCATGTTCTCTATCTCCTGAGTACTGGAGAACAGAGAAGTCTCAGAAGGTTGATATTGGCAAGGTGAAAAGAAATAAGAGGATGGAAGGAGGTGTTGGAGAAAATAAAAACAAAATCTCCTGCTAACCCAGAAAATCCCCTTCACAAACGTAGAAAAAGAGAACAGTTTTATTACCAAATAATATTGAACTGGACTGGGAAGCACATTGTAGACAATCTGCTAATCAGATGCCAGACAGAAAGAGATCTTACTTTTTATCTAGTTGGGCAGATACAATCTATTACAAACATGTCCTCAAAATTAATGGTAATTTGCCCCCTTGTAAGAGGATTTGACATTGTTTGCTATACAATTTTTCATAATTCATTCTAAATTCACCTGGTAATTGGAGTAGCCATCTACACTAGTTAATTGCCTTTATCAAAAAGAAAAAATAAAACTTTTATCTGTGACAAGCGGGCGGTTACGAGTTTGGAGCTAGGCACCTAAGCTAAACTCCCAAGGTGACAGGGAGATAAGGGCACTATCTTCTTCACTGTTTACATTTCAAAGAGATGGCTCATCAGGCCTTTGGGGGAAACATTCCTATTTTGTAAAGTTGGCAGGTGCTTATTCAGCCTTTCAAAAGTATCAGGTACATATCAAAGGAGCACTTACACATAGATTTCTCATGGAAATACTCCAAGGGCGTGAGGTCAGGTTTATTTCCCCTTCAGTAACAAGTAAAATTTAATTCAATTTGTATTTGCCATTAAGATTTAAACGCTCCTCCTATGAGCTGAAGGTCTGATCTGCAAACCCCTAATTGCCGTGCTGCAGAAGGTACCAGCGTAGCCCAGTTTTAAAAATATTATTAGTTTTAAAATATATACATTTAACTCCTGGGCTCAAGCCATCCTCCAGCCTCAGCCTCAGCCTCCCTCGGGGTTACAGGAATCCCAGGCGCGCGCCACCGCGCCCGGCTCTAGTAGCCCAGATCTGAACCGGGATCTTAGATAAGAGGCCAGAGAGCCAGACTCCAGCCTGAGTGAAGCTTCCACCCTCCAGAAACTGGATGAGAGTCTGTCACTAACTTTGAGGACTTCGACAAGAGGAAGGTGACTACAGGCCACCCACAGGAGTGCACTGGTGTTGAGGGTAAGGGTTCAACTGAGACGCTGGGAGGCGGCTTTGCCCTGCCTGTGTGTCATAGGCAACACGAAGTCGAATCTACATAGTGCTCACGCAAGGTAGTTCGCGTGCTATGGAGCCTCAGCCCAGGGAATTCAGGTGGTCTGGTGCAGTAAACTCCACCCAACACACGCCTGACAGCGCGTTGCTCCCGCTACATTCGCCAATCGGAAATGACTTCTCTCGTTGACCCCAGCTTCCGGAAGCGCCTGCGGAAGCTGCCGCAGAGGCTTGTGGGGAGTGTAGTCTTTTTTTTGCAGAATGGGCCAAGGGGACAGAGACTTCACTCGGGAGCCAGAACCTGTTTTCAACATGGGTATTTTAAGAAGAGACGGAGAGGCTGTCACTGCAGTGGTCACTGTCCTGGAAAAGTAACCGTTGCACGGCCCAGAAGTGGCTCTGTGGCGGCCAATGGGAGCCGAAGCCTGCGAGGATGTTGGGAACTGTAGTTCTGGCGTCGGTCGGCGGCCGAGGTCCCGGGCACGCTGGCTCTGGTGAGCGCGGCCTCCGCGGCTCCTCGGCCCCAGGATGCCCTCTCTCGTGGGGAAAGGAGGGTCGGGAAAGGCCGAGCGTAGGTTAGGACGCGGGGTAGAGTGTGGCCGATGGGGAGTGCGGGTTGGAGATATTTGGTTTTTGGAGGAGGGGGCGCGGCTCGCGGTGCTCATTGGGGCGAGGCGATGGGGTGAGGCCCTGCTTGCCTGGACCTCCGCGGACCTTTTTTCCCCCCGGGGGGACGAGAGTGACGTAGAACTCTAATGCCTGTCTTGAACCAGGCGGGATTATTCTGGGTCAACCCGTTTTCGAATACGGAGGGCGGCCCCAGTCGTGCGTCCTGGGGTTTATTTGGGCTGTGGGGTTGAGTTCTGCCAGGGCCAAATGGACCAACCTTCCCGCGGCTGGGGTGGGGACGTGGCTAGGTCCGCACATCCCTGGGTGGTTTTTGGCTGGGGAGCGTCTTGAGTCCTGCATCACCGAGTTTTTCTGTTTTTTGGGTGGGGCTGGATATGTCCCGAGTGGAGACCGGGGTGGTTAGGGGGAGGCCGTCTCAGGCCCTGATGCTTGATGGGCCTTGGTTTATTAGGGGTTGGGGGGTTGGAAGTGGAGGTGAGCTTGACGTGGTCAAAATATCCTGAGAGGGCCTGGGCGAGTGTCTTGAGTCAGGAGTCCCTGGGGTTTTTAGGGAGGTGAGGGAGGTTTCGTCCTCTGATAGTGGTGGGCTGTATCACTCTGACAGGCATCTAGGCAGCTCTTTTGAATGAGGGCAGGCCTTTTCTCTGGGACCTGTTGTCTCAAGGTGTGTCATGTGGGAGGTGCCCCCTGTGCTTTGTGGCAAAGTTCCTGGGTTTGGTCGTCATCTGGGTGGCCCGTCTGGCTGACTCCTTTCCTGGACTGCTTTTCCCTCACATGTTAGGGCCAAACATCTGGTGTGGGGCTGTGAAGGGTTAGGTATGGTGGGGAACTCTGACGGCTTCTAGTCAACAATCCAAATCACTTCTGGCATATGGTGAGTTCTGGATATCAGGCGTTTAATTTTATTTTTAATTTTTTCGTAGGGACAAATTTTAAACCTACCTAGTAGAGCTATTCAGTGAACTGCCACGGACCTGTCACCAGATTCCACATTTGTTAACTCATGGCCAATTTTGTTTCATCTACATCCCCTCAACCCTATGTGTGGATACACTTTGAGAATTGTCAGACCCCACAGGGATTGGTCATTGCTGACATCATTACTGGCCCAGCTGGCTAAGCGTGTGGCGCTCCACAGCTAGACTTCAAATCTAGGCACTTTCTAGCATTGTCAATTTGAGGAAGGTGTAGAACTCATGGAGCTTTGGGGAGGTAAAACTTGCATGGTGTCTGGAATTGTCTCTGGTATACAGTAAGAGTTTAGTAAGTGTTAACTATTACTAATAGTATTATAATTTGAGGCCCATAGGCATTAAAGGGATAAATATGTAATAGCAGCTTGTCAGGGCAGACTGTATTCTGATGTCCCCACGTGGCTCTGTCCCCACGTGGCTCTGTCCCCTAGAAGCTGTTTACATTATTCTCTTCTCTGACAGATCTGAGGCTTATTTTGTTAAAGGAAAAGGAGGCCTGCTCTTTTTTTTTTTTTTTTTTTTTTGAGACACAGTTTCACTCTTGTTGCCCAGGCTGGAGTGCAGTGGCGCGATCTCGGCTCACCGCAACCTCCACCTCCCGGGTTCAAGTGATTCTTCTGTCTCAGCATCCCGAGTAGCTGGGATTACAGGTGTGCGCCACCATGCCCAGCTAATTTTGTATTTTTGGTAGACACGGGGTTTCTCCATGTTGGTCAGGCTGGTCTCGAACTCCTGACCTCAGGTGATCTGCCTGCCCCGGGCCTCCCAAAGTGCTGGGATTACAGGCATGAGCCACCGCTCCCGGCTGGCCCTATCATTTTATTTTTTTATCTTTTTTTTTTTTTTTAAATTATACTTTAAGTTCTAGGGTACATGTGCGCAACGTGCAGGTTAGTTACATATGTATACATGTTCCATGTTGGTGTGCTGCACCCAGTAACTCATCATTTAACATTAGGTATATCTCCTAATGCTATCCCTCCCTGCTCCCCTCACCCCACAACAGGCCCCGGGGTGTGATGTTCCCCTTCCTGTGTCCATGTGTTCTCATTGTTCAATTCCCACCTATGAGTGAGAACATGCGGTGTTTGGTTTTTTGTCCTTGTGATAGTTTGCTGAGAATGACGGTTTCCAGCTTCATCCATGTCCCTACAAAGGACATGAACGCATCATTTTTTATGGCTGCATAGTATTCCATGGTGTACATGTGCCACATTTTCTTAATCCAGTCTATCATTGTTGGACATTTGGGTTGGTTCCAAGTCTTTGCTATTGTGAATAGTGCCGCAATAAACATACGTGTGCATGTGTCTTTATAGCAGCATGATTTATAATCCTTTGGGTATATACCCAGTAATGGGATGGCTGGGTCAAATGGTATTTCTAGTTCTAGATCCCTGAGGAATCGCCACACTGACTTCTACAATGGTTGAACTAGTTTACAGTCCCACCAACAGTGTAAAAGTGTTCCTATTTCTCCACATCCTCTCCAGCACCTGTTGTTTCCTGACTTTTTAATGATCGCCTTTCTAACTGGTGTGAGATGGTATCTCATTGTCATTTTGATTTGCATTTCTCTGATGGCCAGTGATGATGGGCATTTTTTCCTGTGTCTTTTGGCTGCATAAATGTCTTCTTTTGAGAAGTGTCTGTTCATATCCTTCACCCACTTGCTGATGGGGTTGTTTTTTTCTTGTAAATTTGTTTGAGTTCATTGTAGATTCTGGATATTAGCCCTTTGTCAGATGAGTAGATTGGAAAAATTTTCTCCCATTCTGTATAGGTTGCCTGTTCACTCTGATGGTAGTTTCTTTTGCTGTGCAAAAGCTCTTTAGTTTAATTAGATCCCATTTGTCAATTTTGGCTTTTGTTGCCATTGCTTTTGGTGTTTTAGACATGAAGTCCTTGCCCATGCCTATGTCCTGAATGGTATTGTCTAGTTTTTCTTCTAGGGTTTTTATGGTTTTAGGTCTAACATTTAAGTCTTTAATCCATCTTGAATTAATTTTTGTGTAAGGTGTAAGGAAGGGATCCAGTTTCAGCTTTCTACATATGGCTAGCCAGTTTTCCCAGCACCATTTATTAAATAGGGAATCCTTTCCCCATTTCTTGTTTTTGTCAGGTTTGTCAAAGATCAGATGGTTGTAGATATGCAGCATTATTTCTGAGGGCTCTGTTTAGTTCCATTGATCTATATCTCGGTTTTGGTACCAGTATCATGCTGTTTTGGTTACTGTAGCCTCGTAGTATAGTTTGAAGTCAAGTAGCGTGATGCCTCCAACTTTGTTCTTTTTGCTTAGGATTGACTTAGGGCTGTTTTTTGGTTCCATATGAACTTTAAAGTAGTTTTTTCCAATTCAGTGAAGAAAGTCATTGGTAGCTTGATGGGGATGGCATTGAATCTATAAATTACCTTGGGCAGTATGGCCATTTTCACGATATTGATTCTTCCTACCCATGAGCATGGAATGTTCTTCCATTTGTTTGTATCCTCTTTTATTTCATTGAGCAGTGGTTTGTAGTTCTCCTTGAAGAGGTCCTTCACGTCCCTTGTAAGTTGGATTCCTAGGTATTTTATTCTCTTTGAAGCAATTGTGAATGGGAGTTCACTCATGATTTGGCGCTCTGTTTGTCTGTTATTGGTGTATAAGAATGCTTGTGATTGTTGCACATTGATTTTGTATCCTGAGACTTTGCTGAAGTTGCCTATCAGCTTAAGGAGATTTTGGGCTGAGACAATGGGCTTTTCTAGATATACAAGCATGTCGTCTGCAAACAGGGACAATTTGACTTCCTCTTTTCCTAATTGAATACCCTTTATTTCCTTCTCCTGCCTGATTGCCCTGTCCAGAACTTCCAACAATTATGTTGAATAGGAGTGGTGAGAGAGGGCATCCCTGTCTTGTGCCAGTTTTCAAAGGGAATGCTTCCAGTTTTTGCCCATTCAGTATGATATTGGCTGTGGGTTTGTCATCGATAGCTCTTATTATTTTGAGATACGTCCCATCAATACCTAATTTATTGAGAGTTTTTAGCATGAAGGGTTGTTGAATTTTGTCAAAGGCCTTTTCTGAATCTATTGAGATAATCATATGGTTTTTGTCGTTGGTTCTGTTTATATGCTGGATTATGTTTATTGATTTGCATATGTTGAACCAGCCTTGCATCCCAGGGATGAAGCCCACTTGATCATGGTGGATAAGCTTTTTGATGTGCTGCTGGATTTGGTTTGCTAATATTTTATTGAGGATTTTTGCATCGATGTTCATCAGGGATATTGGGTCTAAAATTTTATGTTGTTGTTGTGTCTCTGCCAGGCTTTGGTATCAGGATGATGCTGGCCTCATAAAATGAGTTAGGGAGGATTCCCTCTTTTTCTATTGCTTGGAATAGTTTCAGAAGGAATGGTACCAGCTCCTCCTTGTACCTCAGGTAGAATTCGGCTGTGAATCCATCTGGTCTTGGACTTTTTTTGGTTGGTAAGCTATTAATTATTGCCTCAATTTCAGAGCCTGTTATTGGTCTATTCAGAGATTCAACTTCTTCCTGGTTTAGTCTTGGGAGGGTGTATGTGTCCAGGAATTTATCCATTTCTTCTAGATTTTCTAGTTTATTTGTGTAGAGGTGTTTATAGTATTCTCTGACGGTAGTTTGTATTTCTGTGGGATCAGTGGTGATATCCCCTTTATCATTTTTTATTGAGTCTATTTGATTCTTCTCTCTTTTCTTCTTTATTAGTCTTGCTAGCGGTCTATCAATTTTGTTGATCTTTTCAAAAAACCAGCTCCTGGATTCACTGATTTTTTGAAGGGTTTTTTGTGTCTCTATTTCCGTCAGTTCTGCTCTGATCTTAGTTATTTCTTGCCTTCTGCTAGCTTTTGAATGTGTTTGCTCTTGCTTCTCTAGTTCTTTTAATTGTGATGTTAGGGTGTCAATTTTAGATCTTTCCTGCTTTCTCTTGTGGGCATTTAGTGCTATAAATTTCCCTCTACACACTGCTTTGAATGTGTCACAGAGATTCTGTTATGTTGTGTCTTTGTTCTCGTTGGTTTCAAAGAACATCTTTATTTCTGCCTTCATTTCATTATGTACGCAGTAGTCACTCAGGAGCAGGTTGTTCAGTTTCCATGTAGTTGAGCGGTTTTGAGTGAGTTTCTTAATCCTGAGTTCTAGTTTGATTGTACTGTGGTCTGAGAGACAGTTTGTTATAATTTCTGTTCTTTTACATTTGCTGAGGAGTGCTTTACTTCCAACTATGTGGTCAATTTTGGAATAAGTGTGGTGTGGTGCTGAGAAGAATGTATATTCTGTTGATTTGGGGTGGAGAGTTCTGTAGATGTCTATTAGGTCTGCTTGGTGCAGAGCTGAGTTCAATTCCTGGATATCCTTGTTAACTTTCTGTCTTGTTGATCTGTCTAATATTGATAGTGGGGTGTTAAAGTCTCCCATTATTATTGTGTGGGAGTCTAAGTCTCTTTCTAGGTCTCTAAGGACTTGCTTTATGAATCTGGGTGCTCCTGTGTTGGGTGCATATATATTTAGGATAGTTAGCTCTTTTTGTTGAATTGATCCATTTACCATTATGTAATGGTCTTGTCTCTTTTGATCTTTGTTGGTTTAAAGTCTGTTTTATCAGAGACTAGGATTGCAACACCTATCTTTTTTTGTTGTCCATTTGCTTGGTAGATCTTCCTCCATCCATTTATTTTGAGCCTATGTATGTCACTACATGTGAGATGGGTTTCCTGAATACAGCACACTGATGGGTCTTGACTCTTTATCCAGTTTGCCAGTCTGTGTCTTTTAATTGGAGCATTTAGCCCATTTACATTTAAGGTTAATATGGTTATGTGTGAATTTGATCCTGTCATTATGATGTTAGCTGGTTATTTTGCTTGTTAGTTGATGCAGTTTCTTCCTAGCCTCAATGGTCTTTACAATTTGGCATGTTTTTGAGGTGGCTGGTACCGATTGTTCCTTTCCATGTTTAGTGCTTCCTTCAGGAGGTCTTTTAGGGCAGGCCTGGTGGTGACCAAATCTCTCAGCATTTGCTCGTCTGTAAAGTATTTTATTTCTTCTTCACTTATGAAGCTTAGTTTGGCTGGATATGAAATTCTGGGTTGAAAATTCTTTTCTTTAAGAATGTTGAATATTGGCCCCCACTCTCTTCTGGCTTGTAGAGTTTCTGCTGAGAGATCAGCTGTTAGTCTGATGGGCTTCCCTTTGTGGGTAACCCGACCTTCCTCTCTGGCTGCCCTTAACATTTTTTCCTTCATTTCAACTTTGGTGAATCTGACAATTATGTGTCTTGGAGTTGCTCTTCTCGAGGAGTATCTTTGTGGCATTCTCTGTATTTCCCGAATTTCAGTGTTGGCCTGCCTTGCTAGGTTGGGGAAGTTCTCCTGGATAATATCCTGCAGAGTGTTTTCCAACTTGGTTCCATTCTCCCCATCACTTTCAGATACACCAATCAGACATAGATTTGGTCTTTTCACATAGTCCCATATGTCTTGGAGGCTTTGTTTGTTTCTTTTTATTCTTTTTTTCTCTAAACTTCTCTTCTTGCTTCATTTCATTCATTTGATCTTTTGATCACTGATACCCTTTCTTCCAGTTGATCAAGTCGGCTACTGAGGCTTGTGCATTCGTCACGTAGTTCTCGTGCCATGGTTTTCAGCTCCATCAGGTCCTTTAAGGACTTCTCTGCATCGGTTATTCTAGTTAGGCATTCGTCTAATTTTTTTTCAAGGTTTTTAACTTCTTTGCCATGGGTTCGAACTTCCTCCTTTAGCTCAGAGTAGTTTGATTGTCTGAAGCCTTCTTCTCTCAACTTGTCAAAGTCATTCTCCATCCAGCTTTGTTCTGTTGCTAGTGAGGAGCTGCATTCCTTTGGAGGAGGAGAGGCACTCTGATTTTTAAGAGTTTCCAGTTTTTCTGCTCTGTTTTTTCCCCATCTTTGTGGTTTTATCTACCTTTGGTCTTTGACGATGGTGACATACAGATGGGATTTTGGTGTGGATGTCCTTTCTGTTTGTTAGTTTTCTTTCTAACAGGACCTTCAGCTGCAGATCTGTTGGAGTTTGCTGGAGGTCCACTCCAAACCCTGTTTGACTGGGTATCAGCAGCAGAGGCTGCAGAACAGTGGATATTGGTGAACAGCAAATGTTGCTGCCTGATCATTCCTCTGGAAGTTTTGTCTCAGAGGAGTACCCGTCCGTGTGAGGTGTCAGTCTGCTCCTACTGGGGGGTGCCTCCCAGTTAGGCTACTCAGGGGTCAGGGACCCACCTGAGGAGGCAGTCTGTCCATTCTCAGATCTCCAACTGCGTGCTGGGAGAACCAATACTCTCTTCAAAGCTGTCAGACAGGGACATTTAAGTCTGCAGAGGATTCTGCTGCCTTTTGTTTGGCAATGCCCTGCCCCCAGAGGTGGAATCTACAGAGGCAGGCAGGCAGGCCTCCTTGAGCTGCAGTGGGCTCCACCCAGTTCGAGCCTCCTGGCCGCTTTGTTTACCTACTCAAGCCTCAGCAATGGCGGGCGCCCCTCCCCCAGCCTCGCTGCCGCCTTGCAGTTTGATCTCAGACTGCTGTGCTAGCAATGAGCGAGGGTCCGTGGGCGTAGGACCCACTGAGCCAGGCGCGGGATATAATCTCTCGGTGTGCCGTTTGCTAAGACCATTGGAAAAGCGCAGTATTAGGGTGGGAGTGACCCAATTTTCCAGGTGCCCTCTCTCACCCCTTTCTTTGACTAGGAAAGGAATTCCCTGACCCCTTGCACTTCCCGGGTGAGGCAGTGCCTCACCCTGCTTCGGCTAACACTCGGTGCGCTGCACCCACTGTCCTGCACCCACTTTCTGACACTCCCCAGTGAGATAAACCCGGTACCTCAGTTGGAAATGCAGAAATCACCTGTCTTCTGTGTCACTCGCGCTGGGAGCTGTAGACTGGAGCTGTTCCTATTCGGCCATCTTGGCTCGTCTCATTTTAAACTTGGGGATTTCTAGCCTCCATATCTGGGTGGTAGGAGACAATCCTGAATCTCACACTGCCTGTTTCATCCTCAGGTCCACCTTCTCCAATCCCTGCCTGCTGGGAGAGGATGATCTCTTGAGAAAGGAAAGACTTCTGTGCTCCCGAGAACCTCCTATCAGGTAGGTACCACTTACCTTTCACATTCCCATAGTGTCTTTTCTGCTCGAAACCATGGCTGTATTTCCTTTGCCCGTCTGACATCTTGTACCCTGAAGTGTTCCAATTGAGGCTCAAGTCCTTGCTTGTTTTTCTACAATACTGGGGTGATTTTAAGGGCAAGGATCTCCACAGGGAATATTACCCCAGACTGGTACTCTCATTCAGGTTACCACCGTCCTTGCCCCAGCCATATTTCATCCTGGCTGCTGGATTCCCAGGGATTTGTCAGCTACTGTGAAATAAAAAATGATGGTAATTAGCATTTATCGGGCCATTGTTCTGTGCCAGGAAACTGGGTTTATAGTCTCCACAATATTTTAAACTCTCAACAATTTGAAAGTTAGGAATCAGAACTCTGAATTGATAGAAGAAGAAGTGGCATGTTAAGAGGTTAAGAAATTTACTTGTGTAATATGACCGGGTTGGGTAGAATTAGGATTTAGAGCTTCCTCAGTTATCAACATTCTATAATCCCTGTTTCATTGAGCCCCCCACCCCCTCATTTTCTTGTTTTTGCTGCTGGAGTATTTGGAAGGAAATCCCAGACATCACATAATTTTACCTATAAATATTATCATATGCATTTCCAACAGAGAAGGACTATTTGTTAAAAATGTAACCATAATATTACCACATTCAACAAAATCGACAGTAATTCCTTAATGTCTTAACTCTAGATTGTTTTAAAATCTGCCCATTTCTTCTACAAAAGTGCTATTGCTTAGTTCAAACTGTACACACTTAACAATTCAGGTAAGAACTATAAGAGGGAGAAGTATCTGGAATTCAGCAAGGCCAATTCTCCCACTCCCTTTTCTCTTTACCTGTTGATGATTTCTGTTAATGACCGTGTCTCCATCCCTGGTCACCAGCCGGAGCTCTGAGTCTTTCTTGCCACCCTGTTCTTCCTGAAATTCTCATCCTTCTAATTAGTGATGGAGTCCTCTCAATTCTACCTTGGAATACCCCTTTATTATTTTCCCCTCATCTCACTGTTGTGCTACCCAAATTTTCATCTTTTCTCCACATTCTAGTTCACCTTCCACCCTGCCTTTTAAGTTGCTCCTCTGAAGGAAAAATAAGGATCATGCCACTCACCTACTCAAGAGGGCCATTTCTTATTACCTACCTCCAACTCTGTCCAAACTCAATAATTAGAGTGTGAGGCCACATGCGGTGGCTCACGCCTGTAATCCCAGCACTTTGGGAGGCTGAAGTGATGGATCACTTGAACTCAGCCTGGGCAACATGACAAAACCCCGTCTCTACTAAAAATAGAAAAATTATCTGGGCATGGTGCTGCACACCTGTGGTCCCAGCTACTCAGGAGGCTGAGATGGGAGGATGGCTTGAGCCTGGAAAGTGGAGGTTACAGTAAGCTGAGATCACACCACTGCGCTTCAGCCTGGGTGTGGGCTCTGGAGACAGATTGCCTAGATTCAAAGCCTGTCTTCACCGCACATTAGCTGTGTAACCTTGGAGACATTATTTCACTCTCTGTGCTTTCTACTGCTCATCTGTATAATGGAGAAAATAATAGTGCCCATCTCAGGGAGTTGTGAGGAAGAAATGTGGTAATTCCTATACAGCCTGGCAGATAATTCCTATAAGGTAGTGCCTGGCACATAGTATATGCTTACTAAATATGGACTGGGATTGTTAATATTGATATCTGATGAATATCTGAATTATCTCTTAGCTCACCTTTTCAGTCTTGTCCCTACCACTTACTCCCTTCGTTGTAGTGCCCTTCTAGCTGTGTGGGAATAGATTCCATTCTGTGCTGTTTTATTCCTCTGTGGTTTTCAACTTGGCAATTGAACTCCTATTGATTTAGTCACACATTTACTCCATTGCAAAGCATGCCTTGATTTTCTCAGGGAAAGTTGCCCTCAGCCTCTTCTTTAGCACCAAAGCACTTTTTATTTTTTTGGAGACGGAGTTTTGCTCTTTTTGCGCAGGCTGGAGTGCAATGGCACTATCTTGGCTCACCGCAACCTCCGTCTCCTGGGTTCAAGTGATTCTCCTTTCTCAGCCTCCCAAGTAGCTGGGATTATAGGCATGCGCCACCACGCCCGGCTAATTTTGTATTTTTAGAGGAGACAGGGCTTCTCCGTGTTGGTCAGGCTGGTCTTGCCCTCCTGACCTCAGGTGATCCACCCGCCTCAGCCTCCCAAAATGCTGGGATTACAGGCGTGAGCCACCACGCCTGGCCTGAAGCACTTTATATATGAGTACTTTCCCTTACTGGACCGTGAAGTGGCTCTTTAAGGATCAGGGACCTCTTGCTCATTTTGGGCCACTGACACAGTGCCTAACAACTAGCAGGACTAAAGAAGTCTTTGTGAGCATTTGAGCAGCCCGGCTTCCTGGCCGTGGAGGAGCCATATGGAGGAGCCATATGAAGGAGCCGGGGCGGGTGGGTACGGGGGGTTCAGATTGAGAAGTAGGTTGGGCCATTATTAAGAAAGGCCAGGATACCAAGTTAGTGAGTTGGACTCACTCTGTGGCCATCAGGGAACCACTTGAAGGTTTCGAGCTACTTTTGAGTGTGATCTCTCCCTTCAGCTATTACCCCATTTCTCTGCTTTCCTTTATTGCAAAACTCCCCAAAAGAATGGTCTATACTTGTTGCCTCCAGTTCTATTTTTCCATTCTGTTTTAAATCCTTTTGTAGCTCACCCTCCAGAAACTGTTCTTGTCAAGGTCACCAGCAGCCACTACTGTGCTAAACACAGGAATGAATTTCCAGTCTTTATTTTACTCTGTCTTCTTGGCAGCAATTCCTGTGGTCGATCTCTTCTTCCTCCTTGACACACCTTGTCACTTGGCTCCAGTACTGTATGTACCTCTCCTTTTCTTCCCTCCCTCACAGGCTACTTCTCTGTCTTCCTTGACGGTTCTTTTTTTCCCTGGCCTCCTAACTGTGGAGTCCTCCAGAGCTTAGTCCTTGACAATTCCTCCATCTTCCTCCTCTGCCTTGGTGATCTCCTCCACTCTGAGGACTTTAAATCCATCTATATGACTCTAGCGCTGTCCTCTTCCTTCCCCTCCAGTGTTGGATGACTAATTGCCTACTTGTAATCTCCACTTGGATCTGTATTTAGCATCTCAAACCTAGTCTCAAACATCAAACTTTGTTCTTCTCCCCCAAAATTTGCTCCAGTTATAGCTTTCCTCACACCTGTTGATGGTAAATTTTTTTTTTTTAGACAGAGTTTTGCTTTTGTTGCCCAGGCTGGAGTGCAGTGGTGCGATCTCGGCTCACCGCAACCTCTGTCTCCCGGGTTCAAGCAATTCTCCTGCCTCAGCCTCCCGAGTAGCTGGGATTACAGGCATGTGCCACCATGCCCAGCTAATTTTGTATTTTTAGTAGAGATGGGGTTTCTCCATGTTGGTCAGGCTGGTCTCAAACTCCCGACCTCAGGTGATCTGCCCACCTCGGCCTCCCACAGTGCTGGGATTAAAGGCATGAGTCACCGTGCCTGGCTGATGGTAAGTCTTATCCTTCCAACTGCTCCAGGCAAAAATATTAGAATTGTCTTTGATTTTTTTTCATCTCACAACTGACATACAATAAGGAAATTCAGGATGTGATTGCTATTTACCACCTCCACTGTGTCCACTTTCGTCCAAACCACCATTATCTCCCACCTGAATTATTTCAACAGCCTTTACAGGATTTCCTTGCTTCTCTCCTTGTTCCCTGTCCCCTTTGTCTGTTCCTAGTCTACCAGCCAGAGACATCTTTTAAAATGTAAATCCAAGTTTGTTATTCCTCTGCTCCAAATCCTCCAATGGCTTCTCATTTCCCTCCACATCAAAACCAGCATGCTCAAGGCTGCACATGACCTGTGCCCTGGTACCGCTGTCGTTGACTGCTCTTAACTGCCACCACTGTGTTTCACTTACACCCTCCTGCCACAGTGAACTTGTTATTTCTGAAATAGCAGGGCTCACTCCTGCCCTAGGGCTGGTTTCTTTCCTTATAGTTCCACTGACGCAGTTGCCCACATGAATCACTCCCTCACATTGTTCAAATCTCAAGTAATCACCTTTAAAAGGCTTTCCTTAAATACTCGATTTAAAATTGCAACTCCTCCAGTCTCTGCCACTGGATCCTTCTGGTGCCCTCAGTACTTATCACCGTCTGATATCTTGTGTCTTTTCTGAGGTATATATATTTTTTGTCCATCTCCTTGCCCCTAAACCCCACTAAAATGGCAGCTACACGAGTGCTGGTATTTTTTCTGTTGCATTTGTGGCAGTGTCCCAAATGTTGGAATACTGCACTTAGTAGCCGGGCATGGTGGCTCACGCCTGTAATCCCAGCGCGTTGGGAGGCCGAGGCAGACGGATCACAAAGTCAGGAGTTCGAGACCAGCCTGGCCAACATGGTGAAACCCCATCTCTACTAAAAATTCAAACAATTAACTGGATGTGGTGGCAGGTGCCTGTAATCCCAGGTACTTGGGAGGCTGAGGCAAAAGAATCACTTGAACCTGGGAGGCGGAGGTTGCGGTGAGCCAAGATTGCACCACTGCACTCCAGCCTGGGCAACAGGGTGAGACTCTGTCTCAAAAAAAAAAAAGAAAAAAGAAAAAAAAAAAGTCTGCACTTAGTACAGATCTTGCTTTATAACTGTTAGCTA
This sequence comes from Pan troglodytes, assembly GCF_028858775.2. NCBI lineage: Eukaryota > Metazoa > Chordata > Mammalia > Primates > Hominidae > Pan > Pan troglodytes. The sequence continues at coordinate 9,127,251 of NC_072419.2, read as the reverse complement.
CAGATACTAGTGTTACTAGGAGAAAGGCTTTGTCAGCTTCAGCTACGTTATACTGCAGGTACTATAGGTTGGCGTTAGCTTTGTACCATGACTTTCTACAGTAGAACCACAGTCCCTCTGGGGACATGCTGTTCTCAGAACAAAAGAAATGGTGGAATTACGCAATGCTTAGAAATGGCATCGTCGCTTTCACTCACATTCATTTTCCAAGGCAAGTTACAAGGTCAAGCCTGATGTCTGGGACAGGGAAGTACCATCCTTTTATAGGGCAACAAATAATTGGGAACGATGATAAAATCTACCACAAAGGCCTCTTTTATTCTAATCACTGGAATTATATTAGCAAAAAGACCGAGAAGCATTTCATCTTACAAGAAGCTTCACAGTTTAGTAAAGACAGTCACGTAAATAGAGAAATTGCAATATGGTATGATGTCCAGGTTGGACAGAAGAGGGAGTGGTCATCTCTACCTATGGTGTTGAGGGATGAATTACAAGAGCTGCTTAGAGACCCCAGCTAGTCTCAGAAAGGTACTAGGCAACAATAGGCCTGTAGCCATTTGGGCTGAAATCCTGGACAGCGTCTGAGGAGCTTTTGAAGGTGGCATAGCTCCTAATACCACCTGCCTTCTTTGGTACCACATCAGTGTAGGACTTTGACTTGGGCCCATCAGGATACACAAATGCACATCTGTGGTAAGGTCATGTGGTAGACATGCATAGCAATGGAAGCTAGGAGGTTATCTCTTCAGAGTAATTGTGAGAACTGGAGCTCTCCCTTAACTAAGAAGGACTGAGTTTTGATCTCCTAAACTCACAATACAGGGACATAGGGATTTTTTTTTTTTTTCTTGAGACAGGGTCTTACTCCTGCCGTCCAGGCTAGAGTGCAATGGCATGATCTCAGCTCACTGCAGCCTCGACTTCCCGAGCTCAGGTGATCCTCCCACCTCAGCCTGCTGAGTAGCTGGGACTACAGGCGCACACCACCATGCCCAGCTGATTTTTGTATTTTTCGTAGAGATGGCATTTCGCTATGTTGTCCAGACTGGTCTTGAGCTCCTGAGCTTAAGTGATTAGCTTGCCTTGGCCTCCCAAAGTACTGAGATTACAGGTGTGAACCACTGTGCCCATCCAAGACACAAGGAACTGAATATAGATGGAACCTTGGGTTGGGGCAGGGGAATCAGAAGCTGAGTTCTGCACGCCCCAGTTGGTCTACAGGAAACAGTCAGAGGCTCTTTCTCCACAGGCATTATGCTATATTCTGTCTTCTCTCTGACTCAGGCTTCAGGTAGTAGCAGAGACTGATCCAAAACATAGAGTTTGAATGTGAGGTACAGAGGCAGAAGAAGTAAAGTTTGAGAGCTAAGGGAGAGCGGCAGAACACAAGCAGGAGGGCCTAGAAATGAAGGTAGAGTGAATGAAGGTAGAAAATCCAGGGAACCCATGTAGATGGAGACTCCGTGTTTGTTGAATGAGGAGGGTGTGAGAGGACAGGATCCCTGTTGAAGAGGCATAGGCCTAGGGCCCACAATAAAAGCCCCAGCAATAGCAAATTGCTTCTTCATCCCACAGGTCCTGGCTGCAGGGAAACAAGCTGGGCTTTTTATAATTAAGGTTGGAAGAAGTCACCACAGGCAGCAGAACTCCATCTTGAGATGAAATAACATCTACCTGGACCTCTGGCAGAATTTCAAGGCACACACTGGGCTGACTCTGGCGCCATGATGTTGCCTTATCCTTCAGCACTGGGAGATCAATACTGGGAAGAGATTTTGCTTCCAAAGAATGGGGAAAATGTAGAGACTATGAAGAAATTGACCCAAAATCATAAAGCGAAAGGTGAGAATTGTTGAGGGAGCTGGAGAGATGAAGAGGAAGCCAAGGCTCCAGGTTCACCTGAAAATGCTTCAGAGGTCACCTCTGAGTGAAGTGACTACTTCCTTCATCCTAAGGCTCAGAAGAGCTGCTCAGGGAGCGTCATGGTGAGGGGTGGGGGGTGGGGGGGTCTGGTTTCTCATAGCTTCTTTTTCTTTCTCTAGGCTTGCCTTCTAATGATACTGACTGCCCCCAGAAAAAGGAGGGAAAGGCCCAAATAGTGGTGAGTTGGGGTTACATTTTTTTTTTTTTTCCTGAAGTGCTGGCTCATTTTCCAGAGAACAGACATATATTCTCTTTCTTGGGAAGGGAAAAGGCGGTCAACATCTGGGTAGATGAGTGAAGCATTAGGCTTTCTTGAAAAAAGTTGTTAAAGCACATAGCAAAGACAGGGATTTTACAGATCCCATTTAGTAACCTGAGCTTTTAAAAAATGCTCATTCCAGACCCCATCTGTTCACTCCCATTTTTCTCTGTAATCCAAGTTTTCTTCCATTCTCTCCTCTAAATCTTTACCACTCCCTACTGCCCAGCACAAGCCCCAAGTCCATGATGCTTTTGTTCCTTCTGCAGCCCATTCTCTGCTGTTTCATCTCTGAATTCCTTCATTATGAATCCTCAAAGTCACTGTCTTAAACACAGCCTGAGGTTTACAAATTAATTCACAAATCATTTCTCCGGTGAAATCATATATGTCAAGGGCCTAGAATGTGTTCTGTGCTCAGTTATGCTCCTCACAGGTTTTAACAGAAAGCCAGGCAGACAGTAGTGCTCAGAAGAACTTCATATGGAGAACCATATATTCTGACGAATTACATCAACTTGCATATCCAGGCTCTCCAGGGTCACCAGCTGTGCTCCACACACAGGGAAGATTGACGGTGGCTTGCTATACATTAATTTACTGGTTGTTTGTAGGTACCAGTTACATTCAGGGATGTGACTGTGATCTTCACAGAAGCAGAATGGAAGAGACTGAGTCCAGAGCAGAGGAATCTATACAAAGAAGTGATGCTGGAGAATTACAGGAATCTTCTCTCATTGGGTAAGGGTGTGTTCTTTCCTTTCCTTCATTAATTCAGTAGAGATTTACTGATCACCTAATATGTACCACAAAAAAATGTTCTAGATACTTACAACACATTAGTAAACAAAATCGTAATCCCTGCCTCCATGGGGCTTACTTTCTAGTGTAAGGAGACAGACAACAAACAAAAAGCCTCATATACAGGGATATTATAATATGGTATGTTAAAAAGTGATAAGTGCAACATAGTAAAAAATAATGAAATAAGGCAGGATAAAGGGGTATTGGGTGTGGTAGGGTGGCTGGCTGAAGTTTAAAACTGGGTATTTGAAATCAGTGAAGAAGTAATATTTGTCTAAAGACATAATGTGGTGAGGAGGTTAGAACTGTAGGTATCTAGTGTAAGAGCATTTCAGGTGAAGGGAATTATTGACACGAAGACCTTAATGAAGGGATGTACCTGCCCAGTATATGAAGCTGCAAGGAGGCAAGCAAGGCTGGGGGCATGGTTTGCAAGGGGGAGAGTAGGGAGAGATGCAGCTCTGTGACATAAGTTAAAATTAAGAGTCAAGTTTATTGTGGTTTGGGGGTTTCATAAACTATGTTTTTTTCTTTTTCATTTGTTTACAAACCTAAACGAGGTCAGGAGATCGAGACCATCCTGGCCAACATAGTGAAATCCCATCTCTACTAAAAATACAAAAATTAGCTGAGCATGGTGGCTTGTGCCTGTAATCTCAGCTACTTGGGAGCCTGAGGCAGGAGAATCACTTGAACCAGGGAGTCAGAGGTTGCAGTGAGCCGAGATTGTGCCGTTGCACTCCAGCCTGGTGACAGAGTGAAACTCAGTCTGAAAAAAAAAAAAAAAAAAAAATTATTTAAATCTGGGTTGATAAATGTTATCAATTGCAACATAACTCTAGATCAGGGGTTGGCCAACTTTTTCTGTAAAGGGCCAAACAATAACTGTTTTTACAGGTGATAAGCCCTCTGTAACAACCCTTAACTTGCCATTGAGTTGCAGCCATAAACAGTACGTGAATGGATGAGCATTGATATGTTCCAATAAAACTTTCTTTATAGACACTGAAATTTGAATTTAATATAATGTTTATGTATCATGAAATATTACTACTCTTTTTACTTTTTTCTAGCCATTTAAAAATGTAAAAACCATTCTTAGCTTGTAGGTGATACAAAAACAGAGGACTGGATTTAGCTTGTGGGTAGTCATTTTCCACTCCTTGTTCTAGATCAGTGCTGTCTAGTAGAAATATAATGTGAGCCACATAGGTAAGTTTAAATTTCCTAGTAACCACACTTTTACAAGTATAACTACAGGTGAAATCAACTTTAAGACTATATATATTATTTAATCCAATATATTAAAATATCATTTCAACATGAAATTAACATAAAACTTATTAATTAGGTATTTTACTTAGTTTTTTGTACTGTCTTTGAAACCTGGTTGTATTTTACACTTAGAGCACATCTTAGTTCAGATTAGCCACGTTTCAAGTGCTCAGTGAACACATGGCCAGTGGCTGCTATACTGGATAGTACTGTTCTAGATATTCCTGTGTTTCTAGATAAAACATGTAGAGAAGAATCACATTTTTGGAGACACAAACCAGTTTCAGGGAGGAGTTTCTTTGGGAGTTTGCTCCAAATGGCGTGGCTGTTTCCCTGATATGATTTAATCAGATTTACTTTATTCCATTTTCATCTTCTTTGATGTGTTTTGATCTGATTCGCTCTGGTTTGAACTAGCGCCCATCTGACCTGGCTCCATCTAAATCAGTGTAGATTCATCCATTTCGGACTCGTTCTGTGTGTGTTTTTCCTTTTTATAATTTTTGTAAATGGTTTTGTGTGTTTTGATTTGGCCTTAGCTGGTTAGTCCAACTAGGTTTTGTTTTTATTTTTCTCTGGTCATACTGTTTTCTCTTCCACTGTTAATACATATAACTGATTCAGAGGAAAATGTTAAAAATGACCTGGTTCATAGCCAAGTGTGGTGGCGGGCACCTGTAATCCCAGCTACTCAGGAGGCTGAGGCAGGAGATTCACTTGAACCCAGGAGGTGGAGGTTGCAGTGAGCTGAGATCATGCCATTGCACTCCAGCCTGGGGAACAAGAGCAAAACTCCATCTCAAAAAAAGCAAAAAACAAAAAAACCCCCATAAAACAGCAAACAAACAAACAAACACACAAACAAATGACCTAATTCAAATGAATCTTGATATTGAAAACCTGGATCCCAACTGCATTCCTTGAAATTGTTTCCTGTGTCTTGCTTGACACCATAATGTTCCGCAGTCTCCAGCCTCTTACGTCTCTCTTTTGGGCTATTCTCTTCCTTCTTTTTCTTTTCTTTGGACTGCAGGGGTCCATAGGAGTTAGTGTCACATACTCCTTTTCTGTGTTAATATTCACACCCTTTAACAATTTGTGAACTTTAATGATTTTCCCCATCACACATTATAATGAAGCCATTATCTATCGCTATCTCACCTGTGCTTCATCCCCATATTTCTCCTTGCCTGCAACCACAAGTTTATTCTCAAAGTTATAAAAACTTGAGAGCATACTGTTTTTCCTCCTAAACCAGTCTCTCTTTTTCTTTCCTCTTTCCGTTTTCCCCTTTTTTCCCTTTTTCCCCTTTCCCCTTTCCTTTTCTTTCCTTCTTTTATTTTATTTTATTTCTTTTTTTTCAGACAGGGTTTTGCCATGTTGTCCAGGCTGGTCTCGAACTCTTGGGCTTAAGCAATCCACCCACCCCAGCCTCCCAGAGTGCTGGGATTGCAGGTGTGAGCCATGGCCCGGCCCGAGTCTCTTTTTCTCTCTTTCTTCACATATTCATGTTAATGTCTTTTCTTCAAGGGCATTGTTAGAAATAATGGGCCAATTCTTTCTGAAATAATCTTTAAAGCCTTCACAGGGGAGACAATTTAATAAGCTTAGGCCAGATAATACTGTGATAAACAACCCCAATACTTTAGTGGCTTATAATAGCAAATGTTCATTTCTCACATTACCTCTTGGTTACTTCAGGTGTGGTTCAGCTATTTTGGTTCTGGGATCCAAGCAAAAGGAGCAGTTTCTGTCTGGATCATGGGGTTCTCAAGGTATAGGGAAAAAGAGCAATGATGGGACCACATCCTGGCTCTTAAAACTTGTTTGAAAGTGCATTAACTTCCCACTAACCTTCATTGGCCAAAGCAAATCCCACAGCTAAGTCTGATGTCCTCGTGGTGGGAAAGAGAATCCTTCTTCAGAGATGGGCTCAGTGGGGAGGAACAGCAGATATTATGAGCAAAATACAGTTTGCTATAAGAGGGTAGCTTAGGTTGAATCTTAGAAATAAGTGTTCGTAGGGCTGATAGGTCAAGGAGGAACATGAATTATCTAGACTTAATAGTTATTAACACATTACCAGCTTGCATTATCATTCACTTCTCCCTTTCTGGCCAAATTATTTCCAAGTTAATTCTAAATATCACGACACCCTTAAATATACCACATTTCTCTAAAAAGTGAAAATGGATTCTTACATAACCACAATACCATTACTACGTTCAACAAAGTTAATGGTATCTAATACGAAATCTGTGTTCAAATTTCTTTGATTTAAAAAAAATTTATATATATTTTGAGACAGGGTCTCATGTCTGTCATCCAGGCTGGAGTGCAGTGGCACGATCATAGCTCACTGCAGCCTCGACTTCCTGGACTCAGGTGATTCTCCCACCTCAACCTTCCTAGTAGCTGGGACTACAGGTGCATGCCACCATGCCAGCTAATTGTTTGTATTTTTAGTAGAGGCAGGGTTTTGCCATGTTGCCCAGGCTGGTCTCAAGCTCCTGGTCTAAAGTGATCCACCTGCGTGGGCATCCCAAAGTGCTGGGATTACAGGTGTGAGCCACAATGCACGGCCTCATAAAATATTTTTATAGATTAAAATCAGGTTGTCACTTATCCCTAAGGTAATTCATAAAGTTAACATGTCCCAATAAAGCAGTGAAATTCTTTTCTGAAATTCACATGGAAAAATAAAGGTGGAAAAATAGGCAAGAATACACTGAAAAATAAAAGCTCTAACAGGGTACTATCCTTATCAGACACTAAAATATGCTACAAAACCTTTAGAATTAAAATGTGTCCTTTGAGTTGAAGCTGCAATGAGAAAATAAAGAAAGAAAACATTGTGGTGCTGGCCCATGACTAGACAAATAGACCAGTGGAATCAGGGAGCAAGTCAAGAAGTCAACCCAAGTACTTAATGGAACTTTGTTATGTGATGAAGGTGGCATCTCAAATTGCTGGAGTAAAGATGGGCATTTTAATAAATGGTGTTGGGCAACTAGATATCCATTTGGAAAAACATAACATTGGACCATATACCACACACCATACACAAGAAGAATCCCAAATGACTAGAGATCTAAATGTGAAAAATTAAACCGTAAACACACTAGGGTAGGATGGGGGTAAATATTCTACCACCTGGACATAGGAAAAGGTTTTCTAAATTTGGCTAAAAATCCAGATGCCTAGAAGAGAAGAGGATAAGTTTGACACTGTAAGCAAAGTCAAAAGAAAGGACTAATTTCCAGGAAATATTTGCCACATACAGTATATCACATATAAAGAGTTATTTTCCATAACATGGAATGAATCTTAAAATTCAAAGAGAAGAACCCTAAAACCAGATAGGAAGAAAATAGGCAAAATACCTAAATAGACGATTCACAAAATAAAATATAACATTGTCCCTTAAATGTTTGAAAAGGTGTTCAACTTCACTTCTAATTAGATAAATGCAAATTAAAACTACACACCATTCTTAACATACCATTGGCAGCATTTGAAAAGGTTGACAGAACGCTTGGCTCAGCTGAGGGCTATAGGCAACCTTATACACTGCAGATGGCAATGCAGAAATGCTGCAGCCATTATGGAGGGAAATTTGGCAACATGTAACAAAACTATATATGCATATGCTTTGACCTGGCAATCCTACCTATAGGAATTTACCCTGAAGATTCATCTCCAAAGATATTACACTTGTACAAGGTTATTCATTGTAGCATTGTTTCTGTATAAAAGATCAGAGTAACCTAATTGCCCTTATGTAGTAAATTGGTTGAAGAAGTGATGATACATAACTTCCAAAATGGGGAAGAGCTCCTCTGAACTGATAGGGAGTAAATTCTTGGATATATTAAGTGAAAAGAGCCAAGTGCAAAGAGTGTTTTTAAAAGTGAGAAATTATGAGCATATGCATGTCTGTTTCTTCTTTTTTTCTTTTCCCACAAAGTAATACAGGGTTAATAAACCAGAAACTAATGAGATTGGTTAGCTGTGAGGTTATATGTGGGATTTGGCTGGAAGGCTATGGAAAGGAGAGGCATGCCCTTTCTGAATAGTTGTGCACTTTTGGAGCGTGTTAGTGTTTAAATACTCAAAGAAAGGAATTAAATCAACAAAAAGAGGGAAAATCCCTACAATCGAATACAAAGAGAAACAAATCTACCTAACTATGTTCCAAAATAATAACACGACCACAGGTAACGGGGGAAAACAACCCCGTTAAGAGAGAGCTTTGACCATACTCCATAGTAAAATGAGGGTTGGCAAACGAGGGTCTACAGGCCAAATCTGTCTCACTGCCTGTTTTTGTAAATAAAGTTTTTTTGGAACAATGAATTATTTATGGCTGCTTGTGTTATACAATGGCAGAGTTAAGCAGTCATGATAGAGACCATGTCACCTACAAACCCTAAAATATTTACTCTGGTTCTTTACAGAAAAAAATGGCCAACTCCTTCTCTATTGACAAAGAAGAAGTGCATGAACTATATGGACTATATTTTGTATATTTGTGTTTTGTAAGGATGTGGGTCCACAATTCTGAAACTATATTCCTTGCATTTTTTTTTTTTTTTAAGATGGAGTTTCGCTCTTGTTGCCCAGGCTACAGTGCAATCGTGCAATCTCGGCTCACCACAACCTTTGCCTCCCGGGTTCAAGCAATTCTCCTGCCACAGCCTCTCGAGTAGCTGGGATTACAGGCATGTGCCACCACGCCTGGCTAATTTTGTATTTTCAGTAGAGATGGGGTTTCTCCACATTGGTCAGGCTGGTCTGGAACTCCCGACCTCAGGTGATCCACCTGCCTCAGCCTCCCAGAGTACTGGCATGAGCCACTGCACCCGGCCTTATTCCTTGCATTTTAAGATTAAGCAAATGAGTAAATATATTGATGATGCAAGACAGATCTCTCAGCTATATAGTTCTTTAGAAATATATACTGAATTATTATATAGCAAAGGGGCATGATAGAAAACAGTTCTCAAAATGGCCTCAGTAAATCTAAATTATCTTTAGTGAAATGATGATACTTTCCTAGTAAGGCGTAGGGATTAGAATCATAATGAGTATACATGGGGTCCCTTTAACAGGGTGTTAAGTGTAAGGAGCTTTTGGTTCCAGTGTTTAACACAAAATAGACACAAATGAGATTTCTTCTCCTACTGAAATGCTTCTCAGTGATGTAGGGTGTTACATCACTGCCATATATATATTCAGACTGCAGTCTGAATGACTTGGTATGCTTCTAGATAATCCAAAAAGATGGCAGCGAATCACAGTCAAAATATCAAGGCAAAAAGTTCACGTCACAAAGTACCAGAATGACCACAAGTCTTATAAGAGATGACGGGTCAGAAATAGAAACAAATAATGAGTTACTTTGAGAACCCAAGTAAACCAAACAAACTCAGGGAGTGCTCAGTGACAGCAAGCAGAGCCTGATAGCTGCTGAGAGCCTCACCCATGGCAAGGCTGCCAGACAAGCAGCTTTGAGCACATACGGCTCAGTCTACACACAGCTGTGTTCCTCTGGCAGTCCAGCAGTTCCAGCACTGGTCAGTGCCTTGTCAGAGCAACCAAAGGGAAAACACATTGTCAAAAACTAAAACAAAGACCACAAAAGGTCAAAAAATCAAATGGCACAAATCACTTACTTAACAGGAAAGGAGACACAGCAGTGAAGAAATTCACTGTATAGTTTGGCAAGGGGGTAAAATAAAAGGTTTTACTGTTAGGGAGCAGTTTCATGATGGTTATGCTAATTAAGGTTTGAAAACTAGCATTCCGGATAGGATAGGATGAGTTTTTAAGGACAGATACAGTTGATTATAAAGATTCCAGTGTTCATTAGTTAGGCAGAAGTCTTCAATTAGGCCCAGTAGGGTCTGGGGCCAAGTACGTGGTCATTTCTCAGCATCAGTTGGATAGATCATGTTGCGATGAAATGCAACATCTAGTTTTGATATTTTGTAGGCAGGTGCTGCTGTAAATGAAAAGTTTTTCTTTTTACTGATTTATGAAAAGTGGAAAGAAAGGCAGATTTTGTTGTTTTGGCTTGGTGCCAGAATCCTAAAATCATGGACCATGTCTTTCTTGTTCATTACTGAATTCATAATACTTAGTAGAGAACCTAGTACTTTGGCATTTTCTAATAAGTCTTTGTTTACAGGTGGGCAGCCTGAAATTTATATTTGTTTTATATACAATAATTTCTTTAACCAGTATTCCATACACTTTCTCCTACATTCGGAAGCCCTCCAGAATGAGGGACTTTTTATGTCTATCAGACCCTTTTTTATATAATAAGAAAAGTCATGAAGGAGATTTCCACATGTGTCATAGAGACCACTATCTCCAAGCAGAACAGAGTTGTGGACAGTATATACCAATGTGAATGTCTATGGCTTAGGAGAAGGCTAACTATAATTGAAGCTGTTTACAGAGCAGAATACTCACTTGAGAGGTTCCTGGTTTCTCAAGATATTTTTGGTATGGATTTTCTGGATTGCAATAGAAAATGTGATGGAATGTAAAGGAATCATTGTTCAGAAGCAAATTGTGTTATACTTATATTATCAATTATAGGCATGGCAGTAAAACATTCTCTGTCCTAAGACGAGGCAGAACAACTCAGCAGCCCTACTTATGGCTACTCTAACTGAAAACTTTCATTCTTCAGCAGAACCAAAGCCAGAAATCTACACTTGTTCCTCCTGCCTTCTGGCCTTCTCCTGTCAGCAGTTCCTCAGTCAACATGTACTTCAGATCTTCCTGGGCTTATGTGCAGAAAATCACTTCCATCCAGGGAATTCTAGCCCAGGGCATTGGAAACAGCAGGGGCAGCAGTATTCCCATGTAAGGTGTTGGTATGAAAATGCAGAAGGTCAGGAGAGAGGAGGTGGCTCCAAACCCTGGTCTGCAAGGACAGAGGAGAGAGAAACCTCAAGGGCATTCCCCAGCCCACTCCAAAGACAGTCAGCAAGTCCTAGAAAAGGCAACATGGTGGTAGAAATAGAGCCCAGCTCAGCCCAAAGACCAAACCTTGTGCAGCTAGACAAAGGCTTGAAGGAATTAGAAACCTTGAGATTTGGAGCAATCAACTGTAGAGAGTATGAACCGGACCATAACCTGGAATCAAACTTTATTACAAACTCGAGGACCCTCTTAGGGAAGAAGCCCTACATTTGCAGTGATTGTGGGCGAAGCTTTAAAGATAGATCAACCCTCATCAGACACCATCGTATACACTCGATGGAGAAGCCTTATGTGTGCAGTGAGTGCGGGCGAGGTTTTAGCCAGAAGTCCAACCTCAGCAGACACCAGAGAACACATTCAGAAGAGAAGCCTTATTTGTGCAGGGAGTGTGGGCAAAGCTTTAGAAGTAAGTCCATCCTCAGTAGACATCAGTGGACTCACTCAGAGGAGAAGCCCTATGTTTGCAGCGAGTGTGGGCGAGGCTTTAGCGAGAAGTCATCCTTCATCAGACACCAGAGGACACACTCCGGTGAGAAACCCTATGTGTGCCTGGAGTGTGGACGAAGCTTTTGTGATAAGTCAACCCTCAGAAAACACCAGAGGATACACTCAGGGGAGAAGCCTTATGTTTGCAGGGAGTGTGGGCGAGGCTTTAGCCAGAACTCAGATCTCATCAAACACCAGAGGACACACTTGGATGAGAAGCCTTATGTTTGCAGGGAGTGTGGGCGAGGCTTTTGTGACAAGTCAACCCTCATCATACACGAGCGGACGCACTCTGGAGAGAAGCCTTATGTGTGTGGTGAGTGTGGCCGAGGCTTTAGTCGGAAATCACTCCTCCTTGTCCACCAGAGGACACACTCAGGGGAGAAGCATTATGTCTGCAGGGAGTGTAGGCGAGGTTTTAGCCAGAAGTCAAATCTCATCAGACACCAGAGGACGCACTCAAATGAGAAGCCTTATATTTGCAGGGAATGTGGGCGAGGCTTTTGTGACAAGTCAACCCTCATTGTACATGAGAGGACACACTCAGGAGAGAAGCCTTACGTGTGCAGTGAGTGTGGCCGAGGCTTTAGCCGGAAATCACTCCTCCTTGTCCACCAGAGGACACACTCAGGGGAGAAGCATTATGTTTGTAGGGAGTGTGGGCGAGGCTTTAGTCATAAGTCAAATCTCATCAGACACCAGAGGACACACTGACGGGAGAAACCTGTGTATGCAGGGGTCATGAACAAGACCTGAGTGACCAGTCAAGCCTCATGTTACCCCAGAGAGACACACGGGGAGTAGACCCTGTGTATGCAGATTGTGAGTGAAGTTCCAGAGATGTGTCAGCCCTTATCAGGCATGGGAGGGACACGTTCAGGAGAGGAGCCTTATGAGAATAGAGTATGGGCAACTGTAGCCATCAGTCAGCCTTGAGCATGCACAAAAGGACACACTTAGGAGAGAAGTTTATGTGTAGGGACTGTGGGAAGGCTTTAGCAATAATCAACATTTACCAAACATCCAATGACAGCCTCAGGGGAAAGCACCCTTGTCTGGGGAGTGTTGGTGAGCATCAGTAAGAGAATGGACACTCAGGCACAAAGTGGCCCTCAGGAAGGAGGTCTTTGTTTGTAGGATGTATGGGCAAAGCTTTTGTGATCACACACCACAGGGAGAATCTGCATGTGGGGACACTGTGGAGCTCTGCCCAGATGACCTTTTCAGGGGTAACACCCCAGCTGCTTGAGAGAACAGTGTTGCTGCTGGCAGAGATGCATTCCAGAGATGCACTCCGCTCTGGAACTCACTCTCAGCCACAGGGAGCTGCACGCACCACAGGGGCAGTGCACCTTTGCAGGGGTAGCTTCTGGCCCCAACCCTTGACTCAACGGGGACAACTCCAGAAGGTCATTCCAGATCCAGAGATCCCCATCGAACTGAAGGATCACTGGGTTGCAGACACATTGCAGGTCAGCTGCTTCCTCTGCCCAGTCCTGCCCTCACTCCCCAATGAATCCTCAATTTTCCGTCTCGTTGTCTCTCCAGATAATTGATTCTAAGACATGTTAGGTATATAAGGAGTGTAGATAAGGCTTCAGCCATGAGTCACCCCCCAATAAGCCCCAGAGTATATTGAATAGAAATTCTGCATGTCTGGGGAGAATGGACAAGGACTTAGGAAAAAGTCCTCACCAAAGAACAGCTTTTTTGGGACAAGCTTTACATGGGTGGGGAGGGAAAATGTGAAACACATTAGCAATAAGTTAAACCTCATCTTGTACTAAAGGAGGACACACTCAGGGAGAAGACCTCTGTGGGCAGGGCTTGTGGGTGGAGCTTCATCCCGATGTCACTCCTCAACTGACTTAGGAGGACAGTCTTGCTACCCCAAGTCACTACCTCACTCACCTCTGAGGGGTTTTCAGGAAATGTCTTGACTCCCCCATGTACTCTGTATGTGAGCGAAGATGGCAGTAACTGTTAAATAAGCATTCTTTTCTACTTTTTGGAATCAGATGAAATAAAAAAGTAGGCTTTATTTAAGTAATCAAAAAATGATCAACTTGTTTTATTTTCATATACCAGTTCTTTCCCGTGTTTTCTTATCCCTTTGTTTTAGTTCAAAATATCTTCAATAAGTTCAGGCTGTGTAGCTTGGCCACTCATCTGACTGAAAGGGTGCAAGGAATTCAAATTCACAGTCAGGGTTTCCTGAATAAATTCAGCCCTTGAGAATCAATCTAATAGATTTTTTTGGAGAATTTGATCCTTTTCATGTGGAGGAGTGATTAGGTTCTAGAGACAGGCCAGTTGCAGGGAGGGGATTTTCCAGGTCTCCAGGGCTGGGCTGCCTCTTCTCCAGACTGATCACTTTCTTCAGCTTCCGTGAAAGCTTCCTTCCCTAGGTATTCTCTCTCTCTCTTTGTGTCTTTCTCTTTCTCTCCCCATCTTGCCTTCTCTCTTTTTCTTTCTTTCTGCAGGTGTCTTTGCTGAATACTTCTCTATTCCACTAAATTTTTGCAGTCCTTAATGATCTGCTCATGTCCTCCAGTTCCAGGGACCCTTTAACCACATCCCCTCTGCAGCCTTCCAGATTGCAGAGGCAGGTCCTTTAACCATGCCCAAACTGTTCTCTAGTCATGAGTCATTGCTTTGGGCCTCTTAGCTACTCCCCATGTCAGATCAACAATAATAGATGTAAAGACCCCTAAACATAGCTCCGATACCATGTCCCCTTGGCCCTCCAATTCTAGGGCCCAGTCCTGCTAATGATACCCACACATCATCCCTTTAATAACTGGTCTGAGGCAACCTAGCCATACTCCATCCATTGTTTTTCAGGCCAAGGATCTGCCCTTTAGCCACACCCTTTTAAAATCTTCCTCCCTCAGAGCCCAAATTGCCCAGACTTTTGGATAAACTCCACATGCCCTGGCTCTGATTTTCTGTCTTGGGCCAATAACTATTCACTGGAGAGGGTCTTCCTAGGCTCCAGCAAATTTGTTTGCCCAATTGGAGTTTGCAAGAAGAAGCATGACGTGTTTTGGACACCTCATTCAAGGAAAGGATGAAAAAAGAAAGAGTTACTGACTCCAAGGCCTCTCCCCACTTGCCTCCCCCAGGCATGAAGTTAGCTGTCTTAATCCGTTTTCTGCTGTTATAACAGAATGTCACAGACTGAGTGATTTATAATGTACAAAAATTTATTTGGCTTACAGTTCTAGAGGATGGGAAGTCCAAGAGCATGGTGCCAGCATCTGGTGGGGGCCTTTATGCTGCATCATCCCATGGTGAAGACAGTAGAGCAAGCGAATATGTGAGACAGAGAGCAAAAGGGGGCTGGAATTACCCTTTTTATCAGGAACCCACTCCAGTATAACTAATCCACTCCTGTGATATTGGCATTGTTCTTGAGGGCTCAGCCCTCGTAACCTAATCATCTCTTAAAGGTCCCACCCATAAATCTCATCATAATGGCAATTGAATTTCAACATGAATTTTGGAGGAGACATTCACACCATAGCATCAATTATGCAGTGGCTCCTCAGAGTCAGGTCTGATGAGGGAAAAGGATGTGCATGTCTGGGAGTGTGGGCCCCCACCCTTTGCCAGAACTACCCCTATAACACCAACTTCTGATCAGAATTGGAGGCCACTGAGGGAAAAGTATATGCAGGCATATAATCTCTAGGGTTTTGAAGAGGGAAGGGGTAGGCCCTCCCCATTCCGGACAATCCCAACATTCCTCCTACCATTGGGAAAGAAAAAAGCAAACAAGAAAACCAGCTCTTACTTTTGAAAAAAGGAGTGGAAAGAAAAAAATGATGCAGAATTATTGTTTTTTACTGAAATCCACCATAACCTATAGCGACCTCAGATGTGGCCCAGGGAAGGGGCTGCCTGCCCTAGCCCAGCAGAGGGAGAGGGGCAAAGATGTCATCTTTCCAGCCCTGGAAGGGGCTTCCTCAGGCTGTGCTCACTCCCCTCCTTTGTTTCTAGGAAGGGTCACTATCAGGACCTTTCCACTCCATCCCAGAAGGAAACAGAATTGAAATGTACTAGAGTTTCTCTCAGAAGAAAGAGAGATGCAAATTCTCCACTCCAGGACTATGGCTTTGGTGCCTAAGAAGGAAGAGTTCAGTTTTTGTGTATGAGCTTATTTCCAACATGAGATGGGTGTTCAAATGCCTGCAGCATCCAAACAAGTCCTATTAATGAGGGGACCAGATTGGGTGGGGTGGGGGGTACTTTAGAGAACTGGGGGACTCAAACTAAAGTCAAATTGCTACCTGCATCCTTCCTGGCCTCACCATCTAAGCCTCACTCCAAGACGTCTTGAGCTCCACCTCTTTTTGGCCTTTTAATTTAGCTATCCATGTCCTACCCATTTTTTCAAACCATGGTCTTGAGTTCAGAACCCACCATCATTCTACCTCACTTTTAGTTTTAGAAGGTTTTTTTTATATTGATTTTTGCTGAGTTTTCTGAAAAATTGATAGTGGATTGCCAGGCATGGTAGCTCATGCCTGTAATCCCAGCATTTTGGGAGGCCATTGTGGGAGGATCACTTGAGCCCAGGACTTTGAGACCAGCCTGGGCAAAATAGTCAGACCTTGTCTCTTTGGGGGAAAAAAAAATCAATTTTATTTTGGAAACATTTGACCTAGTAATCACAATGAGCAGAAACAACGAAATCTGACCAAAAAACTTACAGAAATATGACTACCTGGAGTAGTCATAAGGTGGTACCTTGTGTGATGAGTCCACAGAAAGGATTTGGGTTGAAGGGACTTTCAAGATGGCAGGCAATCTGACAGCACCTGGTTGTGAAATTAGGTAAAGTGATTCAGATTAAAGGTGAAATAATTTATACATGCAAGCTCTAACCTAATTTCAAAATATCTGTGCATATATTTCTCCTATATCCAAAGTAAGTTGGCCGGGCGCGGTGGCTCACACCTGGTGCTGGGCTCAATCCCAGCACTTTGGGAGGCTGAGGCAGGTGGATCACCTGAGGGCAGGCATTCGAGACCAGCCTGGCCAACATGGTGGAACCCTGTCTCTACTAAAAATACAAAAATTAGCCAGGTGTGGTGGCACATGCCTGTAATCCCAGCTACTTGGGAGGCTGAGGCAGGAGAATTGCTTGAACCTGGGAGACGGAGGTTGCAGTGAGCCAAGATCACGCCATTGCACTGCAGTCTGGGTGACAGAGTGAGACTTCGTTTCAAACAAAAACAAAGTAAGCACATATAATTTTTTAAATCATTTTTTCTAAAAGAGAGCAAATGGTAGAGGATTCTTGACAGACGTGAGATTCTCTCATTGCATAATCTTTTTCCATACCATGTTATGCTTTTTTATTTTCTCTAATATGCATGAAATGTGTAAGGGATAAAATCTGCATTCTCGTGGAAAGATTATTTTTATCTAGCCCCATATCTTATTCATTAATTTTAACCTAGAAATCATTTTGGAGAACAGCCAAACACTCAGCTGCTCTTTGATTAAAGAGAAATTTGGGACTGGTTGGAGCATGACATTCTAGAATCCTAAAAAAAGAAAAAAATAATGAAACAAGATTCCTAGAGTTCTACCTAACTAGTGTTCTTGAAGGGTAAAAGCATTCCTTCTGTGAGTTATGGGGCAATAGTTGATGACTAGAAAAATCTCACAAAGCCAGGTTACACATGAGGATAGGTGATGGTCCTATCTGCTACTGATGCAGACCCCAAGGCCGAGTCCAGCTTCCCCAGCTCGGCCCACTCTCAGGTAGAGCAGTTGCTCAGCAGCGCCCTTACTGCTGCCAGCCATCAGTTCTTACCTTGTCCCTGCTTTCCAATTCCTTTGGGAACTAGAAAGCAATTTTTTGGCTGGGAGAAAGAGAGCTGAGTTTTGTGAATTTTAATGCTACTTAAAATCGTTTTTGTCTTAGCTTCCTCTCTTCTGTGTCTGTTCTAGTAACCTGTAACCTAGGTTAAAGAAGAAGGGCCTGTACCTTCTCCTAAGTCACGGCCACTAAAAGTGGCTTGTCTTTTTTTTTTTTTTTTTTAATGGAGACAAGGTTTTACTATGTTACCCAGGTGGTCTTAAGCTCCTGGGCTCAAGCAATTCTCCCACCTTGGCCTTCTAAAGTGTTAGGATTACAGGCATGAGCCACTGCATCTGGTCACTTGTCTTGAGAGAAAGGCTCAACCTGTAAAAATCTTTGAGTAAATAAATTGTGCAGTATTGGAGGTACACTTGACATAGCTAGTAAGAATATGAAAACATTTCCAATCAGATTTTCTGCTGAATATATTGGCAAAGGAATTTCATATGGGGCTGGAGATCTAGAAGAGATATTGCAGAGAATCCGAGAGGAAACTTAAGAGAATGAAAGGAAGTGTGATAAACAGCACTGAGACCAGTAAAAATTTGGGAAGTCAGAAGTATTGCAGTTGTCCAGGCAAAATTTGTAACAAGCTATGGCAACAGCAGAGTGGACTGAAGAGAAGATAGACTTCATAGGGTTTGTCTCCAAAGCACTTGGTGATTGCCTGAATGTAGAAGACAGGCAAGAATGTAAAAGAGGACTCTCACAAACACAGCTTTCGAACAGTAGACACATTTGCAAAAGAGAAAAAGTTCTCACCACTCCAGGAATCCAAGCAGAAAGTCAACACCCCTCTTATCTGTGTTTACCATAAGAATAGTTTCTTCTCTAGAGGGTAAGTCAAACTGGGTATCCTCTTTTTCCCATCTGCGTCCAGGATTGTGCCTTTCTATGTGGTAGAGTACGTCTGTGTGTGTATGTGAAATTGTGCCAATTATCAACTTATTGTTTGAGCTTCAAATTCTCCTTGTGTTGCCTGGTCTGTGCAAATGGATCTGGGCCCTTTACGTGTTTCCTTTGCCAGCTGGCATAAGGTTTATCAGTAGAGGGCACCAGAGCAACACTGCGGGGAGAAGGGCCCTCTTTCTTGGGTCAGGTGGCTCTTTCACCAGGTCCTGGAGAGTACCTGTTTTTTTTCTTTTCTATTTTTTTTTTTTTAAAGATAGAGTTTCGCTCTTGTTGCCCAGGCTGGAGTGCAATGGCGTGATCTTGGCTCACTGCAACCTCTGTGAGAGTACCCATTTTTACTCTACTCCATGGCCAGTGAAGTTTTCTCCCATGCTAAATGCCTGCAGGACACAGCTTTTTCTACCAATTGGCCACCATAGGAGTGTTTTGTCCAGCTCTCCACTCAGGCACTGGTGGCTCAGTTGGGAGCCTAAACAGCACAAGCCTGTGCCCCAGCCCAGGCCACTGCTATACCCTCTGCAGCCCCACTGGTACAAATGCTGGGGGCCCCACGGGACTGGCCGTCTAGCAAGCACACCACCTGACCTCCTCCTGTGCAGAGGCTTGAGCCTCCCCAGCCCACATTGACCCTCTCCCCAGCTCTAGTGCATGCACACCAGGGCCCCAGTAGCCACTGTTGGGTCTCCCAGCCCAAGCTGTGCACAGAAGTGTACTAGGTTCTTGCAGCTCTCCAGCCTCCATTTCCAGCAGTGCCCACAGCAGTGCCTTGGTCGCCTCCACTCATCCGCCCATTAACCTTGGCTCCTGTTGTTTCCTTAGGCCTTCCCCACACAGACACCATGTGATCCAGGCCTTGTGTCAACATCAACACCCCAACTCTCTCTGTATTCCCAATTCCCTCTGTGTACTATTTGCCAGCTTTGGCTTGCTTGTGCCCCAGAGGGTTATTTCTGCTTGCCTAGTGACTGTGGACCAACTCTGGCCTGCACAACCTTCCCCCTCAAACTTTTCTGCTATCCAGTAGGCTGCAACCACAACTCCAAGAAGGACTGAACCCTAGCCTTGGGGAGGGAACCCTCCTTCCAAGTTTATCCTTGGGTAATCCCCCTCAGCTGTAGGATTTTCTTTTTGTATTTACATTTATCTTTGGAAAATAATTTTTTTGGGGGGTGGGGATCGAGTCTTGTTTTGTTGCCCAGGCTGGAGTGCAATGGCACGATCTCAGCTCACTGCAACATCCACCTCCCTGGTTCAAGCATTTCTCCCTGCCTCAGCCTCCTGAGTAGCTGGGATTATAGGCACCCACCACCACAGCCGGCTAATTTTTGTATTTTTAGAGATGGGGTTTCACCATGTTGCCAGGCTGGTCTCGAACTCCTGACCTCAGGTGATCCGCCTGCCTCAGCCTCCCAAAGTGTTGGGATTAAAGGCATGAGCCACCATCCCTGGCAAAATAATTCTTTAATTTAAATTACTGTATGGTTTCTGTCTCCCTGTCGAACGCAGATTGATACAAGTGTGAAGGTATATGTGTGTGTTTTTAAAATGAGGGAAAAGACATGAATTTTGACTGCATATATTTAGTGAGCCCAGAGATAAGCCAAATAAACAATGCAAGTCAAAACTATTAATTATGAATACTCAGCTGGGGCTGTGACCCTGAATCTAGACACAGAAATCTAATGGTCTACATCAGAGGTTGGCAAACTACAGCCTAAATGCCAATCCTTGCTGATCACATGTTTTTGTGTGGCCTTGAGCCACACAAAATGTAAATGGTCTTTACATTTACATTTACACAAAATGTAAATGGTCTTTACATTTTAAATGGTTGCAAAGAATTTAAAGGATAATAATATTTTGTGACATCTATTTGTATCCATAAATAACATTTTATTGGAACCCAGCCACACTCATTTGCTAGGTATTGAGTATAGCTGCTTCCATGATACATGGTAAAGTTGAGTAATTGCAACAGAGACCAAATGGCTCGACAGCCCTAAAATGCTCTCTGCCCTTAACAAAAAATTTATTGGAAACTAACCAGTCTTATACATATTTTTAAAAAGTTTGCCCGCCCCTGATCTAGACTGAAACTTGGGACCATTTTATCAAGTAAAGACCAAATGAATTGCCTGTTTAATCCCTGGCTCTGAATTCATGACCCCTTTTCCCTTATTTGTAGATTGGCAAACTAATTGAGTTGCAAGGCATCTAGAATAGCCAAAACAACCTTGAAAAAGAAAAAGGAGGAGGATTCACACTTTTTCTGACTTCAAAACTTACTATGAAGCAAATGGTAATCAGGATAGTACAGTACTGGCATAAGGACAGCCATATAGATCAAAGGAATAGAATTGGAAGTCCAGAAATAAAACCATGTGTCAATGGTCAAATGATTTTCCACTAGGGTGCCAAGATTATTCAGTGGGGGAAAGAAGAGTCTTTTTAACAAATGATGCTGAGCTAACTGTATATCTACTTAGAAAAGAATACAGTTTGACCCTACCTTATACCATATATAAAATATGAACTAAAAATGTATCAAAAATCTAAATGTAAGAGCTAAAACTATAAAACTATTAGAAGAAAACAAAGGGGTAAATCTTCGTAATCTTAGATTTGGCAGAAAAGATTTTTCTTATTGCACCAAAAACATAAGCAACAACAACAACAAAAAGATAAATTAGACTTCATCCAAATTAAAAACTTTTGTACAGGATATTATCAAGAAAGTGAAAAGGCCAGGCATGGTGGCTCATGCCCGTAATCCCAGCAGTTTGGGAGGCTGAAGTGGGTGGATTGCTCGAATCCAGCTTGGGCAACGTGGTGAAACCCTGTCTCTACAAAAAAAAAATAACAAAAACTAGCCACCATGGTAGCATGCATCTGTAGTCCCAGCTACTTGGAAGGCTGAGGTGGGAGAATCGCTTGAGCATTGGAGGTCAGGCTGCAGTGAGCTGTGATCGCACCACTGCACTGCAGCCTGGGTGATGGGGTGAGACTCTGTCTCAAAAAAAAAAAAAAAGACAACTCACAGAATGGGAGAAAACCTGTATAAATCATATATCTGACAAGGAACTTGTATCTGTAATGTAGAAAGAATTCTTACAACTCAATAATAAAAGTCAAATGGTCCAATTAAAAAATGAGAAAAGGATCTGAATGGGCATTTCTTCAAGGATGATATATAAATGGCCAACAAGCACATGAAAAGATGTTCAACATCATTAGTCATGAGGGAAATGCAAATCAAAACCACGATGAAATTGATAGCACTTCACATTAGATGGCTTGAATCAAAAAGTCAGATAATAACAAATATGGGTGAAGATTTGGAGAAATCAGAACCCTCATACGCCACTTGTGGGAATGTATCATGGTGAAGCCACTTTGGAAAACAGTCTGGCAGTTCTTCAAATGATTAATCAGAATTATCATATGACTCAGAAATTCCGCTCCTAGCTGGATACCAAAGAGGAATGAAAGCATGTCCACGTGAAAACTTGTACACGATGTTTACAGCAGCATTATTTATAATAGCCAAAAGGTGGAAGCAATCCAAATATTCATCATTTGATGAACTGATAAAATATGGTAGTTCCCTCCTTCTCTGAGGAGGTTATATTCCAAGATCACCAGTGGATTCATGGAACGGCAGACACTACCAAACCCTATATGTACTATTTTCTCCTATACATACATAGCTATGATAAAGTTTAATTTATAAATTAGGTACAGTAAGAGATTAACAATACTAATAGAACAGTTATAAAAATATACTGTAATAAAAGTTATATGAATGTGGTCTCAAAATATCTTGTACTGTACTCACCTATTTTTATACTGCAGTTGATTGTGGGTAACTGAAACCGCAGAAAGTGAAAGATGGATATGGGGGGACTACTGTACATCCATACAATGGAATGTTATTTGGCCATAAAAAGGAATGGAGTATTGATACGTGTCATGACATGGATGAGCCTTAAAAACATTGTGCTAAGTGAAAGAAGGTAGTCACAAAAGACCACGTATTATTATATGATTCCCTTTATATACATTTTCTAGAATGTCCTTCATAATATTCATCCTTCTGATAGACCTGAGTGTAGGTTCAGGTCTCTGCTCACATACCACTCCTCAGAGAAGTTTCCCCTGACCACCTAGCCAAAATTGTACCCTATCCCTCTCAGTCCTCTGCCTTTATTTATTTTTTTATATCACTCTAATGTTACATTGCATACTTATTTATTTGGTTTACTATGTCTTTCTCAGTAGGATGTAAAGCTCCGTGAGGGAAAGGACTCTATCCCAATAATGGTGCATGGCCTTAGTAGATGCTAAATAAAAATGATTTTAAATGCATGCATGAATGAAGTGTTAGGCAGCTGGGTAAGGTGGGGGCAAATGAACAGCTGAGGAGCCAGATGGACCTATATTCCCACTCTGACTCCGCCACTTTGGGCAACATAATTCATTTCTATGAGGCTTCACCTCTTCATCTACAGGTGACAGGAAACGGGAAAACAGAACATACCCTTTAGAGATGGTGTGAAGATGACAAAGCACCAAGGTGGAAGCTTTCCTTGCTGGGTTTGAGGAACAGCAAGGAGATTAGTGTGACTGGAGAATGATGAATGAGGGGAATGTTGAAGGAGATGAATGAGGTTGGAGAGGAGTGCAGAGCTAGATTTTATTCCATGTGTGCTGGGAAGTTTTTGGTAAGTGGAGACCAGGGCATGACATCATCTGATATCCCAGTACGTTTAGAAGGATCCCTCTGGCTGCTGTGAGAACAAGAAAGGAAGCAAAGAGACAAGTTACGGGCTTGTTCAATGATCCAAGACAGAGATGATGGTGGCTATGACTAGAGTGGACGCAATGGAGTGGGTGACAACAATCATATTCAAGATAATTTGAAGGTGGGGGCCACAGGATTTGCTGATGAATTTGATTATTCGATGGCAGAGAAAGAGAAGAATGAAATATGCTTCAAATTTGTCATTTTCTTTTTTTTCTTTTTTAATCCAAGAAACTTCGGGGATGGGGAACACTGGTGAAGTGGTTTTATAAACAGTGAATAGAATCAAGAATTCAGTTTTCAACATGTTAAATTTGGTATACCTATTAGACATTCACATCACGCTGGCAGCTGGATATAAAGGGCCAAGAGTTAAATGAAGAGACCAAGGTTAGAGGAACAAACTTGAAAGCCTTGGGTGTATATGCTGTATTTAAAAGTCATAGGAAGGGCCCAGTGTGATGGTTCACGCCTGTAATTCCAGCACTTTGGGAGGCCAAGGTGGGTGGATCAGGAGTTCGAGACCAGGAGTTGAGGTCAGGAGTTCGAGACCAGCCTGGCCAACATGGCAAAACCCCGTCTCTACTAAAAATACAAAAATTAGCTGAGTGTGGTGGCACAGGCCTGTATTCCCAGCTACTCGGGAGGCTGAGGCAGGAGAATCGCTTGAACCGGGGAGGCAGAGGTTGCAGTGAGCCGAGAATGTGCCACTGCACTCCAGCCTTGGTGACAGACTGAGACTCTGTCTCAAAAGAAAAAAAAAAGTCATAGAAAAAAAAATAAATGTCATACGACTGGATGCGATTATCAGCAAATATGGATAGAGCCCTTATTTTGTGCTAAAGTGTTCTAGGCACTACAGCAATGAGTAATACACAAAGAGAAAAATTCACACCCTTACGGATCTTACATTCTAATGGGGAGGGGATAATAAAACAACTAACAAAAATATACAGCGTGTTGGACAGCAAGAGGGAAATACAGGAGAGATGAGGAAGAGGTGGGTGGGAAGGTTACAGGATGGTTAGGGAAATCCTCACTGGGAAAATGTTATTTAAGCTTAAATCTTGAAAGAGGTGAGGGCAGCAGCCTTCTGGTATACCTTGGGGACTACCATTCCAGGCAGAGGCAAAAGCAAATGCAGAGGGGCTGAAAAAGGAGCGCGTCCAGCCAGTGGAGGGAAAAGCAAGAATAGTGACTGTAGAGGAGAGAGCCGGGGAGGGTGATGGGAAATGAGGACCGAGAGGTTAATGGGAAAGGCGGGGTGAAGAGAAATGAGTGTGACACAGAGCAGCTCTGAGTACGGATTTAAGCTAGGAAGGTGTCCAAACAGGAACTTAAGGCTCTCCTTACGTCAAAGCCGGATGTTAACGCCCAGTCCCCAGGCCCCGCCTCTGCTCGGCAGAAGCTCCGCTCCGGGGCCGGAACTCCAGGGCCGGAACTCCAGGGCCGGAACTCCAGGGCCGGAACTCCAGGGCCGGAACTCCAGGGCCGGAACTCCAGGGCCGGAACTCCAGGGCCGGAACTCCAGGGCTACTGAGCTGGGCCGGAAGTAGGTTTCTACCCGACCGCATTTTACGTGGTGCTGCATTTCCGGTAGCGGCGGCGGGAAATCGGCTGTGGGAGAGAGGCTAGGTCTCTGAGGAGGCGAATCCGGCGGGTATCAGAGCCATCAGAACCGCCACCATGGTAAGGAGGGCACAGGCTGGCGGCGCGGGAGCTTCCGAGTCTGTTGTGGAGTGGGAACCGCGACTGATCGGGGAGGAAGCCGTGGGTTGGAGCCGCTTAGGGCGGTGAAGGCCTGGGCCGAGGCCGCTCGGTCTGGGCGGGAAAGAGCAGGACCTTGGCGGTTCGGCTAGGCATGGGGTCGAGGAAAAGGTTGGAACCGGTGTCGGAGGCCGAGGTCGCTCGGCAGGGGCGAGGGTAGAACCGCGGCTCTCGACACCGCTGTAGCCATAATTCCTGGGACCCAGTAGGCACTAAGTTAACTTTTGCCGAATAAATATATGTCCCGGGCTTCGGAGCAGGCACTGGAGCCGCAGGGGGACCCGGTAAAAGGCTCAGACTTGTGGAAGTTTGTGAGTCTGAGAAAGAGTTGGCGGAAGTGGGTGGAAGGGGCTCGTGGACCACGCTGGAGTCTTGCTAGGTCTGCTGGATGGAGAGGAGGGCGGAGGAGGGTGATGGAGAATGTTCGGAGGAAGAGTCCACTCCGTTGCTTGTCACGTGTCCGTGTTTGCCTGTGCCTGACTTCTCAGGCGCTGGGGCTACTCTCTGAAATATGTTTGCTTCCTTCACAGAGGTAGCTGGGGACACATAATATAATTCAGTGTGGTCATTCGGGAAAAGTAACGGCAGCGGGGCGGGGTAGGAATGTTTTCTCGAATAGATGGTTCCTGAGCAGATTCCTAAAAGATTAGCAAGAATGTTCCCGGCGAAAATGGGGGGAATATTACAGACCCGGAGAACTGAAGGAACAAAGGCTGAAGGGTAACAAGATTTAAAAAGTTACTGGATTTTTCTGCGTTTGTTGACTGAGAAAAAGTTGCTGGAGGAGAAAGGAAGAAGGAAGGGAAGACGGGAAGAATTGGCAGGAGGCTAGTTACTAAAGGCCTTGCGTGTTAATTTTACCTCAGTGGTGGTGAGGCATGTCATTGAAGGATTTAATTTAATTTATTTTTATTTTTTTGAGACGGAGTTTTGCTTTTGTTGCCCAGGCCGGAGTGCGGTGGATCGATCAGGGTTCACTGCAACCTCCGTCTCCCGGGTTCAAGCGATTCTCCTGCCTCAGCCTCCCAAGTAGCTGGGATTGTAGGCACCCGCCACCACACTTGGCTAATTTTTTGTATTTTTAGTAGAGACGGGGTTTCACCATGTTGGCCAGGCTGGTCTCGAACTTCTGACCTCAGTTAATCCACCCACCTTGGCCTCCCAAAGTGCTGGGATTACAGCCGCGAGCCACCACACCCTGCCCACTGAAGGATTTTAACCAGCAAAATGACATAAGCTTAGTGGTGTTTAGAAAGATTGCTCTAGCTCTGGCATGTATATTCGATGGGACTGGAAGCAGGGAAACCTGGTAGGATATTGTTTGGATAATTGGTTAGAATAGGCGCTGGGTTCATTTTGTCTAGGTTCCAACACAGCTTCCCAGCTGTGAAACTGGGCAAGTTACTTAACCTCTCCTAGCCTCAGTGACCTCATCTGTAAAATAGGGATAATAATGGGCCCAATTTTGGGGATTAAATGAGATGTACTGTGCTTATCACAGTGCCAGATACACAGTGAGCACCCAGTAAACATTAGTTCAGCTGGACCAGTGAATGTTGCCCTAAAGGTTCAGATCCCTTGTGGTTAGAAGCTGGTTAAAATGGTCATTGAATGGAAACTGAACCACCTAACCTGAGGGAGGCTCGCTGTATCTTTGTGTGGAGTCAAGTTTTGTTTTTGTTTTTTTGAGATGGAGTCTTTCCCTGTCACCCAGGCTGGAGTGCAGTGGCATGATCTCAGCTCACTGCAGCCTCCACCTCCCAGGTTCAAGCGATTCTCCCACCTCAGTCCCCCGAGTAGCTGGGATTACAGGCACCTGCCACCACGTGTGGCTAATTTTTGTAATTTTAGTAGAGACGGGGCTTCGCCATGTTAGCCAGGCTGGTCTTGAACTCCTGACCTAAGGTGTTCTGCCCACCTCGGCCTCCCAAAATGCCGGGATTGCAGGAGTGAGCCACTGAGCCTGGCCATGGAGTCAAGGTTTTGATCTGCATATTTGCAGGTTCAGAACTTTGTTGTCTGAGCTCACAGAGATGAACAGAGGTCCATAGAAGGCACTTGGTGGGTTAGGACTTGGGTATAGCAGTCAGACTGATGGGAGGATGATACACAGATCAAATGCCAGGTGATTTGTTTATAGAGAGAAGTACAACTGCTTAGGGTACCTGACAGTTCACAAAGTGATACCTATATAGTCACTTCTTTATTTTAGCACATTGGAACCCAGGTTATGAAAGCAGAAATGTTTGTTGCGTTAAAGACCATTATATGTCCACACTGGTTAGCACCCTAACCATCAGAAGTTTCCCTCTGCCAAATATAGTCTTGGAGGCACACTAACAAATTCTTGATATGTGGATTTCATTTTTCACCTTGAAGCTGATCTCCTTCCTGATAACAAGCTTCTTGTTGATTAGATTTTTAGTTTCAGCCCTAGTCTAGCTCTTCCTTTACTCAGTGTTTTTAATGAGATTTGAATGTTCCATAGCACTTGAGTCACATATCTATAATCTGCACAGTGGTAGATGGCTCTAGTATGTATGCATTGGATTATTTTGGGGACACCCTATACTCTCATCCCTGCAACTGACACGACATGGAGAAAGGCAATTATAATATGAGAAAGACCGATTTCAAGGGAAGAGGGAATAGCAGATTACTGTGTAGAGGTCAGGGCTAAAACAGGGTGGCATGGGAGAATTCCTAGGAAAAGGCTGTGGGTGGAAGACTGAGCTAAGAATCTGTTGAGAAAGTTGGACACATGGACAAGAACGCCATGGGAAGTTTTGGGGAGGGCCAGAGGTGTTGGGTCCAAAAGAGCAGAGTCTCATCCCTGTCCATTTCTCCTTGCAGACGGTGGGCAAGAGCAGCAAGATGCTGCAGCATATTGATTACAGGATGAGGTGCATCCTGCAGGACGGCCGGATCTTCATTGGCACCTTCAAGGCTTTTGACAAGCACATGAATTTGATCCTCTGTGACTGTGATGAGTTCAGAAAGATCAAGTGAGGAGTGGACTGGGGGGGGCGGAGACTGGAGGATGGGAGTGGATTGAGTGGGTGGGCCAAGCAATAGAGGTGGTGATGTAGCTAGTTGGTTCTTCTCTGTTTATTCTCCAGTTTTAGAGGGCAGACTTAAATGGGGACATTGAACACTAAGAAATCTTTTTCAGTCCAGCAAACCTTGCTCTCTAGGTCTAGCAACGTACAAGTTGTGAAGGGCTGCTAGGCTTTTTGTTTCTCTGACTTTGTGTGCCCCTGGGTACTGGGGTAAAGGGCTCTCATGTTCTCCCCACAGGTGTGTGAGGGGGGAGAGCTTGAGTTTCTGGCCTCATTGCCTATTTGTAAAGCTGTAGCCTAAAGGGCTCTCCCAATGCAGCCTGGTCTGAAACTGCTTTAAGAAGCCTCTGACCCTCTTCAGGGTAAGTGCTCAGCTCCCCATGTGGGTTTGGGGCCAATGATTTTTGTTGGCATTTATACAAACAATTGGAGATATTTTCTACTTTGCTACAATTCCATAAGTTATTGGCTAACTCCCTTGCCTCGAGTCTCACAGATCTTAAGCTTTTGGCCCATTAAAAGATATGATTTAGCTTCCCATCATGTTTTACATTCAAGGCTACTTGAGGCACAAAAAGATGATGTGACTTCCGTGGTCATCAGCTCTTTTGTCATATGCAGTGTCCATATTATTCTGTCACTCACTTTGAATTCCCTTTGATTCTCCTTGGGGCTGATTTCTTCTGTGACCCAAGGTCAAGAAGTATAGTTTAAAAATGTGATAGGGATGCCTGGGTGCCAGGTATGTGTTAGAGAGGGGCCAACAGATGAGCGTGGAGCTACTCCAAAGTTCCCTCCTGATTATAAAAAATGTTTATTGGAAAATATTTTTGAAAATACAAAGAAGTCTATGAGTAGAAACTAAAATACCCCGAAGGGTTTTTTTCTAATTATGAAAGGACAATACATGGTTATTATTTTAAAAAATAAGAAAATGTGAGCCAAAAAAGCGAAAAACTGTCCATCCACAGACAACCAGTTAATATACTGTAAAATATCAAAACAAAATCTTTTGAGTTCTTTTTTTAAATCAGGCTATTTTTTCCCCTTTATTTTTAGGATCTAGCTTTAGCTTTTTTCCCCACTTTCCTATCCTGTTGCAGTTATTTTTCCTACTTCACATTTATATTTTGTTCATCTTTTTCTGGTTGTTGCTTTTTGGGGGTTTCTGTTTTTATGCTTTTGAGGAACAGACATGAAATTTCAATTTCTGTGTATGTGAAATTTCTCTTAACCTTTTCCTTCTATGGCTTCTCCTATTTCTGATGTAAGATGAGGGGCAGAATTATAGGCCTGTGAGGTTGAATTGATATTAGAAGGACACTGCACGTAAGTGAGGTGGGTGGGAGTCATTTGATTGGAATTGTTTAGGCAGCCTCCTGATGTTGGCAAGACCTTAAGCTGAAGGGAGGGAATAGGGTCCTAAGAAAGAAGACTTGACTGAGGGAAGGGCCTTCACAGTTGCTGTGGAATAGCATTTGGGCCCGGGCTGGGCTTTGTTGACCTTGTCCTATCTCTTGGTCAGTGTGTCCTCTTGGCATGGTAGGAAACAGGTAGATAGCCACCTAAGAGGTTATGTGTTCAGCCTGTAGAGACTATCCAGGAGGGCTATCTTGGGAAAGTTTGTGTACTGTTTGTTAGGAGATGCAGTATAAGCAAATCTTGGAGGCCACTAGGCAGGTGAACTTTACCCACCTCTAACACTTTTTTTGTTCCTTCTAAACCTCTCTTTAGGCCAAAGAACTCCAAACAAGCAGAAAGGGAAGAGAAGCGAGTCCTCGGTCTGGTGCTGCTGCGAGGGGAGAATCTGGTCTCAATGACAGTAGAGGGACCTCCTCCCAAAGATGTAAGTCAGAGCAGGAAGCCTTGTGGAGGAGGGGAGGCCCTACCGTGAGCCAGGCTCTGTGTTAGATTCTGTTTCATTGCAGTTCTCACAGGCATCCTCTGGATTTTGCCCCTTTTTTCAGATAATAAATGAAATCTTAAAGAGGTTACCCTGCAAGAGGCCGGGCGCAGTGGCTTACGTCTGTAATCCCAGCTCTCAGGGAGGCAAGAGGTGGGAGGATAGCTTGAGCCCAGGAGTTCGAGACCTGCCTGGGCAATATAGCGAGACCCCATTCTCCAGAAAAAGGAAGAAAAAAAAAAGACAAAAAAAAAAAAAAAAAGAGGTTACCCTGCAAGAAAGAAGTGGAAAAGGGGAACTAGAATTTGGGTATCTCTGACTTTAAAGCTCTACCTGTTTCTCAGTTGATGTACATAGTGAGTCAGTGGAGGAAGCACCTGAAGCCATCTGGGTCAGTTCTTAATGTGACGACAAAGCCTAGGTAGACCTTAAAAAGTTGTAACTCCGAAACAATAGGAAATGTGTGTATTTTGTTTTGTACAGTTACAGTTCATAGTTACTGAGAATCTACCTTGCGCCAACCACTTCAGTATTTTATTTGATCCTTTAGGTCTCTTTAGAGATAAATTCTCATCTTATAAATAGAATAAACCAGGGCTTAGTAACTTGCCCAAGGTGCCACAGCCACTAAGTGGTGAAACTGACATTTGATCTCAGTCTTGATTCTGTAAACACCAAGCTACACATAGAAATAGAGCAGGCTTTAGAGACCTAGTCAAATTTGTTTTCCCTTTCCCTTTTTCATTTGAAGGGTTTTTGTTTTTGTTTTTGTTTTTTTTGTTTGTTTTGTTTTTTTTTTTAAGGTTTTTAGATGGAGTCTCGCTCTGTCGCCAGGCTGGAGTGCAGTGGCACGATCTTGGCTTATTGCAACCTCTGCCTCCCGGGTTCAAGCGATTCTCCTGCCTCAGCCTCCCGAGTAGCGGGGATTACAGGTGTGAGCCACCACGCCCTGCCAAGACGTTATTTTAATCAAAAGAGAATAATCCTTTTAACTTTTTAAAAATCCACATATATTATCTGGATTTTTTTGTACTTAACACATAGTGGGCATATATTATGTTGTTCTGTGTTTTCACTTAATGTTAACATTTTTCTAGTTGCTCAACACTTTTAAAGTCAAGTTAATGACAAAGATTTTCTCAAATGAGTACAGAGTAGTTTATCCTAGTCATTTTCTTTTTTGGAGATTTTTACGTTTCTGCCTTTTCCAGTTAAAGATGTCTGCAAGGGATGTTAGCATATCTTGGTTCAAAGTCCATGTACATATTCAAATCTCTTCGTACCTACTTCCAGTAGAATTGGCTGGTCTAACATAACCCATCGTAAACCTTTGTGATCACAACCAGTTGTACCATAACCATGTCATTTGCAGATAAGGCAACTCAGCCTGGGATTGTGGGATTATTTGCCCATTGTCACCTAGCGGATTAGAATCAGCTGGGAATGGATCTCATGTCCCTTTAATGCCTTGCCTGCTGAACCCTGAGTGGAACCCTGGCCCTTTGCTCTTGGTTTAACTTTCACAGGAGTGCATATAGGTGGTTGAGTTGTGGCATGTTTCTCTAGACTTACTCTTAAGTTCTACCCTGCTTCAGGGATAACTCATAGTCTTGGATGGAGGAAGAATGGTGTTGGCACACATGGAGAGGTAGTATTTATAAGCTATTTCGATAGTATTTATAAGCTATTTCGAGGGGCTCTCTTGGCAATGATATTCCAAAGTATACTTCTGATCTTCAGACCACTGGGCATCAGAGCATATTTGTTTATTTTTCAGACTGGTATTGCTCGAGTTCCACTTGCTGGAGCTGCCGGGGGCCCAGGGATCGGCAGGGCTGCTGGCAGAGGAATCCCAGCTGGGGTTCCCATGCCCCAGGCTCCTGCAGGACTTGCTGGGCCAGTCCGTGGGGTTGGCGGGCCATCCCAACAGGTGAGGAGTTGGGGAAAGGGTACCACCTCCTGGTGGCTAAAATAAAGGATAAAGGGGAGGGTCCATAGTTTTAAAAGGGTCCAGAGTGACCAACCTGTGATTGTCAGACTATCAGTGTTTCACTGTGGTTTATACATGGCCCTAGAAGCAAGTGAAAAGGATAATTTGCCATTGTAAATTATGTTGATGCTATTAAAGAGATGTACGAATTAGCCAACTGTATTTAAGGAAAATATTTCCATGACAGCATTTGAAATCATGAGTCATATTTGAAAATGCAGTTGCCTTCTCTCACTTGGATTGGACATGCTTACATTCAGGTCTAGAAGATGGGAGTTGGGCATTCAAGCTTGATCTTTCCCGACATGTGGTTTTGGATAGGAAGTCTGGTGCTGAGAGTTGTAGCATTAAGGGATTTGGTGTCTGTTATTTCCCACTGTCCTTCCCCAAGTTGGGGAGGAGAGTGGGAAGCTGCATTGTACTGTACTCTTCTAACTCTTTCTTCTTATGTCCTCTTAGGTGATGACCCCACAAGGAAGAGGTACTGTTGCAGCCGCTGCAGCTGCTGCCACAGCCAGTATTGCCGGGGCCCCAACCCAGTACCCACCTGGCCGTGGGGGTCCTCCCCCACCTATGGGCCGAGGAGCACCCCCTCCAGGTGAGGAGCCCATAAGGAGACCAGTGCTAATTGATAGAAGATGTCTTAGCTGGATTAATGATGAGATATAACCTTGACCGAAGCTGATGATGAGTTTGTATAATTAAGCAGGATTACTCTGAGATCCAGCGTGGCTGACTGATGAGACTAAGTGGACAAGAGCCATTGGGAGCCCTGGGTGTTAGGCTCAAATGTCAGTTTTCTGGGAGCTGCTGAGAGGGTGGAATGGTCCATCTATCTCAGAACTTGGTGGAAAGCTTTGTAGTTTTTTTGCTACCTTTTCAAGATAGACACTTGAGCTATATTCTTGGGGCTTTTCTCTTGCAGGCATGATGGGCCCACCTCCTGGTATGAGACCTCCTATGGGTCCCCCAATGGGGATCCCCCCTGGAAGAGGGACTCCAATGGGCATGCCCCCTCCGGGAATGCGGCCTCCTCCCCCTGGGATGCGAGGTAAGTGCCTGCAGTGGTGACTTTGGCTTCTTTCCCTAGAGCCTAGTGGGATAGGAAATGGAGGGAAGATCGCATTTAGACCATATCCCATGGGCTTTCAAGCCTTAAATCTAGGGAAATCCAGAAAGGAAAGAGAAGAGGGAACATTTCTTAAATTGGGCTTACCTCCCCTCTTAGAACAGTTAGAGCAGCCCTGCACCCAGGGTGTTTCTCAGTATCTAAGGCAGCGGCCTCAGGACACTATGAAATAATGCATTCTGAGGATCCCTAACAAAAGTTATGAGATTGTCTTATGCTCTTTGGTTTGACAGTGCCTAGTAATTAAGAGGGGGCTCTGGGCTTTGCTATACTATTATGGATTTCTCTTTAACTTCAGTTGGAGAAATTCTGAGATCAGTCCCCACATGGATGAGAAAATAGGCCCCCAGGGAGTTTGGACTCCAAGCCCAGTGTTCTTTCCCCATAAGATAACCCATGGGCAAACTTGGTGACCCCTGTTTCTCTAGTCTGGATTATTCCTCTATGGGTTTTTATAGACATAGGAACCCAGTCAGCCTCAGAGTAGTCCCTAGTTAGCACATATGCCATGTATACCCCTCTCCTCACTCGATTACTGCAGGGCGTGGGAGGCTGGGGCAGGGTTGGGGATTCAAGTTGCAGATCAGGCACTGACTAAACTTCTTACTCTTACTTCAGGCCTTCTTTGACCCTTGGCCACAGAGTATGGAAGTAGCTCCGCAGAGGCGTGGGCTCGATTCCTCAGGGCCACGTTACCACAGACCTGTTTGTTTCTTATGCTGTTGTTCGTGGAGTCTCATGGGATTGTCTGGTTTCCCTTACAGGGCCCCCTCCCCCGGGAATGCGCCCACCAAGGCCCTAGACTCATCTTGGCCCTCCTCAGCTCCCTGCCTGTTTCCCGTAAGGCTGTACATAGTCCTTTTATCTCCTTGTGGCCTATGAAACTGGTTTATAATAAACTCTTAAGAGAACATTATAATTGCACCTATGTATCTTTATTTTTAGAAAAATCTTTGATATATTGGGTGCTTAATAGAGTCAAGAAGGGTTGCCTTGGAAAAAATTAACCCTGATCTTACCTTCTTCCCTATAAAATGTTTTACTACCCATTTGCATCTGTACATCCTCGTACACTAAGATAATTACAAAATTGAACATTTTCACTTATCAGATTCAAAGATCAGTTTTGTTGAAATCAGTACCCATAATATCCTCTTGGGAAGGCACTTATCTAGATAGCTCCTCCATGAAGCAAATGCTAAAAATGAAAATTCTGCTGGGAGAGGAATAATTTTGGCATAACTTTCTGCCAGGGTCACACACATAACATATAACCTAACGTAACTTTTGAATTGTGGTATCTTCATGAGTTCTTCCACCCAAAGCCTGTGTTCACTGAGCAGCACTCTAGTACTTAGTGCATCAAGCTCTAAGGGTACAAAAATAAGGTGAACACTGTTGTAAAGTTACTGTGTAGGGGGAAGATAATTGTAAATGCAATCAGTGGCACTTACCGCATTAATGGAAGAAAAAAGCCATAGGATCTTCTCAACAGATGCAGAAAAAACATTTGAGACGATTTCAACACCCTTTGATGATAAATACACCCAGCAAATTAGGAATAGAAGGGAATTTTTTTTTTAAAGAGATGGCGGGGTCTCACTGTGTTGCCCAGGCTGGCCTCAAAACTTCTGGCCTCAAGGTATCCTGCCTCTGCCTGGGATTGCAGGCATGAGTCACTGCACCCAGCTCAGAAGGCAATTTTTAAACAAGATTAAGGGATTTATGAAACACAGCTAACATAATAGTGAAAGACTGAAAGCTTTACCCTTATGATAGGAACAAGACAAGGGTTCCCACTTGGGCCACTTTCAACATTGTACTGGAAGTTCTAGCCAGAACGATTAGGCAAGAAAAAGAAGAATTGGAATTGGAAAGGAAGAGGTAAAACTATCTCTGCAGAAGATATCCTGTATATAGAAAACCCCATCAACAAGATAGCTACTAGAGCTAATGAGTGAATTCAGCAACCTTTTAGGGTACAAGATCACATAAAAACTATTCCATACACCACCAACAAACAATCTGAAAAGGAAATGGAAAAGAATTCCAGTTAGGATAGCAACCAAAAGAATACCTAAGAATCAAAGCAAGCAATACCAGAATACCCAGGAATCAATCAAACCAAGGTGAAAACTATAAATCCTGAAAGAAAACTAAGTAGATGAGGAAAGCCAACATGTTCATGGATCCAGACTTACTATTATAGTAGCAAATAATAGTCTCCAAACATTCAATGTCATCCCTATAATAATTCCAGTGGTCATTGCAGAAATGGAGAAGCTAATGCTCATATATATGAAGCTACAAAAGGCCCCAAATAGCCAAAACAATCTTGATCACATTAGAAGTCTCACAAAACCTACAAAATTGTAATCAAAACTGCATCTGGCATAAAGATAGACAATGGATAGATGAGAGTACAGAAATAAACCCTTACATAAATGGTCAATTGATTTTCTGCAGTGGTACCAAAACCATCTATTGGGAAAAGAGTAGTCTTTTCAGATGGTGCTGGGACAACTGGATAACCACATGTAAAAGAATGAAGTTGGAACTCTACCTCATATACCTTCATTTATCACTCATTAACTCAAAATTGGTAAACAATCTATAAGAGCTAGATCTACTAGAAGAAAATGAGTAAGTCCTCATCACCTTGGATTTGGCAATGGATTATTGGATTGGACATTGAAAACAAGCAACAGAAGAAAAAATATGTAAATGGGACTTCATCAAAATTAAAAACTTGTACATCCAAGAATGGTGAAGAATGAAAAAACAATTTACGGAAGGGGAGAATATTTTTGCAAACGATATGATAGTCTGATATCTGTAGTTTGCTATTTGAACTATAAAAAGAATTCTTAATAAAAAAGATAACCCTTTTCAAAAATGAGAGGAATTGAACAGATATTTCTCCAAAGAAGATACACAAATGGCCAAAAAGCACATGAAAACTGGTTCAACATCATTGGTTATTAAAGAAATGCAAATCAAAACTACAATGAGATGCTGGATCATACCCACGAGGATGGCTTATTTGTGAAAAAAATAACTCTTGGTGAGGGTGTGGAGAAACAGGAACCCTCATGCATTGCTGGTGAGAACGTAAAATGGTGTAGCCCCTATGGAAAACAGTGGCAGTTCCTGAAAGCTGAACAGAATTACTATATGGCAATTCCACTCCTACATATATTTATCTGTGGTAATATGAAATATATTTAGCCTTTTTTCCTGGTTCTTATCACAGCACCTAAAAAACACTTGGAATTTCCTGTGTAATGGGATAATACGTGAGTTCATGACTTAGAGTAGGACCCCTAGCTAGCCTCAGGATGGGGCCAGCCACCAGAAGGACCAAGTGATGAGAGGGTTGGAACTTTCACTCCCACCCACCAGCCTCCTGGAGCAGAGGTGGCTGGAGATAAAGCTCTATAAAAACTCGTCAACAATGAGATTTGATGAGCTCTTCCCAAAAGCTAAACTGCCCTTATAAAACTAGTGAAAGACCCTCAAGTGAAGAGGATGAGAGGGGCCTGAATTCTACCAAGATGTAGGCCTGTGAGTTCAGAAGCAAGATGGAGTCAGCCATGTCAGATTTCTCTTACTGTCACTTTTGCAAAGGTAGTTTGATACACAGAAACTTGTATACAACTGGTTATAGCAGAATTATTCATAACAGCCCAAAGGTGGAAACAACCCAAAATATTCAACATATAATGGATAAACAAATTGTGGTATATACTGTCAACCTAAATAAACGGAGGCCATAAAAGAAAATGATACCTATTCATGAATAGGGCATTGCAATGGGAGTCCATGTGCCATACTATGCGTATTCAGGGAGGTAAAGGAAGACAGAATAAAAGGAAAAACAAGGATTATGTAATTGTCTTGGGATAACTATCCCTAACTCCAGGGATTAATAAGAAGTCCTGGTGGCACCAGTCTGAGGTTGAACAAGCAGTGGCCGGGCAGAAGTCCTTGCAGAAATATTTTTGTACGTATATAAGGTTGCAATGGCCTTTGTGCAAGGTTGTGTTTTTACAGTCTTTTGTAATAGTTTTTTTTATCATTTATGCATCAGAATCCTCCCTTCATAGCCTTTCGGCTTTGGCAGGTTTTTAAAAAGACATACAAGTGACTCCATTTTGGTTCTGACAACTTTCACAATACATACAATGGAATATAATAGAGCTGAAAAGAAAGAAATATTGATACATGTTACCATGTAGATAAACCTAGAAAACATTGTGTAGTGTGAAAAAAGCCAGACACGAAAGATCATCTATTATATAATTGCTTTTATATGGATATTTGCTACCCGTAATAGATAAATCTGTAGAGACAGCAGATTAGAGGTTTCCAGGGGTGGGAGCAGCAGGAAATGGAGTGCCTACCTAATGGGAATAGGATACTTTTATAGGGCGAGAGCTGGTGGTTTTACAACCTTGTGAATACACTCAAGTTACTGAGTTGTAATTGTTAAAATGGTTAATTGTTGCTATGTGAATTTCATCTAAAAAAAAAAAGTTTCTTCACAGAAAAAGTTTACTAAGGCTTTTTGTTGTGGAAAGGATATTTGCAATGGAGGAAAAGGCTGAGTAAAGATGAAGTTGGTCCAGGTTTATTAGAATAAGGACATCAGGGAGGTGAGTTTGGCATCAGCTTTTGGTAGAGCCAATGGTTGGCTCAGTGTCACAGGAACCCTGAGTAGCACAAACTGCAAAGGCAGCTGGCTTCCCACTTCCCTGACAGGTGTGATCCAAAAGGGTTTTATACTCCCAGCCTGAGCTAAAAGGCAGTAGTCTTTTTTTTTTTTTTCCCCTTGTTTTGAGACAGAGTCTTGCTCTGTCGCCCAGGCTGGAGTGCAATGGCATGATCTCGGCTCACTGCAACCTCGGCTTCCTGCCTCAGCCTCCTGAATAGCTGGGACTACAGGCATGCACCGCAACGCCCGGCTAATTTTTGTATTTTTAGTAGAGACAGGGTTTCGCCACGTTGGCTAGGTTGGCCTCAAACTCCTGACCTCAGGTGGTCCACCTGCCCCGGCCTCTCAAAATGCTGGGATTGCAGGTGTGAGCCACCATGCCCGGCCAGTACTCTTATTTTTATTATGCAAATAATAAGGATAATCACGCAAAGGAAAAAAAAACATAGTCACACGTTGGCTAATGGTTAGCACAGTAAAAATTCTGTATCCTCAAAACTACTCTTGAAAATCTACTCAAACTCTCTTGAAGTACAGCATATATGGTTTTGTGTATACAACCCTTCATAGAAAAATCTTAGGCACGCTGGCTTTTGAGAATCACTGACAAAGAGAAAGAACAAAAGGAAAAGTCTGTAATCAGACATCTGGGTATTCTGACCATTGTATCGTTAAGGTAACTCCCAAGTCTCTGGTGGTGAAAGAAGCCTGGATGGAGAATTTGAATGTGCTCTCACCTATATGAGCTCTATTCCAGTTTTCATAGTAAGTGTCTATAACCTTAGTTCATGTCAGTAAATTGGTCTGTGGCTGCGAGGACTAAGTAAGAGAGTAAAGGCACTAGGTTTGCTGTTGAACTTAAATTTGTATTCTGGCCAGGAGTGGTGGCCACGCCTGTAATCTCAGCACTTTGGGAGGCTGAGGTGGGTGGATCACTTGAGGCCAGGAGTTTGAGACCAGCCTGGCCAACATGGTGAAACCTTGTCTCTACTAAAAATACAAATATTAGCCGGGCATGATGGTACGCACCTGTAATCCCAGCTACTCAGAAGGCTGAGGCATGAGAATCGCTTGAACCTGGGGCGGGGGTGTTGCAGTGAGCAGAGATCATGTCAGTGCACTCCAGCCTGGGCGACAGAGCAAGACTGTCTTAAAAAAAAAATTGCATTCTGCTTGGTCAGGCCCACAGGCATGCTATTCCATAGTTCATGTATTCTGTTTTTTTAAAAAACATACTTAAACATGCTCATTAAAGAATGATTGTAGAAATAAAATACTGTGTCCCAGCCCCCCAAATATTCAATGCTAGCTTTTTCTCTACTTGTTGGGTTTCATCATCTTACTATATGGTCAACTCTCTATTTCTCTTAACATCAAAACATCAAAAACCTATCCCCAATCTTTGCAAACATTATGATTTTAGTATCTCATTAAATGAAACACTTAACCAATTTACTTAACCAATCCTCTGTAGTTGAACATTTAGCTTAGTTTTTTTCACCAACAAATAATGTGATGACCATATTTTTGCAAAGATTGTTCTATTTTTAAATACTTAAAAATGGAATTTCTGAGTCAAAGTCTATAATAAAAGCTTGAGTCAGTTTGCCCTGTTACAAATCGGTCACAACTACACCTTTCACACCGTGCTCCTCAGAATTAATGATTCTCATTGAGAAACACACTTTTCTAGTTTGACAGCTGAAAAATGGTACATCATTGTTATATTGTTACATTCTTTTTAAGGAATAGTTTTGACTTTTTTTTTAAGAGACAGAGTGTCACTCTGTCACCCAGACTGGAGTGCAGTGGTGCAATCTTAGCTCATTGCAGCCTTGAACTCTTGGGCTTAAGCCATTCTCCTGCCTCAGCCTCCGGAGTAGCTGGGACTACAGGCACACTCCACCAATGCCCAGCTAATCCTTCCTAACTCCCTCCCCGACTCCTTCCTTCCATCCTTCCTTCCTTTCCCCTTTCCTTTTCTTTCCTCTGTCTCTTCTCTCCCCTTCCCTTCCTCCCCTCCTCTTCTTTTCTCTCTTCCCTTCCCTTCCCTTTCCTTTTCTTTCCTTTCTCTTTTCTTTTCTTTTGGTAGACACAGGGTCTCACTTTATTGCCCAGGCTTGTTTTCACTTTTAAATTACCTATGTCCTCTTTTGTATATTGTCTTAAAAAAAAAAAAAACTTGTGATAGACATTTTTCATGTTGTTACACAAGTCTTAATGATTACTAGTGGGTGTAATCTAACTTGGGCATTGCTCTTATTTTGGGAATTCATATTGTTTTTGATTTTTCGTAACTGTAAATCAGGCAATGCTGGATAATTTGCGTAAAAGTATTTTTTATTTGGCGTTTCTAAGTTTTTAGGAGCAACAATCATGATTCAAAGGCAGGGGCTGGAAAGAAGGAAACTGTCATTTATTGAACGAGGCGTGTGCATGACCTATCTCTGGAAGTCTGTATATAACGAATTGGCCAGTTTGGTTGCCTGTGGGGAAAGGAAGCTGGTTTGAGAGGAGTAGAAAAGGAAGGGAGAATTTTCACTGAATACCATTTAGGACCTTTTAAATATTAAGCCTGGCGCAGGTGGCTCACGCCTGTAATCCCAGCACTTTGGGAGGCCGAGGCGGGCGGATCACCTGAGGTCGGGAGTTCGAGACCAGCCTGACCAACATGGAGAAACCCCGTCTCTACTAAAAATACAAAATTAGCCGGTCGTGGTGGCACATGCCTGTAATCCCATCTACTCGGGAGGCTGAGGCAGGAGAATCGCTTGAACCAGGGAGGCGGAGGTTGCAGTGAGCCGAGACCACGAAATTCCATCTCAAAATAAATAAATAAATAAATATTGAACCATTAAGCGCCTTACCTAGTTAAAATTAATTGCATTTAAAAAAAGTGTGAAATAATGTGTGTTTAAAAAAAGACCCCAGCAAATCCACAAGGGGGCAGCATTGCTTTACAGGGAGGAAGGGAGCCGCAAACGCGGGGGCTCAGCCTTAGCATGGGTGCTGGGATCGTGACTTACATTTTTTTCTCATTTTCTGTATTGTCCCCATTTTCTACTAAGACCTATATAGAAATAAAATACATTTTATTTAAAGAGAGAAGGAAGTGTCAGGCCCTGTCCCTCTTTAGCCGTGTAGCCGTACCTCTGTATTTAAATTCGTAAAAGTAGAATTCTGAGGAGCGAGGGGGCCGGGGTTACATTTGAAGTATTGGCAGAGGGTCGGGCGCAGTGGCTCACTCCTGTAATCCCAGCACTTGGGGAGGCTGAGGCGGGCGGATGACTTGAGGTCGAGACCAGCCTGGCCAAAATGGCAAAACCCCATCTCTACTAAAAACACAAAAATTAGCCGGGCATGGTGGCACACGCCTGTAATCTCAACTACTCAGGAGGCTGAGGCAGGAGAATCACTTGAACCCAGGAGGCGGAGGTTGCAGTGAACTGAGATTGTGCCACTGCACTCCAGCCTGGGTGACAGAGCAGAGTGAGAGTCCATCTCTAAATAAATAAATAAAATACAATAAGTATTGGTAGATATGCCGAACAGATAGCCCTCTAGTTGTATTATTCTATGCTATTAATAAGAGTGTATACCGATGCCTGTCCCCAACATACTTGCCAATACAGCGTATTGTTATTTTGCTAGATCTTGTTCAATCTGATAAAAAATATCTCCTTGTTTTAATTGTATATGTTTAGTTATAAAGGAGGCTAATTATGTTTTTATGTAGTTAAAAACAGTATTTTTCTGTGAACTACTTCCCCCACTCTAACGAGGGCAGGGAATTTGTCTATGTTGTTCCCACTGCTCTGTGCGCACAATACATATTGTTGAATGAATGAATGAATGAATGAATGATAAATAACTTTTCTGAGCTCCAGTTTCCTCAGCTATAGAATGGGGGTGTGTCTTGTAGTTGCCTCACCGGAGGGTGGCATTGACCCTCCCTCTCCATCCAACTGTGGTTGGTCATCTGCCACGGAGGATTCTACACATGTACCAAGAGGCATGAAAAGACTGACATCATGAGGCTTTCTGGGGAGAGCAGGGCAGGCTCCCTAGCAGGTCCAAAATGGTTTGAGGGAGTGATGCCTTGTATTGAAGCCCACACACAATGCTTCATGTAGGTTATGTCAGCAAATACTAGTTGACAGGAAGGAAAGATTATATCCTTGGGGGAAGGATTGGTTGGTAAAGCTGAACATATGCATATCCTGTGATCCAGCAATTCCATTCCTACATACATACCCAACAGAAATACTGACATGTGTTCACGAAAAAACAGGTACAAGAATATGTGTAGCAACTCTATTCATAATAGCTCCAAACTGGGAACTGCCCAAACAGCATTGTATAATGGACAAATTATAGTGTTTCCAAAAATGGAATATTACACATCAAAGAGCACAAAAGATCCACAATAACACACAGCGGTATGAATGAATATACTATACAAAATGTCAATGACAGAAGCCAAAGGCCAAACACAAAAGCGTGAGTACTGTGTCATTCCACTCATATAAAGTACAAAAACTCATCTTTGCTTCTACAGTTCAGGATAATGGTTACCCTGGAAGGGGCACAAAGGGAGCTTCCAGGGTGCTGATAATGTTCTGTTTCTTGATCTGAGGGCTGGTTCCCTGGGTGGGTTCAGTTTGTGGAAAAAATTCAGTGAGCTGCACATTTTTGATATAAATACATTTCAATATATATGTTAAGCCCCTATAAAAATTAAAAAACAAAAGAAAGCAAAAATAGACTAGTCTGAAGGTAGTGATATATCTCCATTGATTGTTCACAGTCAAAGATTGAATTCTTTGGTCTACTTTTTCCCCCTTTCTCACTACTGATCTTGACTAGTCTTAAAAAAAAAAAAAAAAAAAAAAGCAAAATTCCTCAATGGAGAAAAACGTACAGGAAAAGTTGCCATCTTGTTAGCTGTGGTAGTGTCCAGGTGATGAGACTATGGCTGGGGTTTTCCCTTCTCCTGTATGCTTCCAGTTTACTATAATTCACTCATTAATCCAAGGCATATTAAAATGCGTACTATGTGCTAGGTACTGTTCTGTTCAACTCTCCTGGGTACAAGAGGGAACAAAATAAAGAATTCCCTGTCCTTGATAGTTTACATTCTAGAAAGGGGAGATGGACAGTAAAGAATAAACATGTAAATAAACGATGTCAAATGGTAATAATTGCTATGGAGAAAAGTAAACAGGGAGAGTCCTGTCAACACGGATCTATTTCATTAGGGTGATCAGGAAAGGCTCTAGTGATAAAGAGCAACTTGAGCAGAAACCTGTAGGAAATAAGGGAAAAAGCCACGCAGATATGGTTGGGAATTGAGAAAAAGAATTCCAGGTAGAGGGTAGAGCAATGGCAAAGGCATTGAGGTGGGAACTAGCTTTATTTTTCAAAGAATATCAAGAAGGTCACCATGCCAGTTACCAATTTATTGCATCTCAGCTCCAAATCCACCCTTCAGCGCCTGCTCTGTAGAATAGACTCCTCATAGTTTTTGTCAGCTGGCACAATGTTAAGGTTGGCCGGTAGAGGGTGCTGGAGAGACATTGGAGGAAGACAGTCTTGCTTTCCAGGTTCTGGAGTCTGGAGTTCCAGGTCTTAGCAGTTCTGCAGCCTGCCCTGTTTCCCTAGGGCCTGGCTCACAGCCTCAGTGATTTCTCCAGCACCAGGCTTCTGTAAGGAAGACGGCTTTTACAATGCATGGTGGCCATCAGCACCCAGCAACCAGCAGCTGCTTTTGGCACCTCCTGGGATGATTTTGTAACAGAGTGCCTCTAGGGAGATGGCTCACCATGAATGGCTTTCCCTGCTATCCCATTGGGTGTATTTCCAGCAAGTTCCACCAG
The DNA here is from genome assembly GCF_028858775.2 of Pan troglodytes. NCBI lineage: Eukaryota > Metazoa > Chordata > Mammalia > Primates > Hominidae > Pan > Pan troglodytes. The sequence continues at coordinate 9,083,479 of NC_072419.2, read as the reverse complement.
TGAGGCACCACAGTGACTTCTCTGAACACTGAACCACAGCATGCCCTGTCCAATGAAGCCTGGCCCTCAACCTTGTTGGGGTGACGGGAGTGTGCTCTTCCTTGGGCACTCTAGGGATAGTAGATGTCCCTTAATTCTGCAATTCCTGCATCCTTTGGCATTCTCTTTATTTCTTACTAGCTCACCCCTGTGAAAATTGACTATACAAATTGAGGGCATTCTCGTCATAGCCAACTAAATCAGAGTTGAGGGGCCAGGGGAAAAAATCACTCTGGGCACATAGCACCTACTCCAAGAATTACATTTTCCACACACCCAGCTGCTAAATGTCCTGTTGTAACCCTAAGACCAGTGTTACCTAGAAGCTGCTGAAATAACATGCCACGCCTCTAAGACTGGTTTTACCCACAGCTGCCACTCACCAGTCAGAGCTTGCCAGCTCCCAAATCTCTAATGCCAATGAACTTTCTTTCAAAACGGTACATAACGTTACTTTTTCCAGTTAAACTCCCAACCTTCTCTTTGTTCTTTGGACATACTGAAGACATCCTGGTCTATGTGTGTGTCCTGAGTTGCAATTCTTGCTTTCCAAATAAAATGTTTTAAGTGTAAAGATTCATCTCTGTATTTTTATTTTCACCTCAACACCTTCCAATTCCTCCAACTCCCTGTTACGGTAAATAATTCTCTATATTAAATTTCCCTCCCACAAATTACTGTATGGTTTCTATCTTAGTAGACCCTGACTGATACAGTCACTCTGGCGTTAAAGGAGCAAGAGAATAAAGGGTAGGAGATGAAGTCAGAGAGGATCCAGGGTTCCTGGAGGACATTTGTTTTCACTGAGTGAGAGGGGTCATCCATGGAGGGGATTTGAGCAAAGGAATGATATGATGTGACTTAGATTTTTTCAGAAGCTCCCTGTGGCTGCTTAAAAGGAGGAGAAGGGACAGAAAGTGAGGTAGGAGCAGAAGCGGTGAGACCAGTGCAGAGGCTACGGTCATATTGCAAGCAACAGATGATGGGGGCTTGGATCAGGCTGCGGTTGTTGGTGGTGTTGAGAGACAGATGAATTCTGGGTACCTCTTGAAGGTCAAACTGGCAGGAGTTGAAGTTGGATTTAATGAGGTGAGGGAGAAAAATAGGGATAAAGAATAATTCAAGGGTTTGGACCTAAAAAGCTAAAACGATAGAGTTTTCTTTGACAGTGAAAGGGGGCAAGAATTCCCCTTGTGAAAGGGGACAAGGAATTCCATTTTGGATTTATTAAATTATACACAACAAATCGAGGACCATTAATTTAAGAAAATCTACCAAAGGATGGAAGGCTTATGTGCTCAAGTCACCTTGTGCTTAATCACAAGCACAACCTCTGACTAATCATATGCTGATTCGGGGGTGACTTCTAGGAAGTCAGACAATAATAAAAACAAGAATTAAAAACAAACAAACAAAAAAACAACCCACAGAGACATCAGCTCTCACCCAGGGCTAGGGAAATAGTTTCCACAGAATTAATCCAGCCAAATCCAGGAAACAAAAAACCAAATAACAGCAGTAACAACCACCCCTCCTGGGGAAATCAGAATTCAGAGTTGCAACAATATATTACGTAACATGTCCAGTCTTCCACAAAAAATTAAGAGGCATGAAACCCCCTCTCTTCTCTCTCTCTCTCTCTCTCTCACACACACACACACATGCACACACACACCAGGAAAGTATGACTCATATATAGAAAAAAGCAATCAATACACAAAATCTCTGAGGGCACCCAGATGTTAGACTTAGCAGACACAGGGTTCACAGCAGCTATTATAAATATGTTGGCTTAACAAATCTATGGACATCCCCCAACTCCCAGCAACAGTAGAATACACTCTTCTCGAGCACCCATTGAACATTCTCAAGAATACACATGTACTAGGCAAAACAACAAATCGCAATTAATTTTGTTATATTTATATTTTTCCATCAGCTGCCTCAAGTTGAACATTTTTTTTCGTAGAGATGGGGTCTTGCTATGTTGGCCAGGCTAGTCTTGAACTCCTGAGCTCAAGTGATCCTCCTGCCTTGGACTCCCAAAATGTTGGGATTATAGGTGTGAGCCACTGCACCTGGCCTGTAATTTTTTTAATTAAACTTTTTATTTTGAGGTAACTATCAATTCACATGCCTTTGCAAGAAACAATAGACAGACATACTTATATATTACCCAATTTGTCCCAATGGTAACATCTTGCAAAACTATAGCAAATCAACACAACCAGGATATATCACATCCAGGATATTGACATTGATACAGTCAAGATAGAGAACATTTGCAACATAACAAAGTTCTTTGTGTGATTGTGTTGTCTTTTTATAATCCCGCCCACTCATTCTCACTCCCACACCCTCCTTAACCTCAGGCAACCACTAATCTCTTCTTTAGATCTATAATTTTGTTGTTTCAAGAATGTCATATAAATGGAATCATACAGTGTGTAACCTTTTAGGATTGACTTTTTTCACTCAGCATACTTCTATGGAAGTTCCTCCAGATGTTGCAAGTGCCAATAATTTATTCCTTTTTCTCACTGAGTAGTATTCTGTGGCATGGATGTACCACAGGTTAACTACTCACAGGTTGAATGACATCCAAGTTGTTTCATTTATTGCTATTGTGAATAAAGCTGCTACAAACATTCATGTACAGGTTTTTGTGGGAACACAAATTTCATTTCCCTGGGATGAATGAACAGGAGTGCAATTGCTGGGTTATATGTTAGTTGCAGGTTTAGTTGTTTTAAGAAAATGCCAAACTATTTTTCAGAGTGGCTATAACATTTTACATTTACATCAGCAATAGATGAATAACCAAGTTTCTTTGCATTCTTGCCAGGAAGGAAGGTGTTGTCACAATTTTTTTTTTTTTTTGCCATTCTGTTCTTATATAGTGACATTTCATTGTGGTTTTAATTTGCATTTTCCTAATGACTAATAATATTGAACATCTTTTCATGGCAGATGGCTTATTTGCCATCTGCACATTCTATTCAGTGAAAAGTTTATGTCTTTTGGCCATTTTCTTTTTCTTTTCTTTTTTTTTTTCTGAGACGGAGTCTCGCTCTGTTGCCCAGGCTGAAGTGCAGTGGCGCGATCTCGGCTCACTACAACCTCTGCCTCCCGGGTTCAAGTGATTTCCAGCGAAGTTTTGTATTTTTAGTAGAGACGGGGTTTCACCATGTTAGCCAGGCTGGTCTTGAACTCCTGACCTCAAGCGATTCGCCTGCCTCAGCCTCCCAAAGTGCTAGGATTACAAGTGTAAGCCAATGGGCCTGGCCATTTTCTTAATTAGATTGTTTTTTACTGTCACCTCTTGCTCTGAGCCTCTTTCGATGTGTTAACGGAATATTGGAATCTTTATTCATTGCTTTACCCTCAGCTTCTATTCCTTCATTTTGTTAAGGACTTTTGCATCTATATCAATGAGGGTTATTGGTTTATAGTTTTCTTTTTTGTGCTGTCTTTGACTGGCTTTGGTATAAGGGTAATATTAACTTCATAAAATGGGATGGGAATGCCACCCCCCTCTCTTTTCTGGAGGGGATTGTGTAGAATTGGTGTTAATTTTTCTTTAATATTTGGTAGAATTCTCTAATGAAATAATCTGGTCCTGGAGGGTTTTTTTGAGAGTTAGAAAATTACAAATTAAAACCTTAATAATAATAGGGCTATTTTAATGATCTATTTCATATTGAGTGACTTGCAATAGCATATTTTTCAAGAAATCGGTCCATTTCTTTTAAGTTGTAGAATTTTCTCTTTTTATTATTTTGATGTCTTCAGGGTTTATGGTGATATCCTGTTTCATTCCTGATATTGGTAATTTATGTGTTCTCTCAATTTTGGGGGATCAGTCTTGCTAGAAGTTTATCAACTTTATTGATCTTTTCAAAAAATAACTCTTTGTTTCATTTCATTAATTTTCTCTATTGTTTTTCTGTTTCTTTCTTTTTTTTTTTTTTTTTTTTGAGACAGAGTCTCACTTACTCTGCCACCGAGGCTGCAGTGCAGTGGTGCGATCTCTGCTTGCTGCAACCTCCGCCTCTTGAGTTCAAGTAATTCTCCTTCCTCAGCCTCCCAAGTAGCTGGCATTACAGGTGCCCACCACAATGCCCAGCTAATTTTTGCGTTTTTTGTGGAAACATAGTTTCACCATGTTGGCCAGGCTGGTCTCGAACCCTTGACCTCAAGTTATCTGCTTGCCTCGGCCTCCCAAAGTGCTGGGATTATAGGCATGAGCCACCGCACTCAGCCTGTTTTTCTGTTTCTTATTTTGTTGATTTTGATGATTATTTCCTTTCTTATGCTTCCTTTGAGTTTAATTTGCTCTTCTTTTTCTACACTCTTTTTTTTTGAGACAGTGTTTTGCTCTTGTTTCCCAGGCTGGAATGCAATGGCACGATCTTGGCTCACTGCAACCTCCACCTCCTGGGTTCAAGTGATTCTCCTGCCTAAGCCTCTTGAGTAGCTTGGATTACAGGCATGCGCCACCACGCCCAGCTAATTTTGTATTTTTAGTCGAGACGGGGTTTCTTCATGTTGGTCAGGCTGGTCTGGAACTCCCAACCTCAGGTGATCTGCCCGCCTTGGCCTCCCAAAGTGCTGGGATTACAGGCGTAAGCCACTGCGCCCAGCAAGATGGCAATCTTTTATTGAATGGTGCTGCTCCTTGTGGAGCAGGGCTAACTCATAGGCAGTGCACCCAGAGTCGGCAAGGTGTTGGCAACTGTATTTTACCCACTTACAATTACATGCAAATTAAGGGGCAGGTTGATGCAAATTGAGGGTGTGGGCTACTTAGAACTTTGTAGGAAAGGAGTGGTAACTTCTGCATTGTTGCCATGGAAAGGGGCAGTAACTTCTGCGTCGTTGCCATGGCATTTGTAAACTGTCATGGCACTGGTGGAAGTGATTTATGCTAATGAGCAATGAGGGCAACTAAGGATTACTTTCGTCACCATCTGCTGGTTTCAGCCAGTTTCTTTACTTCATCCTATCTGGATCAGATACTATTTTGTTCAGCAGGGTTGTGACTAGAAAACAAGTTCTGCTGGTCTCTAACCTCAAATTAATCTGTTTTCAAGTTTGCTTATTCTTTCTTCTGTCAGCTCATATCTGTTCTTGAGCCCCTCTATTAAAATTTTTATTTTATTTATTTTAGTTTTCAACTCCAGAAGTTCTGTTTAGTTCTTTGGTATGGTTTCTATCCATTATTGATATGCTTTATTTGGTGAGCCATTTCCTTATACTTAAAAACGTTTTTTTACACATAGCTTTTTTTTTTAGTTCTTTGAACATATTTAAAACAGCTATTTAAACTGTCTAGTAAATCCAATATCTGGGCTTCCTCAGGAACAGTTATCATTGAGTTTTTAAAATTTTCTTGGGTATAGGCTATATTTTCTTAGTTCACTGTATGTCTCGTATATTTTTTGAAAACTGGACATTGAAAATAATGTGGCAACTCTGGAAGCCAGAGTTCACTGCTCTCCAAGGGCCTGTTGTTATTTTTGTTGTTCATTCAGTGACTTTCTTGTATTAATTCTTTAAAGTCGTGTATTGCCACTGGAGTCTCCACTCAATTAGCTTGGTAGTCAGCTAATTATTGAACACAGATTCCCTTAAATGTCTTGAACCAATAAGCTCCCCAGCCTTTGATGAGGAGCTTCTTGTGTATGTTAGGACATACCTTCAATTCTCAGGCAGGAAGTTTACAGCTATTCCTTATCCTCTACTTCCTTCTTGTGTAGCGCCTGTGGTCAGCCAGAGGTGAAAATTTAGGTCATCTTAAGTTATTCCTAGGCAGGTGTATAGGAATAACTTAGGAAGCCCTGGGCAGGTGTACAGTCCTATGCATACAAATGGCCTCCTAGATTTCCAAATGTATGTTGGAGCTTTTTAAAGTCCCCTGTGGACATCTCATTTCTCATCTTTTAATATTTTTGGTCAGCTTTTTGTTTACCCTATTTTAGGTAGCTTTGATGCCCCAACTTTAGGTAGTTTTGATGTTAAACAATTTCCACTGCTTGTTTTCAACATACTCCTAGGGGAAAGAGTCTATTTGTACTGAGCAAGCTCTGAGTCAGCTCAAATAAAAAGAAACCCTAAAAGTGAAGATTTTAGGGAACCACCAGAGAGGTCAAATAATAATCATTCACTGAGAATGATGTTTTGGAGGAGCTCAAAACCTGTTCTTCCCTTTCCAGTGTCTGCCAAGCTACTGGTTTTCACTATAATTGCAGGGATGTTGGTTTTCAGGACAACCAAGGAGATGGGAAGTTAAAACACTACAAAGAGGCCGAGCAGGGAGGCCCATACCTGTAATCCCAGCACATTGGGAGGCTGAGGCAGGTGGATCTCTTGAGCCCAGGAGTTTGAGACCACCCTGGGCAACATGGTGGTACCCTGTCTCTACAAAAAGTACAAAAGTTAGCTGGGCGTGATGGCATGTGCCTGTAGTACCAGCTTCCCAAAAGGCTGGTGGGAGGATCTCTTGAGCCCAGGGGGTGGAGCTTGCAGTGAGCTGAGATTGGGCCACTGCACTCCAGCCTGGGTGACAGAGTGAGACTCCCTCCCAGAAAACAAACAAACTAGAAAAAACCCACTACAAAGCTCTTACCATTCTAACTAATATTCACTTTTTTTAAAATTGAATACGCAATCCTCAGATTGTTGGAAGCCTTTGGTTAATTTACAGAGTTCTGAACATGTTGTTTTTGACAATTTTTGTCAAGGTTCTTATTGCTTTAATGGAGGAGTGGAATTTGGAGGTTAGTACTCTGCCATTCCTGATGACATCCTGGGAATGTGGACATTTTGATGTCCCCCTTTCCCGCTCTTTTCTGGGCGCAGTGGCAGGCACCTGTAATCCCAGCTACTGGGGAGGCTGAGGCAGGAGAATTGCTTGAACCCAGGCGGCAGAATCGCTTCAACCCAGGCGGCAGAGGTTGCAGTGAGCTGAGACTGCGCCACTGCACTCCAGCCTGGGCAACGGAGTGAGATTCCATCTCAAAATAAATAAAATAAAATAAAATAAAATACAGCCAAGCAGCCATTTGCTGACTAGATGTTATATGTGTACTCTGCATTCCCAGAATGCTCACACTTTTTTTAACTTTGGGACTTACAGCTCTCACCTGAACCAACCAATCAGAGGTCATCTGCCTTGACCAATCAGGGCTCAACTGTATTGACTAATCAGAACAAAGCAAGTTTGAATCCTTCATTTGCATAAATGAACCTAATTGGGAACTGGGGTGGGAAGTTTTGCTATAAAACCTGGGCTTTCCCTTTGTTCTCTGGAAAGCATCTTCATTTTACATGCAGGGTGTGTCTTCCCAGTTTGCAAAGTTTTCACTGGAATAAGTATCTTTCCTCCAAATTCCTTTTCTAAGAAATTTTGTTCACAGTGCATTTTTAAGTGTCTAACCCATTTTTAATTGAGCTGTGTGTTCTTTATAGACGTCTATTGGATATAAACTTCCATCCATTTTACATGTCACATATATTTTCTTTCTTTTTATAGTTTGCCTTTTTACTTTCTTAGTGGTGTTTTTTGATTAACACAATATCTTAAATTTTAATGTAGTTCAATTTATTAGTGTTTTCCTTTATGGTTAATGCTTTTTTGTGTGCGTCATTTAATAAATCTTTCCTATTCTAAGGTAGCAGTTTTTTTTTTTATGTTACCTTTATTGTCTTACCCTTCACAGTTAGATTTGCCACCCACCTGGAATTTATTTTTGTGAATGCTGTGGGGTAGTGTTCCATGAAAGGACCATATAGGTAAAGTGACCCCCGATTGTTCTGTGAAAGGGCTGGATATGCAAAGTGACCCACGAATGCAAAAGAAGCCAATAAACCAAAGAATGAGGCAGACAAATCTCGTTGGTGAGTAAGGGATGGTTTATTAGAGAACTCATGTACAGAAGCCTAGTCTTAGGTGGCAGCGAGACAGGTAGATTTCCCAGCTGTTACTCCCTAAAATCAGAGCTTATATACCATAGGGAAAGAGTGTATGTGTTCCGTAAAGACAATGAAAGGCAAATCAGAGCTTATATACCATAGGGAAAGAGTGTATGTGTTCTGTAAAGACAATGAAAGGCAAATCAGAATTTATATACCATAGGGAAAGAGTGTATGTGATCTGTAAAGACAATGAAAGGCAAATCAGAGCTTATATACCATAGGGAAAGAGTGTATGTGTTCCGTAAAGACAATGAAAGGCAAATCAGAGCTTATATACCATAGGGAAAGAGTGTATGTGTTCCGTAAAGACAATGAAAGGCAAATCAGAGCTTATATACCATAGGGAAAGAGTGTATGTGTTCCGTAAAGACAATGAAAGGCAAATCAGAGCTTATATACCATAGGGAAAGAGTGTATGTGTTCCGTAAAGACAATGAAAGGCAAATCAGAGCTTATATACCATAGGGAAAGAGTGTATGTGATCTGTAAAGACAATGAAAGGCAAATCAGAGCTTATATACCATAGGGAAAGAGTGTATGTGTTCTGTAAAGACAATGAAAGGCAAATCAGAACTTATATACCATAGGGAAAGAGTGTATGTGATCTGTAAAGACAATGAAAGGCAAATCAGAGCTTATATACCATAGGGAAAGAGTCTATGTGTTCCGTAAAGACAATGAAAGGCAAATCAGAGCTTATATACCATAGGGAAAGAGTGTATGTGATCCATAAAGACAATGAAAGGCAACCCTGCGGAACAGGCAAGAATGCTGTGTGTGTCATAGCCTATAATTTGTATGACAATATCAAAGTTGCTTTGATTTAAAGGCAGGATTTATAGTGAGTACATGTTCTCACAATAAGGACAGTAAATAAAATAGGAATCAAGAGGCATTCATGGGACTGGGGTTAATCAGAAGTCAACATGGTGTATTAGCATCCAAGATGGAGTCACGTTTTTCTTCACAGGTACGGTTTGGATTTTAATTTTTTTCTTTCTTTTTTTTTGAGACAGAGTCTTGCTCTGTCACCTAGGCTGGAGTGTAGTGGCACAATCTCTGCTCACTGTAACCTCTGCCTCTAGGGTTCAAGCGATTCTCCTGCCTCAGCCTCCCCAGCTGGGATTACGAGCACCTGCCATCATTCCTGCTAATTTTTGTATTTTTGTAGAGACGGGGTTTCACCACGTTGGCCAGGCTGGTCTCGAACTCCTCGCCCCAGGTGATTTGTCCACCTTGGCCTCCCAAAGTGCTGGGATTACAGGCGTGAGCCACTGTGCCCAGCCGGATTTTAATTTTTTCTGTGGATATTCAACTGACCCAACATCATTCATTTAAAAAATCTTAATTATATCTTTATTATAAATCAAATATCCATCCATGGGTCCATTTCTGGCCTCCATTTTGTTCCATTGGCCGTATCTTCCTCCTGGCACACCTCATCATATTAATCAATGTAGCTTTATAATGAACCTTGATATCTAGTCGGGGAAGTCTTCTCATTTTGTTCTTCTTTAAAATACTCTCGGCTACTTTTGGGTTTTTGCATTTCCATATACATTTTAGGATAGATGGATGGATAGTAATTTTTATTGCAATTTCACTGCACCCATAGATCAATTTGTAGTCTTCCAATTCATGAACCTGACATATTTCTTCAACTATATAGATCTTTCATTTTTCTCATTAATATTTTATATTTTTCTGGGTAGAGGCCTTACACATCTTTTGTTATATTCTTTTTTCCAAGTATTTCATGACTTTTGATGCTGTTGTAATGGTATCTTTTAAATTTATTTAAAAAATTTTTTGTTGCTGGTATATAGAAATATGATTACTCTTTTATATTAACCTTATATCCGGTAATTTTACTAAATTCACTTATTAATCCTACTAACTATCCTTAGATACTTTTGGATTTTTCTATAATTGTACATAATCATATCGACTGTGAATAAAGACAATTTTAGTTGTTCTTTTTCAGTCCTTACCCTTTTAATTTCTGTTTCTTACTTTATTTCACTGGAAGCTCCAGTACATTGCCAAATGGAAGTGATAATAACGAACATCTTTTCCTCATTCCCAATCACCACTCCCACTTCCTGCCTCTGGGTACTCAAGAAATGTTAAGTGCTGGCCGGGCGCAGTGGCTCACGCCTGTAATCCCAGCACTTTGAGAGGCTGAGGCGGGCGGATCACTTGAGGTCATGAGTTTGAGACCAGCCTGGCCAACATGGTGAAAACCCATCTCTACCAAAAAATAAAAAAATTAGCTGGGCGTGGTAGCGCATGCCTATAGTCCCAGTTACTCAGAAGGCTGAGATGGGAGAATCACTTGAACCCAGGCGGTGGAAGTTGCAGTGAGCTGAGATCACGTGACTGCACTCCCTACCTGGGCAACAGAGTGAGACCCTGTCTCAAAATAAAAATAAAAATAAAAAAAAAGCAAAAAACGAAGAAGAAGAAATGTAAATGCAAGTGCACCACCATACCACCCTCTTATCTATCCAGGTCAGCTCTGAGGTTACGGAAATGAGGTTTAGCCCTTGTCTGGAGATTAAAAAGGCCTCAGTCTCCCCTAAGCATAACCTCCCTGGGTTCACACAGCTGAGGAGCTCAACCCATTCCCTGTTGGCATCTTGGTTGACGACAGTTCTGGAGAGAAGAGGGAGTAAAGAGGGGCAAATTTCTAGGCTGGGCTGTGTCACTTGACCTGGTCTAGTGAGACAGGATTCTGGAACCTCATCCAGTTCTGGAGGCATCCTGAAATTTGAGAGATTATTGGGGAGTCCTGTAATCCAAATAAGTTCCCTTGCTAATACTTTAAATTCCCCCAAGACAGTAATACTTAATCCTGTAATCTGTATTAAGTATTGCCTTCTCCAGATACTTCTCTAAAAATGCAAATGCCTTTGAAAGAGGGAAGAAATAAAGTCAGTGTTACATAGTGTGCAAGTGTCAAACAGTTGCTATAATGCCAGCAACACACATGCACATACATGCATAAACATACGCTGTATGGCATGTTCACCGAACTGCCCTTCTCTCATTCCAGAAAGACATTGGGGAAATGTCCCAGGCAAAGAAAAGAAATGTCCTTTATGTGGTTGTGCACATGGGCTCTGGAGCTAGACTGCCTGAATTCACTGTCTGCTTCGCCATTACCAACTTATTAATCTATGAGAAGCTACTCAACATCTCAGGGACTCAGCTTCCTTCTCTGTAAAATAGAAATAACAATACTATCTATCTAATTGGCACATGATAAGCTCTCACTAAATATTGTTGTTATTAGACAATATTAACTCCCTGCCTCCCATGCCTATGTTTGATGCAAACCAATTTTACAAATAGCAATAGCCAACCTAGACTGCCACTGCTTTCTAAGGTCTATTCAATGGCCATCTTCATTCAGCACTGTGATGGTCAGTTATAATGTGTCCATTTGACCGGTCCATGGGGTGCCCAGGCATTTCATCAAACATTATTCTGGACACTTCTATGAGGGTTTCTTGGATGAGATTAACATTTAAATTAGTAGACTTTGAGTAAAGCAGATTGCCCTCCCTGATGTGGGTGGGCCTAATCCAATCAACTGAAGGCCTGAATGGGACAATAGGCTGACTTTCTTCTGTGTAAGAGGGAATTCCTCCTGCCTCACTGCCTTCAAACTCAGCTTTCCTCTGCCTTCATGCTTGAACTGAAACGTTGGCTCTTCCTGGATCTCAAGCCTGCTGGCCTTTCGACTAAAAGTACACCATTGACTCTCCTGGTTCTCAGGCTTTCAGACTCAGAGTGAGCCTACACCACCAGCTCTCCTGGGTCTCCAGCTTGCCAACTGCAGATCTTGGGACTTGTCAGCCTTCATAATTCCGTGAGCCGGTTCCTTGTAATCAATCTCTTCTGTCCATATACACATGCTGTTAGTTTTGTTTCTCTGGAGAACTCCAATACAAGAAACACCATCACTTACACCACTCCTCTCCTTTGCTTCTTTCAACACAAGAAACAGTCATAACCTCCTTTGGCTGACCAAGGAATAGGAGGCCAGGAATCTTTCTGAAGGACATCCCTTTAGGCCTGAAGAAACTACAAAGATGACTTGAATGAGAAGATATTGGAGTGGTCAGAGTCAAGTTATTGGCCTCTGAATCTCCTTCTTTGGTTACTGTCTAGGGATTGAAGGTCAGGGCAACTGACCAGGTCAAGAAGAGGGTGATAAGCTGCAGGACACTTTGGGCACATTGGCTTCACTCTGTTCCTTAGACGCATCTGGCTCATCTCTATGTCAGTGCTGTATGGGTCAGCATTCTTTGTCACAAGGAAAAGAAAGTGACTCTTGATGGCTTAAGCAAAAGGGGATGGGGAGTAGAAATTAAGCACACATTGGAGAGGATGCTAAGAGACAGACCAGACCTAGGGAACACTGGATCCCATTAATTTCCAGAGAGTCAAGAAGCAGGCAGCAGGAAACAGCATGGCAGATTGTATACTTCCAAAAATAGCTACAGCAATATTTCCAGTCCCATAAGCTCTCCCAGAATCTTTCCACCTCTTATGATGTGTTGCAGTCTATTGGAACTGGGAGGAGCTGCCTTGATGAATAGAATGTGGCAGAAACAACACTAGGTGACTTCCAACACAAGGCCATAAAGGCGAGATGGCTTTCCTCTGGTGCTCCTTCTCTCTGGATATGCTTGGCCTTGCAACCCAGCTACCATGTTGTGAGGAAGCCCAGGCCATGTGGAGGGGTCATGGGTAGGTGTTCTAGCTGACAGCCACAGCTTAGGGCTCAGCCAACAGCCAGCGTCAACCACCAGCAAGGTGAGTAAATGAGCTTTCAGATGATTCCAGCCTCCAGTCTTTGAGCCACCCCAGCTGTTGCTGAGTTGACCAGAGATGACTTGTCCCCACCAAGCCCCACCCAAATTGCAGATTCAAGAACAAACTAACTGTCATTATTATTATTATTTATTTATTTTTTTGAGACGGAGTTTCGTTCTTGTTGCCCAGGCTGGAGTGCAATGGTGTGATCTCGGCTCACCACAACCTCCACCTCCCGGGTTCAAGTGATTCTCCTGCCTCAGCCTCCCGAGTAGCTGGGATTACAGGCATGCGCCACCACGCCCGGCTAATTTTGTATTTTTAGTGGAGATGGGATTTCTCCATGTTGGTCAGGCTGGTCTGGAACTCCTACCCTTAGGTGATCCACCCACCTTGGCATCTCAAAGTGCTGGGATTACAGGCATGAGCCACCATGCCTGGCCAATAACTATCATTATTTTAAGGCTTAAGTTATCATTTGCTTGTTACACAGCAATTGGTAACTGGAATACAGCAACTGTATCAGCAGAAATCACCTGGTTAGAAGACTGCCTAGGGCACTACCACCACCACCACCTTTAGTGCCTTCTGAAGCTTCTCTCCATTCTGATCTCTTAATATCCAAGTTCCAGGAGGGAGCATATGCACCATCTGAGTCAAGGCACCCACTGTGGGCTGTACTGAGGGCAGGCTGCAGAAAGATCTGTCTTCCTCAGCCTAAGGAAGAGAAAGGGGCAGTGGGAGATGGGAGCCACGGGTCACCCTCCCCACAAGACTTTGTGGGAAAAGTGATTCCCTATAAGTGTTATTGAAAAGGCCTCAAACTGATGCATGTGGCCTCTGCCTGAAACACAGTTCTCTACGTCTTTGCACAGCTGGCTCTTTATGTGCAGTAAAGCATAGCAGCGGAGAGTACAGTCTCTGCTGGCCTGAGTTCAAATATCAGGTCTGCATCTTATGTGCTTGCAATTGTGTATAAAGTGGCTTCATTTCTCTGTGCCTCAGTTTCCTCATTTGGAAAGAGGAAAGAATAATAGCACCTACTTTCTTATGTTACTATGAAAATTAAATAAATATGTGTAAGGCACCTGAAACAGTTCCTGGCAGGTAGGAAGCACATTAACTAAGTTAAATTTTAATCATTATTTTTATTGTAATTATTAACATTTCAGCTCAAACATCACTTCCTCAGAGAGTCTTTCTCTGGTACCTCCATCCAAAGTAGGGCTAACTTAGCTGGGTGCAGTGGCTCAGGCCTGTAATCCCAGCACTTTGGGAGGCTGAGGCAGGCAGATCATCTGAGGTCAGGAGTTCGAGACCAGCCTGGCCAATGCGGTGAAACCCTGTCTCTACTAAAAGAAAAAAAGAAAAACAAACAAACAGACAAACACTAGCCAGGTGTGGTGGTGTGTGCCTGTACTCCTAGCTATTCGGGAGGCTGAGGCAGGAGAATTGCTTGAACCTGGGAGGTGGAGGTTGCAGTGAAGCAAGATTGCACCACTGCACTCCAGCCTGGGCAACAGAGGAAGATTCTGTCTAAAATAAATAAATAAAAAACATAAATAAATAAATAAAGTAAGGCTATAGGGCTATCTTAACTCCACCACTCAGGGAGAGGTGGCTGTCACTTTTATTTTCTTTTTGGCACTTATTCACTAAATTTAATTAGCTTATTTATTCACGAATTTGTCTACTTGTTTACTTTTATTTCTCACTGTACTTTTCATATCTTTTCAAATGTGATGAACACCTGTCTCCACCAGCTAGAGGATAATCTCTGTGAGCACGAGCCTAGGCAACCTATCATGTCACTGCTCTGTTCTTGGGGTTTGACAGAATGTAGGTGGGGGACATGGAGACACATGGCTCAGAACCCCCTCAATGGAGGGCTCATTCCTCAAACTGCTGTGAGTGCTGCAGGCAGATGACCCTTAGCTGTCAGCTGCTCCAGGGCCGGCCCCTGCTGTAGAGAGCTGTCTTAGCCAAGGTCATGTCCCTTCCTGGGTGAATCGCTAACAAAGGCAGGCATAGGAAGGCCCAGCCATCTTGGCCCAAACTGGACAACTCAGATAGGCCATTCTAGCTCCAGAGCTGCCTGGGGTCAGGACAGGCTGTCTCTGGGCCTGCACCATGGTTCGATTCCTTCCTCTGCGCACTCATGCTCCCCCACTCCCTTCCATGGGTGTTGAACCCTAGATCACTGTTTGATCAACATCCTGCATCCTAAACTCCATCTCAGAATCAGCTTTCTAGGAACTCAGCCTGCAACAGCCGAGCTCGAGGCACACAGATAGCTGGCATTTGCTGGAAGGATGTGTCTGGAGCCATCACAAGGGGAAATGGATCTGGGACACGTGGAGCCTCCCTGCGGGAAGGAGCATCTTTACATGTGGAGTGGCAGATGGCCTCCTGTTCCAGGGAAGATGCTTACAGTGTTCCTTTCACTTGTGGCAGATGCATAATGGGAGAAAGGAACCCGCATGATGAGAGGAGGGATCCCTGGTCAGTCGCTCCATAAGGATTGGGCTATGAATGCAGATTCTCACAGCGTGACAGAGCTAAAAAATCCAGGGGGTCACCATGCTTCTCAAATATTTCTACCCAAGTGTCTCAAAGGGAAAGGAAGGTGAGCGCAGATCCCTGGCTCAGGGACAGGCTGTCTTCACCCAGTGACCGGGGATATGGGGAAACTCAGAAGAGAATGGAAATCCAAAGCTAAGGCCAGATCCATCTGGGACCTGAGTGAGTTCAGGGGTCAGCCAGAGCCTGAATCAGGGCTCAGTGTAGGCTCAGAGCTCAGTCTTGGATCAGAGCTCTGTTTGAGGTTAGGGCTTAGTCTGGGGTCAGGGTTCACTTAGTCAGGATTGGAGCTCAGTCATCTGAGGTTGGCATGAGAGCTCAGTCTGGGGTCGGGACTGTCTGGTACTGGACCAGGACTCTACGTGGAGCCCGAGCTCTGTCTAGAGCCAGAGTCAAGCCAGGATTTAGCTATGGTAGGATCCAGGGCTTAGTGTGAGGCCAAGATCTAGGGCTCATCTGGCATCAGGGTCATGACCTAGTTAGCCTCTGAGTCACGGCTGTCTTTGGGGTCACAAGCACAAGCTGGAGCCTCATCCTAGTTTCAGTCCGGGGCTTGTTAAGGGCTTGGCCTTGGTTCAGGTTTGGGCTTGATGCTAGGGCAAGGTGTAGCCTGGTGTCAGAGCTCAGTCCTGGAGCAAGATTTGAAGCAATGTGTTGTTCTACGGCAAGGTCAGTCAACTACAACCTGTGGGCCAAACTTGGCCTGCCACCTGTTTTTGTAAATAAAACTTTATTGCAACACATCCAGGCTCATTTGTTTATGCACTAAGTATGGCAGTTTTCATGCTATAGCAGCAGAGTTGAGTAGTTGTAACAGAGACTCTATGGCCTGCAAAGCCTGAAATATTTACTCTCTGGTCATTGGCAGAAAAGTTTGCCATCTTCTGTTCTAAAGGTTTGGAGGCCCCTCTGGTATGTGAAAGCTCAGATCCCTGACCTAACTTGGTGTCAAGGGCCTTCATGAAGTTTCAGATAGTGTTTAAGAGACAGGGGGACTCAATGGAAGCAGGAGTCCTGAGACTCAGTAAAGCCCTGTTGCTGGTGTCCTTCTGAGTGTCCCATGGCCAGCCAATTCCAAGGCTTTTCTCAGTCTTGAACTACCTGTTCTGCCCTTCCTGTGTTAAGCGCATGGTCAGGGTCTTGCCCTACCAGCTGAAAGGAATTCCCTACCTGCACATTTTTCTTTGTAATTTCCAAAACCACATTCCCACTCACACTCTCCCTTGGACTTCTAAGCTGTCTTCTGTCAATTTCTCTACCTCTCCCACTCACAAGCAGGGCTTTCTCATTGGCTGTTGGGGCGGCTTCTGCTTTCCACTGGGGCTGGAATAACCAGGGAGGCCACTTTTGTCCCATTAAAGTGCTACTTGAAGGCGCCAAGGGCAAGAGCATTGTACTGGAAACAGAGCTATGTGGCAGGTGGCCCTCACCACCTTCAGCTACATTCCCCTCCCTAAACACCTACAAGGGGACTTCAAAAGGTGCATGGAAAAGTAACATTAAAACATAAACATAAAAAGTAGAAACTTTATTTCTCAACATGAGCTCTGTCAAGTTCAAGATATTTTTGTAAATAATAATACCTGCCATTTAGTCTATCCCTAAATAACTGAGGGTCCAAGGGATTTAACCATGTCGACACAGTCTTTTTTTTTTTTTTTTTTTAAACACAATTAACTGAAGAAAAATGGGCACCCTTTAAAGATTTTGTTTTTAAGATTAGGAAACAGGCTGGGCCCAGTGGCTCATGCCTGTAATCCCAACACTTTGGAAGGCTGAGGCAGGAGGATCGCTTGAGGTCAGGAGTTTGAGACGCACCTGACCAACATGGTGAAATCCCATCTCTACTAAAAATGCAAAAATTAGCTGGGCATGGTGGCACACGCTTGTAATCCCAGCTATTCAGGAGGCTGAGGCGGGAGAATCGCTTGAACCCGGGAGGCAGAGGTTGCGGTGAGCTGAGATCGCGCCACTGCACTCCAGCCTGGGTGACAGAGCAAGACTCTGTCTCAAAAAAAAAAAAAAAAAAAAAGAGATTAGGAAATAAAAAGAAGTCAGATGGAGCCAAATCAGGACAGTATGGTGGATGCTTAATGAATTCCAGTCAACTCTCTCACAAAATTGCCTTTGTTTGATGAGAGGAATGAGCAGGAACATTATTGTGGTGGAGAAGGACTCTCTGGTGAAGCTTTTCTGGGTTTTTTTCTGAAAGCTTCAGCTAACTTTATCAAAACACTCATAATAAGCAGGTGTTGTTACTCTTTGGTTCTCCAGAAAACCGACAAGCAAAATGTCTTGAGCATCCCAAAAAACAGTTTCTACAAGCTTTGCACCTGACCGGTCCACTTTTTTTTTTTTTTTTGAGACAGAGTCTTGCTCTGTTGCCCAGGCTGGAGTGCAGTGGTGCAATCTCGGTTCACTGCAACCTTCACCTCCTGGGTTCAAGTGATTCTCCTGCCTTAGTCTTCCGAGTAGCTGGGATTACAGGCACACACCACAACACCTGGCTAATGTTTGTATTTTTAGTAGAGATGGGGTTCACCTGGCCATGCAGGTCTTGATCTCCTGACCTCAAGTGATCCGCCCACCTCGACCTCCCAAAGTGCTGGGATTACAGGTGTGAGCCACCGCGCCTGGCCGGCTGGTCCACTGTTGCTTTGACTGAACCATTTCCCCCTCTTGGTAGCCATTGCTTCGATTGTGCTTTGTCTTTAGGACTGTATTGGTAAAGCCATGTTCCATCCTGTTACAATTCTTTGAAGAAATGCTTCGGGATCTTGATCCCTTGTTTACAATTTCTACGGAAAGCTCTGCTCTTGTTTGCAGCTGATCTGGGGAGAACAGTTTTGGCACCCATTGAATGAAACATTTTCTCAACTTTAATTGTTCAGTCAGAATTGTGTAAGTTGAGCCCTGTGAGGTGTTTGCTGTTGTTTGTGCTGTTAGTCACTGGCCCTCTTCAGATTTGGGGCTGCAGATTTTAGAGGAATGCAATCCAGTTTGGGCCCTTCCTTTATCTTCTTAAGATTATCCTAGGCAGCAATCGCCCCTCAGATCCTGGGCCTGTGTCTTCACTGAGGGAAAATTTCCCTTTGCTTAAAATCTAATGCTTTTTAGGATCGGGACTTAGGAGGTATAAATGGCACACACATGGGCCTCCACTCTGCCTCTAGCTCACCCTGTGGCCTCTGTAAGTTTCCTTCTTCTCTGTAATGGGAGTGTTGAGGGATGGTTAGGTTCCAGCTCTGATACTTTTGGATTCTCTGTCAGGACTGTGGGGAGGATCCTTGGCTCTTGATGTGGCCAGGGCATTTGAAAAGCAAGGAGAGTCCAAGGGTCAGCCAGGGTGACAGCGAGGTGGCAGGGTGGAAGATGGCAGAGCTGAGTGGGCCAGGGTTTCTCTGATGCTCGGGTCTGTCAACCTCCCAGCCATGGGGATGAGAGATGAAGGTTGGAGAGGCTCCCTCGGTTCTTACATCATCTATGGTTGTCCAAAAGTTTAAGGATTACTGAGTGCAACACTTCATTTTACAGAAGAGTAAACTGAGGCCCAGGAGGAGAAGGAACTTGCCTAAGTTTACAAAGTAGGGCAGAGGTTGAAGCAGGATTAACTGAGGCCTCCTGGCTCCCATGTGGAAGAGACAAAGAATGGGCAGGAGGAGGACAGGGGCCGAATCCACCCCTCTCAGTCCCTCATGATCCATCACTTGGCAGTGGCCACATGGACGATCACAAAGCCCTTGATGTCCGGGAAGTGAGGGCTTACAAGGTCCACCTGCAGCTGCCTTGGGCCACTTTTGGAGGGGGTGATGTCAAACTGGACTGAGGCCCTCTCCTGAGGCTCCAGGGTAGGCACGCTGGAGGAAAAGGAGGGGAGAAAGGCAGACTGTCAGTCCTCTTGCCATTCTGAGTCTGGCCTGCCAATCCACGGCTCCCCAGGCTCCTCAGGATCAAGTTCACCTTGTGGCTTGACATTCAAGCCTTATCAACATGTTTGCAGGCCAGGTGCGGTGGCTCACTCCTGTAATCCCAGCACACTGGGAGGCTGAGGCAGGTGGATCATCTGAGGTCAGGAGTTCGAGACCAGCCTGGCCAACATGGTGAAACATCATCTCTACTAAAATACAAAAATTAGCCGGGTGCAGTGGTGCACACCTGTAATCCCAGCTACTCAGGAAGCTGAGACAGGAGAATCGCTTGAACCTGGGAGGGAGAGGTTGCAGTGAGCCAAGACTGCACCACTGCACTCCAGCTGGGGCAACAGAGTGAGACTCTGTCTCAAAAACAAACAAACAAAAACAACAACCAAAAAAAGATATTTCCAATTTAATTTTCTCTTCTACCACCCACACTCTTCGCATCTAGCCAGGCTAGTTTTCTGTCTGTGCCCTGAACTTCCCTCCTCTGGGCTTTCATCTGCTCTGTTCCACCTAGGATGCCTTTCTTATTCCAATCCACCCAAGGCCCAAATCAAGTTCTCTTTTTCCAGGAGAAATTCCCTGACAACACCAGCCATCAGGTGTTGACACCAAGACCTTTGCCTGGCAAACCGTCCTTACTTCTTGATACCTGAAAATCTCAATTCATCATTTAAGGCTCAGCTCAAACACCAGCTCCACTGGGACTTCTTCCTGGCCCCACCCTCACTTAAGGGCTGCTTTTGCTTCCCCAGACCTTGGACAAGATCTTTTTCACAAATCACACTGTCCTCATGTGAAGGGCCATCTGTATCTGAGAGCCCTTCCCCAGGCAAAACTCTTTCTGTCCATCTTAGTGTTCCTAACAATTACACATGGGCCAGAGTACAGGTCAGTATAATCGAGGACCACATGAGTAGCAAGTGGATGAATGGAAGAATGAAGGAGTGAATGAATGATTGACAATGAATAAGTAAATAAACGAATCCATGAACGAATGGGAACATGTGTGAATGAATGAGTGAAGCATAAATGTAGGAATAAGTGAATGAAAAAATGAACAAATGAGTGAATAAAGAGTAAGCAAATTGAAGAATGCATGAATGAATGAGTGAAAGAGAGCAAATGAATGAAAGTGAGTGAATAAATGGATAAATAAATGAAAGTATGAATGAATGATATGAGTGAATGACTGAGTGAATGAGTTATATGATTTGAGTAAATGAATGATTGGATGAATGAAGGAATAAATAAGTGAATGAAGGCTGATATGTATAGTCTGTGGGCTGGTTCCTGGGGTGTCCAGAATCTCTCTCACACCCCCATCCCTGGCAACTTCTCTCTGGCTCATCCACAAGGAAGAGAGCCCCATTCCCTGCCAGCCCCCCAGGCTGGCACTTACTCGATGCTGAGCTGTTCCTGGAGAAGGCCGCTGCCCTCCGCCATCAGCGCACAGTCCTTCACTCTCTCTATGAGGGGGTTGACTACTGTCACTTCCACTGTAACTGCCACTCCCACCATGGCTGGGCCCAGAACCTGAAGGGGACAACACCCATGAGCCATCGCACATACCCCTCCTCCCTCCAGGAAACCGATGGTCCTGGCTGAGTTAGAGGATGGATCATTAGTCATGTCCACCCCCACCTCCATATACCCCATTGCTGAGTGCCACTATTGCACCCATCCCCTTATGTCCACCCACTCCTCCCACCCTGGAGAGCTAAAGCTGGAGTTAAAGGCACAAACCCCCAGCTTCTGACGCCCTCCCCCAGCTCTGGGGAGTGGGTGCCACTAGGAACAGCATGGTAGATGCAGGCTGAGGTCACCTTGATGGTGATGAAGTCCTCTAGAGTAATGTCCTTCTCCACCAGAAGCTTCTCTCCTTTGGTGACAAGGCACATGGCAGCCAACAGGATCTTCTTGTCCTCTGTCAGGTCTTCTTTATACTTAGAGTAAGATATTGTAATTGGGATTCTCTTCTCTGGAAGGGAAAGCAGAAGTGGGAGTTGGGGCTTGATGTCTTTCTTCAATGGCACTGGGAAGAAGGAAGGGAATGCACAACTAATAGCTCCTTTCTCTCTGGTCCTTGCAACCATTCTGAGACAGGCTTTATTTTCCTCAGTTCTCAGATGAAGAAACCTAAGGCCCGGAGTGGGTATTTTCCTGTTCAAACTCATATAGGAAGTAAACCAAGAAATTAAGATGAGGTGGGAGTCAAATTTAGGTCAGGGAGCTACCACAATACCAGATAATTTCTCCAAGAGCCCCCAGAGATGTTTCCAAGCTTTCTCTACTTATTCAAGATGGAAATCTCTCAGCCCATCAACCATTCATCCCATCCTTCTCTGTTTATTGAGCACCTACTATGTGCTAGGCACAGAGAAGAGGAAGACCAAAGGCATGCCTCAATCTTCCAATCCTGTGAGGCCAATTCCCTACAACTTTTCCAAATGCCCCCCTCCATGAAGGCCCAGTCCTGGTCAGCCCCACCAACTGAGGGAAGTCTTCACTGACACCTCCTCCCAGTGCTCTCATGCTCTCTGAGCTCCTGTGGTCCTAGCCATCTCTGTCTCCCTCTCACCAGTCAGAAACATCCTGCCTAGGTGTTCTTTTCTTGTAAGCATGGATCACCATAAACCTCAGTCTTTTTTTTTTTTTGGAGACGGAGTCTCGCTCTGTCACGAGGCTGGAGTGCAGTGGCATGATCTCGGCTCACTGCAACCTCCACCTCCTGGGTTCAAGCAATTCTCCTGCCTCAGCCTCTTGAGTAGCTGGGACTACAGGCACATGCCACCATGCCCAGCTAATTTTTGTGTTCTTAGTAGAGATGGGATTTCACCATGTTCGCCAGGATGGTCTCGATCTTTTGACCTCATGATCCTCTCACCTTGGCCTCCTAAAGTGCTGGGATTACAGGTGTGAGCCACCATGCCTGGACCATATATATATATATTTTTTTCTGACTACTACATATTCTTTCTTTTAGGTTCAATGTGCTCTTTCTGGTTTGCTCCCAGGCCCTCTCATTCCCTATTGTTCTACTCCCACTGCTTCCTTTATTTCTGTTTTCTTTCTGACTCTGAAGGCATCTGAGTTTTTAACTCACGGAAAAGGTCCTTAAAGGGCTCAACTTGGCTCATGCGCTCTGCTACCCCAGGGCTTTGCATATCGTAGATTCTCCTGAATGCCAGTAGGCTGATTCATGTGTTAAAGTATGATTTTGTTTTATGGGCTCCCTTAGTTCAGTAGGTCATTATTGGAAGAACCTTTATTACAATAACAGTAATAAATAATAATTATAGGCCGGGTGCCGTGGCTCACGCCTGTAATCCCAGCACTTTGGGAGGTGAAGGCGGGTGGATCACCTGAGGTCAGGAGTTCGAGACCAGCCTGACCAACATGTTGAAACCCTGTCTCTACTAAAAAAAATTACAAAATTAGCAGGGCATGGTGATGTGTGCCTATAATCCCAGCTACTTGGGAGGCTGAGGCAGGAGAATTACTTGAACCTAGCAGGCTGAGGTTGCAGTGAGCTGAGATTGCGCCACTGCACTCCAGCCTGAGCGACAGAGAGAGACTCTATCTCAAAATAACAATAACAATAACAATAATAATTATAATTATAAAAGCTAAGTTTTACTAAGGGATTAAAGTGTACTGCACTTGGAAGCGCTTTCACAGATTGACTTATTTAATCCTTACAACAATTCCATGAGCGGGTATTATTATTTTTATTTTATTGATTTATTGATTTATTATTTTATTGATAATATATTATTATTGATAATAATATCAAAAACACTGATAATAAACATAAATTGAATGTTCATTAGGTAGTAAGAATGATGCCAAATACTTTATATACATTATATCATTTACTCCTTGCATGGTGATAGACCACGGTTCTCCAAGTGTGGTCCTGGGACCAGCAGCATCAGCGTCACCTGGGAACTTGTTAGACATGTAAATTCTCAGTCTCCAGCATGAAGAACCATCATATGCCACTATATGATACACATGAGCAGAGCTTTGGGCATCAGCTCAGACCCTGGGAGAAAGGAGGAGAAAACTAGCCCTTTAAAATGTTTGCATCAGGGCTTTTTGAAGTTCTCTGACTCATAGACACCACTAACAATCTAGTAAAAGCTGAGACCCCTTTCCCTAGAACAATGGTTCTCAATAGCACCGTCACTCAGCTGGGCTAACTGACATCTGTAGGATATTTCATCCAACAACAGCAGGATACGCATTCTTCTCAATCTTACACAGGGCACTCACCAAAAAGGATCACATTCTGTGGCATCAATGACACATTAATACGTTTAAAATAATAGAAATTATGCAAATATATGCCCCCAGAACACAATGAAATCAAACTGGAAATCAATGACAGAAAGACAGCTGAAAAATCTAAAATACCTAGGGATTAAACAACACACTTCTAGAAGAACACATGGGACAAAGAAGTCTTAAGAGAAATTTACAAGTATTTCGAAGTAAATGAAAATGAAACTACAACTTATCAAAATTTGTGGGCACGCGCCTGTAGTCTCAGCTACTTGTGAGGCTGAGGAGGGAGAATCACCTGAGCCTGGGAAGTTGAGGCTACAATGAGCCATGATTGTGCCACTGCACTCCAGCCTGGGTGACAGAACGAGACTCTGTCTGAAAAGCAAAACAAAACAAACAAACAAACACCCCTCCCCCAACACACAAACTTGTAGGATGCAGCAAAAGCAGGTGCTTAGAGAGAAGTCTATAATATTCAATACATATGATAGAAAAGAAGAAGGATCTAAAACCAATAATCTAAACTTCTGCTTTAGGAAACTATAAAAAGGAGAACACGTTAAACTCATCTTAAGCAGAAGAAAAGAAATA
Source organism: Pan troglodytes (assembly GCF_028858775.2). Classification (NCBI taxonomy): domain Eukaryota; kingdom Metazoa; phylum Chordata; class Mammalia; order Primates; family Hominidae; genus Pan; species Pan troglodytes. The sequence goes on along the minus strand of NC_072419.2, from coordinate 9,059,261 downwards.
ATAAAAATTAGAGCAGAAATCAGTAAAATTGAAAATCAGAGATCAATAGAGAAAATCACCAAAACCAAAAGCTGGTTCTTTGAAAAGATCAGTAAAGTCAATAAGCCTCTAGCAAGGCTAACTCAGAAAAAAAAGAGAGAAGGTGCAAGTTACTAATATGATAAATGCAAGAGAGGACATCTCTACAGATTCCATGGACATTAAAAGGATAGTAAAGGTAACAAGTTTGGGGAGTTAGGAAAAAAACAGAGAGTAAAGGAATATTATGAACAACTTTATGCCCACAGGTTTGATAATCCAGATAAAAGGACCAGTTCTTGAAAGAAAAAAATCTGCTAAAATTCACATAAGAAGAAACAGACAACATGAATAGGCCTATATCTATTAAAAAATGGAATCAGTACTTAATAACCTTCCAAACCAGAATACATTAATCCCAGATGGGTTCACTGGTGAATTATACCCAGCATTTAAGAAAAAAAAATTATAGCAATTCTCTACAATCTCTTCCAGAAAATGGAAGCAGAGAAATACTTCCTGATTCATTCTATGAGGCCAGCATTACCTTAATGCCAAAAACCAGACAAAGACATTGCAAGAAAAACAAAACTACAGACCAATATGAACATAGATGCAAAAATTCCCACAAAATATTGGTAAATTGAATCAACAATGTATAAAAAATTACATGCTATGATCAAGTGGGATTTATTCTAGGCGCGTAAGGCTGGGTCAATATTAAAGGTCAATTTTTGGTAGAGATGGGGTTTCACCATGTTGGCCAAGCTGGTCTCAAACTCCTGATCTCAAGTGATCCACCTGCTTCAGCCTCCCAAAGTGCTGGGATTACAGCCGTGAGCCACCACATCCAGCCGGTAATTTTTTTTGATACAATACCAAAGGCATGATCCATGAAAGAAAAAAATTGATAAGTTGGACTCTATTAAAACTAAAAACTCTGCACTGCAGAAAACACTGTGAAGAGACTGGGAAGAGAGGACACAGCCTGGGAGAAAATGTTTGCAAAAGACATCCGATAAAAGACTGTTATCCAAAATACACAAAGGCCTTTTAAAAACCAGCAATGAGAAAATGAACAACCCGATTAAAATATGGGCAAAAGATCTGGACACCTCACCAAAGAAGAGGTACAGATGTCAAATAAGTATATGAAAAGATGCTCAATGTCATATGTCATTAGTGAATAGTAAACTCTGATATACTATTACACACCTATTACAATGTCAGTAATCCAAAACACACAATACCATCTGCTGGATAGAATAGGGAACAACAGGAATGCTCATATATTCCTGGTGGGAATTCAAAATGATACAGCCACTTTGGAAGACAGTTTGTCAGTTTCTTACCAAAACATACTCTTACCATAAGGTGCAGCAAGTGTGCTCCTTGGTATTTATCTAAAGAATTTAAAATTCGAGCCGGGCACGGCGGCTCATGCCTGTAATCCCAGCACTTTGGGAGGCCGAGGCAGGTGGATCACGAGGTCAGGAGATCAAGACCATCCTGGCCAACATGGTGAAACCCTGTCTTTACTAAAAATACAAAAATTAACTAGGTGTGGTCGTGTGTGCCCGTAATCCCAGCTACTCAAGAGGCTGAGGCAGGAGAATCACTTGAACCCAGGAGGCGGAGGTTGCAGTGAGCCAAAATCACACCACTGCACTCTAGCCTGGTGACGGAGCGAGACTCTGACTCAAAATAAAAATAAAAATAAAAATAAAAATAAAAACTCAAGCCCACACAAAAACCTGCATAAGGATGTTTACAGCAGCTTTATTCATAATTGCCAAAACTCGGAATCAACCAAGAAGTCCTTCAGTAGGTGAATGGATAAACTGTGTACATCCATATAATGGAATACTATTTTGCAATAAGAAGAAATGACCCATCAAGACACAAAAACCGTAAGGGATCCTTAAATACATATTGCTAAGTGAAAGAAGCCAATCTGAAAAAGCTTAATTACACTGTATGATTTCAACTAGATGACATCATGAAACAGGCAAAAGTGTGGAGACAGTAAAAAGATCAGTGGTCACTGGGGGTTCAGGCAAGGGGAGGAGGGATGAACAGGTGGAGCACATAGCTGGAACATGGGGATATTGGGGGGGTGAAACTATTCTGTATGACAGTGGAATGTTAGATACATGTCATTATACATTTGTCAAAAGCCATAGAATGCACAACACAGAGTGAACCCTAATATTAACTATGAATTTTAGTTAATAATACTGTGTCAATATTGGCTCATTAATTGTAACAAATGTACCACACTAAAGCAAGATGTTAATAACAGGAGGAGAGGCGTGGTGGTGGGCAGGGATATGGGAACTCTCTGTACTTCCCACTCAAAGTTTTCTGAAAACCTAAAACTACTTAAAAACCTAATAATTTAATAAATTATATGTTTTAATAGTCTATCATTTGGCCAAAGAATTTCACTTTTTTTGTTTGTTTGTTTTTTTAGACAAGAGTCTCGCTCTGTTGCCCAGGCTGGAGTGCAGTGGCGCGATCTCGGCTCACTGCAAGCTCTGCCTCCTGGGTTCACGCCTTTCTCCTGCCTCAGCCTCCTGAGTAGCTGGGACTACAGGCGCCCGCCACCACGCCCGGCTAATTTTTTTGTATTTTTAGTAGAGACGGGGTTTCACTGTGTTAGCCAGGATGGTCTCAATCTCCTGACCTCGTGATCCACCTGCCTCGGCCTCCCAAAGTGCTGGGATTACAGGCGTGAGCCACTGCGCCTGGCCCAAGAATTTCACTTTTGTGATATAGTCTAACAAAAGTCCAAAATTCAGAGGAAAAAAAGTGATTTCTTTTTGCATCAAAATGTTCACTTGCTTACCTGACACTCTGTAGATAAACAAAAGTTTAGTGTTATTTTTAATAGCAATAAGCTGATAACTACCTAAAAGAAAAGATAGGTCACCATATATTTATTTAAAGATCTGTTAAATTCTATTTATTTAAACATCTATTAAAATGATGTTTGTGAGGAGCTTATAAAAATATTTAAAATACAATGCAATATGAAAAGAGCAGGGCATTAATGACTATTTGCAATATTTAACCAGAACTGTTTTTCAAAAAGCAAACAGGCATTAAGGATTTGGAAGTAAAATACATTAACAGTTTGTAGGTGGGTGGTAGAATCATAGGTGATTTTTCTCTTTTGCTTTCCAAATTTTTATGAATATGTATTACTTTTAATACGAAAAAAATTGCTGAAAGCCAGAGGGAAGTGTGTGTTAATTAAAATTTTATGATGAAGTGTTATTTTGTGATTTAGACTTTGTGAAAAATAAATGACAAAAAAAGCTAAAAAAGTGTGACACCTCCTTCATACATTTTCACACCCTGTGAAAATCCACAAGCTTCACTTACCAGAAACTGGCCCAGAGCAACAATTTCTTTGTTTAATTGAATCCTTAGAATTCAGAAAGTATGTGAAAGGAGAGAGAGGCAAAGGAGAGATAGAGATACAGAGATAGACTGAGAGAGAGAGAGGAGAGATAGAGAGACAGATGAAAAAGCCAAAGGGACAGAGACAGAGAGAGAGACAGGGAAGGAGAGACAGATGGAGAGGGAGATACGGGCAAAAAGACAGACAGACTAGGAAAAAAGTGCAAGAATAATCAAAGAGGATACATTTAATAAATCATCCACGAAGTGCTATGTGTTCAAGGATCACGAAAAAATCCTTTAACCTCCGCTTCCTGGGTTCAAGTGAGTCTCCTGCCTCAGCCTCCTGAGTAGCTGGGACTACAGGCGTGTGCCACCACGCCCGGCTAATTTTCTTGTATTTTTAGTAGAGATGGGGTTTTACCGTGTTAGCCAGGATGGTTTCCATCTCCTGACCTCGTGATCCACCCGCCTTGGCCTCCCAAAATGCTAGGATTACAGGCGTGAGCCACCGCGCCCGGCCTCAATATATTTTTAAAGAAACAGTTGGAATAAGGTCAGTTAAAAAAATACAAAAACCTTTAAAAAGTCTGAAACCATTCTCTTCTGCTATGAAATACTAAGGATAAATTTTAGGCAAATGTACCATTAGGTGTGTTGAGCATATTTGGTGTGGGCTGACCTGACCATTCCGTAACCTGCAGTCAAGCAATTGCATCAGCTGAGTAAATGTGCACTGTGGTCAACGTTCCTGGCTTTGAACCCTGGCTTTGCCCCTTCCTGGTCTTGGTCAGGAGTGTGTCTCTCATGCCAGACTGCCTGGATTTGGGTCCTGCAACTATGCACACTGACTGTGTGACTCTGAACTCGTGACTTCACCTTTCTTGGTGTGAGTTTTCTCCTTTCAAAGATGGAGCTAGCACTAGTACCACACACAAGGTGGCTGGAGGGATTATGCTGTCACATGCAGAATTCTTGGGACAGGGCTTGGCACATTTAAGCACTTAATAAACATCTCTGGCCTGGTGCCGTGGCTTAAGCCTGTCATCCAAGCACTTTGGGAGGCCAAGGCGGGCAGATCACTCGAGTCCAGCCTGGGCAACATCATGAAACCCCCTCTCTACTAAAAATACAAAAATTATCTGGGTGTGGTGGTGCACGCCTGTAGTCCCAGCTACTCAGGAGGTTGAGGCAAGAGAAGCCCTTGAACCTGGGAGGTGGAGGTTGCAGTGAGCTAAGATCACACCACTTCACTCCAGCCTGGGTGACAGAGTGAGACTCTGTCTCAAAAAAACCCGAAAACCAAAACAAAGAAAACCATCTGTTACCAGTCCAGCCCTCTCCCACAGAACACCTGGAGCCAAATGGGCTCCAGATTTTTTTTTGGATTTTAGAAAAGTAATGCATGGCATATTCCATATATGCTGAAATACCCCCAGCATGTATTTATTTGGTGTGTAAATATTCATTCTAATTAAAAAAATAGAAACTATAAATCACATCTTCATCAGATTGCCACCAGATGCATGTGGACTTGCATTACTGTTATTACTGTTTTGCCCCTCCGAGTCTCAGTTTTCTCATCTGTAAAGTCGAGACAAGAGGCAAGGCACTGAGCACAATGCTCAGGAATGTGCCCTTCCTTCCTGGGGATGAATGCAGTCCTGGGAAATCCCCCTGACCTCCACAACCCTCCTGAAAAAGGGGGTGGCTTGGCCTGATTCCACCAAGCCAGGGTACACTTACCTTCTTGCGGCCCCAGCCTCACGGCGTGGGATTCATGCAGGATCTCTGCCACTGGCTTGCGGGTATAGAGGATGGTGGCACCGCTCAGGTTGACCCTCACCCGCTGGGCCCGGGAGGTGAGGTTGGCCAAGCACAGGGCCAGTCTCAGGTCGTGGCCCAGCATGGGAGGCTCTAGCACCTTGAACTTGCCAGCGATGCTGGGCTTGGTGGCAGGCTCCAGGAGGTCGTCACGCCAGAGACAGTGCCCCCCAGCCCTGCGGATCCAGGTTCTTCTTCCAGAGGCTTCCACGCCGAACAGCCTGTTCACCGCCTTGCTGTACACCTGCCTCTCTTTCCGGGACCCTGCAGGGCATCACACAACGTCAGCGGCAGGCACCCCCTTGCTCCTTTAATTTACCATGGCTCATGGAAGTCAAACTGGCAGTTCGAGAGCCATATGCACACCGGCGCCACATGCCTTGTGTTTGATTCTCTATGTAAATAAAGTTTTAAATCAGTTGCCAGGAAATTTCACATAAAAATGCAAATTTCCAGCTTCTCTGACAGCTGGGTCAAAAGCCTCATATAATAATGATAGCTAGCACTTTTGCAGATTTGCTATGTGTACTATAGCGCTTGGTGCTATATTTTTTTTCTCTAGGAGGTACTACAGAGGTATTATCATCACCCACATTTAACAGACAAGGAAGCCGAGACACAGAGAAGTAAAGTAACTCCTCAATCACACAGCTTATGTGGTAAGTGAGGGAGCTGGGACTTGAACCAGGCAGTAAAGCTCCAAATTCCATTCATGCTCCCTTACCACTCTCTACATGGCAATAATGGTCTTGAGGCAGGAGGCGGGACTTGACTCAGGAGCTGGGGCTCAAACTCAGGACTAGATTAAAGACGAATGGAAACAGGGAGGAGGCAAAAACACTTCTCTATAAGACATGCCCACCAGTGCTATGGCAACACCCAGAACTTACTACCCCTTTTCAAGGCAATCACCTGGAAGTTACCACCCTTTTCCTAAAAATTTCTGCATAATCTGCCCTTTAATTTGCATGTAATTAAAACTGAGTATAAATATGATTACAAAACTGTAGGGTATAACAACTTCATTCTTTTGCATGTGGGTATACAGCGGTCCCAACACCATTTATTGAAAAGACTATTTCTATTCTTTCTCCATTGAATTGTCTTGACACCCATGTAGAAATCAATTGAACAAAATTTTAAGGGCTTCTTTTTGGGCTCTCAGTTCAATTTCTTTGATCTATATGTCCCTTCTTATGCCAATGTCACACTGTCAGGGTTTCTGTATATTTGTAGTACTTTTTGTTTGTCTGTTTGTTTTTGAGACAGGATCTCACTCTGTCACTCAGAGCTGCTATGCTGGGCATACTGCCTATGGGGTAGCCCTGGCCCACAAGGAGCAGCACCTTTGCTGTTGCTGCACACTGCTGCTTTAAGAAAAGTTGCTAACACCACTGGCTCATCCTTGAATTCTTTCCTGGGTGATGCCAGGAACCCTCCTGGGCTAAGCCTGCATGCCCTACCTCAGTCTAGAGTTGAGCAATAGCAGCCCCCCGAGAGGGAATGCACTCTCTGGTTGTCCATGATCTTCACCCTGTAATTCTCACTCATGGGGTTCTATCGGTGGGGCTCCTGTAGACATGTGAGTTTAGGGCCCCTGATACACCACTTTCCCCACTGCTAGCGCAGACCTCTCTTTTGAGCTCCAGAACAATACAAAGAACTGGACAGCGCCCCCCAGGTGTCTCACAGGTGCCTCAAATCCAACCAAACCCACCAACTGCCCAGCAGCATTCCTCATCCCAGCCAATGGTGCAGCCATGAGCCCAGGTGTACAAGCCAGAAGCCTGGGGGTGTTCTTGACTCTTCTCTCACCTTTATCACTCACAACAGAGCCCTCACCAGGTCCTGCTGAGCATCCTCCTTAGGCTCTGGAATTTGTCCTCTTCTCTCATCTCTCTTCCCCCATCAGACCACCATACAAACCGCCTCACCATGAGGTCAGTGTGTGAACTTTTATTACTGTTTTCATTACTCTGTCCCGGCAAGCTTCAGTTTTCCTATCTGTAAAGTGGGGACAAGAGGCCCACAAGCAAGGCACTGAGCACGATAATCAAGAACGTCCCCTCCCTTCCTGGGAATGTAGGATCCATCCCATTCCAGTTCTGTTTCCACTCTGATGATTCCAAGGTCCAATTCTGATGGTTCTCCTTCCCTATTTGAAACCTGTGGCATGTGGTCTTCACACCACTCTCCCCTGAAGGTGCCCTGATACTGTGTGACCCTGGTCTGATCACTAGGTGACCACTTGATGTTGCTGTGAACACCAAGGTTCTTTAACATTCCATGTTTTATTATTAAAATGTATGTGAGTTCTGCTACCGTACAATATATTTTTACTATGAAAATGTTTCATTTCCCTGCCAAAGAATGTAATGCCACCATTACATTCCTTCTCATGGAGGCCTTCTCTGACCACCTGATTTTTTAAACAACTTTATTGAGATATAATTCCATAACATACAATTCACCCATTTTAAGAGTGCAATTCAATGTTTCTTAGTAGTTCACAGAATTGTGCACCCCGTCACCACAATCTAATTTTAGAACGTTTTTTCACCCCCCCCCCCCCCAAATTCTGTAACCATCAGGAGTCACTTCCCATTCCTCCCCACCCCAACCCCAGCCCTAGGCAACCACTAATATAATTCATAATTTGCCTATTCTGGACATTTCATATAAAGGGAATCATACAACACATGGTCTTTTGTGAAATTTTTCCACTTAACATCAGTTTTCAAGGTTCGTTCACATTGTAGGTAGCATGTATCAGTACTGCGTTCCTTTTTATTTCTGACTAGCATTCCATTGGATGGATATACATTTTATTTATCTATTGATGGGTATTTGAGCTGTTTCTACTTTTTATCTATTTTAAATAATGTTTCTATAAATATTCATGTAAAGTTTTTGTGTGGGTGTTTGTTTTCATTTCTCTTGGAAATGTAGCTGGGCGTGCAGTTGCCGGGTCATGGTAACATTATGTTTAACATTTTGAGAAACTGTCAAAGTGTTTTCCAAAGTGGCTGCACAATTGTAAATTTCCACCAGCAATGTATGAGTGTTTCAATTTCTCCACATCTTCACCAACACTAATTGTCTATCTTTTTGATGACGGTAGTTCTAGTGGATGTGAAGTGGTATTTCATTGTGGTTTTGACATGCATTTTCCTAATGACTTAATGATGTTAAGCATCTTTTTATGTGCTTATTGGCCATTTGTATATGGTCCTTGGGGAAATGTTCATTCACATCCTTTGCCATTTTAAAATTGGATATTTATTTATTTCTTTATTTTGTAGAGATGGAGTCTTGCTATGTTACCCAGGCTGGTCTTGAACTCCTAGCCTCAAGTACTCCTCTCGCCTTGGCCTCTCAAGGTGCTAGGATGGGTCAAGCATGGTGGTTCATGCCTTGGACTTTCAGGTGCTCTCAAAAAAATTATTTTTTTTTATGGTTGAGTTTTAAGAGTTACATATACATATATTTTAGATGAGAGTGCTTTATCCATTCAATACATGATTTGCAAATATTCTCTCCTATTCCATGGGCTATCTTTCCACTTTCCTGATGGTGCTGTTTGCAGGACAAGTTCTTAACTTTGATAAAGTCCAATTTTTTCCTTTGTTACTTGTGCTTTTGATGTCGTTTCTGAAAAGGCTTGGTCTAACCGAAGATCATGAAGATTTACTCCTATGTTTTCTTCCAAAAGTTTTATAGTTTTAGCTCTCACATGTAAGTCTATAAACCATTTTGAGAAATTTTTGTGTATCGTGTGAGATAGGAGGCCAACTTCATTCTTTTTATTTCCCTTTTTAAAAAATTTTTCATGTAACCAGTGGGGTATAACAACTTCATTCTTTTGCATGTGGGGATATACAGTGGTCCCAACACCATTTGTTGAAAAGACTATTCTTATTCTTTCTCCATTGAATTGTCTTGACACGCTTGTAGAATCAATTGATCATAATTTTAAGGGTTTATTTTTCAACTCTCAGTTCAGTTTCTTTGATCTATATGTCCATTCTCATGCCAGTATCACACTGTCTGGGTTACTGTATATCTGTTGTAATTTTTGTCTTATCTGTTCATTTTTGAGACAGAATCTCACTCTGTCACCCAGGGTGGAGTACAGTGGTGCAATCATGGCTCATTGCAACCTCAACCTCCCAGGCTCAAGCAGTTCTCCCACCTCAGCCTCCTGAGTAGCTGGTAGCCATGCCACCACACTCAGCTAATTTTTAAAAGTTTTTGTAGAGATGAAGTCATCCATGTTGCCCAGCTGGCCTGAAGGGAGATTTCCTGAACTGAAGGGAGTCTCCTGACTTGGCCTCCTAAAGTGCTGGGATCACAGACATAAGCCACCATGCCTGGCTGTAGTAAGTTTTGAATTTGGAAAGTATGAGCCCTCCAACTTCTTTTTCAAGATTATTTGGGCTATTTGGGGTTCCCTTGTGTTTCCAAATGAATTTTATGATCAGGTTGCTAATTTTGGGGAAAAAAACTCAGCTGTAACTTTGATAGGATTTTGTTGAGTCTGTAGGTCAATTTTGAGAGTATTGCAATTTTAACAATATAAGCCCTTTCGATCAATGAAAATGGGATGCCTTTTCATTTATTTAGATCATTAATTTCTTTCAACAATGTTTTGTAGTTTTAGCATGTAAGTCTTGCTCTTCTTTTGTTGAATTTATTCCTAAGTATTTTATTCTTTTTGATGCTATTGTAAATGGATTTATTTTCTTAATTTCATTTTTGGATTATTCATTGCCAGTATCTAGAAATCTGATTAATTTTTGTATATTGATCTTGTGTTCTGTAAACTTGCTGAACTTGTTTATCATTTCTAATAGCTTTTTAATGGATTCCTTAGGATTTTATATATACAAAATTATGTCATGTGCAAATTTCTTTCCAATTTGGAAATTTCTCTATTTCCATTTCTCCCTCCCTGTCTTCCTCCCTCTCTTCTTTTGTCTTCTTTCTTTTTATTTTAAAAATTGTGATAAAATACATATAACATAAAATTTACCATCTTAACCATTTTTAAGTGTACACTTCAGTGTCATTAAGTACATTCATATTGTTGTGTAACCATCACTACCATCTATCCAGAGCTCTTTTCATCTTGATTGAAACTCTATACCTATTAAACAATAATGCCCATTCTCCCCAGATCTTAGCTCCTGGCAACCACCATTCTACTTTCTGTCTGTATGAGTTTGGCTACTCTAGGTACTTCATAGATATAAACGGCATCATAGAATATTTGTTCTTTTATGTCTGGCTTATTTCACTTAGCATAATGTCCTCAAGTTTCATCTCTGTTCCAGCATTTGTTGGTATTTTCTTTCTTTTTAAGGCTAAATAATATTCCATTGTATGTATATACCACATTTTGTTTATTCATTCATTCAGTGATGGACACTTGGGTTGCTTTCACCTTTTGGCCATTTTGATGAGATTGGGCATATTCAGGGTGGTATGGCTATAGATGTTTTGGCTACTTTGAATAATGCTGCTCTGAACATGGGTGTACAAATGTCTCTTCGAGGTCCTGCTTTCAATTCTTTTGGGCATATACCTGGAAGTTGAATTGCTGGATTGTATGATAATTCTATTTTTAATATTTTGGCAACATATTCAAGACATCAGTGCCAAATCCAACATCATGAAACTTTTCTCCTATGTTTTTTTCTAAGAGTTTTATAATTTTAGCTCTCACATTTAGACCTTTGATCCATTTTCAGTTAATTTTTCTATATAATGTAAGAGTCTAACTTCAGTCTTTTGCACATAGATATCCAGTTTTCCCAATACAATTTTAAAAAAGATATCTATTTATTTTTCTTGCTTAATTTCCCTGGCTAGTACTTCCATAAAAATGATGAATCAATATGACAAAAAAGGACATCTTGGTCTTGTCCCTGATTTTGGGGTGTAAATGTTCAACGTTTCACTATCAAGTATCATTTTAGCTGTAGCTTTTTTATAGGTGACTTATCAGACTGAGGAAGTTTACTTCTATTCTTAATTTGTTGAGTGTTTTTTTAAATCATAAAGGGGTATGAGATTTTGTCAAATGCTTTTTCTGCATCTATTGAGATGATCATGTTATTTTGTCCTTTTTTCTATTGATACGTTGTATTATATTAGCTGATTTTCAATGTTAAACCCATCTTGTATTCTTGGGATAAATCCCACTTGCTCATGGCATATAATCTTTTTTATATGTTGCTGAATTCAGTTTATCAGTAAACTGAATTCATTTCATATTCATGAATTTTTGCTTTCATGTTGATTTTTGCTTTCACATTCATAAGGGAGATAGATATGTAGTTTTCTTTTCTTCTGATGTCATCTGGTTTTGGTATCAGGATAATACTGGCTTCATAGAATGAGTTGAGAAGTATTCCCTCATCTTCTACTTTTTGGAATAATTCATGAATAATTGATATTAGTTCTTTTAATATTTGGTAGAATTCACCAGTGACATAATCTGGGCCTGATTATTTCTTTGTGGGAAGTTTTCATATTACTAGTTCATTATGAACTATTACTAGTTTTTTACTGTTGTGAATCTATTCAGATTTTCTATTTCTTTTTGAGATAGTTTTGGTAACTGTGTCTTTCTAGAAATTTACCCATTTAATCTAAAGTTATCTAATATGTTGTCACGCAGTTGCTCATAGTATCCCCTAATAAACTGTCATTAATTATAGCAATTCTGACTCTAAAAGTGTGGGGGTTTTTCATACCAACCAATTCTCCAACTCTCTGGACACCAACTGGGTCTCCTACAATTCAATTCAATTCAATTCAATTCAATTCAATTCAATTCAATTCAATTCAATTCAATTCTAACAGTAGCTACCTGGAGTTAGCATCAGACTCCACACGTTGAAGGGCTCAGTCCCACAAGACTGAGACTTCAGACTCCAGTCACAAGTGTTGGTTACTCAGGGTTACTCACACTTCTGTCCAACTTTGCTACAGATCTGGGGTTCTCATAACTGGCCCCAGCCTTAGGTTTCATAATTTGCTAGAGTGTTTCACAGAACTCAGAAAAACAGTTTACTTACCATTCCTGGTTTGTTAGGAAGGATATAACTCTGGAAGAGCCAAGTGGGAGAGATACACAGGGCAAGGTATGGCAGGGGGCAGGGGTAGTGTGGGGTTTCCATCTCCTCTCTAAGCATGCCACCCTCTCAGCACCTCAATGTCTTCCCCAACCTGGAACCTCTCCAAACCCCATTGTTTAGCAGTTTTTACAGAGTTTCATTACATAGGCATGACTGATTAAATCATAGGCCTTAGGTGATAAACTCAATCTTCAGCCTCTCTCCCCTCCCTGGAGGTCAGAGATGGGGTTTAAAGTCCCCAATCCCTAATCATGTCTTGATTTTTCAGGCAACCAGCCCCCATGCTGAAAGTGATCTCAGTGCCCCTAGTCATCTCACTAATGTGCTATATAGCTGATGCTCTTCTCATTCTGAAGACTCCAAGGGTTTTAGGAGCTGTGTGCCAGAAACTGGGGATGATAACCAAATACTTTTCTTTAAAAACCACACTCTATAGTTCTCTTCATTTTTGTAGGGTTGGTAGTGACATCCTCTCTAATTTTAGTAATTTGATTCTTCTCTTAGTCTAGCTAAAGGTTTATCAATTTTGTCAGTCTTTTCAAAGAATCAACTGGTTTTGTTGATTTTCTTTTATGATTTTTCTGCTCTTTATTTCATTTACATTTATTTCCACTTTAATCTTTCTTGTTTCCTCTTTCTGCTTTTTTAGGTGTTTAGTTTGCTCTTCTTTTTCTAGGTTCTTTTTTTTTTTTTTTTTTTTTTTTTTTTTTGAGACAGTCTCGCTTTGTGATCCAGGCTGGAGTGCAGTGGCCTGATCTCGGCTCACTGCAACCTCCGCCTCCCAGGTTCAGGTGATTCTCTTGCCTCAGCCTCCTGCGTAGCTGGGACTATAGGTGCATGCCCCCACACCCAATTAATTTTTGTATTTTTAGTAGAGACAGGGTTTCCCATTGTTGGCCAGGCTGGTCTCAAACTCCTGACCTCAGGTGATCTGCACACCTCGGCCTCCCAAAATGCTGGGATTATAGGCATGAGCCACCACATCCAGCCATTTTTCTGGTTCTTAAGGTAGAAGATTAGGCTATTGATTTGAAATCTTTCTTCTTTAATATAGGTTTTAGGGCTATAAATTCCCCCAATGTGTACTGCTTTAGCTGCATCTTATAAATTTTGGCATATTGCATTTTCATTTTCTTTCACTGCAGAGTATTTTCTAATTTGACTTGTGATCTTTCCTTTGGCTCACTGGATATTTAGACGTACGTATTGTTTAATTTTCACATATTATAAATGTATCAAATTCTCTTCTGATACTGATTTCTAATTTAATTCTATTGGAATAAGATTATACACTTTGTATGATTTCAATCCTCTTAAGTTTACTGAGGCTTATTTTATGGCTGAGCATATGGTCAATTCTGGATAATGCTACCCTTGTACTTTCCAAGAATGTGTATATGTTGCTGCTATAATGTGGAGTCTTCTATAGGCGTCTGTTAGAGTCCACCTGATTTTAAATGACAAATGTTCGCTTCCTCTCAACCATTCCCTAAACTCTTTCCCTTCTTTATTTTTCCCCCAAATACTTATCAGTATCTGAAATACTAGTTATTTTACTTATTTGTTTACTTTTACCTGCCCCACTAGAATGTCAGCTCCTTTATCCTTTAAGATAAAGATCATACGCATTTTGCTCACTGGTTGCCTGGCACTCAGTAAATGTTCAATAAACACATGCCAATAGAAAAAAATGTGAAAATGTGGCTTATATGTCCTGTAGCTTCACATAAGCCAGTCCTGCAATCAACAAAACAAGGCCCTTCTTGATACAGCTCAGACTCCTTATGGCATTAAAAGCCCTTCATATGCTGTCGGCCCCAATTCATTCATTCCGTGAATCTGTACTGAGCACCTACTATGCAGTTGATGCTGCTGTAGGAGTTGGGGATACGGCAATGAACAAAACAGTCAGGCTTCCTGCCATCCTAGAACTCTCAGTCTAGGAGCATTCTAGGGAGACAACAAAGATTCAAGCAAATATCAAGTTGCGATATGTGCTTAGAAGGAAGTCAATAGGGTGCTGAGACCCCTGGCCAGGCAAAAGTTTGGGGTGAAGTCAGCAGGTCCTTCCCAGGCAAAGAAAGCATCTTGTGCCAAGTCCTTTAGGTATAAAAGAGCATGTTGTACCCAGGGGCTCTGAATCTTTGTGCTCTAGCATGTGTCCTGGTTCCACAGACAGAGCAATGGCTCATGACTCAGAGAGGCACAAGCCCCTGTCATTTCATCTATAGAATACTGCTCATGCAAGTCAAGGATGTCTTGGCTTGCCTGAGCAATATTGCCCAGCATGAGTCTGGAATCCTGTTGGACTCTGTCTTCCTGGAATGCCTTCTCAACCTTTCATCTCCTGGCTAAATCTTACTCCCTTCAGCATTCCCTCCCATAGGCTGCTTTTCCTGATACCTTCTGCCCTGGCCGAATTAGAGACTCCTCCTCTTTGTTCCTTTAGCCTCTGGATGCCCCAGTAGAGTGCCAGTCACTCTGAATTATTCTGTGCTGTCAGCTCACCATGTGGTGAGTTCTCTGGGGACTTCTCTTTGTCCCCTTGCCTCTGAATCATGCCTGACACTCAGGAGGGTCTCTACTTTGAGAGCACATGAAAAAGCCTAGCATGCTGTATGGCACACCAAGGCCACTCAGCGAAGATGAGCAGTCTAGCATAGCAGGGAGGGCAGAGGCCCTAAGAGTAGACTGCCTCGTTAGAATTTCAGCTCTTCTGGGCTTTGGAAACTTGGGGAAGTTACTTAACCTCCCTGTACCTCAGTTTGCTTATCAATAAATGATTTTATTTTATTTTTTGAGACAGAGTCTCGCTCTGTAGCCTGGAGTGTAGTGGCGTAATCTCTGCTCACTGCAACCTCCGCCTCCTGAGAGCAAGCAATTATCTTGCTTCAGCCTCCTGAACAGCTGGGACTACAGGCAACCACCACCACGCCCAGCTAATTTTTGTATTTTTAGTAGAAATGGGGTTTCGCCATGTTGGCCAGGCTAGTCTTGAACTCCTGACCTCAGATGATCTGCCCACCTTGGCCTCCCAAAGTGCTGGGATTGCAGGTGTGAGCCACCATGCCTGGCTCATAAAATGATTTTAAAATAAATATTAAATGAAATAATGCATGGACATTGCTTACCATTTTGCTTAGCAAGTTCTAGATACTGTTACTATTATTTTTGTTAACCTAAATGTAAAATCACATTGCCCACAGTAGGCAGTCAATAAACAGTAGACAATATTATAATTAAATAGTGGCAGTGCAGTGCAGAGTGAGGAGCATGGGCTCTGGGTTCTGCAGGAGAGTTCTCCCTTACTAGCTATGTTCCCTGGCTGGGTCAACTTGCCTCTCTGTACATCTGTCTTCTCCTCTGTAAAATAAACTTTGTACTAGTGTCTCACTTAAAAGCTCATGGTAAGGGCTTTGTAAACATTTGTTAAATAAAATGACTACATAACATGTGAAAATGGCCAGCCCACAGCAGGCGCTCAGTAACAGTGATTGCCATCACTGTCATCATGTAACAGGATGTTAATTTCTCCTGTGGCCATGGTTTTTTGTTTTTTGTTTTTTTTTTGAGGAGTTTCGCTCTTGTTGCTGAGGGTGGAGTGCAGTGTGCGATCCTGGCTCACTGCAACCTCCGCCTCCCAGGTTCAAGCAATTCTCCTGCCTCAGCCTCCCAAGTAGCTGGGATTACAGGCATGGGCCACCATGCCTGGCTAATTTTGTATTTTTAGTAGAGACGGGTTTTCGCCGTGTTGGCCAGGCTGGTCTCGAACTCTTTACCTCAGGTGATCTGCCTGCCTCGGCCTCCCAGAGTGCTGGGATTATAGGTGTGAGCCACTGCACCCAGCTGGTCATAGTTAAATCTTAGGACAAAAGACCCACAGACCTCATGTACTTTTTTTTTTTTTTTTGAGACAGGGTCTCACTGTGTTGCCCAGGCTGGAGTGCAGTGGAACAATCTTGTCTCACTGCAACCTCCGCTTTCCAGAATCAAGCATTCCTCCCACTGGAGCCTCCTGAGTAGCTGGGACTACAGGCATATGCCACCATGCCTGGCTAATTCTTTTGTATTTTTTGTAGAGATGGGGTTTTGCCATGTTGCCCAGGCTAGACCCCACGTTCTAAGTTCCAGAAGCTCCCAGCTGAAGGGGCCCAGCAATCAATCTGCAGGTCTTATCAGAGAGGTGGCAGCTCAGAAGAGGCCTTACCACATAGTCCCCTCATCCATAGCCCATCCCCAAGACAGTAAGAAGACGGCTAAAGTGGAAGATGTCTTTGACAGTCAAGAAAGTGCCATGTTCCTGGAGATAGGAGCTAAAGTGTGAGTTGGGGGTGTCGGTAGGTGTTTAAAAGAATCAGTGTTAAGGTTTGGGGGTATCTTCAGCAAGAAATGACTGGCTGATCAAGATTGGGGATGCCTACAGAAAGGGAAGTTGGTATTCTCCTCCCTGTGGGAGGTCTGTTTATCCCGTCTTACTTACTAAGCCATGTACTACCTGAGCAGGGAGAAGAGAACTGAAGGGAGACAGCAGGTGGGAGACAGCCAGTCAAGACTGCTCCTTCTACCCACAAGTGTCAGGTTTCAGTTCCCAGCCTTGGAGTGGGACACAGTGGAGGTTAGGGTTGGGGGCCACAGCCTTTTAAAACCTCTGCAGAACTTGGGGACAAAAATCACCATGCATCAGAAAGAAGCTATGTTGAAAGGACCCAAATAGCACAAGAAATCAGCAGTGTCTAGAGAAACAGCACAGGAATTAGTCTGGATGGCAGCAGGTTGTGATGGAGCCACCATCTGTCCTCAGCAAGCATAGATAGGAAACTAGGGCAGCAGCACCCACCCACTTAGCCAGCACTGAATCCTCACCCAGTTAAGACAAAGGCATCTGCTCTCTTCTCTCCTCTTTGCCTCCCTCTTAGCCTAACAGTGCTCTCAGCATTGGTTGCACACTAGAGACCACCTGGGAGCTTTAAAAAGCCCCAGTGCCAAAACCACATCCCGTAGAGACTATGATTCAATTAGTCAGGGGTGGAATCTGGCCTGCTGTGGTAGATTAAAAATGGCCATAATGCCTTGCAACTTCCCACCCCTTGAATCTGGATTGGGCTCATGAATTGCTTTGACCAATAGAATGTGGCAGAAGTGACATGGTGCACATTCTGAGCCAGGCCTCTAGAAACCTCACAGCTTCATCTGTCACCTTCTGGGAATGTTGCTGCTATTCAGAAAAGCATGGGCTGGCCTGTTGGGACGTGAGAGGCCAAGTGGGAACACTCACCCAGCCATCTCAGCAGTCCCACGTGACAGACATATGTGAGATCCCAGGCAGCACCACCTGGAGAAGATGAACCATCCCAGCTGAGCACAGCCCAAATTGGTGACCCACAGAATTGACCAAATAAGTAATTATTGTTTAAGATATATAACTGAAACAGTGCCCTGGATAATTCAAATGTGCAACAAGGGGCTAGGTGCAGTGGCTCACGCCTGTAATCCCAGCACTTTGGGAGGCTGAGGTGGGTAGATCACCTGAGGTCAGGAGTTCAAGGGCAGCCTGGCCAACATGGTGAAACCCCGTCTCTACTAAAAATACAAAAATTAGCTGGGCATGGTGGCGGGCACCTGTAATCCCAGCTACTTGGGAGGGTGAGGCAGGAGAATCGCTTGAACCCAGGAGGCGGAGGTTGCAGTGAGCTGAGATCACATTATTGCACTCCAGTCTGGGCAACAAGAGTGAGACTCCGTCTCAAAGAAAAAAAAAAAGTGCAACCAGAGCTGTAAAATACGATGCTAGAGAGCAGAAAAGGGAGGCGAGGAGGTGTTCAGAGCAGATTGTGTCTCCTCTTTAGCAACCTTCCAGGGTCACTGCTCTAGCTTGTGCTCAGGGGACAGGAGGAGACAGGGTCTAATTCAAGTTTGAGCTTGAAGTCATAATTACTTGGTGACATGGATTTAACAAGCAGAAATGGTTGAAAATATGTTAATCAGATCACAACATTGCTAAGGAACCTGTTACACAGTGGGAAAGGGAGATTTTTAAAGTATATAGTTGGAAGCAGCTATAAGAAAAAATACAACTGTTTTGTTTTTGTAGCCTAACAAGTAGGGGCTCTTCAATGAACCAATGGCCATAAATTGGTATCACGGCACAGGCCCTGGCAGATGCTAAACAGGAGATGCTATTATTATTAGTCTGAATTGGGCCTGTGCCATGCGTTTGTCCTAGGTGTTCAATAAATAATACCTGCTACTATCATCATTATTGTTACTAGTAGTGATTATTGTATGTGAACATACCTAATGCAGTGCCTGGTATATGGCAAGTGTTCAAGGAGATGTAGCTATTATTATTACAAATGGGAAATCTTCTAAGGTAGAAGAGGTGCTTAGCAAACAGAGGAAGCTATTAATGTAGCCTAAATAAAGGCACTTGGCTCAGAGCACAGAGACAACGTGAATGGAAGCTGCTGTCAGTGCCATATACATGGGGTGAGGCCTGGCTCCAGGCCACCTACAGTGGGCCCTCTGCAGCTGATGGGCCATCCTGGGGAAGGTAATAAAGGCCGCCATGTGGCCCTTACCTTCCGGATATTTGTAGAGGTCGGTGATGTCCACGCGGGAGTCACTGCCCACCGCCTTGGTGCTGATGCATCTCCCAATCTTCTTCGTGTTTGAGTATACACGCTCCCGGCTCTCATCCTCGTGCCACAGCCAGGTGATGTAGTCAGCGTTGACCTCCGCAAACACGAAGGGGCCATCGTGGGCCAGGTGCACATCACCTTCGCGGATGGCGGTGACTGAGGCTGGGCCGCACCGGAACACACCTGGGCAGGAGGGGTGGGCATGAGCAGCATGGGTAAGGAAAAGCAGGGGTCTGGAACTTACCCCACCCAATTGAGCGTACCTTCACTCTCCTCCTGGGGGGTGGCATCCAGAACCTGCCAGCCATTGTAAGAGGGGCCTAGGTCCTGCCGGGCAAACCAGCTCTCATTCCAGACATGGAAATTCCTGCCACAGAGAGAGGATGGGTGAAGCTGCCTAGAGTGAGGGCATAGGAAGGGAAGATCCTACTGAGAGGCAGGCCCTGGGCTCCCTACTTTCCACAAGAACTGTGGCTGCATGTTGTGAATCACTCATTCAACCACATGAATGAGCACACAGCATTCACATATGTTTGTATATATATGTGTATGTGTGTATATAGATGTGTGTGTACATTTATCAAGAACCTGTTGTTCAAGGTACTGCAACTAAGACAGAAGATCTTTACTCTCATGCTGCTTACATTCTAACAAAGGAGACAGGCAAAGCTAAGTCAGCAGATAAACAAATGCAAGTGACAATAAATGTTAGGAAGAAAAAGAGGGGCTTAAGCTAGAGAACAACCCCTATAGACCTACTCTAGGTAAATGACATTGAAGGTGAGACTTAAGTGAGAAAGAATAAGCTATAGGAAGAGTGAAGGGAACAATATTCTAGAAAGAAGGAACAGCATGTGCAAAGGTCCTAAGTGAGACAAGAAAAGGCCTTGTGTGTTCAAGGAGCAGAAAGTATGTAAGTATCTCTGGGATATGGCCAGCAGAGCGGGTAGGTAGGGTTCTGATTATGCAGAGCACCATAGACTCTGGTAATTCCAGCCTTATTTTTAATTCCCCGTGTTAAAGATGAGAATATGAGTAGGAAACATGACATCACCTGCCGAAGGTCTTGCAGAAAGAAAGGAGCAGACAGAAACCTGATTCCCGGTTTGCCTGACTTGGCATCTTTACAGCCGGCCTCAGAACTCCTCTTCGGCAGGCAACTGTCTTTATTGGGGAGAGTATCTTGATTAGCATTTGGGGATTAAAGGTGGGACCCTGATAACCTGGGTAGTGACAGAGTCCCCAACATCAGAATGAAGTGTCTGTGCTTTCTGCCTGAAGAAAAGAGAAGAATGCGAGTATTTTGTGCTTCCAGGGCAAGGGAATGAAGAGAACCAAAAAAGAGGAGAGGCCAAGGGGAGCAAAGAGATGGTCTGAGCTGGAGGCCAGCTCGGGAAGGGCTCCTGGCACGCTCCCCTGGGGAACAAGGATACAAGGCTCTCTGTGTCTCTGTGTTGTGTTTTCTTCACTGTCTCTCCTAATCTTTATTTTTTAATTTTTATTTATTTATTTATTTTGAGATAGAATCTTGCTCTGTCACCTAGGCTGGAGTGCAATGGCACAATCTTGGCTTACTGCAACCTCCGCTTCCCAGGTTCAAGTGATTCTCACGCCTCAGCCTCCCCAGTAGCTGGGGAGGTGTGTGTCACCACACCTGGCTAATTTTTTTTAATTTTTATTTTTAGTAGAGATGGGGTTTCACTGTGTTGGCCAGGCTGGTCTCGAACTCCTGACTTCAAGTGATTTGCCAGCCTCGGCCTCCCAAAGTGTTGGGATTACAGGTGCGAGCCACCGCGCCCGGCCATCTCTCCTAATCTTTAGAAAGTTGGCTTTGAGTGGCAGACTTGCACATGTGTGAACAGACATTTGAACAAGGTTATTCACTGAAGCCTTGTTTGTAAAGGCAAACTTGTTTCTAACTGAGGCAACTGAAATGTCCATCCATATGGGATGGTTAGATGAACAATGGCTTTTTCATGCAATTGAGAGGCAGACTGGGTTCATACCCTTATGCTTCCACTCACTAGCTGTGTGGCCTTGGATGGGTTACTTAACCTCTCTGTGCTTCAGTTTCCTCATCTGCAAAATAGAATCAATGATCTTAACTTATTCACAGGTTGTTTGAAGAAATACATGAGTTAATCTATATATAGC
The DNA here is from genome assembly GCF_028858775.2 of Pan troglodytes. Taxonomy (NCBI): domain Eukaryota; kingdom Metazoa; phylum Chordata; class Mammalia; order Primates; family Hominidae; genus Pan; species Pan troglodytes. Next base: position 9,038,080 of record NC_072419.2, on the reverse strand, counting down.
ACTTAGAACTGGACCTGGCACAGACCAGGTGCTTGGTGGGTGTTACGTTATTACTTAAAACATTATGGAAAATAAGGAAAACTCTGTGTATTTACGTGGAATTGTTAAATGTTCCAGCAAGAACAGTATCACATAAAGCTGCCAATACTGTTTAAGCAGGGAAAAGGCGGGGCGGCACTGTAGGTATGTATGTGTTCGTGTCTGCAGAGCATCTCTCTGACAGGAGATGTAGCAGACAGTGACAGTGTTGCCTCCACGAGGAGGATGAGGAGGCTGGGGAACTGGGCGGGAGGGAGACATCACTGCAACCCATTTTGTACCTTTCGAATATTAAACCACATGAATGTTGTTCCTATTTCAGAAAATTAAGTAAGTTAGAATGATTTTTTTTTTTTTTTTTTGAGACGGAGTCTCACTCTGTCACCCAGGCTGGAGCGCAGTGGCATGATCTTGGCTCACAGAGGCAACCTCTGCCTCCCAGGTTCAAGCGATTCTCCTGCCTCAGCCTCCAGAGTAGCTGGGACTACAGGCGCCTGCCACGATGCTTGGCTAATTTTTGTGTTTTTAGTAGGGATGGGGTTTCACTATGTTGACCAGGGTGGAGTGTAATGGTGTGATCTCAGCTCACTGCAACCTCTGCCTCCTGGGTTCAAGCAATTCTCCTGCCTTAGCCTCCTGAGTAGCTGGGATTACAGGTGTGAGCCACCGTGCCCGGCCTGGAATGAATTTTTTAAAGCTTTATGTGAAGAATTTTGTTTTAACTGAGGAAGGAGTCTGTTTCCCACCTGAGACACACAACACGGAGAACCGCAGCTGATACGGAAGCAGGAGCCTGATCCAGAGGTACCTATGCAGATGGAGTTCCCACCCCACCCCAGGAAGCCACAGATTCCCAGACAGAGTAGAACCAGGCGTTCAAGGCAATCAAATCTTGAGGCCCCTCCTGACCTCGGAGTCTACATCTCTTGACCTCAGACCTTACATCTTGGAAGAGGCACCACTATCCGCAGGGCGCCTCTCACTCCCTCCAGAGCCGGCTCAGATTCAGGAGAGCTGGGCTCTGGGCCTGCCGCTCCCTGGTGGTGTTATGGAAGATGATGCCTTGCTCCACCTGCTGGGCTTCCAGAGCCCTCGGGCCTAGGCTGGGGGCAGGACCCACCACATGCTGTCTTCTGTCAGGTCCTCCAGGGTCCGCCCGAAGGAGTCCACGTATTTGTCCACACTCAGGTTCTGGTCTGTGTCGTGGGCTGAGTTGAAGTTGGACACGACCCGTGTGGCTATCCCCAAGCACCTGAGGACTGCAGAGCAGAGAGGCTCGGAGCAGGCGGGACCCTGGCCCCTGAGAGAGGGGCCTGGCTTCCACAGCAGGTGCCCTGGCTCATTTGTGGCCAAAGCCCTCTGCCACCCCATCTTTGTCTGTGTGTCTAGTTCCTCAGGTTGTGGGGCTGAGACTCCCATCTCCACTCTCAGAAATGCCACCATCTCCTGCACGTTCTCTCAAGGACTTCAGGATATGCTGTTGCCACCTCATGTGAGTAGACAGGCTTTGAGGCTGGCAGGAACTTGGAAGCCACCTAATAGAGCCCTCATCTTCCTGAGGGGACTGGAGGCCAAGGGAGCCACAGGGCTCGCCCAAGGCACTCAATGAATGAGAGACAGAGGGAGCTAGGACTCCTTCAAGATAAAAGATCAGATATGAAGGAAATAAATTCTCTGGCTTCTCTCTTCATCAGCCAGACTTCGTTTTCACTGTCAATGAATCCATCAATGAAGATGGGTTGCAGCATATGCAAATATATGTAAATACATTTAGATAGAGGAAGCTGGGGGAGGGGCCCTTCTCTCCCAGGGTACCTGTGCACATGACTCCCGCGAAGACCCAGCACTGGCCGTACTTGACTGGCTTGTACCTGCCCTTGAGCCACTTCTGCAGAATGGCCACGCTGCCGCGCCAGTGCAGCGGGCTGGTGCCGCCGCCGTACTTGCCCTGCCACTGTCCTTGCACCACACCCCGGTCGTTGTTGCTGTTCACCTGGGCAGAGGAGGGCACGGGTCCACAACCAGGCAGGGCTTCCTACCTCAAGAACCGCATCGTGGTCAAATCTTCTCCAACTTTGGACCACCAGGTCCATCGGGGTCACTCTTGCTTTTTAACTGTCTGAAAATTAGGGGCATCTGTTGCCTTAAAATACCTACTTCCTGGTAGCACTTGTCATTTTCAATTATCTTCCATTTGGATACTGTGTTGTAAAAATCATTACAACTTTAGAGCATTTCCTATGTTAAATGATCTGTTTTGGGGGACTGTTGGCATAATCATTATAGGGACAGCTAACATTAATTAAATGCTTATTGTGTGCCAGACACCACTATGCCAAGAATTTTGTGCACACTATATTAACCTGTTGAAGTTTACAATGTAGGTTTCATTATTCCCTTTTTTTTTTTTTTTTAGATGCAAAAACTGAGCTTCAGAAGCATTCAGGGACCTGCCCAAATCACACAACAAGTTAGTCCAAGTGGTGATCCATGAGTCTAGGACTTGGACTTGGGAGCCTTGAGTTCAGGACTTTCACTGTCCTCAGGGCTGTGATGATCTGCTGTTTGGGATTGTCACTCATGTTAATTCTCTGTGCTCCAACTGCTCGCTGAGGTCTTGAGGAATTGAGAGTATCAAATAGGAGAAATATAGCTTTGTGCAATTTTGGAATCTCAGATACCCACCCACTGACCTTAATACCTGCATGTGGTAGAGGGAGCTGGTGGGCCCTGCTGACACCTTTTGGGAGGAAACACCATAGCCTTAGGCCTGTGATAGGTTAAAGTTGTCATGCCTCCCACGGAGAGGTGGGTCTATGTCCCACTCAAGAAGAGGGTTCCTCTTGAGTCTGGGCTGGCCTGTGACTAATTTGACCACTGACTATGGCGGAAGTGATGTTGTGCCAGTTTCCAGGCCTAGACCTTATAAGACTGCGAGCTTCCACTTCCCCTTTCTTGGAAGAATTGCTTGGGGCAGGGAGGTGGGGGTGGGGAGCCATTGCTATGCATGAAACTGCCATATTGTGGGGAAGCCCAAGCTAGCCACATGGAAAGGTTGTGTAGAAAGAGTGATGACTGGTGGGTCCCAGCTGCTCCAGCCACCCCAGCCCAGGACCTGACATGAGGGTGGGGAAGCCATCCTGGACATTCCAGTTCCAGGAGACATGACATGGATGGCAACCTAGGAACTGCCAACCACCAGAACCAAAGCCCCAGACAGAGGTCCTGTTAAACCATCCCAGACATATGCAGTCATTAAGATATCCCCAGAAGAAGCATCTTGGAGTGGAGACAAACCATTCTCATGGTGCCCTGCCCAAATTCCTAGTCTAAAAAACAGTAAGCATAATAAAGGGTTGTTTTACACCACTGAGTTTTGGGGTGGTTGGTTCTGCAACAACAGTGAATTAAAACAAGGGGTGATGGGAAGAATCACAGGTTGTGGCCCCGGGGTTGGCTGGGGGATCCTTGAGGAAGTACATGTGCAGGGATGGAGGGGCTTCTCACCATGGCACTGATGACCCTGGTGACGTAGATGGGGTTGTGGCGGCAGGACACGTCGGTGGCTGGGTTGTTTTGGTGACCAGGGCTTCGATCCAGGATGGAGAGACAGATGTCCAGGATGTCCTCCTGAAACTGCTCCCCAGAGAGGCTGTGCTTAGAGGCTGCGTTCAGTCACCCACATTCCAGGCCCTCCCACAGCCCTCACCCGGTCAGTCACCCCATCTGTGCAGGGCAGTCTGCCGCCCCCTCCAACCACCAGGGGCATCACAGAGCACCCCCTAGTCTTGGAAACCCTTCCTCAAAGAGTCACCTGGGGAATCAGAACCTCAGCCTTAACCATGCCTCTCCCCTGCTCAACAATCTCCTGTGGCTCCTGACTACCCACAGTAAAGTCTGAGCTAAAATCAGAGGCTCTCAAGCCACATCCACCTCACTGATATGCTCATTTGGTCTACATGATGTTTTCAAACACATTTGAATTAGTTAACAACATTTAAAAATTGGGGAATTTTTGCATACACATTTAGGTTTCTGGTCTCTGATAATTTGGAAGGTCTGGCAACAAAAAGTGGGTGCTGAGTAGTGGCTACCCCTTAGGTGGACCCTAAACTCTTCACTATTATCTTCCCTGCCCAGCACCCGAATCCCAAAGGCTTTAAACCCCTGGCCTGTAGGGCAGTGCGTGACTCCTCAGCCTGACAGTCAAGTCCAATCTTTCTTCCACCGGGGACCTGGAGCTCAGGCAGACAGAACTCCTCTAGCAGACTCAGGACTCCCCACTTCCCACGTCCGTGCGGCTCTGCCTGCTCTTCCCTCTGCCTGGGCAGATCCTGCCTCACTGTAGAGACCCAACTACAATATCACGTAAGCCTCCACAATGGCCGAAGTGGAGGTTCCTTTCACCCTCTTCTGGACTCCCTTTGCTTCCATCCCTATCATTCTGACTTTTTCCTTCCCCTATTGCACCTGGTATTGGAACTACTTATCTAAGCCAGTGGCTCTTAAAGTGTGGTCTCAGGCCAGCAGCATCAGCATCACCTGGGAACTGGTTAGAAATGCACATTCTCAGGCCCTGCCCAAGACCTACTCAGTCGGCAGCTCTGGGGGTGGGGTCCAGCACGCCATCCCTCCTGGGATTCTGATGTACGCTCGTGTTTGAAAACCACTGATCAGAGCTATTCATTTTTCCACAACCATACTGACCTGTTCTGTGTCCAAACTGTGTCCAAAGCACCTCCCCTTCCCCAGGACCCAGTGCAGGCCCTGGCCCAGTGAATAGTAGATGAATGAATGAATGAGTGGGTTTCTCTAGGAGTGAGCCCCCCTTGTCCCTCCTGAGAAGAGTGAGCAGACAGAGGGACTCCAGTCCCACTGACCTCCCCATGCCCCAGCCCACATCCTTGTCTGGCCTGTGCCCCTGGAGACCTGCCCGTAGTTCCAGCCCTGGGCTCGTATGTGCTTCTCCACGCCTCGGAAGATGATGCCGCTGTCGTTGAGCACGTACTCCTGTCTCTCCTCCTCTGAGGCCAGAAACACATCGTCCTCTGAAAAGCAGTCATCAGGCCCGGTGTGGACTGGGGCTCTGGCCTTGCTGGCCTGGGGAAGGGGCTGCATCAGGGATCAGCAGCAGGACAGCGCCCGGAGGCTGACTGGGGCAGGAGAGGTCAAGAGGGGGCTTGCGAGCTCCTGTGCTGCCTCCCTGCCAAACTCCATCCCTCCTGGCAAGTCTATCCAAGCAGGGACCAATCCCAAAACAGCCCAAGACTGAAGAGTTATATGGGACCTGACAGCTTTGGGTGGGCCTCCTTGATGTCAGTAGTAGCCTCATATTTCTCATATTTCCTTCTTTTTTTCTTATTTTCTTTTCTTTTTTTTTTTTTTTGAGATAGAGTTTTGCTCTTGTCGCCCAGGCTGGAGTACAATGGCGCAATCTCGGCTCACTGCAACCTCCACCTCCTGGGTTCAAGTGATTCTCCTACCTCAGCCTCCCGAGTAGCTGGGATTACAGGCGTGTGCCACCACAGCTGGCTAATTTTGTATTTTTAGTAGAGAGGGGATTTCTCCATGTTGGTCAGGCTGGTCTTGAACTCCCCACCTCAGGTGATCCCCCTGCCTCAGCCTCCCAAAGTGCTGGGGTTACAGGCGTGAGCCACTGCACCTGGGATATTTCTTAAATATTAATAATAATACTGATCCTGGCCACCCCTTACTAAGGCCTTATGATGTATCTCATACATTACAAGTATTAGCCCTATGGGTGTTCACCATAGTCGTAAGAGGTAGGCACTGTTATTTTTCCCATATTACAGATGAGGAAATGGAGACTGGTAGAGGAGAGCAGCTCAGCAGAGCTGGGACTAAACCAAGGCAGTCTGATTCCCAAGTCCTGGCTCTTACCCACCCCTGGGCCTCTCTTGCCCACTGGGTCCTCTGGCATAGGCTTTGAAGCACCTGCTACCAGGTTTCTCTGACCATTGCCTACCTCTGCCTAGGCTAAGTTCTTGCCCAGCTCTTGGCATTCAGCTTCTTGTCCTTTAACCCACCTCCCAGGCCCCCTCCAAGGGCAGGCTCTCCTCTAAGGATGTCTTTTGGAAAAACCTCTACATTGGACTTGGCCACTCCTACCTGCACACCATGGGTTGAAAAGGAGAACAAACTCGCCCAGCCTCCGGTTGCTGTGTTTGCGGTGAGAGGAAAGTCTGATGCTCAGCAGGTAGCGGCCAATGACAGCACTGGGAGGGCTGGCGAGACTGACGGTCAGAGTGTTCTCCATCTGAGCCTCCCTTGCTGCTGTCCAGCCCTCACCCCGCTCCAGCTCCGATGTCTGGAACACAGCTTTGGTGTGGAGGGCCTCAGAAGCCCGGGGTCCTGGAGGAGAGGAGAGGGAATCAGGAGACCCTGCCCCTGGGAAACCCAGCTTTAGAGAAGTGAAAAAAGCTACCGGCCTGGAAGCCCCACCTTCACCCCTTGAACTGCTGGGAGGCTTTGGGAGAAGGACCTGACAAAGAGCAAGAAGGCCAGTGGCCAAGTGAGGGTCCACCTCAGCTGCCCTGACATCCCAGCCACTTCCAGGCCAAGGAGAAAGTGACAGCATCCTTTGAAACCAAAGTCTGCCTATGTCAGGCCAGGAAAGGAAAGAAAAGCTTGGGCTTCAAAGTGCTTGATGGGTTTTCATACCCTTCCAGAGCCCTGGGTGTCTGGTACACACAGAGTTCCAGAGAGGTCATCCCATCCAACCCACTGTCTGCTGGCAGCACCTCCCAACCACCCCCAGAAAGCTGCCACCAGAAGCCTCCAGGGTTCAAGGCTCCGTCTACCTACAGTGACTTGCTTCCCCCAGAGCCTGAGCTGCTGACTGCAAGGTCTTATGTTACTGGGTCATAAGACAGGTCCCTCCAGCTGCAGACGAGAAGAGGGCACTGGCGAGCCCAGTTACCTGTCTCCACCGTGAAGATGAGGGTCTCCTCACAGTCCAGGGCTCTGCTCAGCTCCAGCGTGAGGCTGAACGACTGGCCCCTGCGAACCACCAGCTCAGGGCAGGGGTACTCCTGGGTGTGGTGGGCAGCACCATTCCTCGACCGCTGCCAGTCTACCTTGGTGACTCTGATCCCTGGGTGGGGAGAGGACAGGGAGATGAGGCCACGGCCTCCTGTTTCTCACCCACTCTGAGCTTGTCCTCCCATTCACTCCCGGCCAGTCATTTGTTCATCCAGCTGCTATTTATCATATACCGGCGATTCTCTGTTTGTTTGTTTGTTTTGAGACAGGGTCTCACTCTGTCACCCAGGCTGGAGTGCAGTGGCGTGATCTCAGTTCACCGCAACCTCTGCCTCCCAGGTTCAAGCAATTCTTGTGCCTCAGCCTCCCGAGTAGCTGGAACTAGCAGGTGCACATCACCACACCTGGGTAATTTCTTTGTATATTTTTGGAGAGATGGGGTTTTGCCATGTTGGTCAAGCTGGTCTCGAACTCCTGACCTCAGGTGATCTGCCTGCCTTGGCCTCCCACAGTGCTGGGATTACAGGTGTGAGGCACCTTGCCCAGCCTCTTGGTCATTAAGTTCTGTAAAATCACTGCAAAGGTTGAATTAATGAGAACTGGCCCATTGCCCTTAGGGAAAAAAAATACAGGTTTAGGTTCCTGTGAGCCTCTGGTCCCAACTTATTCATCAGTTGATTAGTATATAACCTTATTATATGTGCGTTTCTGTTTAAAGATACATTATTCAGGATGGGCGTGGTAGCTCACGCCTGGAATCCTAGCACTTTGGGAGGCCGAGGTGGGCGGATTGCCTGAGCTCAGGAGCTCGAGACCACCCTGGGGCCAACATGGTGAAACCTCGTCTCTACTATAATACAAAAAATGAGCCGGGCGTGGTGGTGGGTGCCTGTAATCCCAGCCACTCAAGCAGGAGAATCGCTTGAACCCGGGAGGTGGAAGTTGCCGTGAGCTCAGATTGCACCACTGCACTCTAGCCTGGGCCGCAGAGCGAGACTCTCCGTCTCAAAACAAACAAACATAATTTAATATATATTGTTGATTCATTAATATTGAACTTGTGGCCAGCAGCGCTATAGTTCATGCCTGAATGTTCACCTAACACATATTTTTCGTGTAAGGCGTGTCGCAGCTTTCCTGCTCCTAGGAACATGAGACAGCACTTCAGTCCTATGCTCAGCGGCCATTTTAAACAGAGAAATCACCAACAAAAAAAGCACAAAAATGCAAAAAAACCCTAGTTTTAAATGAACAGAGAAAGGTTATTTGTTTATAGTATGACAGCTGAAACGAAGAGGCAGAATATTGCCTGTTCAGCTTCAGCTGGGAATATGCATGTCAGGTCAGGTGACAATTTTTCTGCACTCTGTGCATGTCTGTGAATGGCCAAGAAAGTGCAGAGTATAGATTTTGGCTTTAAAAATAAATATTAGCAACGTGCATATACAGAATCCACAAGTGTTGAGGATGGACTGTATAATCTCTATGCCAGGCTGGTGTCTGGTGCTGAGGATATAGATGTGGGCTTGCCCTCAATGCATGGCGCGGTGAGACTGTGTGGCTCAATGGTTATGAGGAAGTCCTCCAGGGGCAGCTGACATGGGTTCAGATTCTAACCTGGCCATCTACTGGCTGAACCACCTTCCTTTTTTTGAAACAGAGTGTCTCTCTGTCACCCAGGCTGGAGTGCAGTGGCGCAATCTCGGCTCACTGCAATCTCTGCCTCCCAGGCTCAAGTGATCCTCTCATCTCAGCCTCCCAAGTAGCTGGGTCTGCAGGCACATGCCACCATACTCAGCTAATTTTTTGTATTTTTGGTAGAGACCAGGTTTCGCCATGTTGCCCCAAACTCCTGAGCTCAAGCAATCTGTCCGCCTTGGCCTCCCAAAGTGCTGGGATTACAGGCGTGAGCACTGTTCCTGGCCCGCCTTCTTGACCTCTCTGCATCTCAGTTCCCCGCTCTGCAGAATGGGAATAATGCCTGTGGCGTGATTGTGAGGATAATGGCCCCTGTCATTTAGAGTCCTCGTAACATGAGAGCTCAATCATTGTTACTTATTATGTTCCAGGGGTGACACCTAAGTAGGTGAGTCCACAACTAATTCTTGCTTTGATACATGCTATCAGGGAGAAGGATGGGAGCTGAAAGAACACTAACAGAGGGCTTGGCCTAGTCTGAAGGGGCACAAGCAAGGCTTCCTCCAGAAGGCGGAATTGAGTCTGTCTTAAATTGGATGAGTGTCTCCAGGAAAGAGTTGAGTGACGGATCTAGTCTCAGTCCAAGCATCCTCTTCCCCTATTCAGGGTTCATTCATTCAAGTGCTGGGCATTGTGCTGGATGCTACAGACCCAACAGTCCATCAAATACGCACTGGCCCTGACATCATGCAGTTGATAGCCCAGTGGAGAAGACTGGCATTAAGCAGATAGACCTCAAACATTTAGGGTCAAGCTTTGAGATGAACCCTAAGGGAGAGGCACTGGGAGTCCCAGGAGCAGAGAACACCTAAACTCAAGTAGTTAGATTAGCAAAACTATTCGCCAGAGTACTATAAGCAACAGCTTAAAACTCCAGGATGTGTGCAGCCTTGAATTCTAGCCAGCAGCTATGGCGCTAGGCAGAGAGACAGGAGGGAGCATGGTGACTTCTAAAATTTGAGAGGAAGCGGATGTGTGGGGAAGGCAATGAGGTTGGAGGGGCCCATAGTCGGCAGACCAACAATGCTTGGAGTGGGATGAAGAGTCTGCCTTTTATCCTAAGGGCCGTAGTCAGCCAAATATTGTTTTAAGCAAAGCTGTGATGTAATCAGATTTGCACCTTGGAAAGATCATTCTGGTGCCATGTGGAAGATTAATTAGATATCTGGTGAGATGCTTTAGTAAGCAAAGGGATGTTCCAAGAAACTGCTGTTTCATCTTGTCAAACATCTGCTCCCAAATCTCCACTGGAGGCCCCATTGTCTGTTATGATCTGTCCAAGCTCCTTCATCTTGGACAAGGAACTAGGCAGGATCCCATTGCTTTCCACTCCTCCAGCTCACCCCCCACCCCCTCACAGCTCAGTTACTCTTTGCACTGGCTGCATCAGACTCTACCTCCATAACCTCCTGCCCCGACGTCGCACATATCTCTTTCCTGCCTTGTGCTTTTCCTAAGGCCCCTCCTGGTTGGGGTGCCTGTGATTGTCTTCTGAGATGTTCCTGCCTCAGCCCTGCCACCAGAGTTCATCTCTCCTTTGTCCAATCAAGCTATTAGATTTGGGATAATACAAACAACAATAATAAAATCTTTGTATGTATTCAAGTGCTTATGCCTCCTAACATACACCTAAGGGAGGTACTGTGGCCCCTTTCATTTTCTAGATGCTGTCATGCTCACTGGGTTCCCTATTTCACCTCCTCTGTGCCCCCACCCCTGCATGTCCTCAGGGCTCATTCTCAACATGGAAGCCAGAAGGATCCTGTTAAAATCTAAGATCACTTCGTTGTTCTCAAGCTCTCCATTGGTTCCTGTCTCTCTCAGCAGAGTTGAAGTCCCGACAATGACCCACAAGCCCTTCAAGATTGAGCACTTTGATATCTTTTTGGGCCTTCAGTTTCTCTTCCCCTCTCTCCCTTTAAGCCACACTGATCTCCTTATTTCTCTTTGAACCTGCAGACAGGCTCCCTCTTCAGGGCCTTTGCACCTGCTGTTCCCTGTATGTGGATCACTCTCCTTTCAGATTCCTGCAGAACCTGCTCCCTTGCCTCCTTCTTCAAGTCTTTGCTCAAATGTCACCTTTTCAGTGGGACCTTCACTGACCACTCCTTTATAAATTGCAAATCACCCCTACTCTCCTTCTCCACTATTTTCCTCCATGGCACTTACTGACATCTTACAATATATTTTATTTCTTTATTTTAATTGCCTACCTTCCCTTTCAAGAATATCAACTGCATAAGGGCAGGGAGCTGTGTCTGTTTTGTTCATTAGTGAATCTTCAGCGCCCGATACATGGAAGGTGCTCAACAAATATTTCTTAAATATATTAATGAATGAATGAGGAAACTGAGGGAAAGAGAAGTGAAATGACTTGCCAAAGGGCACACAAACAAGCAAGGGCTGGAGTGGAGTCTGTGGGCATCCTGGCTTCCAGCTGTTGACCACTGGGTCAGTGGTTATACTAGTTTTATTGTGATTGACATAAGAAACAGTTTTAAATGTTCCATACTCCGTATGCCTGCAAACATATATACATGCACAGATATAAACTGAAACAAAAGTTTCATTACTATTTCCCCGTATTATGAATGATGAATACTGAAATTTATTTTCTTTTTCTGTCAAGGCTCTCTACCCAAAGACCACCACGAACACATCAGTACAACGAACAGGAAGGGCTCATCGCTCACGGCCATGAGAAAGAATGCTCACCACAAAGAATCACGGAACATCTCGGGAAGACAATATTAGAGAGGTCTTACAGGATTGCGGCTTGTGTTAGGTGGTTTGGGGAGAGTTCAAAGAAGCAGGGCTTTGCTTGGGATTGGAGGCTTCTCTGGGAATGAGGCAAGTCTATGTCTGAGTATCTTAATAGTCCTTACGTAGAAGATGGGAAGAATGAATCGAGGCTAGTGTCATAAGTAGTAAAGAAGCAGCCGTTATTCATATTAGCCCATCTATAGGGCTAATATGTCAGTAGATCGAGACCAGTAAGTGGCTTAGACAATGTTCATGTTTTTGTCTGTGTTCACTCATGATTATGGAGTGGCCTTGTTTTTGTCTTGATTCACTACAGTCGCAGGATGGCATCTGATCACTTCATCATGTCTTCTGGTAAAGTTTCAATAAGCATTTACATACTTAACTATGTTTAGTGAAAAATTGATTTCCTCTTATTTACTATTTATATTATAGTTAGGATACAATTTTTAAAAAAGTGGAGTATAGAGGTAGGTAAGATGTGTCAATTCAATTTCAGGTTGGTGAAGGGACACTATTAAATACTTGTTATATTGAGAGGGAGGGTATTACAGACAAAAAAGTTGATGTTTTACTCATCTATTGCTTCTTAACCAATCTGTTTAACCCAGAGTTTAGCTTGGAAAAATGATAATCATATGTTATCTTTCATGGTTTTTGTGGGTCAGGAATTTGGGCAGAGCTCCACTGGCCAGCTCTTAATTGGTGTTTCTTATGGGGTTGCAATCATATGTTAGCTGGGGCCATGTTCATCTGAAGGCTTGACTGAGGCTGGAGGATCCACTTTAAAGGTGACTAACTTACATGGTTGGCAAACTGGTGCTGAATACAGGTTGAGGCACCTTGGTTCCTTTCCATGTGGATCTTTCCATGGGAATGCTTGGGTGTCCTCCTGGCATGGTGCTTAGTTTCCCCTGAGCAAGTGACCTGAGAGACCGTGGTGGAAGATGCAATGCTTTTTATGACCTAACATCAGAAGTTACACAATGTCACCTCCACCTTATCCTATGGGTCAAGGCAGTTACAAAGGCCTATGTAGGTTCAAAGAGAAGGAACATGCCCCATCTCTTGCTGAAAATGTACCAACGTCATGTCCCATTGTAAAAAGAATATTGAGCTGAGATGTATACTGATATGACCACCCTGTGAAATATAATCTGCCACAGTTGAGAACCACTGAAGTTATATCACCAGGTACTCCCCACCAAAGGACACTTGTCATGCAACTCTTGGCTGTATCTTATTTAATGCCAAGCATACAGGAAATGTTCAGTAATTGTTGGCTAGACCATTGGATAGGTTTTATTTAATAAATCTTCCTATGAACCAAGTGCTTTCCCAAATATTTTATAAATATTAGCTCATTTAATCTTAAGAAACCATATGAGGGAGGTACTACTGTTAACTCAGTGTCACAGATGATAAAACTGAGGTACAGAGTTACACAGCCTGTTTTTTTTGTTTTTGTTTTTTTTTAATTTGAGATAGGGTCTTGCTATGTTGACCAGGCTGGTCTCCAACTCCTGGCCTCAAGCAATCCTCCCATCTCAGCTTCACAAAGTGCTGGGATTACAGGCATGAGCCACTGCACATGACCCAGAGTTACACAGCCTTCTAAGTGATGGAGCTGGGAATCTGCCTCCTGAGTTGGTGGCTTGTCTATCCCCAGGCTATGGTGCCTTTATCTTTGACCCCATAGGAGTCACAGCCTAGAAGTTACAGACTGTAAAATTCAACGTGAGCTTCACCACAGGCATCAGATCAGTGGCTTGTGTGGGCAAGTGTCTGGACAGGGCTGGTCAAAATGTTTGGCTTTTTAAAGATTCCAGCATCTTTGTACAATCTTTTAGTTAACAGCATGTGGCAGATTGATTTTCCAAAGGTGGTTGCAATAATATCTCCCATCCCACATACTCTTCTTTCAATATGATGTTGATACTCCTCTCATTGCAGAAGTAAAGCATATATTCCCACCCTCTGGACCCGGAAGACTTGTGGCTAAGACAGAGTGACACATTGTGACTTCTAAGGCTAGATTATAAAAGTTAATACAGCTTCTTTCTGGTTCCCTTGGGTTGCTTGCTCTTAGAACCCAGCCACCATGCAATGAAGAAACCCAAATGGCCCATGGAGAAGCTCACCTGGAGAGGAACCAAGGCTTCCAACCCACAGCCCACTGAGCTCCCAGCTGACAGACAGAACTATTTGGAAGCCATGGGACTGAGCCATCTGGCAAGTGGGTCCTTCAGCCCCCAGGCAATCTGCCCCAGCTGATGCAGACGCAAGCTGTCCCTGCTGAGCTCTGCCCAAATTGCAGGTTCCTAAGCAGGAGAATGATTGTTGTCTGAAGCCCCTAAGTGCTGGGGCAGTTTGCTACACAGGAATTGATAACTGAAACATGGAGAGAGCCAAGAGTCTTGTCTAGACCACAACAACCTCCCAACTGCTCTCCACCTGTGAGCTGTCTGGGCTGGTGCTGTGGTCTCAATAATCAGGCTTGAGATTCATGGAAAATACTAGTTTTAGCTTAGCCTAGGCCAGAAGCCCCTGCTGGCATCATGATATGGGGATAATGACTGAACATGTGGGTAGGAACTCACATAGCTGACACATGTGTCCCAAGATTGGGAGCTCCTACAGCCCCTGCTGTGGTGAGTGAGCACTGTGCAGGACCAGTGTTCAACAGTGACCCCATGTGGCACGAGCTGGAACAACAGTTCCAGGGGGCTTTCCCATTACCCTTGCCAATTCTCACAACAGAAAGTAAAACCAAAGCTTTCACATCAAGTTAGCCCCAGTCATTCTAGGGCAGGCACAAACCTCTGAAACTCCAAAACTTTGAGCTCAGATGACCTTGGTTTAGTCAGAAAACACAAGCAGGACCCTCTCCCCCAACCAGGTACCTTGTACATAGAATTGTCAAGTCTAATATCAGCAGAGCTGGAAGAGCCATTAGGAGCTCAGGTCTCCATTTACTGACATATAAACTGAGACCCAGAAATGGGAAGAAAGGGACTTCTTGCCTGAGGACACACTGGATTTGTAGCCCACAATTCATGTTGCTACTTGCCAAGCAATGTATGCAGGGACAGGCCAGAACAGGATGCTATTTTTTCAGTGGATGAGTCAGAAGCAGGCAACGAGGTTGCTGGATGGTAATTATCTCAGCCCTGGTATGCCCCAGGGCTGGATACAAGGGGAGTTTGGGATTGGATGAGGGCTGCTGGACCCTGGGTCGTGGGTTCAAGCCCCATGGATCCTGCACTGGTTTTCCCCCTTCCCTGCCACAGCCCAAAGCAGCTCCCATCACCCTCTGAGGCATCTGCATCCTTATCACAGACGGGCAAGAGGAGGTGGTGGGATGAGTCAGAACTGCCATTATCATCATTGTCCTGGAATCTCAGAGACCATCTCTCTCACAACTTCCTGCCCAGGCACAAATTCCCTTGGCCGAATTCTTGGTGGATACTTGATCATGGTCCCAGCTTGCCATACCTCTGAGAGGTAGCTCACTCACTGCCCAATGTTAGAAAGCCCTTCCTTCTGCTGAGCCAAGCTCTTTCTTCTTGCAACTTCTCCCCATTTGTCCCTATTTTGCTCCCCATTAACCCCATAGAACACACTTCTTCTTTTGCTCCTTGATGGGGTTTTGCAGAAACCACCTAGAAATCCCAATCTGCCAGCCCCCGGCACCTCCCCTGCCCAACTCTACACTCACCCCATAACCCAGGAGGTCACTGTTCTGATCCCTGTGGAATCTGTCCCTGGAGCTGCTGCTTTGGTGATCTAAGTCGTCCACATCCATCAGCCTCACACCTCCATGACCTGCCATATGTGGTGTAATGGCCAGGGCTGGGGTCCAAGATTCTGCAGGGGGAACTACCGGTGATTTCAGATAAGTTCTGCCCTAGCCAGTGTCCTTCTTAGTCCTCATGGGGACAGTGAGACTGACGGGCATGGGGAGAGGCTCCTAGGTATACGGCAGCCCAAGGCGAGGAGATAGATGTGCACTTGGGATGGTTTCCAGGCCCCTTGTCAAAATAAACCCAGTATCACCCCTTCCATGTGCTCAGCTCAAATTCTTTTAAGACGGAGGCTTCTGTCCCTTATCTGTGATCAGGGATGCTGTGTTATAGTTGTTTGCTTACATATGTCTCTCCCTCACTGGACTGAGAGCTCCATGAAGGCGAAGGCTGAGTCTCCTCCTCCCTGGGTTGCTAGAACCTGGTTAAGGGCCCAGGGCATATTAGGTGCTCAGTGAATGTTGGTTGGATGAATGAATGAATCTCCTTCCCCATCCCTTGGCTGGGGTATGGAAGGGGGAGCTGATGCTCTGCAGCGTCCTTGGGCCCGCCCTGGACGATCAGCACCCACACCCTGTCAGCTGCTCACGCTCCGACTGTCCACACCCCACCCACCCCATAATCCCTCTCTCAAGCTGTCACATTCCAAAGCCTGCCTTTCCTTCTTAACTTCTTTCCTTCCACAGAGTGAGAAAGAGGAGGGTGTGTGAGGCCTCTAACATGGGCAGGCAGACTGGCCACTGACCACCCACCGCCACCCACTGCCTCTCTGGGTCTGTTTTCTTCTCTGCAAAATGACCCAGAAGGACTCTTATGGTTTGGATAGTCTGTGGTTTGCTGAAGCAAGTGCCTCTGATTACCCCCAAGGACTCCTCTCAGCCCTCCTCCCTACAAGACAACCCCCACCTCAACACCTCCCCCCTCCCCAGCCAAGAGAGTGCTGATGTGAAGATTGTCACATAGCCTCTAGGACATGGTTTTCCTGCACTGGTTTTCCCTCTTCCCTGCCACAGCCCAAAGCAGCTCCCATCACCCTCTGAGGCATCTGCATCCTTAACACAGACGGGCAAGAGGAGGTGGGATGAGTCAGAACTGCCATTATCATCATTATCCTCGAATCTCAGAGACCATCTCCCTCACAACTTCCTGCCCAGGCACAAATTCCCTTGGCTGAATTCTTGGTGAATACTTGATTATGGTCCCAGCTTGCCGTACCTCTGAGAGGTAGCTCACCCACTGCCCAATGGAGGGGATGGGAGAGGCAGCATCTGCTCTAAGACTGCTCCAGTTGACAGTGAACCCAAGGCCCTGAGGACAGAACGGGCAGCCTGTTTTCAGCCCTGGGGGCCTTCACCCTTGGGGTATGCAGGATGAGCTCCCAGCCCAAGGCTAAAGGCTCGCCAACCCCAGGGCTGAGGCTGTACCCCCCAGGCACAGGGAAAGGATGTGGTAAGAGTGCTCCCTCAACCTGCCTGTTATCCCAAGCCTCATAGCCC
Source organism: Pan troglodytes (assembly GCF_028858775.2). Lineage (NCBI taxonomy): Eukaryota > Metazoa > Chordata > Mammalia > Primates > Hominidae > Pan > Pan troglodytes. Next base: position 9,021,279 of record NC_072419.2, on the reverse strand, counting down.
CTCCAGCTTGTCTGCTCTCCTCCCCTTCTCCCTCTCATCGTCTTCTCAGCGCTTCCTTTCACTCTGCACAGCAACTAGAAGCCTGATTTCGAGGCACACACTTGAGCTCACATGCAGGCTTTGCCCCTCGTTGGCTGTGTGGCAAGTGAGTGAGCTCTGAAACTCAGTCTCCTGGTGATAATGAGGGTGATGATCATACCCGCCTCCTCATGTTGGGAGGATTAAGTGAAATAATTCACATAGAGTATTTAGACTGGTACCAGGCACATACTAGGTCCTCAGGAAATGTGAGTGGTATCATCATTACTATTTACACAAGACCTCCTAGCTGCCATTCCTGTGCTCTGCCAATTCATGACATCCTGAATCATCTACTTGTTGGCTGTGTGGCCCTGGATCTGAGGATCCGATTTCCTTCTCTGGAAAGTGGCAATAATAATATCTTTCGTCTAGGGTTTCGAGGAGGATTAAATGGGGTAGTAATTATACATAGGGTAGTGATAAAATGCACCACTTAAAGCAGGAAATTCTGAGAGTGAAAGGAAAAGCCATTAATAAACACGCTAGGGCAATGGGCTTCCACCAGGATCAACGTTTCCCTATTCATCAGGTACGTAGCCTGGTGCTGGGTCCACAGTGATGAGCTCTACGAACAGGGATTTTTTTTTTTTTTTTTTGAGACAGAGTCTCACTTTGTCGCCCAGGCTGGAGTGCAGTGGCACAATTTCTGCTCACTGCAAGCTCCGCCTCCCAGGTTCATGCCATTCTCCTGCCTCAGGCTCCCGAGAAGCTGGGACTACAGGTGTCCACCACCATGCCCAGCTAATTTTCTGTATTTGTAGTAGAGATGGGGTTTCACCGTGTTAGCCAGGATGGTCTCGATCTCCTGACCTCATGATCCGCTCACCTTGGCCTCCCAAAGTGCTATGATTACAGGAGTGAGCCACCGCGCCCAGCCTACAAACAGGGATTTTTACATCATCACCTCCTTTCCCCACATCTCCCCCATCACTTTGGTCCTCCCCTCCCCAATTCCTACATGCATGGGGTTTCTTGTTATTCTCCCCTCTTTGCTTCTCGCTTAAGCGACTGTATGGCCCCAACAGCCTCAGAGTGTTTTTCAGCTCAACCTGTTCAATCCATCCCATCACTATGGAGAAACTGAGGTTCAGAGAGGAGAAGGGACTTTTCTGAGTGTCAGCATGTCATTTTCCCTGCTCAAGCACCATGGAATCTACAGCCATCTTGTTGGCATTGAAGGTCCTTGACAGTCAGGCCCTGCCCATCGCTTCTGGCCCTCTGACCTCCTCCCCAACTAATTTGCTCACCAGCTGGCCCCAGAGCTCCACCTAAGAAAGGGAAGGGTCCATGTGCAGAACATTGCCTCCTGCCGACTTAGCTCTCCACCCATCCCCACCCCCAAGCCTAGCTCATCCATCTTCCTCCTCCTGCCCTTGGGTGATACCAGAGAGCTGAATGATACAATCCTCCCCAATTCTTTGTCTCAGGCCAGTGGGCTTGAGCCCTGGAAGCTCTGTTGAAGCCAGCGGCATCTTCCAGACTCTGGAGTAAGCATAATTGGTTTTTAATGGGCCCCATTATAATCCTATGCTTAGTACGCATCATGGGCACCTGAACTCCATGACTAAATGATTTATCGAGAGTTGCCTGGGGCCTTTCTGGGGCCACTGCCCCATCTCTCTTTCCTTCCTGGTCTTGTTGGAAGCTGCTGGCCTCTCTTTCACCAGGAGGCAGTGACTCATCAACTCCAACCCAATGTCCCAGCCAGAGCCAGCCTCACATACAGTATTCCACTCAATTCTTGGAATCTCTGAGCTGAAAGATGATTGTAATTTAATCATGGCAAAAGGGTCTCACCTCCTTTGCCAACACTGATCAACTGGTACTTAAAGAGCTGGGTTGAGCATTCTGGGGCCACATCCAGGCTCCAGAGGGAAGAGCTCTGGGGTCAACTAGGGATGTCCACCATGGATGGAGTGAGGGAGGGGGGATAGAAGGAGCTCCTGGAAGATGAATACACTTTCCATCTAGGATCTGATGTCTCAGTCATTCAGGCGCACAGTGTGTGGTAGGCAGGATCTACTGCTCTGAGGAACAGATCCTCCCAAGAAGCCAAGAGGACCCAGAAGACCCAGGAATTGAATCCAATCCAACACACAGTCCATTTACATAGGCATGACAACTCCAATGCTGACATTTCACAGACGGAGAAACAGAGCTTCAGAGAGAGGAACCCAGCAAGTTAGTTACAGACCTGATAATGGGCATCATCATCAACTTTTTTCCTTCCTCAGAAACTAACCTTCGCACTGTCAAGTTTAAGTCTGATAGGTTATCAAAGGCCCAGGGAAGAGGGATCATCTAGGTGAACTTTGAGAAGCAGATCTTGGAGGAACAAAGGCAATCCCCTCTGCACCAGGGCCATCAGGGAGGCAACCCCAGCTCTGGAAACAGGCAGTCTGGGCTGTGAGCTGGTGTTGGCAAGGCCTGGTCTTCAGGAGAACAGACCTATCCTAGGAGCCTGAAGGGCCCAACACGTCTAGCAATGCTGTTAACTGCCAGGAGGAAATATGAAGAGGAAGCTAGACTATGATGAGGAAATTCAAATATCTGCCTTTGAAAGTTAAAAAAATATTTGATTCATAAAACTGTCACATAATGCTGAGCAATTAAAACTGGCAGACACAGACTCAGAAACACCCCTTGAATACCTGTGAGTGTAGGCCCCCTGGTTCTGCTGACTTGCTCATTACCAGGCCCCAGCATCTAACAGACAAGTTCTTGCAGAGGGAGTTTGCTGCTCACTATATTGAGGTCGTGGGGGACACATTATCTTTCTTTTTTTTTGAGACAGGGTCTCACTCTGTTGCCCAGGCTGCAGTGCAGTGGCACCATCTTGGCTCACTGTAGCCTCTACCTCCTAAGCTCAAGCGATCCTCTCATCTCAGCCTCCCAAGTAGCTGGGACTTTGGGTGTTCACCACTATGCCTAGCTAATTGTTGTATTTTTTTGTAGAGATGGGGTTTTGCCACATTGCCCAGGCTGGTCTCAAACTCCTGAGCTCAAGAATTCCACCCCCTTCAGCCTCCCAAAATGCTGGGATTAGAGGCGTGAGCCACTGTGCCCGACCCACATTTTCTGAGTCTACTGTTTACAAGTCCCCACTTGAGATGTGTGGTGGGAGAACAGCACACGTGGTCTCACCAACTCCTCACAGCAAGGCTGTGAGATAATTTGCATTATAATCCCCATTACACAGATCAGAAAACAGAGGTACCAAGGGCAAATTTTCTTGCTCAAGGTCATACAGCTGTTTTCACTTGAGCCAGAGCTGCTCTTGCCCTCAAGTGCTTGGGGTGGGAATCAGGCGAGGATGCAGCCGGTGGGGGCCTCTCACTCCTTCCCACCCAGGCCACAATTCCCAACTATGCCCAGAAACGTCTCTGGATCCATGGAATGTGCATGGGATGCAAGGAGATTTTCTTTCTTCTGCCCCTGCCTTCCTGTGCCCGCCTCCTTCAGTCCTGCGAGGCACAGGGGTGAGACCTGGCCCCAGCCCAGGAGAGAGCGCCTGAGCCAGCCTGGGCCATGGGCTGCTGGGTGGCTTAAAGCTGGCTTTTTCATCCTGGGCCTCATGAATCCACACGAAGAGTTCATGTGTTCATGGTGGACTATCCAGCTGTAAAATCCTAACAATCGATGATCAAACGTCATCCCACAGACCCGTGTTTCTTGAAGCCCCTCTCATGAGCCCTGGTGTCCCAAGGCCCCAGGCTCTGCCCACTTACCTGCCATGCGAAGGCCAGCCGGACTCCTCTGTTCCTCCACACAGCAGTGTGTGCACCGTCAGGACAGTGTGGCACATCACAGCAGCCAGCCAGACCAATTTTAACAAGGAAAACCTTGGGACACTCCTAGGCAGGAAAGTCAGAATTCAAAAGAGGAGGCGTGGCCCTCCACCCTAGCAGCGCCACCCACGAGACACAAAATCATCCTGTAATTGCACCTAGAGGGGTTCACCGTGGGAGTGGCTCCTGCCAAGAGACCTTGGAAACACGGAGTTGCGAGTGGGACTGTGGAGAAACTGAGGCTCAGAAAGGTCACAAGCCTGGCAAGAAAAAGAACGGGGAAAGAGAGAAGACTGAGGGAACTCGGATTTATGGTTGGCCATTCTTAGCCCTCACAACAACCCTCAAGTGAGAAAAAACAGGCTCAGCGCCAGGACCCCGAAGTACATGGTTGCACGCTGCAGAGCCGGGTCAGTCTGTGGCTCCCTCTCCCCTCCTGGGTGAGACCAGAAGACTCCTGGGCCCACAGCTCCACTCTGTTCTGCAGGCATCTAAAGAGGCAAAGGTCCACGATCCTCCTTCAGGGCCACTAGACTCCCCTGGTGGACACTAGACTCTTGAGAGGAGGTAGATAAGAAAAAGGGGAGAGCTGGTTCTGACTCAGAAGCTAGGCCCATCTGCCCTGACTTTGTGAGTGGCCTCCAGCCAGGAGCTTAGAGGCCTGGTGGCCATGGGTGTCCCGTGACCTTGGACAAGACCTCTCCCCTCCTGGAACCCTGGTGTTTCTACCTACAAACTAAAGGGATTGGACTCAATTATTCTTCAGGGCCATTCCAGCTCAAAGTCTAAGATTCTGGGCTTGAAGGTGCTGGAATTCAAGGCATCTGAGGTCTTTTGTTAATGAAATAGAGGGGATTTTATTTTCATGGAAGCCGGTGGGGTAGGTTTCTTTTTGCCGGAGAAATGCTTTGATGGATGACTTGGGGCTATCGGAGGCTGGATGTGGCCTGGGCCAGTGAGGAAGGGGAAGTGGGAGGGGGTAGAACCGAGGGAAAGAGACAAGGAAGGGCAAGGAGACAACCGTGTGCTGAGCGCAGTAGGATGAGGCCGCTCCCTGGGATCACCCCAACATTCAGGAAACTGTATAAAAACCCCAAAGTGTTTGATGTGGTTGGATTTCTTACAGAAAGTGGCAGAGAGGCTGAGTCCTGCTTCCTGGTTTCACGCAGATCAAGCGTCTTTAATGAGCTGTCTGCAGACCCACGTAGCCTTGTAATTACTGACACCTGGCAGCAGCCCAGGGCGGCTCCTTCCTCAACACCCTGCAGGCTGCTGCCCTGTAGACCCTGGGCCCTGCTGAAGCTGCTTTTCTGCCTATGCAGGGTCAGTCTCCTCCCCACTAATGATGGTCTTATTCAGGGCCCTTTTATCTTTCATCCTGGGCTTGCTTGGACGGGAGCTCCCAGAAGACAGGGCATCAAAATCACTGCCTGCCCCACTCCTCGAGACCCCAGATAATAATTCATAATCCTCATTTTTTTTTTCTTTTTTTGAGACAGGGTCTCGCTCTGTCACCTAGGGTGAAGTGCAGCGGCACGATCTCAGCTCGGTGCAACCTCTGCTTCCCAGGTTCAAGCGATTCTCCTGCCTCAGCCTCCTGAGTAGCTGGGACTAGAGGCGTGTGCCACCATGCCCGGCTAATTTTTTGTGTATTTTAAGTAGAGACAGTTTCGCCATGTTGGCCAGGCTGGTCTCAAACTCCTGACCTCAGGTGATCTGCCCACCTCAGCCTCCCAAAGTGCTGAGATTACAAGTGAGAGCCACTGCACCCGGCCCATACTCAGTTTAGAAGTGAGCATCATAGCCTGGCAGTAGAGTCCTGGGTTCTGTTATCTCTGGGCCAAACTGGCTGTGTGACCTTCAGCAGGTCACTTACCTTCTCTGGGCCTTATTGCCTTCATCTGTAAAATACAGGTGTGAACTAAGTGTTACCGGTTCCAGCATTCTCTGATTCTGATGATCAGGCTAGAGATGATAGACAGGAGCCAAAGCCTTGGGTGGCTCAGGGTACCCCAATGCCAGGCATAAAGTGGGTGCTTCACAAATTAAAATCTGTGCCTGGGGAATAATCAGATGCTTTAAAAGCAATTTAATTGTTCTTCTGGCTATAGAGATAATACATACTCAGGTACAAAATTCAAGCAATACAGGGAATGAAGAAAGTATACGTGCATATGGGGGTACACACATGGCAATAAATTTACATGAATCGCATCATACACAGAAGCTGTTTTGTAACCCGTCCTTTTTGCTTGACCAAACATGGTGCTCTCTTTTCTTTTCTTTTTTTGAGACGGAGTCTTGTTCTGTTGCCCAGGCTGGAGTGCAGTGGCTCGATCTCAGCTCACTGCAAACTCCACCTCCCGGGTTCTCACCATTCTTCTGCTTCAGCCTCCCAAGTAGCTGGGACTACAGGCACCCGCCACCATGCTCAGCTAATTTTTTTTTTAAATTTACTTTTAGTAGAGATGGAGTTTCACCATGGCCAGGATGGTCTCAATCTCTTGACCTCGTGATCCGCCTGCCTTGGCTTCCCAAAGTGCTGAGATGACAGCTTTTCAAATCATAGAATGTAGCTATGCATTGTCATTATTAACGTCATCTCTTGTGTGAATTTACATAATTTTACTAACCCTTCTTAAATTTATAAGAATTTAGGTCATTTCCACTTTTTTGCCCTCATAAAGAAATTTAATTTTTTGCATGTATTTTTTTTTTTTTTTTTTTTTTTTTGAGACGGAGTCTCGCTCTGTCGCCCAGGCTGGAGTGCAGTGGCGCGATCTCGGCTCACTGCAAGCTCCGCCTCCCGGGTTCACGCCATTCTCCTGCCTCAGCCTCCCGAGTAGCTGGGACTACAGGCGCCCGCTACCACGCCCGGCTAATTTTTGTATTTTTAGTAGAGACGGGGTTTCACCGTGTTAGCCAGGATGGTCTCGATCTCCTGACCTCGTGATCCGCCCGCCTCGGCCTCCCAAAGTGCTGGGATTACAGGCGTGAGCCACCGCGCCCGGCCTGCATGTATTTTTGTGTGCTTCTATGATGGGACAATTTCTGCCAAGTGAAATTGTTGAGAGGAGCCATTCTTCAAGACAGCAATTCCATGTGCAGGAATTTGTCCGACAGATGGATCCAAAAGTGTGGAAAGATTTAAGTACGAGGATATTTATTGCAACATTAATTATAACAGAAAGAGTGAAAACTCTCCTGTCTTCATTAATGGGATAAATTATGATCTATCCATGTAATAAAATACTATGTAGCTATTTAAAAAGTGGAGGCAGACTGATGCACGTGGATATGAAACCGTCTCCTAGGTACATTGCCTAATTAAAAACAAAAAGTAAGGTGGAAAAAAAAGGAGGTGGTAGAAACGAGAAGTCAGGGAGAAACCTAATTTTTGAACTCTTAGAAATGTTTGACTGTGGGTATATACTACCTTTCAAAAACATTATTATTATTATTTTTTAAAATAACAAGCCAGGCATGGTGGTGTGCACCTGTAGTCTCAGCTACTTGGGAGGCTGAGGTGGGAAGATACAGTGAGCCCAGTTTGGGTCCAGCCTGGGCAACGTAGCAAGACTCTGTCTCTAAAAACAAATAAACAAGCAAAATTATGATATATTTTGCCAAATTTCCCTCTAGATACATACATATTCTCAAACCACCATTTTTATTCTGTGGCACTCCTCATTCCAAAGGCCCTGTGGCTTCTCACTCCCAACAAGGTCCTAAGTTCAAACTCTTTATGGTGGCCTTCAATGCCTTTTGCAATACTTTTTTTTTTTTTTTTGAGATGGTGTTTCACTCTTGTTCCCCAGGCTGGAGTGCGGTGGTGCGAACTCGACTCACTGCAACCTCTGTCTCCCTGGTTCAAACGATTCTCCTGCCTCAGCCTCCCGGGTAGCTGGGATTACAGGCATGTGCCACCATGCCCAGCTAGTTTTTGTATTTTTAGTAGAGATGGGGTTTCACCATGTTGGCCAGGCTGGTCTTGAACTCCTGACCTAAAGTGATCTGCCCACCTTGGCCTCCCAAAGTGCTAGGATTACAGGCAGGAGCCACCATGCTTGGCCAGCAGTACCATCTTAATTTATCCCAAGTCTCTTTGTTGCTCTTCATGAATACTTGGCCTCACACAGGCTCAGCAGCAACCCCACAGAATACCCCCAAGTCCACCATGGCATGAAGATGCTGAACAAGCTACTTCCGGAAATCATGTTCTTCTATCCTATGTGCTCAAGTAGGAGACCACAGCCAACAGTCAGAGTCATGGATCTAAAGTTTAGTAGGTTTCTGGCATGTAGTAGTTGCTCAATGTATGAATGTTTAGATGGGTTACCTGTATTTAGATGGTTGCCTCAGATCTTGGCTCTGGAGTCAAACTGCCTCGGTCAAATTTCAGCTTCATCACTTAGTTCTCTATTGGCAAATAAGTTAACCTTTCTAGGCCTCAGTTTTCTTATGTGTAATGTGGGGATAAAAGTAGTGCCTACCTCAAAGGGTTGTTGTAAAAATTAAATGTGAATATATGTAAAGCACTTAGAACACTGCCTGGCACACACCCAACAAATATTAGTTGTAATTATTTTTACTTTCTTCTTTTTATTTTCTGTATTGCTTTACTTTTCTATACAAATCTGTATTATCTTTAAAGTCAGGGGAAAAAATAAAAATTTCTCATTCATTTTGCCCCTTTTTCCCGTCCTAAAAACTGAATTCCAGCTCCACGTCCTTCCAGGAAGCCTGATTGCCATAGTCTCCAGGGGTCTTGACTGCTTGGAGCTCCTGGGCACATCCCTCATCTGTCCCTCTGTCTGTCCGTCCACGCGCCGCACACTGCAGTGGCTTGTTTCCTTCCCACCACAGCCTCCTTGATGAGGATGTCTTGAGGGATTCGGGTCTCTCTGTCCTCCCATCTGCTCCCCAGCACCAAGCCCTAAATCCAATGAAGAGGAGGTCGTGCTAAAGCACCCTGTCCTTTGGGGAGGAGTTCAGAGAAATAAGGGTCTCTTGATGGGGAGTGAAGATGGAAGAGAGGCTTTCCCAGGGAGCCAAGCACAGATGCCTGGGCAGGGCCCCTCCCCTTTGATCTGTGATGAGTTGTTCACATGCTTAAGACACCAGTAAAGTGTGGATACCAAGCAGTTTTTTTTTTTTTTTTGAGGCGGGGTCTTGCTGTCTCCCAGGCTGGAGTGCAGGGGTGTGACCTTGGCTCACTGCAACCTCTGCCTCCTGGGTTCAAGCAGTTTGATTCTCCTGCCTCAGCCTCCTGAGTAGCTGGGATTACAGGCGTGCACCACCACGTCCAGCTAATTTTTTGTATTTTTAGTAGAGACGAGGTTTCGCTCTGTTGGCCAGGTTGGTCTCAAACTCCTGGCCTCAAGTGATCTGCCCAAAGTGCTGGGATAACAGGCTTGAGCCACCGTGCCTGGCCTGAATTTTAAAAAATATTTTAACATTTAAAAAAAAATCAAAGGACTCACCTTGGGAAAATAAAAACTGTGTTGTGTTTACTTAATTTCAAGTTTACTTTTGTTTTAATTATATGGATTAGAAGGGCACCATGATTTTTTTCAGGACTCAAAGCATCTCCCTAGCCCTGAATGCACAGTGGAATTTTCCAGAGGCTTCATGATATATAATGTTTAAAAAATTGAATGCAAAAGCAGCTATGAGAATCCAGCTGTTCTCTATTAAGCCTGCCATTTAGTTAAAGAAATTTGCAAAAAAAAATTTATATCTAAAACAATGCCACTCATACTAATGCTATTTTTGTTCTTGGAAAGTACAGTTATTTTTCATAAATACATGTTGTAGGTGTTAAGATGCAATAGGTTTTTTAGTTTCTAAGTGAATTAATGCATACATTTTTGTAAGTTTCTCATTGTTAGCTTCCAAATCAGTAAAAAAAAACTATAGATATAACCCACATAAGCAAGTGCTCTTTGGCATCTCAATAATTTTTAAAAGTGTAAAGGGGTCTTGAGCCCCAAAAGATTGAGAACTGCTGGCCTAGAGTGCACTTCCCCTCTAGGATTCCAGGTCTGTCCCTTAAGAGAAAACTTCAGACTGACCCAAATCACAGGGGAGGGAGCCTGAGGCTGTGGACTCAAGTAAAGATGAGGCTGAGGGCCAGAAAAATCCGGAGCAGCTGTGCCTTGTGGGTGGCACCCCAGGCCTCTCTGCTGCTTGGAACCCCCATATCCAGAGCCCCACGGGTCCAGCAACCACAGACCTGGTACTGCCCATGGGTGAGTTCCAAGGGCCAAGCAACCAGCTGGACACAGGATCCCCTGTGCACTCTGGCTGGGAGTCACCTGTGTTGTTTTGGGAATTCATCCTCACAAGACAATGAGTTAGAACAACCTATCACAGCTAGACCTGGACTGGTCGGGCAGCAGGGTGTCCCTTCCCCTCTCTGGGCCTCTGTTTACCTGGCTATAAAATGGAAGATGATACTGCTCCCTCTCACCCTTGGGCAAAGTCATCGGGCAACTAATAAAAGACTGAGAAGCTCTAACTCACCTCTACATCACCTCATCCTTAGGACCATGCCTGTAGCCGGTGACATAGGTGATAGGCAGCTGGTGTTCATGCTCTTGCAGGGAGGTGCTCACCCAGTTGAAAGGCAAGATGCTCTAGTACTGTCATCAGCAGACCTTGTCCTTGCCCACCTTATGTGGGCCAGAGCTGTGCGGCAAGCCTGGAGGTAAGAAGTGGCCTCATCCCTGTCACCTGTGTCCTATTGTGGCATCACACATTGTTAGCACCTACGAGCGGCTCTGAAGCTGCAAAGACTTCAGAGCTCGCTGTGTCACTGCTTTGGATGCTCAGGAATCACCTCACTTATGATCCCCTCTTCATTCATTTCTTCCCTTCTGCATTCATTAATTCCTGTCAAAACTCATTCAGCAAATACTTCTTCATGCTCATTAAAGGGAGAATCACTGTGGAACCTATTGAGATGTCAGTGGTTCTAACACTTTTGCTATCAACTTCTCGATGTCATCTGATTCTAGATCCTCCCCTTGGTTCAGTTCGGCTCACTCACTCTGTGATGAGGATAGCGTTTTTGAAATATTTTCAGTCATATTTCTGGTAAATTATGTTGACCTGAGGTTCCCCACCCACTGAAGCCAAGAGTCTCTGTGCTTCCGGGAAAGGGCAGAGGAGACTAATTATAATGGGTCATCATCTAGCACTGACTGCCCTATCAGGTTTTTTGGCTTCTGTTTTGTTTTGTTTTGTCCTTCATAAGACAATGTTGTTTTTAAAGCTAGGCTTTGCCAAGAAAGGGTTTAGTAAACTCTTTAAGTTTCCATTAACTATCAGGATCCAGGCTTAATGAATCATAGCTCATTGTAGCCTGGATCTCCTGGGCTCAAGTGATTCTCCCACCCCAGCCTTCTGAGTAGCTGGGAGTACAGGCATGTGCCACTATGTCTGGCTAATTTTTACTTTATTTTATGTTTCGTGGAGGCAGGGTCTCACACTGTGTTGGCCATGCTTGTCTCAAACTCTTGGCCTCAAGGGGTCCTCCTGCCTTGGTCTCCCCATTTTTTGGGATTACAGGCATGAAACACTGTGCCTGGCCTGGATATGCCATTTCAGGGAAGTCCTTTCTACCAGGGCACTGAGGGGAGCCCACCTGTGTTGAGTATGGGGAAGAGAAGTGAGACCAAGGAAGGAGAAGCAGCAGATTTTCTATCTGATTTCACCTTTCTGGGGCAAATTTCCATAGTTTCAGGGAAAAGCCAAAATTAGAGGGCTTTTGCCAACCAACCTATGGTAGGAAAAACATCAGAACAGTGGTTGCCTTTGGGGGTGGTTAGAGACAGAGATTGGAAAGGGGCATGAGGGGAGTTTCTGGAGTGATCATTTTTTCTATATTTTGATTGGAATATTGGTTACATAGGCATTTATTAAAATGCAGCAAATGTACACTTTAGATTTGTACATCTCATTATATGTGAATTTAACACCAAGAAAAAAACTGTAAACAAATTTCAAACTCTAGTTAACCATAGGCATGCTGAAGTATTCAGAAGGAAGCGTACCAATGTCTGCAATTGACTTTGAAATGCACCAAAAATTTCTTGGTTGGATGGATGTGTGGATGGACGAAAGGATGGATGGAAGAGTGATAAAATAAGCATTGTAAAATGTTAATGGTAGAATCCTAAGTGAGGGGCATATGGTGTTCACTATTAAATTCTTTTAACTTTGCTCTATGTTTGAAAATTTTCATAATAAAATGAAAAAAGGGTTTTTGCTTCATGTAGCATCATGTTTTCTAGCTGTCCAGTTCTTTTTATTGTTATTAATTTTTTTTTTTTTAAGAAACAAGGTCTATGCTATGTTTCCCAGGCTGGACTCGAACTCCTGGGCTCAAAAGATCCTTCCGTGTCAGCCTCCTGAGTAGCTGGGACTACAGGCGTATGCCACTGCACACGGCTTGCAGACCCTTTTGAATGCCTTTGCTGTATTTTGCAAATTTCCAGCCTCAATAGTCACACCATCCAAAGCCAGAACACAGAAAACTCAAAGCCCAGCCTCCCTGGTAGGTAGGATGCAGGCCTGCCACATGCACTCATCAGATCAAACCCAGGCAAGCAAGACTCCAGCTCAGAAGTGTGCAATTGGATGGCATGGATTACCTGCAGGAGGCAGGTCTGTTGGCATGAGTGGTGGCAGAGACCAGCTTCCATGGGGATCATGGTTTACTAGTAGCTGCAGGATGAGTTCCTGCCCCAGAGGAGCATTGGCAGAGCAGGGGCAGGAGCACTGGTAGCAGCTTCTATTTCCTCGTCAAGCCGGTTCTGAGGTTCTGGATCTTATTCCTGGAAGCTGAGTGCTCCTGATGATTCTGCGGGTCCTCCTTTATCCTTTTATAAATGCATTTTTGCAGACAGAGGAGCTTGAGAGGTAGGCCTGAAACAAGCCTCCTGTCCACGGCAGGCAGGGATCCAGAAGTTCCCATATGGTCAAGGGAGGGGAATGGAGACGCTGAAAGGACTTGTTGACCAGCAGTAGCCTGGAGTTGGGACAGAAGCCATGGAAAGTGAGGACTTCTCAGCTGGAGGCACAGGGCAGGGACCACAGCCTCCAGTGCTGGGAGCCAGCACCACATCCGGAAGGCCAGTTGTGATCAGACACACATCAACTGTCACCAATCAAGGACCAGGTGAAAGCAGACAAGTCTGTAAACAGAGAACATGTGGGTCCCAACCTCCCTCACGGAAGCCCCCATTCCAGGCTCCCTAGATGCAATCCTGGAGGAGAACAGAAGGAGGAGGAATCTGAGAGATTAAGCACTTACGCGGCAGGGGCTGGATTATAATTACAGACCGCTTGGACTGGAAGAGTCTAAGGTATGATTAACCCAAGTTTGAAAACGTGTTTTTTTCTGGAACCCAGCAGGACCAGGGCTCATAAAGATTAGATCAGTGATAAAAATAAAGTCATCTTTTCATTACCCATTGGAGAACTGCAGTGCTACCATTTACTGTGCACTTTCTGCGTGTCAGGAGCTGCTCTAATTTGCATCTTACCTACTACCAAGCACCAGTGTTGTTCCCACTTTTCTGAAGGGAAAACTGAGGCTCAGAAAGAATATGCATACTTCTCAAGTTCACAAAGTTGATAATGAATGGAGTCAAAAATTGAACCCAGAGAGTCTGAGTTTAGTATCTATATTCTTAACCATGGTGCTAGCGCTACAATGGGCAGGGATGGACATGGCAGAAACACAAGGAGGTTGCCATGCTCTGGCTTTGCTGCTCCAGTTATCACTTTGTTCAAGATTCTGCACTTCATTTGGCCAACCACCAAGCCTATGTTAGTGCCTATGTGGGTGAGGCATTGTGGAAGAGTGAGGAGTTAGACCTGATCCTGCTACCAGGCATTACCTTGCTCAGAATCTTTTCATTCATTCATTTATTTCAGATGATAATGGTGGGGAAGAGGGAAGGATTAAAAATGAATAAGACACAGTTTCTAGCCTTAAAGGAACTCATTATCTATAAGAAAGAAAAACAAATACACAAAAGTGACAGCCCATTGAAGTGGATGATTCCTAAGAAATACATTAACAGAGAGTTGTGTTAGCTCAGAGCTGGGAGAGGACATTTCCAGCAAAACTTTCCTGGGAAAAAGAATGAAAGTAATTTAATTCTGTTGGGAGAATGATGTTCTTCTTGTAAATTCTAAGTGTTTTTTAAGGAAATCAGTTGAATAAAGTATGCTTACAATCAAATCCCCAGTCTTTCCTGTGTTTAAAGAATGTTTCAAACTCTCAAGGAAGAAAAAGATGAAATGGCTAGGAGTGATAATCTCCCAGCTCTGACTGTGTCCTGGCCAGTACAGCCTGGCTCATCCTCAGGCCAGTCACTACAGAAAGCCAGACATGAATGCCGCCCCCTAAAACACAAAAATGCCTTACCGAGAGCTTTGCAGAACAGAGGAGTAAAAGGGCTTCCCGGCATAGATATTGGCGTGAACACCTGCAGTCACTTCCTGAAGCCTCACCCGTATGGCAAGAAGGACTTCGAAAGAATCAGAGAGAAGGTAACAGCAGCAAAACCTTGAAAGCTCAAAAGCAGGGGGAAGACAGGCAAATAATGAGCAGATCTGAAAAAAAACAAAAAACAAAAAAACTATTTCTCACCTGGCAACGAGAAATCCAGGCAGTGATGAAAACCAACCCAATCTTCCTTTGCAGCAAGCTGAAAAGCTCTGGAATTTGACAGATACCTCTGTAGATGGAGCTTGGGATGGAGGGGTTTGTGTAAGAAAATAAGAATTGGCTGAGAGCTTATTTATGAAGCAGTGGGTCCCAGGTCCCCTCCACATTCTGTGAGCTGAATCACTGCCCCTTCCCTGGCCCAGCAAAAGTCTGTGGCTTTGTTCTTCAGTGAGAGTAAAAGAGAGGGTCTCTGGGCTGAAGCACAGCAAGCTCAGTTGAGGTCTAGGGTCTATGCTGAAAATGGGGTATTCAAGGGACGTTTGTCTACTGGATGCTGAGACGCTGGCCCACCCACCTCCACCTGCCCACGTGCTCCACCATGATGCCGGCAGCCAGGAGGAAACAGTGCTCACGATTCCGTCAGCTCCAAAGGAAAGACTTAAAGATACTGACATGAGAGTTTCCTCAGCTCCACAGCCCTGTGTAGTCACCCTACAAGGACACCCTCAAGCACACACTCAGAACTTCCAGTTTTTTATTTGTTTGCTTGTTGATGTTTGAGAAAGGGTCTCACTCTGTTGCCCAGGCTGGAGTGCAGTGGCGCCATCTCAGCTCACTCTCACCTCGACCTTCCTGGGCTCAAGTGATCCTCCCACCTCAGCCTCCTGAAGAGCTGGGAACACAGACACGCACCACCACACCTGGCTAATTTTAAAATTTTTTGTAAAGATGGGGGTCCCACTATGTTGCCAGGCTGGTCTTAAATTTAGCCTCAAGCAATCCTGCCTCAGCTTCCCAAGGCATTGGAATTATAGGCGTGAGCCACCACACCCAGTCCCAATCAGTTTTTTTAGCCCCTACTTTTAAATATCAGCAGAAAAGATTTGCCAGACATCTAAAGAAAATTTCTAACATGAAAGAGAAAGGAAAAAAAATAAACATACTAAAATAAGAAGCTCAGAGGAATCAGCCTATTTGAGGAGAAGAACATTCAGGAAAATAAACTATTCTTGATGTTTTCAGAGCTGTGAAAAAATATTGCAACCATAAAACAAGAGCGGGATATGATACAAAAAAGAAACATCCGAACCACAAAAAGCTCTAGAAATTTACAAATATGATAGTGAAAACAAAAAAATCTCAAAGTATACAGATAAGAGAATAAAGTTGAAGCTATGGCTCAGCAAGTTGTTTAAAAAGAAAACCAAGGATGTCCAAGAGAGAAAAAGACAATCAGAAGGCCAATCCACAAGGTCAGATATTAGAGCAACAGGAGTTTTAGAAAAAATAAGAGACAGAGATAGAATAAGAGCCCGCAAGGGAGTGATGGGGTGGGCAGGGCGGGGGGAGGGGTAGTGTGTCAGCCAAAAGGGAGGAAATTATCAATAAAATATTTTAAGACAAATTTTCAGAAACAAAGGACATGACTTTTCAAATTGAAAGGAGTCACTGAATGTCAAGCATAATGGGTAATGGATGAAAATGGGCACTTGCCAAGCCCTGTGAAATCACAGCCTACTGGAGACATAGAGAAGATCCTATGGGCTTCCAGAGGAAAACAATAGATCAGGTACAAACGATTGGGATTTGAGGTGACTTTGGTTTTCCCAGCAATAACACTAGAGTGCAGAAAATTCCAAGGGAAAATCATTTCCATTGTAGGATTCTATACCCAGCCAAACTATAAGCCAAGTGTGAAGATAAAATGCATTTTAGACATGCAAGGTCTCAAAAGATCTGCCTTTAAGGGCCCTTTCTTGAGAAGCTGTTGGAGGATATCCTGCAACAAAGAAGGAGTAAGCTAGGTAAGAAGAAAATATGTTTGCTACCTGAAACAATAGAACCAACTTAGGATACAAGTTCCAGGGTGACGCTGAAGGGAGACCCAGGATGACAGCTGACAACTGGAGGATATCCTGCAACATTAAAGGAATAAGCCAGGTAAGAAGAAAATATATTTGCTACATGAAACAATAGATCCAGCTTAGAAGGAGACAGATTCCAGGGCGATGCTGAAGGGAGGCCCCAGAACATCAGCTGGGAATTTGGTATAAAAACCGATCAGTCCAGGGCACAACAGATCAGAAGACTCCAAGCAAAACTTCCTCAGGATGTCAAATCTGATAGAATACCTGGTGTGTCTAAAAGTCTTGAGAGGCTATTTTAAAAAGTAGTGAATGTTTGGGATTGAAATAGTAGTGGGTGTATAGAAAACTAAGCCAATATAAAGGCTAGACTTTGAATCATTAACTCCAGGGAAGGGAAAACAAAATGTTGCTGAGGAAAGGAAAAGTAAACATGATTTTACTACATGGATCAACTGTGAATTTACAAAGCTTAATAAGGTAAGCACCTGATAGTAAAGTAACCAATGTTATGACTTAACAGTACCGGGAGGATGGGAGATGGGAAGGCTATACTTGGCATGATGGTGGTAGGAATATGAGAGGGGTAAGCTCTTATTTACCATAGGGACAGTTGTCACTATTTTTCTGGCAAATCAAGAAGTAGCAATTATTTTCCTCAGAGCATGTTATTTAGCGGTATGAAGGTAAATTTAAAAATAATTAGGTAAAAAAGTTGAATTTATCTTGTAACTTTGTGTAGCAAATTCCCACAAACTTAGCTGCTTAAAAGAACATCTATGAAAAAAGTCATTGTTTCTCAAAAGTTCAACAGAATTATCAAAAAACCCAGAAATTCCACTTGCAAGTATACACTCAAAAGAAGTAAAACTTCCAATAAGCACATGTACATGCATGGTTATGGTAGTAGTATTTACAATAGCTGAAAGGCAGAAGCAACCCAAATGCCCATCATCAGATGAATGGATAAACGGTGGAATATGCATGGAGTATTACTCAGCCGAAAAGTGAGACAAAGTACTGATAACATCTTACAACATAGATAAGCCTTGAAAACAATTGTACTAAACCTTGAAAACATTATACTAAGTGAAAGAAGACAGACAAAAAGTCATATATTGTCTGATTCCTTTTATATGAGACGCCCAGAATAGGTAAAACGATACGGAAAGCCGATGGTTGCCAAGGGCTGGGTTGGAGGTGGGGAATGAGGAGGAGTTGCTTTATGGGTATAAGGTGCCTGTTTAGGGTGATGAAAATGTTTTAGAACTGTATGGAAGTCACCATTTGCACAAATGCCACTGAATTGTCCTAAATCCCACTGAATTGTTCACTTTAAAGTGGTTAATTTTATGTTATGTGAATTTCATATCAATTAATAAAACATGTAATCTAATTGCACAGTATTATTCTGGGTTAGTGTGTGCAGCACTCCACTAATGAGGTAGAATTATACCATGAGGTAGAATTATAACCTTATTTACTTTTTTAAATTTATTTAGGCAATTCTATTATTTCTCTTCAATTTATTCCATTCCAAAAAATGGAGTAGTACGCGCCTTTTTCTTTTTTTGAGATGGAGTTTCGCTCTTGTTGCCCAGGCTGGAGTGCAATGGCGCAATCTTGGCTCACTGCACCCTTCGCCTCCTGGGTTCAAGCGATTCTCCTGCCTCAGCCTCCCAAGTACCTGGGATTACAGGCACCCACCACCACGCCCAGCCAATTTTTTGTATTTTTAGTACAGATGGGGTTTCACTATGTTGGCCAGGCTAGTCTTGAACTCCTGACCTCAGGCGATCCACCCACCTCAGCCTCCCAAAATGCTGAGCGTGAGCTATCATGCCCGGCCGTTCCTCTTTAAAAACAAAACAAAACAAAACAAATAAACAAACAAAAAAACCCTAAGAGTGGAGGAAGGGGTGTGCTTATTGGTGGTGTCTTTTGAAAATGTTCTGGGTCCTTTTAACTTGAGTTATCAATAGGACAAGTCTGTATTCTGCAGCATGAGGAAGAATATCCAGAAATCATGACCTTGTCTATGTGAAATAAGACTCTGTTTCTGAAAAACAAAACAAAAACACCCCATGCATTTACTATTCCACAGTTCTGGAAGGTCCAAGCTATTTAATTGGATTCTCTGCTGATGTTCTCACATGGCTGAAACCAGGCTGCTACCCAGGGCCGCTTCTCATCTGAGGCTTGGGGTCCTCTTCCAAGCTCATGCAGATTGTTGGGAGAAACCGGAAGTTGTAGGACTGAGGTCTTTGCTTTTTTGCTAGCTGTCAGCTAACGACTGCTCTCAGGTCCTAGAAGCTACCCACAGTCACTTGCCAAGTGGCTCATACAGGCTTTCTTCCAGGCCAGCTGAAGCAGGTCTCTCTGATTTCCTCTTCTGCAACCAGACGGAGAAAACTCTTTGCTTTCAAAGGGCTCACCTGATTATATGTGGCCTACCTAGAATACTTTTCCTTTGGCCATAAATGTGACATAGTCATGGGAGTGATATCATACTCATAGTTTCTATCCACACTCAAAAGGGAGGGCATTTTATAAGGACAAGGGTCATTGGTGGTTATATTAGTCAGGGTTCTCAAGAAAAACAGAGCCAATTGATTTTATTTATTTATTTATTTATTTATTTATTTATTTATTTATTTATTATAAGGAATTGGCTCATGTGATGATGGAGGCTGACAGGTGCTAAGATATGCGGGGTGAGTCAGCAAGCTGGAGACCCAGGACAGCCAACAGTATAGTTCTACTCTGAAGCCCAGCAGGCTCAAGAATCAGGAAGAGCTGATGTTTCAGTTTGAGTCTGAAGGCAGGGAAAAGCTGACGTCCGAATTCGAAGTCAGGCAGGCAGGAGGAATTCCCTCTTGTTCAGGGGAGAGTCAGCCTTTTTGTCCTATTCTGGACTTCGCCTGATTGGATAAGGGCCACCCACATTAGAGAGGGCCATCTGCTTTACTCAGTCTACCAATTTAAATGTTAATCTCACCCAAAACACCCTCGCAGAAACACCTAGAACAATGTTTGACCAAATATCTGAGAACTCCATGGTCCAGTCAAGTTGCCACATGAAATTAACCATCAAGGTGAGCATCTTAGAATTCTGCCTCCCGTAGAAAGGGAAAGAAGTAGCTACTGGAGAGGGGGCAACTGGAGGAAAGAAAAGTGGATGGGTGATGTTTTCCGTGCCAACCTTGTAGAGATATCTGACTTGTACTTAGACCTGGGCCATACACCATATCCTTCCCTATAGGGTCAGGAGCCTGTGGGGACAATGGGCCATGTCCACATGGAGCCTGTGACCCCATCTTCTGTCTAGACCATGTCAGGGACCACTGAATACCCTGATCAAACAGCTCTGCGCCTGCATGTAAATTGTGAACTGGTCTCTTTCCCAGGCTAGTCCTCTTGTTGGTGGACTGAACACTGCTGTGTGTACCTCCAGATCTGAGAAATGGACCAGGGCAGCTATTTGTGATGGGTACCGATGGCACTTGAACATGTTGGCTGAGGTGTCTTTTTAAAGTTAAACTTTCAATTTTGGGGTAATTGTAGATTCACATGCAGTTGTGAGAAATAACACAGAAAAATCCCAGGTTACTGTTTACCCAGTTTCTCCCAATGGTAACACCTTGTAAAACAACAGTACAGTATCACATTGAAATTAACATTGATACAACCCGTCAACCTTATGCACATTTCCCTAGTTTTTACTCCTACTGATGTGTGTGTGTTTATTTGTATGCAAATATTATCACATGTGTAGGTTTGTGTATCCACCACCACAGCCAATGTATAAAACAACCCCATCACTAAAAGGATCTCTTGCGTTCTTTTTTTTTTTTTTTTTGAGACAGAGTCTCACTCTGTTGCCCAGGCTGGAGAGCAGTGGTGTGATCTCGGCTCACTGCAAGCTCTGCCTCCTGGGTTCACACCATTCTCCTGCCTCAGCCTCCCTAGTAGCTGGGACTACAGGTGCTTGCCACCCCACTCGGCTAATTTTTTCTATTTTTAGTAGAGATGGGGTTTCACCGTGTTAGCCAGGATGGTCTCGATCTCCTGACCTCATGATCCGCCCGCCTCAGCCTCCCAAAGTGCTGGGATTACAGGCGTGAGCCACCGCGCCCGGCTTCTTGTGTTCTTTTATAACCACATCAACTTCATCAACTTCTGTCCTACACTCCCTCTGTCCTACTGGCAACCACTATGCTGTTCTTCATTTCTATAATTTTTGTCATTTCAAGAATGTTATATAAATAGAAACATATAGTATGTAACATTTTAGGGTTAACTTTTTTTCCTACACAGTGTAACTCCCATGGGATTCTTCCAATTGTTGTATGTATTAATAGTTTGTTCCAAATGTTGGCCAGGATGCAGAGAACCAGGATCAGTCATACATTTCCAGTGAGAATATAAAATAATACAGCGTCTCTGGAAACAGGTTGGCAGCTTCTTACAAAACTAAACATGCAATTTCCGTGTGACTCAGCAATTGTCCTCGTTGGCATTTAACCTAGAGAGATGAAAACTTATGTTCACACTAAAACCTGTATATGAATGTCTATAGCAACTTTATTCTTAATACTCCAATGCTGAAAACAGCCAGTCCTTCGGCGGATGAATTGTTAAACCATGGTACATCTATACTGTGTTTCTCTATGGAGCTACAAAGAGGAACAAACTATTGATATGCATGACAAGTCAGAGGCTAGTATTACCCTAAGAGAAAAACCAGAGAAAAGCAGTAAAAAACAAACAAACAAACAAACAAACAAAACTGGGGTAGTGCTTTCTTTTTTATTTCCTGCAGAAACCCGAGCCACCTTCAGTTGCTATACTGGGGCTGGGGCTGGGTAACCTTCCTCTGTTGGGTGTGAGCTGTAAGATGCTTGGCTGCTGTGTTGTTCCTCCAGTCCTGGGATCTCTAACCAGTTCATCTTCTTCTTACCACCTCTCAGAGTTCTCCTTTTGTTGCCTCTTGAGTTATTTCTGGGGCTTATTGTTGTACTCAGTGGGGACAAGTGGGGTGATCAAGTCTATGATATGTTGTTTAAACTGGGAGTCTCAAGGTGTCATTTTATAATCTGAAGGGTGGCACAGAGCCACAGGTGGGGAGGAAGACAGAGATGATCTAGGGCCGGGGTAGGGAGCTTTTTCTACACTGTTATTTATGAAACAAAATTGGAGCTGTCTAAAATTTACACTGAGTCTTCTAGGTCATTGTGAATATACATATTTGTCAAGGCTGGAGTAGACAATGCATATTTTTTAGCAGCTTATTAACATGACTTATGACTTTTAAATATTTGCATACCAAATTCATAAGCCTCCGTTTCTACTCCTGCCCCAGCCTGGCAATTGCTAAGGGCAGGCCTGGTAAGTGTGTAAGTCATTAATAAAAAGTAAAAATAAAAATACTTTCTTCTTTAAAAGGGGGAAAAACATTTTCTCGTTTCACCTTTTAGTAAGCTGATTAGAAAAAGTGAACTTCGGGGCCAGGCATGGTGGCTCACACCTATAATCCCAGCGCTTTGGGAGGCTGAGGTGGGAAGATCACTTGAGACCAGGAGGTCAAGCAATGTGCAGCATAGTGAGACCCTGTCTCTAAAAAAAATTTTTTTTTTAAAATTAGACAGGTGTGGTGGTGAGTGCCTGTAGTCCCAACTACTTGGGAGGCTGAGGCAAGAGGACTGCTTGAGCCCAGGAGTTCAAGGTTACAATGAGCTATGATGGTGCTACTGCACTCCAGCCTGGGCAACAGAGTGAGACCCTGTTTCTAAAGAAAGAAAAAAGTGAACTTTATTTTTATTTCATTTTTTCTTTGCATGTTTTTGAAAGACTCATGAGGAATATGACGGGTGGTCCACTTGGAGAATGAGGCCTGGTGTCAGTTCAGAGCTGGGTCTGGCTTCTCATAAAAGATAGATATTATTGCTTAGTATGATGCTAAGAAAAAGTGGGCAGTTGCCTTAAAGAAATATATTAAGTAACAAAATTAAGTAAATAGAATATTCTAGGGCCATGGAAGAATAAGAAGCACCAGGAATCTGCCTCCTCACCTAGGCAACAATTGAACTGCCAGACTCTGTCTGGTATAACTATTTTGAAACTCTGGATTCTACAAATGCCAAGAGAAGGTTTGGATGGTAAATTGCAATTAATTTTACTAAATTTTAGTTTTTATTGCAGTAGCAACTACCCATTCTCCATGGTAGGAAACTTTGCACGCATTCTGGGAGCAGCTTAAAAGAGCCAGAGTGGGCAAAAGGGACCCTGTCCTCCAAACATCAGGAATCTGTGCTCTGATTGCTGATTGCTGCTTCTAATCACAGAGATGCAGCCAAAAAGGTGGCAATCATTGTTGTTACACCTCCCCTCATTGCTGCAAGCCCCTCTCCCTCCAGCTGAAGCAAATTGCAGGGTACTTAAAGGGGTGGGACATCTGACTTTCCCTTCATTTTTCTGTTTTTGTGCTTTTGGGGACCAGATATTAGACACTAGGACATTCAAAAGCAACTGTATTTATGGAGGAAATTAAAAAACGACTGCACATGCACCCAAAAGGGGCAGGCTCAGCAAAGACCCGATACAACCTTAAATTTATGCCTTAGGCTGATTTTCAGCACAGAGACAGTCTATAAGAAAAAAAATCAAAAGCCATAAACAAAACAAAAAAACTGCAAACTCTGGGTAAGGGGGAATTGGATTTCCAGAGTTACCACATTGTTAGATTCAAATGTCCAGTTTTCAACAAAAAATTACAATGCACACAAAGAAACATGAAAGTATGGCCCACTTAAAGGAAAAAATAAATTAGCAGAAACTGTTTCTGGAAAAGGCTTGATCTACTGGACAAAGACTTTGGAATAACTGTCTTAAAGATACTCCAAGAACTAAAGAAAAATGTAGTGAAAATAAAGAACAAATGTATAAATAAAATGGAAATATTAATAAAGGAGATAAAAACCAAAAGAGAATCAGAAACTCTGGAACTGAAAAGTACAAGAAAGAAAATAAAAAACATTTGATAGAGGGATTGAAAAGCAAATTTGAACAGGCTGAAGAAAGAATCAGCAAACTTGAAGACAGGACAATGGAAATTATTGAATATGGGAAACAGAAAAAAAAAAGATTGAAGAAAAGTAAACATAACCTAACAAACCTGTGGTGGACACCATTAAGTGGGCCAACATAAGCATTGTGGGAATCCCAAAAGGAGAAGAATGAGAGAAAGGGGCAGAGAAAATATTTTAAGAAATAATTGCTGAAAACTCCCCAAATTTGATGAAGATATCAATATAAACATCCAAGAAGCTCCATGAACTCCAAGTAGAATGAACTCAAAGAGACCTACACCAAGACACATTAAAATCAAACTCTTAAAAATCAAAAACAGAAAATCTTAAGAGCAGCAAAAAACAAGCAACTTATCACATACAAGGGAATCTCAATAAGATTAAAAGTAAATTTCTCATTAAAAACTTTAGAGGCCCAAAGGCAGTGAGCTGATATACTAAAAAGGCTAAAAGAAAAAAACTATCAACTAAGAATCTTGTATCCAGCAAAACTGTCCTTTGAAAGTGAGGGAGAAATTAAGACATCCCCAGATAAACAAAAGCTGAAGGACTGTGTCACTGCTGAACCTGTTCTAGGTGAAATAAAAGGACACTATATAGTAACTCAAAGCTGTTTGAAGAAGTAACAATCTCGGTAAAGGTAAACACATGGGCAAATATAAAAGCTAGTATTATCATAACAATGGTTTATAACTCCTTTTTTGTTTTATACATGATTTAAGAGACTACTTTTGTGACATTTACAACTGAATGGGTGGGGATGGAACTGTAAAGATGCAGAGTTTTTGTGTATTAATTAAGTTAAGGTGGTATACATTCAAATTAGAGTGCAGTGACTTTAGGATGTTAAATGTAACCCCCATGGTCACACCAAGAAAATAGCCATGGGGTGATTTCAGTTATATGAGGTACTTAGAATAGTCAAATTTATAGAGACAGAAAGTAAAATGGTAAATTCCAGGGGTTCAGGGAAAAGGGGAATGGAGAGTTATTGTTTAATGAGTATAGAATTTTATTTTTGCATGATGAAAAGAGTTTTTGAGATGAATGATGGTGATGGTTGCACAACAACATGAATATATTTAGTATCACTAAACTGTACCTTTAAAAATGGTTAAAATAGGCAATTTTATGCTATGCATATTTTACCACAATAAAAAATTGAAAAAAATTTTTAAAAATTCTATTTTAGGGAGGAGATGGAAATGTTCTACATCTTGATTTGGGTGGTATTTACATGGTGGGTACAATGATCAAAACTCATCAAATGTAGGAAGAATCAATATTGTTAAAGTGGCCATACTGCTCAAAGCAATGTACAGATTCAATGCTATTTCTATCAAACTTCTGATAATATTTTTTTGCAGCATTAGAAAAACTATTCTAAAATTCATATGGAGCCCAAACAGCCTGAATAGCCAAAGCAATCCTAAGCAAAAAGAACAAAGCCAGAGGCATCACATTACTCAACATCAGTCTATACTACAAGGCTATCAGTAACCAAAACAGCATGGTACAGGTATAAAAACAGACACATAGACCAATGTAACAGAATAGAGAACCCAGAAATAAAGCCACACACCTACAACCATCTGATCTTCGACAAAGTCAACAAAAACAAGCAATGGGGGAAGGACTCCTTATTCAATAAACAGTGCTGAGATAACAGGCTAGCCATGTGCAGAAGATTGAAACTGGACCTCTTCCTTACACCATATACAAAAACCAACTCAAGATGGATTAAAGACTTAAATGTAAAACCTAAAACTACAAAAACCCTAGAAGAAAATCTAGGAAGGGCCCTGGCAAAGATCTTATGACAAAGAAGACAAAAGTAATTGCAACAAAAACAAAAACTGACAAATGGGACCTAATTAAATTAAAGAGCTTCTGCACAGCAAAAGAAACTATCAACAGAGTAAACAGACAACCTACAGGATGGAAGAAAATATTTGCAAACCATGCATCTGACAAAGGTCTAATATCCAGAATCTATAAGGAACTTAAACAAATTAACAAGCAAAAACAAACAACCCCATTAAAAATTGGGCAAAGGACATAAACAGACACATTTCAAAAGAGGACATATATGGGGCCAACAAACCTATGAAAAACTGCTCAACATCATTAATTATTGGAGAAATGCAAATCAAAACCACAATGAGATACCATCTCATACCAGGCAGAATGGCTATTAGTAAAAAGTCAAAAAAATAACAGATGCTGGTGAGTTTGTAGAGAAAAGGGACACTTGTATACTGCTGGTGGGAATGTAAATTAGCTCAGCCATTCTGGAAAGCAGTTTGATGATTTCTCAAAGAACTTAAAATAGAATTACCATTCGAACCAGCAATCCCATTTTTGTATATATGCCCAAAGGAATATAAATCTACCATAAAGACACATGCACGTGTATGTTTATTGCAGCACTATTCACAATAGCAAAGACATGCAACCAACCTTAATGCCCATCAACAGTAGACTGGATAAAGAAAATGTGGTACATATACACCATGGGATACTATACAGCCATAAAAAAGAATGAGATTATGTCCTTTGCAGCAACATGGATGGAGCTGGGGACCATTATTTTAATTTAGCTAACACAGGAACAGAAAACCAAATACCACATGTTCTCACTTATAAGTGGGAGCTAAACTTTGAGTATACATGGACACAAAGAAGGGAACAATAGACACCAGGGCCTACTTGGGGGTGGAGGATGGGAGGAGGGTTAGGATTGAAAAACTACCTATTGGGTACTGTGCTTATTACTTGGGGGAATGGAATAATCTGAACATCAATCCCCCATGACACACAATTTTTCTGTGTAACAAACCTGCATGTGTACCCCTGAACCTAAAGTAAAAGTTAAAAATAAGAAAAACTCATCAAATGGAACACTTAAGATTTATATTCTATTGTATGTTAATTATATCTCAATAAAAGTATAAAAACATTAAAAAGTCAAGTAAAGACAGAATCAATAGTTCTCAGAGAAAGGTGAAAATTGTGAGGACGTTCACAACTCACAGAAGTTTGGGATTCATAGATCACCTTGAGGCCATCCTCTCTGAGAGTTCATGAAGCCTTATGCTTGTGAAGAAGCCATTGCTGGTGACAACAGTTGGGTAATAATAACAACCCCCTTGTTAGTGCTTTCAGCACATTATAATTTACACCAACATTTCAGATATATAATCCTATGTGACTTTGCTCAAAGAGGCTGAAAAATATGTGTAATTATTGATGCCTATCTTGGGAAACTGCCCTCCAAAACATTCCAAAGGGGCTTGGCAACTGTTGGGTGGTGACTCTGTAGAACAAATAAAGCTTTTGCCTCCCTTGAGCAAACCCCATGGAATGCAATGTCTGGGCACCGTGCTGGCCAGACCTGGCGTAGCTAATGTCAAGAGGATAGAACAAACCTGCCCACTGAGTTGGGTCATGGGTTAGGAAGCCGGCCCCCCTCCTACAGGTGCCGAGAGGATGTGAGGAGAAGGGTGCAGCAGGTACAACACGGGAGGGTCTTTGTCACCATGTCTTTCACTCTTTTCTCTCACTCTCAACTCCTACAGATACGTATATATTAAACAACAAATCAAAAGTGTATAAAGTGAAAATAAAAGTTTCTTCATTCCAATACCACTAAAATCCGCCCTTCAGAATTCACCATGGTTAAAAGACAGTGATTCTTAAATTCTTTTTCTGCTCTAAGCATTTATTTTGAGTGATCTCATCCATGCCCATGACTTTGAATATCACCTGTAGTTTGACGTGTTTCATATCTCTTATCTTCTGAGTTCCAGAAAACAATAACCAATGTCTACTGGAGAAACTCCCCCAGGATATCCCTCAAGCACCAAAAACACATGTCCCAAGCTGTCTTTTTGTCTTCCCTTAACCTGCTTTGACGGTGTCAGTTCCTGTCTTCCAACTCCAGCTGGAAGCCTGTGGTCCTCTTCTACTCCTCCTGCCCCTCAACTCCCACATCCAATCACCATGGCCTGTTTATCTTATTTTTCTCATACATAAAGAATTTAAAATATTGTATGAAGTCAACTTTTCCCTGAGTCCAGATGGCTTTCAGAGGTGAGGAGCAAAAGGTTAAGATCATTGAGAAGCACAGGGAAGGAGAGCTTAGGGTAGTGACTGCCACACACATTCCACAGACGAGCCTTCAAGTGTCTTGGGAGACATGTTGGGGCAGGGTGAGGGGTGTCTTAGTTTGGGTTTCCTTGGAAGCAAAACCCTAAGATAATCATGGGTACATATAGTTGATTTGGGAGGTGAGTCAAAGAAGCAGAAGTGAAGGAGCATCAGGAGTGATACTGGGAAGGGAGGAATGTCGGTCAAGTGTTTGTGAATGAGTAGATCACTGTGGGTAACTGGGGCTCAGTCTTACTGGGGACTGTCTGAGAAGCTGTATGGAATACATCCTAGAACTGTCCCTCTAGAACTGTAGGGCTGATACCAGTCTCCATTGGTTGTGGGTCACCTCCAGAGGTTAACACCCCCACACTTCTGGAATGCACAACACATGGCTGAGCAGTCTTCTCAAGCTCCTCTGAAAGCAAAGCAGAGAGATGCCATGGCATGCACTTGATATGGGATGTTAACAGTGGTATACGGAGGAAGACATAGTGCATCACAAATGTTTACTACCAGGGGAGGTAGAGTGAGCCCAGCTCCTGGCCCCAACACCCACTAAATCATAGAACTTCCCTGACTATTTTATGTACATCAAAGTTTCATTAGTTGTTTGATTTGAAGAAAGCATTTTGCAGCTGGAATCATTTGAAAGACACTGTTCTTTACAGTCTGATTTCGGCCTAATTAGTAGCTTCACTCTGTGTGCCCCTACTTGACATATATGACTGTATATCCCCAATTCCCTGGCAGATACTGAAATTCCAGCATTAAAATCTCAAGCACTCATTCTAGTCACATGAAATCTCTGTTAAGATGCATGTACCCCTGACAGGACCCTCTCTGAGCTGCCATTTACATTTAATGTAATTAATGATAAAATAGGATTTACATCTGCCATTTTGCTATTTGTTTTCTGTCCCGAGTCTTTGTTCTTTTATTCCTCTGTCACTGACTTATTTTATGTTGAATATTTTCTAGTGTACCAGTTTAATTTCCCTGTTATTTATTTCACTATAATTCTTAAGTCATTTTCTTAGTGGTTGCCCTGGGGTTAAAATTAGCATCTCAACTTTAAAAATAATCTAGTTTAGATTAATACTAACTTAATGTCAATTGCACACACAAATTTTGCTTCAATAACACTCAATTTCCTTGCCCTTCCATTGTGTAATTATTGTCATACAAATTACATTTTTATACATTATAAACACATAAACATAGTTTTATAATAATTGCTTCATGCTGTTGTCTTTTTAAAATAATAGATTTTTAAAAAAATTTGTGGCAAAATATACGTAACATAAAATTTAGCATTTTAACAATTTTAAGTGAACACCGTTCGGTGGTATTAAGCACATTCACTTCGTTGTTCAACCATCACCACCATCCATCTCCAGAACTCTTTTCATCCTGCAAAACTGAAACTCTGTACTCATTAAACAATAACTCCTCATTTCCCCCTACCCCAAGCCCCTGACAACCACTATCATCGTTTTTGTCTTGATGAATTTGACTGCTTCAATAACTTACATGAGTGAAATTATACAGGATCCTGTGAGGAATTGTCATATAGTTTTTCATAGTGGCTGTCCTGTCCAAAGTGCCATTTTTGCCAACACAAATTATTTTCTGTGGTTTTTTTTTAAAGCAGCCATCCAAATGAGTGTTATTTTCTTAATTATTAGTCATGTTGAGCATCTTTTTATGTGCTTATTGGCCATTTGCATATCTTCTTTGGATAAATCTCTCTTCAAGTCTTTTCTCATTTTAAAATTTTGGATTGTTTTTTGTTCTTGAGTTTTAAGGATTCTCCATACATTCTGTATATTAATCCCTTATCAGAAATGTGATTTGCAAATATTTTCTCCCATTCTTTGGGTTGCCTTTTTACTCTATTGATAGTGTTTACAAAGTTTTTAATTTTGATGAAGTCCAATTTGTCTATTTTTTCTTTTATTGCTTGTGCTTTTGGTGGCATTACCAAATCCAATGTCATGAAATATTTGCCCTCTGTTTTCGTCTAAGGATTTTATAGTTTTAGCTCTTAGATTTAGTTCTTCGGTCCATTTTGAATTTGTTTTGTATATGTTATTAGGTAAGAGTCCAACTTCATTCTTTTGCATTTGGATATACAGTTTTCTCAGCACCAATTGTTGAAAAGACTGTCTTTTCCCCCTACGGAATGGTTTGGGCACCCTTGCGAAAAATCATTTGGCTATATGTGTGAAGATTTATTTCTGGGCTCTCTATTCTATTCCTTTGAGTCCATATGTCTGTCTTTAATGCCAGTACCACACTATTATGATTACTGTTGCTTTGTAGTAAGTTTCAAAAAATCAAATAGGAAAAAAGAGTTACGAAAAATAATACACTTGTACTATCTTTTATATTTATCTAAGCAGTTAACTTTACCAAGAATCTTTATTTATGTGGATTCATGTTACTTTCTAGTGTCCTTTCATTTCAGCCTGCAGATTCTTTTTAGTATTTCTTGTGGGGCAGGTTGGTTAGGGATAAATTCTGTTTTTATTTATTTGGGAATGTCTTAATTTCTCTTAATTCTTGGTTGACAGCCTTGCTCTTTCAACATTTTGAATATGTCAACCGACTAATCTCTGGCCTCTGTGGTTTCTAATGAGAGGTCACCTTTTAACCTTTATTAAAGATCCGTTATATATAATGAGTTCATTTGTTAATTTTCAGATTCTTTCTGCCTTTGAACTATTTGATAATAATATGTTTAAGTGTGAATTTCCTTGATTTTCTCCTATGTGGAGTTCATTAAGTTTCAGAAAAATTTTATCCATTATTTCTTCAAATATTATTTCCATTTCTTTCTCTCTCTCATCTCCTCTGAGACTCCCATTATATGTACATTGGTGTGCTTGATGGTGACATACAGATTCATTTTTCTTTATTTTTTTTTCTGTTTCTTAGATTGGATAATCTCAATTAACTTGTCTTCAAGATAATAGATTCTTTCTTCTGCCATCTGAAATCTGTTGTTGAGCCTCTCTAGTCAAAATTTCATTTTACTTATTTTATGAAAAGTCACTGTGCTTTTCAATGCTGGAATTTCCATTTGGTTCTTGTTTATAATTTCTATCTCTTTATTAATATCCTCTATTTGGTTAGACATCACCCCTATACTTTCCTTTAATTGTTTAGACATGCTTTCTCTTAGTTCTTTGAACATATTTATAAATCTGATTTTAAAGTCTTTGCCTAGTAGGTACAATATCTGTTTCCCTTTGGGGACAGTTTTTATTAATACTTAATTTCTCAGTATGGACATATTTTCCTGTTTCATGTGCGTCTCATAATTTGTGTTGAAAACTGGACATTCTACATAATAGAACCTGGGAACTCTGGAAATCAGATTTCCACACTTTTTTGCTGTGCTGCTATTGTTGTCTCTGTTCAGTTGGCTTAGTGGTCAGCTAACGATTGGCCGGAGATTCTCTTAAATTCCTTGATCAATAAGTGTTTGCATCCTTTGCTAAGGGGCTCTCTGTGTGTGTTGGGGCACATCTGCATCACTTGGCAGTTCTACGATTTCTGCTTTAGCCTTTACTTCCTGCTGGCATAAGACCTCAAGGCCAAATATATGTGAAATATTGAGGCTTTCTCGAGGCCTCACACAAGCCTGCTCACAAAACAGCCTTCTAGATCCTCAGGAATATGCCAGATCTTTTCAATGTGGATATTTCACTTCTCACATCTTTCTCTACGTTTTTGGCTAGGCTCTTGTTTGACTAAATTGGTATCACTGCTCCAGGCAGCTGTGATGTTAAACAGGTGCTGCTAATTGTTTTTGAAAAACACTTTGGGACTAGGACTTCTCCTCCAGGGCAAAATTTAAGTCAGATCATGTAAAAACAACACCTTTCCAGGGAGCTGCAAGATGAATCAAATAGTGACAATGTTCTGGGGATGAGGCTACATAAGGAGCTTCAAACTGGTCTGCCCCATCTGGTGGCTGCATTACTGGTTTTTAAAGATATGGGTGATTGTGAGGCTTCTGGGTTATAAGGCTACAGAGAAGAGGAAGGGGGAGGGAAACAGGTCAAATTACAAAGTCACAGATCTTGGTGTTTTTATTGAGATTTTGCAATTTTCTGGAATGAATGCTCCTCAGATTATTGTAAATTTGGTTGATTTTGAGTTCTATAAAATTGATTTTGACAATTTTTGTCAGCATTTTCATTGCTTTTACAGAGGTCCTTATTCCTGAATTTCCATCTCCAGAATATGCATTGTATGTATGTATGTATTTTCTGTTACGGAAAATTTCAAATACATACACAAATAGAGAGAATAGGATAATAAAGTCCCATGTACCCATCAAGACAGGTTCAACAAATTTTAACATATGGCTGGTTTTGTTTCATTTTGTTGTAGTCTGCATCTCAAGAAACCAGAGGCTCAAGTGAAGATGTAGACACTTTATTAAGGAGGGCTTTCCTAGAGAAAGAGCCAATACTAGGGTGTTATTGAGCTAGCCACTGCTAAGTGCAACTGATTGCCTTTTTTTTTTTTTTTTTTTTTTTTTGAGATGGAGTCTCACTATGTCACCCAGGCTGGAGTGCAGTGGTGTGATCTCAGCTCACTGCAACCTCTGCCTCCCAGGTTCAAGTGATGCTCCTGCCTCAGCCTCCTGAGTATCTGGGATTACAGGCATGCATCACCACACCTGGCTATTTTTTTTTTTTTTTTTGTATTTCTAGTAGAGATGGGGTTTCACCATGTTGGCCAGGCTGGTCTCGAACTCCTGACCTCAAGTGATCCACCTGTCTTGACCTCCCAAAATGTGAGATTACAGGTGTGAGCCAGTGCGCCCAAACTCCCAACTGATTGCCTTTGATAAGTCATTATAAGCTGCTTTTCAGGGCTGTGCGCCTCTGTGAGAAAGGTGGAAGAATGTATCCATTGAGCCCTATCTCTTTGATGAAAGGATCATCATGCAGGGTATTAACTCCTCTGTACTTCCAGTTTGAAGTGTGTGGCTGCTTACGGGTGCAAAGGGAGATGCAGTCAGGTGACAACACCAGTTCCTGCAGCAGCGACTGGCACAAGTGACAGGTGAGGCCAAGAGATTGGAAGGCCTGATACACATCTGTATGTTACCCCAGCTCCCTGTCCCCGCCTCCCATGTTGGATTAGGATCTGCATTTATAACAAGCTTCCCAGCTGCTCTCAATGTACTCTGGAGGGCGCTTATCTCACTCCTTTTTTTTTTTTTTTTTTTTTTTTTTCTGAGACGGAGTCTCGCTCTGTCGCCCAGGCTGGAGTGCAGTGGCGCGATCTCGGCTCACTGCAAGCTCCGCCTCCCGGGTTGCACGTTGAAATCACCAGGTTCCTGAGTCTGGCGTTGACTGGTTGTTAAATTCTGGAGACTGGCTGTAGTAACTAGGGCTCCCTCTGCTGGTCATAATTAAGATTTCAGCAGGCTGTCCCCAGCCCTCAGCATCCTTGAGTCTTAACATTCCAGCCACAGCTATCCATGCCTACCCCTGTGATTCTCCAGAAAAGGGGGCCTCTGCTGTGCTCTAGGCAGATCCTCAGATCCCTCAATCTAGGCATCTCCCTGATGTCACAGACTCAGCCCTGATTAGACCACTTCTGACTAAAGAGAAATCCAAATTTCACCTCTTTCAAAAGTCCTCTCAATTACCTCCAGTCAGAATGAATTGTACTCTCAAATCCTGGTGCTGTGGGGTGGCAGTAAGGAACCACTTTGACAGAGATGATGCTTTAGCCAATGCCTGGCCCTGGCTGTAATAATTCAATCTGATTTTTACTGAGCACTTACTATCTGCCAGGTGCTATTCTAAGTGTTCAACATATAGTAACTCACCCATCATCATGAGTCTATGAGGTGAGCACCATTATTATCTGTGTTGTACAAATGAGGAAACTGAGGTGCGGAGAGTTTAGGTAATTTCCCCAAAGTCACACAGCCAGTTAAGGGGCAGAGCCAGGATCCGTAGGCCTTCTGGTGCAATAAATATTATTTGTATTATGACTGTGCCCACCGAGGCACTGTTAAGGCCTTGACATCCATGATCACATTTAGCTTTGCAGATGAGAAGCTGGGACTTGGAGAGGAAGAGGAAGACATTGCAGCTGACCCGGGTCCCCCTGTGCCTCTGCTCACCAAGTCTGCCCAGTGGGCCTCCTGCATCAGACACATCTGTATGCCATAAAAATGCTTATTCCTCGTGAGTCTCAGCCAGTGAGCTTGGGGATGGATTGTGAGAATCTGCATTTTAATAAGCAGCCCCAGTTGATCCTGATTCACACAGAAATTTGAGAAACCTTACCACCCTGCCCATCCTCGTCCATTAGAGCACATTCTACCAGTCACCTTAGATAAAAACTACTCGAGTGTGGATCTGTTTTTCTTCGTAATGATTAAAAATGCCTTCTCTGCAAGTAACAGAATCTTTGACAATGGTGGCTTAAAATCCTAAAGATCTTTATTTGTTTAGTTCATACAGTGTCCAGAATTTGACAGTCTCAAGACTGGTGTAGCAGCTCAGCAGTGGCACCAAAGGGCCTCGTTCCTTCAACGTCTGTGTTTCACTATCCTTGACTCTTGGCTGTTTTCTGTGCCTGTTGCTTCATTGCCACCAGGTGGTTGCTGCAGATCCAGGCATCTTGTCTAAATAGTTACTTTCCCAGATTTTGCTGCAGCGAGGGCATGGTCACATGACAGGCTTAGCCTAGCGGATGTTCTCACCTGGAATTTTTACTTGGGAGCTGGTGTCAAGAAGAGGGCATGGTGAGGACTCCATTCTGGGGGACAATGGTGATGGTCCTGGTGGCCAGAATGGATTCTCCTGCCATCTTATTCTTAGGTCAAGCAATGATGTCCTTACCTGATGGGCTTTGTGGTGCAGTTTTGGCTGTAGTGCTGGGCTTCATGGTCACTCTTTGCGCCTGCGTGTTTTCTAAGCCTGATTCCCTAATATTTCCAGCTGGTCTGTGAGTTTCCTGATATCTGTTCAACATTTTCTCCTCTCCTCGATTCAGTCAGTGAACGTCCATTGCTACAGACGGACTTACCAGGCTTGGATCCTTCAGGTCTCAGCTGAAACACAATTCCACAGAAACATCCCCGGGGCTCAGAGAAAAGTTGCCTATTATTCCTGGAACAAAACCTGTGTCTTTCCTTCATCACACTTATCACAGCCTGTCAGCACTTTGTTCGATTACTTGCATTCTGGCTCCCCACTAGGATAGAAGCTCCATGGAGCGACGGACCACTGTCTCCTTGTGTGGATAACATAAAGCCTGACACACAATAGCTGTTCAAAATTGTTGTGGTTGAGTAGATGAATGGATACATGAATGGTTGAAGTGGGCTTGTTTTGAGATGGGGCTGACCTGGGAGTCACCAGATGGGCAGATAAGCCCCTTGCTTCAGGTCACATTCCTTCCTGCAGAGTCATATGGAGACTCCAGTTTTGTTCTTTTGCCATCGTTGACCACAAGAAGGCATCATGAAGAGAAAACCCTATTCTTAAGCAGGGTCACAAGGGTTGTCCCTGCCCTGGTTGGGGAGGGTGCCCGCCACCCCAACAAACACCCACTAGCCAAGCATAACAGGGAATAATAATAAAATAGTAATTAGATATAGACTGTAATTTGGCTCTGATGCTTGTGCATAATGCCTAGTTAGACACTAATAACCCTGGAGATAATAGGGGGGACATTAATGATACCAGGGAGTTTTTCACCAGGCTGACCTGTGTTGGGGCTTATTCCAGTTGCTGTTGTTGCATAACAAACTATCCCTAAACGTAATGGTGAAGAATATTCATTTATTATTCTTATGGGTGAGCATTTCCGACAGGGCACAGTGGGGATGGCTTGCCTCTTCTCCACACTGTCTGGGTCGCAGCTTGAAGACTTGAGGGCTGAGGATAACTCAGTGTCTGGCGCTGACGTTACCTAAAGGCTTATTTACTCACATGATTGGTGGTTGATT
The DNA here is from genome assembly GCF_028858775.2 of Pan troglodytes. Taxonomy (NCBI): domain Eukaryota; kingdom Metazoa; phylum Chordata; class Mammalia; order Primates; family Hominidae; genus Pan; species Pan troglodytes. The sequence goes on along the minus strand of NC_072419.2, from coordinate 8,985,628 downwards.
AGCTGATTTGTTGGCTGAATGCCCACATAAGGCATTTCCATGTGATCTGGACTTCCTCATAACATGGTGGCTAGGTTCCAAGGGTGAGCGCCGGTGGAGGTCGGGGCGGGTGGGGAGAGGGAGAGAGGGAGAGGGAGAGAGAGAGAGAGAGAGAGAGAGAGAGAGAGAGAGAGAGGCAGAAGCCATATGGCCTTTATAATTGATCAGAAGTCACATAGGATCACTGCCACTGAACTCTAGCAGTCAAGGCAGTCTCAAAGGACAACCCATATTCCAAGGGAGAAATTAGACTCCACCTTTTGACTGAGACAGGAGAGCATATAGAATTAGAAATACTACTGTGGCCATTTTGGGAAAATATGACCTGTTACAGCCCCCCTCCCCACCCACCCGGCACTGCTCTAACCCACTAAATTGGGATTAATTCCAGCCAGTCGAGGTCAGGCTCTTCCCGGTCCTTTCTATCTGCCTCTCAGCCTCATGTCACTCTGGTTCATTAACACATCTTCCCTTCTCATGTTTCTCCCCCTGCCTGAATTTGAGGAAATCATAACGTTCTTCAAGGCCAGCTCTTATGAGAAGTCCTCCCTGATTGCTCCGGCCTCCCAGCTGGGCCTTAGGGCTTCTTTTCCCTCTGAAACCTGCTTTTCCTTCCAGGACTGGTGTGGAGCTCTGAGCACCAGGGAATGTTATCAAAGAAGATGCAGCTTTGGCATTCTGGACTGAGGCCAGGATCGCAGCACAGTGATTAGGGAGTCAGACACAGAGAAGTGGCCGAAGAGGGGCCAGAGTGAGACTGGAGAGGAAGGAAGGAGCTTCCCACATCACAGCTCCCTAGGGCCTACCTCATGGAGGAAGAGCAACAGAGCTGTGCCCGGTGACACCTGGAGTCCCTGAATTGCTCAGGTGGAAAAGCACTGGTGTCAGTTGCATGTTTCCTTCCCTCACAGCCCATAGCCAGTCCCTCATCACATCTTGTGGGCTCTGCCTTCTCCACTTCCCACCTACCCATCGCTACCAAACTGGACCACGCCACCCTCATCTCTTACCTGGGTGGTTACAACAACCTCCTCCATGGACTCCCGCAGCAGCCAGAGGGTTTCCTTTAGAACACAAGTCATATCCTGTCACTTCTTTGCTCAAAACCTTCCTGGGCTTCCCATCTCAATCACAATAGAAGCCCAAGTCCTTATAACAGCTTACAGGGCTCCACAGGATCTGTGTTCCCCTCCAGTTAACCTTACCCTCACTCTTCCACTGCACTGCAGGACCACTGCCTCCTTTATCTTCCGCACACACACCAGGGGTACTCCCAACTGGCTTTGCTCCCCTGCTCCAGAACCTGCTCCTTCAGATGTTCACATGGCTCTCCCTCATCATTCATGCCAAATTTCTACCCAAATACCATCTGTCAGAGAGCCTGCCCTGCCCATCCCGCCCCCGACATACCCCCATCCTGACTTTTATTCATCAGTGTACCAATCATTACTTGAATTTATATTTTTTATTTGATTATCCATCTTATCATCTATCTCCCCCTACCTTCCCCCACTTCCATCCCACTGCCCGCCTTCCCACCCCCTTGATGATAAACTTTCAGAAAGCACGAATCATCTGTGCTGAATCCCCAGAACCTGGTCACAGGAGGGGCTCATTAATCACCTGTGATTCAGTGAGATCTTGACCATTTAATTTAATGGCCTGGTGCCCTTGGGAGGTCACATATTGCAGAATCAGATGAGGGGGATTGCCAGTGTCAAACATAAGATACCAAAACCTTTTTATAGAGTTATCCTCCCTACCCCTACATGCATTTCATGATTAAACAGAAGGCTGGTCAATTAGCCGGGCGTGGTGGTGGGCACCTGCAGTCCTAGTTACTCGGGAGGCTGAGGCAGGAGAATGGCGTGAACCTGGGAGGTGGAGCTTGTAGTGAGCAGAGATCGCGCCACTGCACTCCAGCCTGGGCGACAGAGCGAGACTCCCTCTCAAAAATAAACAAACAAACAAACAAACAGAAGGCTGGTCCTTCAGTCTGAAGCACTGGCCATCAGATGATTTTACAAATACCTGTAATTCCCCCATCTACCAGTAGAAGGTGCCCTACTCTCATTCCTAAGGGTTAAGAAATACTGGAAGGGGCATGCTTCGTACTGACAACAGGCATGTCCTCTGGGGGGAAGGAGTGGAAGAGGAGTGGGGAAGGGGGAACTGTCTATTTTTTCACTCTCTTACCGGCTTACATATTTAAGGAATTTTTATAATGTGAATATATTTGTATAAAAATAGTTTAATGCATCTATCTACTTTTAATTTTTTTAATAGAGAAAGCACATTTATGACAGAATGGCCAGAAAGTCTGACTATATAAGTAATATTACTTAATTTTGTTCCAGATTGAACCCCCTTGATTACATCTTCTGAGGCATACTAAAACTGCAGGTTTATTCCATGAAACTCAGAGGCACAGATCATCCAAGGCAGTGTGTGAGAATGATGGAGTTGCTGCGTAACACTCCACTTCCATTGCAGTTTTGCACAGCACTACCAATTATGCCCTGAGGAGGGACAACACACTGAACATATCATGTTAAGGTCACTGAACATATAATCTACTGTAATGTGACATCAATACATCATTATATATATATTTACCTGTGTTTCCACCTATAGATTGGCAACCATTGACACATAAACAAATGATTGCAATAAAGTATGGTAAGTGATTATAAAGGTATGTGAAGACTAGTGTGAGAGCAAGGAATGGAGAGAATTTGCTCTAAGCCCCAGCTTCCCCACCGGTACCAGTGTGTAATAATTCCACCTTTGAAGGTTGCTGGGAGGAGAAATGACATAATGTCAGGGGGAGTCCCTGGTACTAACATTCATTGTAATGGGATATGTTGAATTCAGCTCTTTGAGGCTGGCTTCCCCAGGCAAGTGTGATCAACGTTAGGAGGAGGAGTGGTTTAGAGCCAGACGTAGGACTGGTGAAGAGGCTGCTTCTGGGAATAGGGATGCTCATCAGCATAGGAATGAGACAGCCAATAAACTAAGCAGTTGCAGGACAGGAGATTGGGAGGAGGCGTCCAAGAATGCCTCCCTAGGGCTGGGTACCACAGCACAGACACACTTCCTTGTTTCTGCTTCATTTTTCCTCTGTATCTCTTTGTAAGCCTGTGATGGGATTTATCACTGGATACCTCTTTAGAATCTGTGTAGGTAGTACTGCATAACATACAGATCAGGCACTAGAGCCAGTCTACCTGGGTATGAATCCCAGCTCTGTCATTTACTATTTTGTGATCTAAGTAACTCTCGAAATCTCTGCTTCCTCATTTGTAAAATGGGAATAATATTAGTACTTTCCTCAAAGGATTGTTGGAAGGATTAAATAAATACTTATGATAACCTTAGAAAAGTGACTAGCATATTTTACACTCTCAATGAATATTAAATATTAAAATTCAATCAGTCACTTCATTCATTCATTCATTACCAATTTCATTTACTTTTTGGCTCTTTTATGAATTCTTATGGGTGCTTATCTGCACCAGGTACTATGCTAAGTGTGGAGAATGCAGGGCTAAAGAAGACATGGTTTTTGCCCATGACAAGCACAAAGTCTAGGACAGGGGAGGAGAGACGTAGGCCAGATGACTTTAAGCCAAAGTGGTCCAAAAAGACAATGAAGGGAAAGCACAGAGAGAAAAAAAGAGACCTCGTGTGTTTGGATGCAGTGATGTGGGAGGAAGATGGGGAAGGTTTTGCAGGAGAGGAAACATTTGAACTGAGCACTGGAGAGTGAATAAATATTTTCATGGTGATAATTAATATAATACAACAATAAATAATATCCTATGCTGTATAACAAACCACATGAAAGTGTGGTGACAAGACGACAACCAGTTCTATGGCCAGCAATTTGTGTTAGGCTCGGCTGGAGAGTTTTCTACTGAACTTCACTCCAAACTCAAATTTTAAAATAGATATGGGACAGGGTCTGGCTCTATTACCCAGGTTAGAGTGCAATGGCCCAATCTTGGCTCACTGCAACTTCTGCCTCCTGGGCTCAAACCATCCTCTCACCTCAGCCTTCTGAATAGCTGGGACTACAGGTGTGTGCCACCGTGCCTGGCTATTTTTTTTGATACAGACAAGGTCTTGCCATGTTGCCCAGGCTGGTCTTGAACTCCTGAGCTCAAGTGGTCCTCCAGCCTTGGCCTCCCAAGACTACAGGCATGAGCCACCATGCCCAGCTAAGTTTTCAAGCTTTTTTGCATAAGTTTGTCCATAATATTTCTAAATTATTCTTCAAATAGCTATAGGGTCTCTTATTCCTGATATTAGTAATTTGTGTCTTTCTTATTTTTTGCTGATCAGTCTGGCTAGAGACTTATCAATGTTATTCATGTTCCGAAAGAACCCACTTTTAGTTACATTGAATTACTATTTTGTTTTTCTATTTTCTGTTTTATTGATTTATGCTGTTTGGTATTTCCTTTTCCATTTATTTTAGATTTTAGGTTTAATTTCTTCATTTCTTTCTTTTTTTTTGAGACGGAGTTTTGCTCTTGTTGCCCAGGCTGGAGTGCAATGGCACAATCTTTGCTCACCACAACCTCTGCCTCCCAGGTTCAAGAGATTCTCCTGCTTCAGCCTCCTGAGTAGCTGGTATTACAGGTGCCTGCCACCATGCCCAGCTAATTTTTTAGTTTTAATAGAGACGGGGTTTCTCCATGTCGGTCAGGCTGGTCTCGAATTCCCAACCTCAGGTAATCCACGGGCCTTGGCCTTCCAAAGTGCTGGGATTACAGGCGTGAGCCACCATGCCCGGCCTGGTTTAATTTCTTCACTTTTTAGCTGCCTAAGGTGGAAGGTGAGTTCATTGATTTTTTTCGTTTCTAATATAGACATTTTAGTGCTATAAATATTCCTCTGCTGCATCCTATGCATTTTTATATGCTGTGTTTTTAGTTTAAAATACTTTATAATTCTCTTTAAAAATTTCTCCTTTGACCCATAGGTTATTCAGAAGCCTTTTCTTTAGTTTCCAAATGTTTGGAGATTTCCAGATATATTTATGTTATTGTCATCTAATTTAATTTCGTTGCATTCAAAGAACATTGAGACTACTTATAATTTTTATTCTTGATGGATTGATTCTTTTATCATTCAAAAATATTCTTTTTCTTTAGTAACAATCTTTGGCTATTTTGTTTAATATTTGTATAGCCACTCCAGGTTTGTTATGGTTACTATTTGTATGGTATATAATTTGTATTCTTTTACATTTAACCAATTTCTATTCTATATTCAAATTTGATTTTTTGTAGCAGTATATAGTTGGGTCTTGCTTTTTTATCCAATGTGACAATAGCTGCCTTTTAATTGGGTGTTTGGGCCATTTACATTTAATGTGATTATTAGTATGGTTGGGTTTAATCTACCATATTGCTACTTATTTTTAAAATCTGTCTCAACTATTCTTTGTCCCCTTTTCTCCTTTTCTGCCTTCTTTTTCTATTAATTGAGTATTCTTTACTATTACATTGTGTTTACTTTGTTGGTTTATTACTGATAACTGGGTTTTCTTGTTGTTTTCTTTTTTTTTTTTAGATGGAGTCTCACTCTGTTGTCCAGGCTGGAGTGCAGTGGTGCGACCTCAGCTCACTGCAGCCTCCACCTCCCAGGTTCAAGAGATTTTCCTGCCTCAGCCTCCCAAGTAGTTGGGATTACAGGTATGCACCACCACACCCAGCTAATTTCTGTATTTTTAGTAGAGATGGGGTTTTGACATGTTGGCCAGGCTGGTCTCAAACTCCTGACCTCAGGTGACCTGCCTGCTTCAGACTCCTGAAGTTCTGGGATTACAGGCGTGAGCCACCATGGCCAGCCGGTTTTCTTTTCTTTTTCTTCTCTTTCTTTTTTGAAACAGGGTTTCACTCTGTCAACCAGGCTGAAGTGCAGTGGCACCATCTCGGCTCACTGCAACTTCTGCCTCTCAAGTTCAAGTAACTCCCCTGCCTCAGTCTCCTGAGTAGCTGGGACTACAGGCATGTGCCACCACGCCTGGATAATTTTTTTTTTTTTTTTTAAGTAGAAATGGGGTTTCACCATTTTGGCCAGGCTGGTCTTGAACTCTTGGCCTCAAGTGATCTACCCATCTTGGCCTCCCAAAGTGCTGAGATTGCAGGTTTGAGCCACCACGCCGGCCTTCTTTTCTTTTACTGGTTTCTTTAGGTTTATAATACAGATCTTTAACTTGTCACAGTCTATCTTCAATTAACATTTTATTACTTCATGTATTATACAAGAAATTTACATCAGTGTATTTTTTTTCCTTCCTGGCCATTGTGTTATTATTTTCATACATTTTACTTCTACAATGTTGCTATTATTTTTGCTTTAAATGTAGAGGATGCCACCACTGAATTTCTTAGTGATGTTGATGCCTCTGTCACTACTCATTTCTGATGGCCTTGGTGAATGGTGGGTGGGTCCCCTGGGCCCTCTGAGGGAACACAATCCTTTGGAAGATGTCTCCTGGCCCCTCATAATATGTCAACCCCAGCACGCGCCATTTCCCTGAGCCTTTTAATTCTTTCCTCTATCATGCAGCATAGGAATTCAGCCATGTCAACTGTACTTAGCATAAGTCATCACTTCTTCCAGATGTTTGGAGCCACTAAGCCAGTTTGCACCAGCTCTCAGGATCCTCACCTGGGTGTTAAATCTCGTATCACAAAAGAATGGCCCCAAGTCAATAAATTCTTCATTGTTTAGGCTCCTGTTACGGCTTCCTTGATTAAGCACCCTCAAATCCACTCCCAGAGTTCTCCCGTGATCCTGCTGTCACATGATCCTAGTTTTTTGGATCCTTTGGACTATAGTCCCTTTATTTCTTTATCACATATGGCACATCCCCAACTGAGTTATGCTGCAACTTAACATGACATCAGCCTGGAGGCCAAGAGAAGAGGCAGAAATAAATCCTGAGTAGGGCCCCTGCTGCAGGGGAGAGAATTCTTCAGTGTCTTCCCATATGGGATAGGAGGTGGGGAGAGAAGTTACTGGATCTTAATAGGAAGGAGGCCAGGCCTGTCTATGGGCTCTGAGGGTCCAGAGGAGTTTGGAAGTCAAAATGTTTGAGGGCATCCACCCAGATGTACCCAATCCATATTGCCTGGGATAATATGGGATGAGGATGGGTTCAAGGCAGCTGGATGGTAAGTGATTCAACCCCAAATCCCTAATTTACTGACTGCTTTTTTTTTAAGAGATGGGGTCTTACTGTGTCATTCAAGCTGAAGTACAGTGACACAATCATAGCTCACCGCAGCCTTGAACTCCTGGGCTCAGGCAACAAGCAGTACAGAAAGCCTGCATTTAAACACTGGCGACACAGAGACCATCATTGGCTGCATTACATCAGCACCAGTGATACAGACGACTGTCACTTTTCTTCTTCTCTCTCTGCTCCAACTCTGAGGGATCAAGCAACTCCCCAGTTCGGGGAAGGAAGGGAAGGAAGGTGAGAGATGGACAGTGCCTGCTCTGCAGGCGTGAGTAAGGCCTGCGCTGCACCCAGGGGAGAAGCTTTGAGCTGGATGTGAGGTTGAGGTTTCTATTTAGATTCTACTTGTCTCCTGAGTTCAGAAAATGAGGCAGAGTTGTCAAAATGGGATTAGTCAGCACAAGCGACAGGAAAGCTAATGGGATTTGCTTGAGGTTATTTTAAGGGACAAAGGCTGAGGAACCATCAGAGTGTGTATAAAGGCAGAGAAGGTTCAGGTTGAGTTAACAGCGCTGTGGCTGGCGGAAGCACGCATTTGCTCCTGGCCACAAGAGGAGCGTGGAGCCCCGTGTGAGCAGAGGCTGGGCCACCCCCGGAACCAGCTCTGCCAGAGGGTTCCAGCAAAAACTGTGAAGTCCCCTCTCACTCTGATGCATGTAGAGAGGCCTGAAAAGTTTGCCCAACCACACAGAGAATGTTTGAAGCCTTCTGTGACCAGGAGCTACCTCCCAAGGCAGCCTCATCTATTTTTGGACATCATGTTAGAAAGTTTTCCTAAACTGGCTTGAAATGTTTCCCTAGTTTTGCACCTATAGCCTTGCAGATCAAGCCCACTCCCTTTGGACATTGAAACACAGAGAACATGGCCTCCTCAAATTTATTCCCTGCTCCAGAAGGTCACGGCCACAGCCTCCTCTCTCCTTCACCATCTTAGGTGCAACAGCAGTCAGGTAGAGTCGGTGCTGTGTGATCGCACTTATTTAACATTTATTTTGAGTTAGGGTGTGAGTGCTGGGGCAGGTGGCTAACCATCCCCTGCCCTCTGTGGTGGCCTGAGAGAGAAGCAGGAATGCCCCGTGCAGGTTGGGGATCAGCAAACAGTCTAGACCAGCTTCTCTCCTGTATCCCGTTTGGAGAGTCCCTGGGTCAGGGGCCAGTCCATCCTGCAGCATTGAAGGGCGTGAGGAATGAGCAGGGCTGTGGGGCTCACAGAGCAGGCAGCCCTGGGGAGAAGCGGCCAGGGAATGTGCAAAAGTGATCAAGTCATAGGACAGGGTGGACCCAGCCCCAACCTGGGGGAGAGGAGAGGGGGATGTGCTGGAGCCTGGAGGTCCATGTCTGGCAGCCTTGGGAGATGGAGAGGGTTTCCCAGGCTGGACAGCATGGGCGGGGGGTTCATTCCACGGTGAGCTCTCCCTGCTCCGTGTTATCCAAGTTTGTACGGGAGGCCACCAGGGCCCTTCATTCGGCTACATCAATGGACAACATGGCCTTGATTGCAGGGAACTTGTTGCAGGAGAAGTCGGCGAGCAGTTGCTTGGTGCCACTCCGGGTGGGCAGGATATCAAAACGGACCCGGGACCGCTCCTTGGGCCCTAGGGTCGGCACGCTGATGCGGAGGGCACAGATCAGTGTTGATATGAGACACACAGACCTTGGGCTGGACGGGCCTCCTGTGACCTCCTGTCCTGTTCTGATGGAGGCTGGGCAAGGCCACTGCTTCTTTAGCTCCCTCTAGCTGTCTCTCTGGGTTACGGGGCCCCTCCAGCCCTGGAACACTTCAGCAGGGGAAGCAGGAGGGGGTCCCATGATCTCTCAAATATTCTAAGCCCTGAAGGCCAGCTCTTAGCTCTGGTGACCTGGACTTCTCAGGAGTTCAAGTTTGGTGAACCCCCAAACCAAATGCAAAAGCAGATTCTAGAGTTCCAAGACCCCCAAAAGAGTAAAGAACCCAAGGTCAGAGGGAGCTCTGTCTGTCCCACCCACAGGATCTGGAGGGCGCCCCCGCCCCGTCCCGCCCTCCCGCACCGGCCACTTAGGCCCAGGACTCACTCGATCTTCAGGTTACCCAACAGCAGGCCGCTTCCCTCCACCATCAGCACGCAGTCCCTCACCGGCTCATCCAGTGGATTGGAGAAGAGCATCTGCACGTTCACAGGCTTCCGCACACGAGCCTCGTTCAGCACCTACAGGGGAGAGGGGCTGCCGAGTCAGGACTCCAGCTGCTCAGCCCCTGCCTGCACCTTGGTGAGGGCTGGGCAGGGTGACTGAGTGAAGAGGGTGATGTCACTGAGGATGAAGAAGGGGAGACCATTTAGCCCTCCTAGGTGCCAGGCACATTGTGTCTGATGCCCCCTGCCCCCCAATACACAGGATGGTCCCAGGACATTATCCTGTGCTGTGGATGAGAACCTCAGCTTTGAGGGGGAAGGGGCCCCCTGCAGCAGCCAACAACACTGTTACTTCCCTGCCCCGACTCCAGTTCAGACCCTGCTTCCCAGGACAGCCCAACCCCACTGTGGGCTCTGTGAGGGTCAGGACATTTTTCATGCTGAATTTATTTTTTGCAAGGACAGGGTGTTGCTGTGTTGCCCAGGCTGGCCTCGAACTCCTGGCCTCAAGTGATCTTCCTGCCTTGGCCTCCCAAAGCACTGGGATTACAGATGTGAGTCACCGTGCCCAGCCACTTGCTGGATTTAATATTACTTTCCTTGGCTTTCCTGCTTATGGGTCCTGTTTCTTCCCTTAAAGCTTGAACCTCCGTCTCTGGGAGGCCCCACAGGTGTTGAAAAGGGCAGCCCCAGGCCCTACAGCTACTCACACCCTGGCTCACACTGTAGCTCCTTTAACTCTTTTTCCAGGGGTTGGGTCCCCCCAGCTCAACCCAGGCTACTCTCCTCTGCTGACACCCCAGTCTACCAATGTCCTTCTAAACTTCTAGAGCCCAGAGGTTCCCTGTGCACCATTTATAGTCTGAGCGGAGCTCTAATACCACACGGTCCTTGCTCAGGGATCAGAACAGGTGAAGGCTGGGTTTGGGGTCAGAAAAACAATTTGGACTATTTATTCAGACCAAAAGATGAAAGCTGTTGTGTTTCTGCCAAGAAACAGCCGTAATTCATTCTGGACAGACAAGTCATCTCTTTGCGCCTCAACTTCCTCATCTGGTAAAGAAGGAAAATCATCTCTTCCCTCCCAGAAGGGGTCAAATGAGATCAAGGATGGGGAAGAAAGCATTTTGGACATAGAAATGGACATTTTATGGCTATTGGATTTCTTCTTCTTTTGAAGATGACTGGAGGTTGCTGGGTTTTGTTGTTGTTGTTGTGTTTTGTTTTTCTTGTCACCAATCCTCAGAGCAACCATTTTACAGTGACAGAGCTGAGGTTCAGGCTGATTCAATAACCTGGAACATTCACACACAAGGAAACAGCAGAGCCCAGCTGGATCTAAAGCCTTTGCTGTTTCTGATAGGTCTGCAATACCTCCCAGTAATTTGTGAATAATTGAAGCATTTTAGACATCATGGTCTATATTTTCATTTCTTCCATGAAACTCATTTAAGTGTATGACATAATTTGAAGAGTGCAGCATAATTTTATGCTATTGGGTTATAAGAAAGCTATACAGATGTTGCCACATTTTTCATGGTGATATTTAATTTGAGATTTCCATGCTTTTTTTTTTCTTTTTTTAATGCCACTTACCACTCTCTCCTATTGACCCAACTCTGTAAATGTACCCAGAGGAAAGGATAAAAGCCACTAAAAACCTGAGTTTGCTTGTCACAGATGATGGATCAACTGGGAGGCCATCACCCTTTGGAAACAATGTTCAGATTGTTTTTGGCCTGGTTTTGTGGTCTAAGGTCCTCAGTGCTAATTGCCAGTCAGCACCAGGTTAGATAATGGGGTTTTACCCAAATTATTATCTTTTCATACAGATCACCTTCTCCAGTTTAAAAATCCGTGCCCTGCTCTGAGTGAGCTAGGCACTGATCCGTTCAATAGAGACAAGAATGTCTCGATTAGGTGAAGGCTTAGGTGGAGGAAAGAACGTGCCTCGAAGAAGGAAGATCAGGAGTCATTTAAAAAGACTAAATTTTTAAAAAGAGTCAGTGATAGCACATTTCTAGCCTTATATATTCTGATTTCCTTTCTAAAGATATTGTAGTATCTTAAAGATAAGTAGACTTGCCATGGAAATCTGGAAGATGTATAGCAAAAGTGTTGAATAAAAGATAATGCTGGAAGAAGGTTTGAGGACATTGGATAAGGGAATATAATGGGGAATACACTGGGGAAAAACACTAATTTTTTTTTTTTTTTTTGACAGAGTCTCACTCTGTCAGCCAGGCTGGAGTGCAGTCTTGGCTCACTGCAACCTCTGCCTCTCGGGTTCAAGCAATTCTCCTGCCTCAGCCTCCCAAGTAGCTGGGATTATAGGTGCCTGCCACCATGCCTGGCTAATTTTTTATATTTTTAGTAGAGACGGGGTTTCACCATGTTGGCCAGGCTGGTCTCGACCTCCTGACCTCAGGTGCTCCACCCGCCTCAGCTTCCCAATGTGCTGGGATTACAAGAGTGAGCCACTGCGCCTGGCCAAAAACTAACTTCTTTTAAACACTGATCACTTTAGTACAGAATGTTTTCATAACTGAACTGGCAGCCACCCTGTATCATTTTCTAGCCTCAGGAGTTGGAATGGGCACTCTGCTGTCCACCATGTCTAGAGAGATGGGGAGTGTTTCTCAGAAATGTCTTGTGAAGCAGGAGAGGCTGTCACATGCAGGGCACAAGCCTGGACTGACTTTCCTGTGCAGGGAAGAATGCAAGTCCAGAGCCAAGGGGATCTGTTCCAGTCCTGCCCCGAGGAAGGGGCTATTTCTCTTTTACAAATAGTGGCTATCCACTAAGACATTGTGCTAAGGGAGACAGTGATGAACTCAGAACAGAGGTAATGCCTGCCCTCATGGAGTTTACGGTTGGGTAGGGATTCACAACCAAATAATTGCACAAAGAAAGATAATATTCCAGCTGGGACAAATGCCTTGAAGGAAAAGGACAGAATGTTCTGAGGGTGTATAATTGAGATGAATTTGGGAGCCTAATTTGGGAGCTCAGGAAACGCTTCCCTGAGGAAATGACACTCTGCAAGGGAAGTAATTTATTGTCCCAGTGACAGAGTTGGAGCAACTGAGACTCAGATTAAGGGACCTGCTCAGTGTCACCACTGATCAATGGAGGGGTTTAGATACAATACCAGATCCGTTTGGTTACATGGCCCAAGGCCTGAACGACTGCCCGTCTCAGCCCCCAGACTGGCTGCCCAGTCACTGGCTCTCTAGCCCCTAAGGTAGGGGACCAACTCCCCCATCCTGAGGCACAGTCCAAACTAACCAGGACAGTAAAAGGGTGCAATTGCAGGCCAGCTGTGTGGGAGAACCAGGCCCCGCATCAGAGCCAGCATCCTAGATCCTCCTGCCCTTTCTGAGGTCAGGAACGCCTGCAGCCAGCTTACAGCTTAAGGAGGGGCGGGCCAGGGCAGCCATGATTATCTGGCTCTTCCTGGTTTCTGGGGCTTGGGAAGCCTGTGGCATTGTGATTGTACAGGGAAAGGCAATTTCTATCTAGACAGCTGCGGCAGACGGTGGGTACAGCAGATGAGAGAGGGCAGGGCCTGGCCCATGAGGCTCTTGATCGGGCCCCAAGGGAAAACCTCATGTTCTCTGTCCGTTTGTCTGCCTGTCCTTGTCCAGCCTTTTACCCTTGAGACCTATACTCCCTGGTTCCAGCACCCTTCACCCTGGGCTGTGGGGATCAGGCACAGGGGCTACAGGGTGAGGGACAGGCTTGGAGTCCGCACAGGTGCTCCTACCAGTGCTGAGGAAGACAGAGTGGCACGAGGGGCCTCCCACAGACCTGCAAGCCCCACCTTCCTGGGCTCCTGAGAAGGAGCCTCGGGGTGAATGCTGCAAAGTAAAGGAAGCCCTATGAGCAGAGAAAGAGGGGTCTTTGTTCTCAGCCACTTTGAAGATGCTGTTGCTGGCTGGTGATGTACCAGGACGCCTTGGAGGGGCATGGGCTGGGAGTCCCAGGTTCTGAGGCCTAGCCTTGACTCTGGCGGTGGCCAGCTGTTCCCTTCTCTCTGGGCCTTGGTTTACTTGTGTGAAATGAGAGTATAGGAGCATGTGACTAGGCTCCTAAGAGTCCACGATTCTGTAACTCCAGGGTCTAGACAGGGGAGAGATGCTGTGGGTCAGGCCTGTTTCTGATCTGTCCATGACAGAGGGCTGGGCTGTGGCCCTGGCACATCAGCTGGCTGTGTGTGAGACCCACACCTGTGCCTGTCTGTGATTCTCAAGCCTGGCATGGCCCAGAACACAGCAGATGCTCAGTAGCTGAGTGAGAAGGGAATGAGCTGAAAAGAGTCCCTCCAGGCCCCTCCTCAGCTGATGCCCCCAGTGGTTCTGAACTAGAATCTGAGAAGCAGCCAGGCAAATGCACGCGTTTATCTCACCAGACAGGGAGCAGGAACACGGGCCTGAGTGGGAGCTCTTGGCTATTTGGCAGAGGCTGGACCGAAGCTGGGCCCAGTTCTCTGCCCCTCCCAGCAAGAAAAAACTCTCCTTTGCCGTCTGGGAGAGCTGTGGCTCACACGGAGAGTGGGGCTCCTGGGAGCTGGGCTGGCTGGGGGCAGAACCCCTTCCCACAGGATGGGGAACCCCATTACCTCCAGGGTCAAGGTGGGGTTGTCCAGGATGACGTCCCGCTCCACCACCACCTCAGACTCATCTGGGACCTTGCACACCGCTGTGATCCGGATCATGTTGTCTGACTTCAGGTACTTCTCATACTGAGCGTACGAGATCTTTATGGGATGCTCTGCCTCTGGAAGGAGAAGCCAGGGGATCCGAGTGAGGGGGAGTGGGGATGGCTTCTGAACCTTCCTCAGAACAGATGCCAAGCCAAGGCAGGGTGAGCTGGTGGGAGGATCTGCAGCCCCGGGCTTGACTGAGCCCTCCTTGGGCCAGGTCCTGTGGGAAGCATCCCCCGGTCAGGGTGGGCTCCAGAGCAGGGGGCAAGGAGGCCCCAGGACTCTGTCTGGCTGGGCAGATTCCCAGGAGGATGGGCTCACAGGGGCTAAAGATACCGCTGCTTCCTCCCCACTCCGAAAAATGTTGGAGGGCAAGTGTCCTTTTTTTTAAATTTTTAAAATTATTTGTAGAGATGGGGTCTCTCTATGTTGTCCAGGCTGGTCTCAAACTCCTGGACTCAAGTGATCCTCCCACCTTGGCCTCCCAAAGTGTTGGGATTACAGGCGTGAGCACTGCTCCCAGCCACAAGTGTCCTTCTGAGGGGCAGTGGAAGAATACAAATGCCACCTGATTGCCAACAACAGTAGCAATCATGACAGTAACACAATAATAGGTAGGAAGGGAAGCCAGGGTATTGGCTAAACAAACGCTTAGGATCCTCCCCGTCATCTAATAGCCTGGGGTTCTACTGCCACAGCATCCCTTTCATTCCTCTGGTCTGGTCTCTAGTTCTTCTAAATCATCCACACACCAGCCAGACAAAGCTTTGGGAAGCTGTTTTTCGTTTTGTTCTGTTTTGTTTTCTAAATCACTCTTCTTCTGTGTCACATGTCACTTCAAAAATCTTCCGTGGCTCCTCATTGCCTTAGATAAAGTTCAGACCCCTCAACCTGGCCCTGCATCACCTGTCCCTTAAAAGAACCTTCCACACTTCTTGTTCTGCAGACAAAACAGGCACCTTTTCGCCCCCATATTTTGACTCACATGGTTCCCCCAGATGGAAATGCCTCCCCTGGCTTCTCTCCATGCATCCGGCTCCTTCCCCACGCTTTAAGTCCTCTCTTCTGACCCTGTGGGTCGCGGGGCCCTTTCCCTACCCTGATGGGCTTAGGTGCTCCCTTCCCTCAGGCTATCATGCTGGGTGGCCTGGGGGTGCCCCAGCACCCACAGTATTACATACTCTTGTAGGTAAGACTGTGAGGAGGAAGCTGCCTCTGCTTTTAGCACTGAAGGAATTTGCCATCCCTGCCCCACATGTGGAGAGGACAGGCCCTTGCATCAGCTGGTCCAACCCTCACCGTCAGTGACCTCCAAGGTTCAGAAAGGGAGGGAGACTTAACCAGGGTCATCTAGCAACTACTTGGCAGACGACCAGACTCTAAGACCACTACACCTGCCTTCTCTTTCTTTTCCATTCCATTCTGCAAAACGGTTTGTTTGTTTTTTTTTTTAACTATTTCCATCCTGTGAATTTTTTTTGATTTCCAAAATTAGCTCTTTTGGCCAGGCATGGTGGCTTATGCCTGTAATCCCAGCACTTTGGGAAGCCAAGGCGGGAAAATTGCTTGAGGCCAGGAGTTTGAGACTAGCCTGGGCAACACAGTGAGACCCTATCTCTACAAAAAACTTTAAAAGTTAGCTGGGCATAATGGCATGCCTGTAGTCCTAGTTACTTGGGACTACAGCTACTTGGGAGGCTGAGGCAGGAGGATTGCTTGAGCCCAGAGTTTGAGGCTGCAGTGAGCTATGATCACTTCAGCCTGGCAGACAGAGCAAGATCCTGTCTAAAAACAAAACAAATAAAAACAAACAAACAAACAAACAAAGCCCTTTCTTTGAGTTTCTAAGGTCAATAACAGCCAGGCAGTTGCTTCTGATATTGGAAAGATTTCTGCTAAAATTCTGCCAGAAGACGGATTGCTAGGGGATGCTGCTTTCTGACACGTGTGACACCTCTCAGTTTCTCTGGAGACAGAATTCTTTCAAGATGGGCAGTATAATTAATCAGTTTCTATTAGTTCCTTATGTGAAGCAAATAACCACCCTGCCCTGTTAATCCGGCTTGTAAGTCCAAACTTTTCATCACAGCTTGAAGGATTTTACCAATGTGGGCACACCTGCATTCTAATCCTTCCACAGCACAACCTTTATCTGCTCCACCTTGTTCCCTTCCCATCCCTGCTACCCAAGGGCAAGGAGTCACTGTTCCTCCCAAACGCTCAGACTTCTAAGAAAACCTGTCACTGTTGTCAGGATTCCAGAAGGTCCACCCCCCGTGGCAGCTGTGGGAGGGCCGTAGGCCAAGGCTTAGGGTCCCGTGGTCATTGCCATCCTCCTGAGGTCAAATTTGAAAAGCGATTTGGTGTGGGAGTGGGGGTGAGGTGGGTAAAAACAATACAACGTAGAAAACAGGGGGTGGCTCTGGACTCATTATCAGGAAACCTAGGACCAAGACTCAGCACTGCCACTACTATCTATGATACTTTATCTCTGAAGCAAGTCACAAATCTCTCCCAGCCTCACTTTCTGCTTCTATAAGATGGATACTGAAAATCTGCCTTTTTTTAGACGGTCAAACTGTGTGAGGTGGTATATACTTGTAAGGGATATTGTGCCATAGCTATGAACTGCCAAAGCCTCCCTCCTTCCTCCCTTGGGGCGTAAAAGGATTTTGGTTGGCACCACCCTGACATTTGGTTGGCATCACTCTGTTCATAGAGACAGCAACTTCCAAAGCATTAATACATGGCTTAACCACAGGGGCCGCTGGCTGCTCCATTCTTAGCTGACTAACCTGGAGCCCAGCAGACACCCTGCAGCCCCAGAAGGCCATTGGCTACCTCGGATTCGTGGATCTCCTCCAAGTGCGGGATGCGTTACCTTCCTCAGGGTCCAGGGACATTGTGGCAGAGTCCTTCCACACTTCATGTACAAGCGTGCCGTTGTAGATGATGGTCCAGGCTGTCATGTTCACTGTCACTGTCTTCGTATCCCTGCTCAGGTTTTTGAGCAGTAGGACCAGGCTGACTTCTTTGCCTACTGCCAGCATGCCAGCGACCTTCAGCTTCCCGATGATGCTGGGCTCCTGTTCCTCCGTTTCCAAACCCATTGAAGACGTCGCGCCAAATGACGCGTTGGGTTTAAGTTTCCCCAAAGCCTTTTGGAACACTTGTCTTTCCTGGTCAGAGCCTGTGTGGTGGGAAAAGACAGAAACATGCCAGGGATGTGATGGCAACCTGGGCAAAGGACAGTACCCTGCCTGGACAGGTGGCCTAGGACTGGTGCTGGCTCCATTGCTGCCCTAGCAGGCATTCGACTTTCGCAGGTCTCCAGCTCGCCTGTCTTAACCGGAGACTCACAGACCAGTTGGTCTCTGGTGCTTTTCTAATCAGCTCTAAATTTCCCAAAATCTGTAGAAAAGCTTTATCAGCACCTGCACACAATTACTATGTGGTTTGATCATTTGCTTGCGTTAATTAGGTTAGATTCCATTTTTTTCTGATAAAATGTCTTTTGTGAGACTTAAAAAACAGATAATTTCAAAATAAATCATAAGAACTGAGCTGAAAAAGATTAGAATACATTCATAAGCCAAATAACAAGGTGATGATTTAGAACTGACTTAATTAAAAAAATTTTTTTGGTAAACCATGTTCTTCTGCCTTGTTTCTAAAGGTGCTTTGAGAGTCAAGGAGTGACATTTTGATCTGTGCCGGTTGACAAGGACTTCCCATGGTCGGTATGGTTCCAAGTTATGACTAGTTGAAATTGTCCAGAGACTTCAGTTTTCAAAACTGCAAAGGCTGGATAAAAAGATGGGTTTTCTGACTCTGACTCAGGCTATGGGCGCTGCTGAGTGTGATGGCGTAAGTAGCCCACAGAGAATGACAGGGATGTACCTGAAAATGGCTCTCAGGGCACACAGACCTGAGTAACCGACTGCAAGCCTCTGAGCCAGGGCTGACTGAGCAGTTCACAAAAGGCTTGACCTGAAGATAGATCTAGGAGAAGGTGTTGACCTTCCAGGAACACAGGTACACAAGGAAGAGTGACCATGTTGACGTCTGCAGACCACACTTACATTCTCCCACCTCCCCCAACAACCTGTGAAATGCTTAAGGCACTGGATGACTTTCTTTTCTTTTTTTCTTTTTTTCTCTCTCTCTTTTTTTTTTTTTTGTGGCAGGGTCTCACTCTGTCACCCAAGCTGGAGTGCAGTGGCATGATCTCAACTCACTGCAACATCCACCTCCTGGGTTCAAGAGGTTCTCCTGCTTCAGCCTCCCGAGTAGCTGGGATTACAGGTGCCCGCCACCAAGCCCAGCTAATTTTTGCCTTTTTGGTAGAGACAGGGTTTCACCATGTTGGCCAGGCTGTTCTCAAACTCCTGACCTCAGGTGATCCGCTCACCTTGGCCTCTCAAAGTGCTGGGATTACAGGCATGAGCCACTGCACCTGGCCCAGATGACTTATTGTAAGCATTTTACGATACAGCAAGCCCCTTCCCATAAATTACATGTGATTTGCAGAGACTTCAGAGGCCAACTCGTCCATGCCTATCAAGTTAAGGCCCTAAGAAGAGACACAACTTGTCCAGACCACTCTGAGATGGACTGGGCCAGTCACCTGCAGAGGCAGAGAGGGGGCCAGTTCCCTGGTGTCTGGAACCCTGGTCTAGGTTTCCTCCCACGCACCCTGCTAAAAAGGAGGCAGGCAGCCAGATTACCTAGGCTGGTAGTTCCTGGTGGGCTGGGTTCCTTCTGATGCCTTCCCATCCTCTAGTCCAGCTGTAAGTTCAACCCAGAGCTGAAGGCAGTGCACGGATCTGAGCCTTCTGTGCCTGGGACCTTGAAGCTGGTGTGTTTGCACAATGAGGCTCGGAGCCTTGATGCCTATATAGGTCACCTGCTGGGTTTACTCAAGACTAAGCTTCCTCCTGCTGTTTTCTCCCTTTGCTGTTGCTATTGCATCAATACTTAGCAACCTATTTTATGAGCTTTTCCTCCCTGGGGCCCTCAGAGAGAAGCTAGAGTCATTAGGTAAGAAGATCTGGGCAACATCAGGCAGGGTGATCTGTCCTGTCGCGTAAGGGCTGGGGCATTGCTAGGAGTCCTTCAGGGACCCCCTCCCCCACCCCCACAATGGACCTGCCCATTCTCCATTGTTTAGGAGGTTTGGCTGAGACAGCTAGAGATCAAGGTGTGGGGTAAGGTAAGGAACCCCACAGGATCGTACAGTTATGTAAGCAGCGCCTGCAAAATAGTCACCTTGGGAAATCACCACTGCTATTTATCAAGTCTTGACTATATGCCAGGCATTGCACTTGGCACTTTGTATCTTAGCTCATTTAAATCCCGCTGAAGACAGGCATCGCTCTTCTCATTCTTCGGGTGAGGAAGCGAGGGCTCAGAGATCAGAGGAAACTTGCTCGAGGTCACACAATTATGGCTGGTAGGGCTAGAGTTCACCTTCCGCCCCCGAGTTTTTGCTCCCTGGCCCCCTATGCTTGCTTCTACGTCATAACATTGTTGAAAATACTTGTCCTACATCCCCACACCTCCAGCCCATCTACAGTGTCCTCTGTTGCATCCCCAAGGCCCAGCATGAAGCAGGCACTCAGTATGGGGCTCAGAATATGTTTATTGACTGAGCAAAGGTCTATCTGAGCTCAGTCCTGGGAATGACCTGCAGAGGAAGACTAGGGCCAAACTGAGGCCACCAATCTCATAACCCTAAAATTGTGCCTCCAAATGTTCACAAATATCAGCACCTGGGGGGGCACCCACTTGGACTTGAAGTCAGACTCCATCACCTGCGCTCAGCTTTCCTTTTTTGTAAACTCGGCCAACACCAATAGCCAACCATCACTTAGAGATTCAGGGCTTACTTTGGGGGTACCGTGTGCACCTTTATGAGGATGCTTTTCTTGACCCCTCAGAACCAACTGTGAAGATCAATGGAATGAGCAATTTCAAAGCATTTTAGAAAGTGTGAAATGTTGACCCCATTTAGGAGTGACTGTGGCCTGCAAGAGCAAGCACTAAATTACTTTTGGCTGTTTCTAAAAATGAACTTTGTCTTCAAATGCAGAACTTTTATCATCATTGAGAATGCTCCAAGAGGTGCGCTGCTGGTTTCAAAAGAAACTCTGGGCAGTGAATGTAATTGAGTCGAGGCAGCCTTGCAGCAACTGGCCTTCCAAGGTGACTTTAGGGGGACAAGCAATGTAGCATGCCTGAGATTTCAGGAGCTCAGGCATTCACACCATGTAATCACACCTCATCTGGCTTCTTGGGAGACCTCCAAATGTGCACAGTGCAAGCTCAAGTCTCTGGGTTTCTTTGTCCCTTTCTTTGTTCAGATGGTTTTCTCCCCGAGTTTCTCAGAGGCTAAGGGAGCAGACTGATGGAGAAATCTCTCCCAAAGCCCTTGGGGGCCTTTCATGGGGGCCATGTCTCTCCCTATGATGTTCAGTCACGGTGCTGTCACCCTAGCTGTGTAGTTGAGACAGGGACACAGCTGGAGATGGGCTGGGTTGACAGCCACCTGTGCCCTGCAGCAAACTTCCACTGGCACAACAGCTGCCCATGATGGTTTTGTTCCCTCCAGAAACAGTCCTGGGAGGTGGGTGTTAGGTGCTAGGGAGCAATCGTATCATTCAGGCAGAACTGGCTGCCAGTGCGGGGGAGGTGAGGACTTTTCTCCTCTCCAGCCTCAGAGCCATCCTCCCACAACAGAACCTCTCATGGCACTGCCCCGCCAGCGTCCCTCCTACCTTCTGGGTACTTGTACTTGTCCGTGACGTCCATGCGAGCATTGCTGCCCACCGCCTTGGTGCTGATGTACCTGCCAATGGTGTGACTGTTCACGGAATTCTTCCACTGTTTGCCAGTGGTGTTATTGTACAGCCAGGTGATGCGGTCGGCATTAACCTCCGCGAAGATAAAGGGCATGTCGAAGTTCAGCTGCACATCACCCTCTCGAACACCAATGACCGAAGCAGGGCCGCACTGGAACACCCCTGGAGGCCAAGATGCAGAGGCTGGATATATGCCAAGGCCACAGCCTGCCCAGTGCCCGATTCCCCAGGGCCTTCCAGGACCACTGCAAACCCCTGCCTCTGCCCCGCCCAAATTCCTTCACCCCTGACTGTGTGTCCCACTCATTTGGCATTCCGCAGAGACCCTCCTGGGCTATGATTCTCTTGCTGGTCGAACTCAACCTCTACATAAGACTACACAATTCCGCATTCCGGGTGCCTAATCCATGCTGACCCACTGTCCTTGGTCTGTTTCCTAAAGAGGAAAGTCTTGCTTTCTCGTGCTCAGGGTGGCTGCCTCTTTTCTACCTCTGCAAATCATTCTGGCCTAGAAGCTCATCACCTTCCTATTCCAGGAAGACTTCCCTGAACAGGCAGCCTGCAGGGACCTCTTGTTCCTCTGAGCTCCCAAGCCTGACCATTTCTTCCCTCTTCTTAGCACTCAGCATAGGAAGCTTAGATAGATAGATAGATAGATAGATGTCAGTGACTTTCAACTTTTTTCACCACAACCCCTAGAAAGAAATACATTTGACATCTTGGCACACATATGATACAGAAACGAAAGTTTCACAGGACAATGGTCTTTAGTCTAACTATATCTTTTTTTTTTTTTTTTTTTTTTTGAGATGCAGTCTCGCTCTGTCGCCCAGTCTGGAGTGCAGTGGTGCAATCTCGACTCATTGCAAGCTCCGCCTCCCGGGTTCACGCCATTCTCCTGCCTCAGCCTCTCTCAGTAGCTGGGACTACAGGCGCCCGCCACCACGACCGGCTAATTTGTTTTTTGTAATTTTAGTAGAGACAGGGTTTCACCATGTTAGCCAGGATGGTCTCGATCTCCTGACCTCGTGATCCACCCACCTTGGCCTCCCAAAGTGCTGGGATTACAGGCGTGAGCCACTGCGCCCAGCCTAGTCTAACTATATCTAATGAGCCTTGATAGTTTATGTTCTTTTCCCTGCTTTCCGTTCCATTCCATTTCATTTTCTTTTCCTAAAATGATGGACACAGCCCACTAACTAGATTTTATAACCACTAATGGGTTGCAATGAAACTTTTGGAAAATTGTGGCCTAGCAAATGTCTCAGTTACTCCAAGCCCCCAAATCTAGTAACGTGCACTGATTCTGGTAGAGGAGCTAGGGGTTGGGGGTGCGGTAAGACTTAATTTTTATTGTTAGTCCTTTTAGAATAGTTTGAATTTTTTTCAACTACATGCACATATTACTTCATATATCACATTTTTTTTTTTTTTTTTTAGATGGAGTCTTGCTCTGTTTCCCAGGCCGGAGTGCCACGGCATGATCTCGGCTCACGGCTTTACCTCCGTTTCCTGAGTTCCAGCGATTCTCCCACCTCAGCCTCCCAAGTAGCTGGGATTAAGGCATGTACTATCATGCCCGACTAATTTTGTATTTTTACTAGAGACGGGGTTTCACCATGTTGGTCAGGCTGGTCTTGAACTCCTGATCTCAACTGATCCACCCTCCTTGGCCTCCCAAAGTGCTGAGATTACAGGTGTGAGCCACCACTCCCAGCCCCATAAATCACTTTTTAATGTTTCAAAGAACAACTGAAAATGAGGGTAACAGACAAGTCATGCTCTAGAGGTCAGAGAAGGGAAGAGGAAAGGCTCCAGGAGAGCCTGGGACCCAACCCCTGATGGGGCAGGAGACAGAGGGAGGCCAGAGGAGGAAGCAGAGGCCCGGGATAGGGATGGCAGAGGCAGCCTGCCTAAGGGGGAGCTTGGTGTGGCAGAGAGAGCTGCTGTGGGTGGTGATCAGTGGAGAATGTGTACTAAACCCCAAGGGCAACAGGGAACCACAAATTTTCTGTGCTGGGAAGGAGAGGCTGCTGCAGTTGGTGAAGGAAAATCATTACTGGCAGAGGAAGGCTGCTCTCTCTGCCCACCTGGCCTGTGCCAAGGCTCTGTGCAGCAACAGTGGCCATTGTGGGTGCAGGGCAGGCACTCATTTAAACAGCAGCCCGAGCCAAGCAAAATTAGCAGGGGAGATCTATTTTTAAACTATTTTTGTTTTAATCCCATCATGCATTCCAGAGGGAGAGGGCTTTGGAGTTACTTCCCTATGCTGCTGTCCATGGCTGTAAATAACTGTGAGGCTCATGGCTTAGAACCACACCCAGAGAAGTTACCTTGGCTTCTTTCCTGCGGGGTAGCATCCAACACCTGCCATCCACCGTATGAGGGGCCCAGGTCAGACCTCACAAACCAGCCTTCATTCCAGACATGGAAATTCCTGCAGATAGAACCAGAGACTGCAGCGCTTGCCCAAGACCACACAGCAGATGAGTGGCAAGACAGCACATCTTTGCCCCAACAGTGCAGCATGACAACATGCATCGAGTGAGTTTGCCCTGTGACAACGGTTATGCTAAGCCCTGGTGAGCATCGTCTCGTGGAAATCCTCACAGCACTGTGAAATAGGTACTATTTTTATGCCCGTTTTATAAAAAGGGAAACTTGGGCTCAGAGAAGTTAAGCATCTAACAATGGCAGGGTCAAAATGTGAACCCATGTATGCCTAACTCAAAAGTCAAAGCCTTGACCAGCATGCACCTTTCTAAGGAGCAGAACGAATCCAGATTGGAGCCAGCCACCCAGGGGCAAACCCACACAGCTTCCTCCCTCTGCCTGGCGGGGTAGGCTTCTGTGCTCGGTGTTGGCCGAAAATGAATGGGGTTGCTGCAGGAGTGGCTGACTTACCTAAGAGCCACACCGTCTCTTGACTGGGATCTGAACTGAAGAATGACACCTGCCAGTCCTCAAATGTTCTTTGTCTTGTGTCTCAATTTGTAAGCCTCAGTCACCACTCACCCCTCACCAGGCACAGCCAGGTAGCCAAGGTCTTACTCATTCTGTCCCCCAATTCTGCCCTCTTCTCTCCTCTCCACTCCCATGGAAACTACAGTCACACTGGTCTTGGCACTTTCCAGTTCAACATGAAGAAAATATAAGTTCGACATAAATCCAAGTTCTAGTCAACGTGGAAAAAAATATTTCTATACTCATGAGGTGGAAAAGATAGTTCTAAGCAGACCACCCATTTCAGAAAGCATAAAGGAAGAGACTCATATATTTGAGTATGTAAAAATATAGAAGTTACATGTAAACAAACAAAAAACCTGTAGTTCTGTTTCTGGTATGGAGGATAAGCTCAAAACAGATGAATCCTTTTGCATATAATGATAAACTGTGGGGAAAAAATGAAAAACTAGGAAAGACACCTGAGCATGATCAAAGCACTATGATTTTAGAGAGGAATCAGAACGTAGAGGAAGCTGCACTTTTATGAGTTTGCTCTAAGGAAAGGCCACAGTTGGGGTAAAGTACATGGAGCAAGAACTCGACAGGCAGCCCACAGCTTTCTGATCTGAGGAACCAGGAACAGAGCCTGAACCAACCTGGGTTGCTGGAGAGTGAGGGCGGAATTCTGAAAAGAGTCAAGGAAGCTGCCCAAACCTCTAGGTGACCCTCAATCATGCATGGATGAGGCAGACCATGAGCTGTTCGGCTGGAGATAGAAGCCCTGAACTGAGAGCAGAGCCACTGCCTACCGCAAGGGAGACAGTTTGCATGTTGAGTGACCCAAGATAGGCAGCTGAAACAAGAGAACAGAATTCAGACACATCCAGCGTCTGGGGTATGAGCCAAAATCACTCAACAAACAAAGAACCAGGAAAATGTGGTTTATCCTCAAGGGAAAAGATAATCCACAGAAACCCACCATAAAATAATCCAGATGTTGGAATTGTCAGACAAAGACTAAAGCAGCTACTAGAGCGAGGCTCAATGAAATAAAGGAAAATATGCTCATAACTAATGAAAAGAGATAAACTTTGGGCAGAGAAATAGAAAATATGAAAAAAAGAACCAAATGGAAAAATTTTAACTGGAAAAAGGACAAGTATCTGAAATTAAATGATAAATAAACTTAATAGCAGGATAGAGATGACAGAGGAAAGAGTCAATAAATTTGAAGAGAGATGACTAGAAATTATCCAATTTGAAGGCAAAGTGAGACAAATGATTGAAAAAATCAATAAAGCAGAGAAAATATATCCAACATACATGCTAGATAGAGATTTACTGTATCAATATAGTAAATTTGTACTTACAAATTGATAAGAGAAAGCATACTTTCCTCAAACTAAGTGATGAAAAAATACGAAATAGAAAAAGAAAAACATGCCCATAAATAGCAACGAGCAGGCAATTTTTATAAGAAATATAAATAACCACCAAACATATGAAAATAGTTTTAACCTCAGTACTATTAAAAGAAAATTAAAATGACAAAGAGATAACATGACAGAGATACATAGATGACACCTATTAGACTGACAGAGATTAAAGCATACGGTGATACTCATTGTGGTGCTCATTTCCAGGTGGGAAAACAAGCACTGTCATACCCCACTGGTGGGAGCTTAAATTGCTATGACCTTGTGGAAAGCAATTTGGCAATGAATATAAAAACTTTTAAAAATCTACATACTCACTGAGCCAGTAAGTCCACATCAGGGAATTTCTCCCATGGAAAAACTCACGTAAGTGCACATGATGTATATCTAAAGGTGTCCACCGAGGCATTGTTTGTAATAGCAAAAATGTTGGAGCAAAAGTTCATCAATAAGGGAATTGGCAGATAAATGGTGGCAGAGCCATGGAATGGGATATCAAACAGCTGTCAAAAAGGACAAGCAAAATCAATCTAGTACTTACATGGAGAGATGTCTAAGAGATATCATGAAATAAGAAAATCAGTATGACCAAACATCGTGTGTTCACACTCATAAGTCAAGGCTAAGCTATGAGAATGCAAAGGTATAAGAATGACGCAATGGACTTTGGGGACTCAGAGAGAAAAGGTGGGAAGGGGGTGAGGGATAAAAGACTACAAATTGGGTTCAGTGTATACTGCTCAGGAGATGGGTGCAACAAAATCTCACAAATTGCCACTAAAGAACTTATGTAACCGAATACCACCTGTTCCCCAAAAACCTATGGAAATAAAAAAGGAAAAAGAAAAAAACCTATGTGTATATATGTAGATGTATGATAAAGCCGTTCATTAAAAAATTATACATACAACATTGGAGAAAGTCTACAATAATTCTATTTTCTTAGATATCCACCATTAACAGTTTGGTGTATGTGTTATATATATAGTGCATACAAACTAAGTTTTATGTTACTTATTTCTATAATGTTTTTATTTTCTATCATGTGAATTACTCATTACTTCTATAATTAGAAAATATATGTAAGTTGGATGATCATAGCTAACACAGTGTTAACACAGACAGTTGAGTCCTGTGTTATTGCATATATTAACTTATTTAATCCTTACAACACCCTAAAAGACAGAAATAATTATTATTCCCCATTCAACAACTCTGGAAACTGAGGTTCAGGGAAGTTAAGTGACTTGAGAAGGTCTTACAGTGAGTAATTAAGCAGAGTGGGATTTGAATCCAGGCAGCTGGGGTTAAAAAAGGGAAACAGGTTAACAGTAGATTCCATTTTATGTAACCTGATTTTACATAGGTTCCATTCCATATAATAGAATATGATGCACTTATGATGTATTTGAAATGATCTTATTTTTGAAGATTTTTTAATGACATAGGGAGAATGCTTATGATATAATGTTTAGTAAAAAACACATGACTAAAACTAATGGTGAAGTGATTGGTTTCGAGGTGTGGGAAAAAGTGGGATGTATCTATTATATGCTCTGTCTTCTACTCATGCCTTGTAAAATGTATCATCCCAATTCTGTAAATAACAATAACTCATAGAGAAAAGATGAATGGAAAACTACCAAGTGTTGAAGATATGTGAATAAGATCAGAAATGATTTTTATTTCTTTATGTATTTTGAATTTTTTTATAATTATTTTTAAAAGGGCATCATAAAAATGATCTCCAGGATCCAGGGAGTCTTTTTGAACAGGCCTTCATGATCGGTTAGAACTCACCAAGGAGAAGGCAAGGGAAGGAATGTGGGAAGATGGTCCTAGGTGGGTGAAAGGGGCAAGGGAGGGATGAGAAAGTGAATGAGAACACCAAGTTTCACATTCAATTTGCTCCTGGCAGAGCACCCAAGGGGAAGGGCAGGCTGGTTAAAAAAAAAAAATTGATAAGTAGCTGTATTGTAATACTTGCTTGCAAGGCAGGAATTTAAGGCAGAGCAGATAACAACTGCATCCTGGTTCCTCCCTCATGCAAAAGCCAGCCCCTTCAGTTACACAGAAATATTTGGGATGTGCATCTTTCCAGTGCCCAGTGGCGCCATGTGGAAATTCCGGTGTGGGTTTCTGGTTGTGTGCCACACTGTCTCCCACCCCCCAACCTCGGGCTCCACTCCTTTCCTGAGGGTTTCAGGAGCATGAGCTCAGGAGAGGACAGGCTGCGGGCATCAGAACTATCCAAGGCATTTATTAAAAAGTGCAGATTTCCGCTGCTCTCATCTTTCCCCACACAAATTAATTCTCATGCAGTCTTTGACGTTTATAAAACACTGCTCTACAGACACCAACTGAGTTATGCTTACCTTTGAATTCACAGAGTTAGGAGACCTTGCCTAGAAAGTCGCCCCAAACCCCGCCCTTCTGTAGGTAACCTCCCATTTGTCCTCCCAAAGTTTGTTCAGATACTACCTCTGCCAAAAAAGCCTTTCCTGACACGCCAAGAGAGTGCCAACAATACCTCTGTGCTGTCTCTGAATCTTGCAAATAATTGATTTCATTGCTACTCCATAATTGCCAAGCTTTTAATGCAGCTGTAAACTCCTCTATTCAGTCTCTAAGGCCTAGTTATAAAACAAAACAAACAAACAAAAACCCTCCTCCAGCACAGTTCCTGCATCTTGTTCCTCTTGGTGCCCGGAGTCCAGTGCAGATGTGCATGGAATCATGTTTGCTGAATTGAGTTGTTTCTGGGCTGAAACCACTCTCTGTCACTTCCTCACTAAGGGCCTAGGAGCCAGTTCAGGATTAGTGGAAGCAGGTATTCAGAGGCAGAAGCCGTGGAGAGATTGCATGAGGAGCCAGGGGCTTGGCTGAGGTGTGGGTGCTGACAGCTGGAGGCACTGCCTGACTTCACCTCCCTGGCAGGGCTGGGCAGTCTCTAGGCACCTTCTACCTCAGAGTTCTGCAAAGTCTACAGGTAGAGTCAGATCTATGACTCTAGAAACTGGGGGATCAAGCCAAATGAATGAAGAAAACAAGCCAGAAAAGTCAAGATAACATTGGCTAAACTGTTCCAAATCATTCGGCTGCTGCTCGGTGGCTGAATAGGCTCCAGAGACTTCCTTTGCAGTGGCCCTGAAGGAGGACATCTCAAAGAAGCATCCCAAACTAAGCTCCCCTGAAAAGTGTCCTCACTCTGAAGAGAGTGAATACTCCGGAACTGCGTGCCTCTTAAGCCAAACCATTGGCATGAGCAGAGTGGCTTAGAAAAAAATTTACCCCACTGGCTGCTGTGAATCTGATTAAAAGAAAGGCCTAGAAAATGTCACTGAGGTCCCCTGATCTGGCCCTTTGTTTTACAAGTGGGAAATTGAGGTGTAGCAAAGGCAAGGAACTTACATAATGTTATGCGCTTAGAATGTCTACATGTCTCCAGGTGCTTACTCTTAGACAAGTTACTTCTCTCGGGGCCTTTGCTTTCTCATCCATGAAAAATAAATTGGGGATGAAAAGAACAATGCCTACGTCACTTGTGAAGACGAAATGTAAGCACTTATAACAGTACCTGGCACACAACAATTGCTCAACAAATTATTAGTTGCTGCTGTTACTATTACTAAGCACTTCTAATGCTTAATCTCCCTTGATTCTCACATTCTATTACTTTAGGCAAATCTGGGCACGGTTCTAAAGCTTTCAACACTTTTTGGTAACATACAAAGATTCATATCAGAGGTTTTCTGTCCAAACTCCGGTTGCCCTTATAAGAATAGCTTAGTAATTTCACTCCAGGCAGAAACTGGCTCTTGGTTTAGCTCTCCCCTGCATGGGATTCAAGGAGGAAGGAACAGCAGGGCTCCCTTGGGAGGGCTAGCTCCCTTATAGAAAGTGGAGTGGGCTGAAGCTCCTGAGAATTTAAACATTTAAGCTGGCAAAGGACTTAAGAAATCATCTAGTCCTAGACCAACCCTTATATTTCACATATGAAGAAACTTGGGACCAGGAGGATAAATTGCCTTGCACAAGCCTCACAGCAATTTGGTAGTAGGGCTGGAGCTAGTGCTTGGGACTCCCTGTCCTCATGCCCTCCAGGGCTGGCTCCCCCAACCATCAGCTGTAGGGAATGGTGTAGGGAGTAACTATCAGCTCCCTTGGCTTTCTGAGAAGGTTCAGAAAAGGGGAGAGGAAGGGAGGGGTGACAAGATCCTCAGGAACAGTCAGAGCTTCTGTGCCTGGCCCCCTCCCATGAGGCCACAGAAATGACCACGGAGCCACCCTGGAATGTCTCCATCAGCTCCTACTTGTCCCAAAGTTGATGTTAAGCTGATGTGGGGGGCAGTCTGAGTCACTAACCAGGAGACCTGGGTTCTAATTCTAAATTTAGCTTAAAAGCCTCACTTTCCTGTTTCCAGGACGCCTTCCTTGAGGATTTCCTCTGAGTTCCCGGTATCCCTGTCTGAATCACTTGCCTGGGCATCACACACCATGCTGTGTTGCTAATTAGCCTCTACTAGTGGCTTCCCCACCCCGTGTCTCCTAACAGCACCATAAAAATGCTTTCAGTGGAGGAACTGAGACTTAAGCTTTCCACGTCCCTGCAGTTCCTAATGTACAGGATCATCACAGAAAGGGTATGCCGAGGGGACCCCCAACTTGTCTCACCAACCGTCTCCTTTTGTAGAAGAAACTAAAGTTAGGAATGGCATAGCCCCAGTGATCAGAGCTGGTTGCGATGGGATTTTGGACACAAGAACAAAGAAAAGCCCAGGGAAAAGAAGACACTTATTCATGAGAAGTTGGAAAACAAAGTCTGGCCACAAGTAAGCAATATCATTAGAGAGAAAGTTATGTATGTGCAGATCAAGAAAGAAACTCCTTAAATAAGCTTTCTCTCCCCTAGTAAAACCCCAGAATCCATTGACTCTGGGGTGAGTTACATAAACCTCACTCTCCTTCAGAAGGGAAGGGATGCTTTTATTACTCAATTCGGTTGCTGGCATGGAGTTGTTATTTATTTGTTTTAACAGTGTTTTCCATTATTATCTATTTTCGTTTCATTTTATACCCTTAGTTACATTAAGCACATTTCAGATAAGTTAGATATACTTATTCTGGGAATGATAAGTAATACAAACATTTTATGTAGACTATCTCAAAATTGAACATCTGAAAATAAGATTATATCTGTCATACGATTATCTAGCCATATACATGCATGTGAGCAATTATGTGTGTGTGTAGCCTTTGAAATGGATTAAAACAATAGATAGATGGGTACTTTATATAGATACATAGATATCTCTGTGTATCTACAGATATAGACATCATTGCCAATTGCCATCTGGTAATAACTTGGTATATGATATAACCTTAAACAGTTGTAACAATGTCTATTTTTATCTATATAATATCTATCTATCTAGTGCTCTATGCAGTTACAGATATATGTCTACACATTTCCTACTTCCAGTGGCATCTATCATTAAATTACGTGTGTGTGTGTATTGATAGTGTGCACATGGCATACTTATGGTTAGGAATATAAATGCCCAAATATATATAAAACATTTTGGCCGGGTGCAGTGGCTTACACCTGTAATCCCAGCACTTTGGGAAGCTGAGGCAGGTGGATGGCCTGAGGTCAGGAGTTCAAGACCAGCCTGACCAACATGGTGAAAGCCCGTCTCTACTAAAATACAAAAATTAGCCGGGCATGGTGGTGCATGCCTGTAATCTCAGCTACTTGGGAGGCTGAGGCAGGAGAATCACTTGAACCTGGGAGCCTGAGGTTGCAGTGAGCCAAGATTGTGCCATTGCACTCCAGCCTGGGCAACAAGAATGAAACTCCATCTCAAAAAAAATAATTGTCTTAATCCAGAATCCAGAATAAACTCTGAACTTTTGATGTCAACCAAGGTATACAATAGGTGTATATATATATATATGATATATATATATATGCTAAGAGAAGATGTGTTGCTTTTCTTATTCTCTTTAAGAAAGTTTGTAAGTCATATGGATTACCTGAAATGAAACAAATGTATATTTCTTGCTGGAAAAGCGATAGTTTCAACTTGTATATTCTATAGTAGTATAAGGGCCAATGGATCCCATAAATTCAGAGTGAATTTAGGAGCCCTGTCTTTCACTGGGATCAGATCCTTTGTCTGACGGCAGCAAGATAGACCAGACTAGCAGACCGCAGAGCACCGAGAAGAGGTGTCTTGGGTGCTGCTAAGTGTGTAATCAGCATTGCCAGCAGTTCCATTCTACACCCTGTGATGACATGTTACTTGCCTTGCAACACCTGTTTGGACCTGGGTCCCAGAAGGATGGTGAGAGCGAGAAGCCACTCAAATGTGGTGCTCGAAGTTCAGGGAAAAGGTGAGATACTTACCATACGCTATCACTACCCTTGTCCAGGGGGTTTCCCATGGGGTCGTAGTACACATCCACACTGAGATTTCGGTCTGTGTCATGAGCTGAGTTGAAGTTGGTGATCACCCGGGAAGGAATCCCCAAAGACCGCAGCGCTGCAAGTCAGGGTGGGCGTGAGGACTCAGGTGGTGGAGATGGTACCTTGGCATAGCCCACTGGCACCCAATGACCCAGCCAAGGCACACCACACCCAAGGTACCTGTGTTGAGGGTCCCAGCAAAGACCCAGCACTGGCCATATCGGACTGGGCTGAAGCCAGATTTTTTCCAAGTTTTGAGGATCTCCACACTGCCGTTCCAGTTCCTTGGGTCCCGGCCACCGGTGTAAGTGCCGCTCCAATTCCCAGCAAGCACACCATTGTCATCATTGCTATTGATCTGGGCAGAAACCCCCCCCCCAAATGAGTCAGCACTAATGCCTTTCCTAGGGAGACTGACATGCAGAATTCAGAGGACAAGGTGGGGAGATGAGGAAGGAAGCCAAAGGCCGTGATTGAACTTTTCTTTGTCTTTCTAGGTGACTTGGGGATGATCATTGTAACACTTAACCCTTAGGGGTATGGAGTGGTTTACGAGTTTAGAGGTGCTTTCCCAAACAGGCCATGTTTGATTGTCCTTGATCCATACATCATTCCTGTGCAGCAGCCTGACATGGGAAACAGACAGCACAGCTTGTGCTGTGGCAAGGCAGGGCACAACTCCAGCTTGCAGAGGACTTCTGGCAGGTAAGAATCCACAGGCTATCACTGCTGTCACAGTCTGCCTGGGAGTCCATGGTTTGAAACTCTTTTTTGGTGTATGGTCTTGCAAAAAGATCACTTTATTTATTTATTTTTATTTTTATTTTATTTATTTATTATTATTATTATTTTCTGATACAGAGTCTCTCTCTGTCGCCCAGGCTGGAGTGCAGTGGCGTGATCTTGGCTCACTGCAAGCTTTGCCTCCTGGATTCAAGCAATTCTCCTGGCTCAGCCTCCTGAGTAACCGGTGTTATGCGTGCCACCATGCCCGGCTAGCTTTTGTATTTTTAATAGAGACGGGGTTTCACCATGTTGCTTAGGCTGACCTCAAGTGATCTGCCCACATCAGCTCCCAAAGTGCTGGGATTACAGGTGTGAGCCACCACACCCGGCCAAAAAGATCACTTTAGAACTTCAGCAACTAACTTCCTCTTGGAAAGAATAAAGATAGAGTATTCCTTTTCTTTCATTCATTCAGCTATTTGTTCATTTGTTAGTTTACTCATTCATTTATTCAATTTAAGGTGAGGTTCTAATCTAAGTGACACAACCAAGAGGCAGCCTGGAAAGATCACTGGACTAGAAATTGAGACCTGAGTTCCATTGTCTTTTAGGGACACACTTGGAAATATTTACAGGTGAAATTATGACAAATGTGTAATGTCTAAGATTTATCAAATCATCTGTGAAAGAGAGGGTCGCAGATGAAATGACACCAGCCTTGAAGAGGTAATTGCTGAAGCTTGTGATGCAGACACAGGAGTTCATTATGCTTTTCTCTCTACTTTTATGTAGGTCTGAACTTTTCCATAATAAAAGTTAAAAGAGAGAAGGAGACACTGAGGTTACAAGCCCCACCTTGCCACTTGCCAGCTTGATGATTGCACAAAGGTCTGTTCACCTCTCTAGGCCTTAGTTCTTCACCTTCCAATAGGGAAGGGAATTTTCAAGGGAAAGTTAGGACAAAGGCACTCTGAGGTGTCTTTTGTAGTCAAGGGTCAGGGTTTATGAAACTTTGGCTGTCGTTTATCTGAACTGTGCAATGAGAGGCTGGACCAGGATCTCTGAGGGCTCCTCCAGCCTGTGTGTCCTACCCCTTCTCCTTGGAGTGCCTGTAAGTGGCAAGGCCTATGAGAATGGACAGTCTGGACACAGAGGGATCCTTGCCCAGGACAGGCCATGCCCAGCCTTGCCAGCCCCTCAGTGCAGTAGTGAGCTCTGCACCCCTTCCAGGAGGTCCTGGGCTGTCATGGCAGAGTCAGGCAAGACAGGGCCTCCTTAGAGATGGAAGGTTGCGCAGCCCTTCCCCATCTCCTGAGTCACTGGTGCTCCAGCCTCCAAAGTGGCTATCAGCACGGTCATCTCTGGCTGAAAGCTGAGCACTTCAAAGCTCCGCACAGGCCATAATTAGTTCATGGCCCAGCCCAGCTGGGAGGTCTGAATGGAGCATCTGGGAGGTGCAGCTGAGGAAATTGGCTCCACGATAAAGTGGTTTGGCCCTGGGGTGTGAGTGAGTCAGCAGCTGCAGGAGCCACTGGCCTCACCCACTCTCTCCTAGGCCAAAGAGGCTCAGCTTTCTAAGTCACCAGGGCTTTAATCCCACCTCTTCCAGGCCATTTGGTTTCAAGATTCTGCTCCAGGCTCACTTCCTCTCCATACTCTCCCTCGGCTACTAAGTTCCCTGGGCCCACCTTACTCCTTTCTTGCCAGGCTCAGTCTAAGACTCAGCTCTTTCCAAAAGCCCTCTCAGATGCACCCCGGATATTTATCATGCAGCTGAGAAGTTGTTCACATTTTTAACCAAGTAACTAGCTCGTTAGCATGGACATATCCAACTCAAAAGTCAAGAGATCAAGAAATGCCTAAACCATGAACCATAGAAATAAATAAATAAAGGTTACAGGATTTCTGGGTAATTACTTAGTTTAAGAGGGTTAAAGTAAGGAATTCACTTTGACTTTTCGCCTTTTTTTTTGGAGACAGGCTCTTGCTGTGTCACCCAGGCTGAAGTGCAGTGGCGCAATCACAGATCACTGCAGCCTGCAACTAACGGACTCATGCAATTCTCCCAGCTCAGCCTCCCAAGTAGCTGGGACTACAGGCATGTGTCACGATGCCTGGCTCCTGTGTGTGTGTGTGTGTGTGTGTGTGTGTGTGTGTGTAGATGAGGTCTCACTATGTTGTCCAGGCTGGTCTCAAACTCCTGGGCTCAAGTGATTCTCTGCCTCAGCCTCCCAAAGTCTTGGGATTACAGGTGTGAACCACTGTACCCGATCACGACTTTTTGCTTTTTAACTTACAACTTTTGAGCAGGTTGATCTAGGTTTAGATATTCTGGATGAATATTTTTGGAAACAGGGTCTTGCTCTATAACCCAGGCCTGAGTGCAGTGGTGCCATCATAGCTGACTGTAACCTCAAGCTCCTGGGTTCAAGTAATCCCCCTGCCTCAGCCTCCCAAGTAGCTGGGAATACAGGTATGTACCACCATGCTTGGCTAATTTTTGTTTGTTTGTTTGAGATAGGGTCTTACTCTGTCACCCAGGCTGGAGCGCAGTGGCATGATCTTGGCTCACCACAATCTCCACCTCCTGGGCTCAAGTGATCCTTCCACCTCAGTCTCCCAAGTAGCTGGGACTACAGTCCCATGCTACCATGCCCTGCTAATTTTTTTTGTTGTTGTTGTAGAGACAGGGTTTTGCCATGTTGTCCAGGCTAGTCTTGAACTCCTGGGCTCAAGTCATCTACCCACCAAAGTGCTGGGATTACAGGTGTGAGCCACCGTGTCTGCCTATGCCTGGCTAGTTTTTTTTTTTTAATTTCTGTAGAGACGAGGTCTCACTACGTTACCCAAGCTGGTGGCAAACTCCTGGGCTCAAGCCATCTTCCCACCTCCATCTCCCAAAGCACTGGGATGAGAGGCGTGAGCCACCACACCCAGACTGGATGGAGACATTCTCTACACAATGAGTGCAGAGCCATAGATGCCTTCTAGGGGATCTAGCTTGTGTGTGTGTGTGTCTGAGAGAGAGAGAGTGTGTGTGATTGTGTGAGTGTGTGTGTGTTTGTGTGTGTTGTAGGGGCACAGGCCTTTTCCATGGAGGCCTTGTTCTGGTCTGACTTGAACGCCGTGTGCCTTGAGCAAGCCACTTCAGCTCTCCAAGCTTGTTTCCCCATCTAGATTATGAATGAGGCAGCCTACCATCTGACACTCTGGGCTGTGCTCTGGGCTGTGGAAGAGATGAGTTAGGCAAAGGAGGTCACCACCTCCAGCTCAATCAGGGTCTCGCTTCCTTTCCCAGGAGGCCCAGTGATGGAGCAGAGCCTTAGCTTTGCATTCTCCCATCCTTGGCAGGCACTCAAAGAGCAAGCTCCCTTTTCCTCTGAGAAAGGCTTCATGATGTAGTGGAAAGGGCTTTGAAGCCGGCTGGACCTGGGTCTGGCTCTGCTTCTGCCACATACTCACTGTGTGCCTCAGGCAAGCCCTGCAACTTAGAGGGGCCTTGTGCTCCAAGTTAGTAAAATGTGGATGGTTCTAACCACCAGCTGTAATTGGTGAGGCTTTAATGAGATGACATATATAAAGAGCGTGCGTGCCTAGCCCATAGGTGGTGTTCAATATATGATGACAACTAGTTGTGATCGTTTTCCTGTTACTCACCATGGCACTCAGCACCCGGCCAACGTATTTGGGGTCATTTCTGCGGGCCACATCAGTAGCAGCGTCACGGCGGAAATTCAGACTCCTATCCAAGATTGAGAGGCAGATGCTGAGAATGTCTTCTTCAAACTGTTCAGAACGAGACCATACATTACAATTAAAGAAATGACAAGGAGAGTTGGCTCAAGAAGGGAACTGCACTGGCAAGAACCACAGGAACTATCAGATCCTTTGACTCTGTGGCCTCTGGAACTGAGAGCTACTGAGGACAGCCACCATGCCCAGCCCTCAACCCCGCAAACTCATCCAGAGCACTCACTACACACAAGACCCTGTGTATTTCCTCAAAGGCAGCTTTTGAAACAACAACAACAAAAAAGAGACAGAAAAGGATAATCAATAAAAAATTATTAAAAAGAAAAAAGCATAAGACCTTGTGCAAACTCTCTTAAAGTGAATGCATGGGAGGTGGCTTGGTCTAGCCGGCGCCCCGGCTGCCACAAACCACAGGAGCAAGCTGTTTAGCCTGTCTGGCCTCGATTTCTCCATCTGTATAATTAGGCCAAACTCATCTCAGAGTTTCCTTCTAGCTCTGCCTCCCATCCTTTTTTTTTTTTTTGAGACGGAGTCTTGCTCTGTCACCCAGGCTGGAGTGCAGTGGTATGATCTCGGCTCATCGTGACCTCCACCTCCTGGGAAGTAATTCTCCTGCCTCAGCCTCCCAAGTAGCTGGGATTACAGGCCCGTGCCACCACACCTGGCCAATTTTTGTATTTTTAGTAGAGACAGGGTTTTGCCATATAGGCCAGGCTGGTCTCGAATTCCTGACCTCAGGTGATCCACCCGCCTCAGCCTCCCAAAGTGCTGGGATTACAGGCGTGAGCCACTGCACCTGGCCTGCCTGCAATCTTGAGCATGTTATTGAGACTCCTGGAGAACTAGTTATAAAAATAAAATCTCTTGCTAAAGTATATGTATTTGAAGTGATTTTCACAAAATAAGACTTAATTGAAGTCATTGCTTCTCAAACTGAGAAGGCCGAGCTCCTCTTGCCTTAGGTCTTTGCATTTGCTTTTCCTTCTGCCTGATGCTCTTTCCCAAGATCTCTGTCTGGTGCCCTCATCTCCTTCAGGTTCCTGATCAAAGGCTCCTTTCTAAGTGAGGCCCTCCCTAACCATGCCATAAAAAAAAAAATAGCCTCTCTTCCACTCCTAGGTGCACTCTATGTCCTATCCTTCTCTTTTTTCTTCCTCCCAACTTGCTCCAGTTGACTACAGACAGGGTCTGTAGATGGTCCAAGCACACATCTTTCTGATATCCAAGGCACCCCGCCCGAGGTGCTTTATTCTAATGCCTTTGTCTGGCGGATAAACTAAAAGGTGGAGGGCATCCTTGAAAGTTTTCTAAACTGACCAAATCTGAGAACTCTGTAGACTCAAATGGGGATCGCTGTAATAAAGGACCAAAAGGGTGTGGCTTGGAAAGGCTGAGTGGGCACACTAAGGAAGTGTCATCGCATTGTTACATGGAATGAAAAACAGAAGCTACATTACTGTCCCCAGTGTCTCTAGGGGGCCTTATATTTATTTGTGCATCCTGGCACCAATACTACTTCATCGCATCAATTGAGTTATGTGTGTGTTCTGTCTTGCCCACTAGATTGCGACCCCCTCAAAGATGGATCTGTTTTATTCATCTCCTTTATTCTTAGTGTGGATCCCAGGGTCTGACGCATAATAGGTGGCCAATGAAAGTCTTCTGAATACATGAACAAATAGAAGGGCAGGCAGATGGACAGATGTGGGACTTCCCATTGATCTGTGGGGCAAGCTGCTGAGCTTCTTGGGTAACAGGGACATTACCCTTAGCTTCCTTATGACCCTTTTACCTGTCCAAAGTTCCAGCCAATCATGCCAATTCGGTTTGTGCTTCCCACAAAGATGATGCCGGCATCTTCCTGAACATACTCTTCTCTCTCAGCGTGGTTACCCATAAAGACGCTATCCACTATTTGATACAAAAAGCAGACACCAGGGACTAGAATCCTCAGAGGACTGTAGGGATCGTCCCTCCTCTCCTCCCACTCCTGAACCGGCCTGGGGGTTGGAGCAAGCCCCACCTTTAGCCGTCCCCTGACCCTTGGGCTGTAACTCTTCCAACTCCAATTGTGGGAACTATGAGCTGGAAAGAGAAGCTAGGATGACCCGAGGGTCTGAAAATGAGACCCCAGGGATAAGACACCTGCTCTTTCTGGCAGAAAGCTATCTCCATGCTGTGGAATTATACTGTGGTATTGTCCCTTAAAATGAACCATGCTATGCAGTTTGTAAAAGCTCAATGTGATCTCCACAATATTCCCAGAAGAAACAGCAGGATGTCCATTTAATGGTGAGGACATTGGGGCTTGGAGAGATAGAAGGACTGCCCACACTCAGACAGCTGCTTAAGTGTCAGAGCTCCTCATTTCTAGCTTCTGCGCCCTTTCCACAGCCCATGGACTTTCCCTAATCAAACTTGAGCCTGTGAAGATCATTTC
This sequence comes from Pan troglodytes, assembly GCF_028858775.2. NCBI lineage: Eukaryota > Metazoa > Chordata > Mammalia > Primates > Hominidae > Pan > Pan troglodytes. The sequence continues at coordinate 8,946,885 of NC_072419.2, read as the reverse complement.
CCCCATCCCCTTTTTCTTTTCTAGCTTAGGCCAGGGCTGAGAGTGTGGGTGGCTAGACACCTACCATTCAGCCAGGGGTTAAAAAGCAGTATGAACGTCCCAAGTTTCACAGAGGAGATGCCGCCCTGGGAGAAGATCTGGAGGGCCATTGTGTACCGTCCTATGGGTGCGCTGGCAGGACTGGAGATGCTGATAGTCAGAGTATTGCCATTGCTGGCCTGAAGCACCGCACTCCAGCCACCACTACTGCCATTGGAGAGTGGAAACACAGCCTTCGTCATGGCCGACTCTGAGGGGTAAGGCCCTGTCAAAGAAGACAGAGGTTGAGAAAACCAACAAGCACTGGTCAGACTGTGGAGAGACCAGGTTCCAATACAACCCCCCTCTGGGCGACATGAGCCAATGAAGCGCCATATTCTACCACTGGAAGTAACTGGAACAAACATACAGGCCAGATCCCTCTTGATTTGAGGATGGTGACTCTCAGGCTCAGAGATGGACAGCAACTTGACCAAGGCCACACTGAATCAATGACAGAGCAAGGCTAGAGCCCAATGCCAGTGGCCCCATTGTGGTCCCCATCAGTCCTTGAATGCACAAGGGCTACTCAAGTATGTGTGTGTTTGGGCAAGGAGGGGAATGAGCAGGTACCTGTGGAGACAATGAACTCCAGTCTTTCGTTAGAGCCAAGGCCTTTGTTCATGATCATTAAGACCTGGAAGTTTTGGCCTCTCCGCAAGATGAGCTCCTGGCTGGAGAACCTGTCTGTGTGATGCGCTTGTCGGTTGAAGGCCGTCTGCCAGTTGATACTCTGGACTCCTAGAGCTGTGAGGCAGAAAGGAGAACCTGAAGTCCTAGGAGGCAAGGGATGGTGGTGTGGGGGAAGGGTGTAAGTTACCAAAGAGCAGCTTTGGGGTGAGGCTTGTCAAGGGCAGAGCCAAATTCCTAGAAAGAATCACATTAAAATCCAAAGACCTTGATCTTGCATAGCAAGAACATCACAACCTATTCCCACTCAATCTTTCCAGACTCAGTTATGCCAGCTCACAGGATGCAAGATCATAGAAAATGCTCTGCCCTTTCAGACAGCTGAACCTCTGTGCATCCTGTTCCCACAGCTGAGAGTGTCTTTCCCCCTTCCATCTGCTAAGCTGTCACTCGGCCCTTAAGGAACGGGCCAAATGTTCAGTGGAGCTCCATCCAATCAATGAGGAGTACATGTCACCAGAGCACCTACGTTCTGTCTGCTTTCAGCATTTCTCATTGCTTTGTGGATGGGGGCTCCAACAGAAATGAAGGGAGGCGCCGGGTGTGGTGGCTCACGCCAGTAATCCCAGCACTTTGTGTGGCTGAGGCAGGCAGATCACCTGAGGTCAGGAGTTTGAGACCAGACTGGCCAACATGGTGAAACCCCATCTCTACTAAAAATACAAATAATTAGCTGGGCATGGTGGTTCACACCTGTAATCCCAGCTACTCAAGAGGGTGAGGCAGGAGAATCACTTGAATCTGGGAGGCGGAGGTTGCAGTGAGCCAAGGTCACGCCATTGCACTACAGCCTGGGCATCAACAGCAAAACTCTGTCTCAAAAAAAAAAAAAAGAACTGAAGGGAGGATACCTCTCTCACACCCATCACCGTGGTTTGGCTTCTTTGTTGTCCCCTTGTGTGTCCCCAGACACCAAGCGTGTTTCGCCTCTCCAGTATCCAGCAAATGTTTACTTTTGCATCCTTTACCTTCCCTATATTTGCAATGCCTCGGTATTGGCCTGGGCCTCTGATGCTAGGGAGGCTGGCGGAGACTCTGAGCAGTGTTTCTAGGCCTAGCAATTGGGGAATCCTCGGCCCAGAGGGGACTTGCAAATGCTCACTGGCAAGAGCTGTTTATAGGAGCAGGTCAAAGGCCATGAACGACCTGGATAAGACCCGAGGACAAACATCTCAAAATCCACCCTCCTGATTTACTCTCACATGGTTGTGAAGATGACGGAGCTAAACTGAGAAGGGTTTATGAGAGATGCCATGATGTACCAGGTATTCGCTGATATAAACTTTTTGGGAAATCTTCCTACGAGTTATGTTTAAGAGGTTACATCACCCATTCTTCTACAAACCAAACTGGTCTCTCTCTTTACAAAGAGGCCACGGCTCCGATGAGAGTGTGAAGGTGCATTCCAGTGCCAGACACAGCTCTTTTTCATATGTGTCCACCTCTCTGCATCAGAACATCCCTTCTTAATCTTTTATTCTATTTTATTTTTGAGGCAGAGTCTGGCTCTATTGCCCCAGGCTGGAGCGCAGTGGTGTGATCTCGGCTCACTGCAACCTCTGGCTCCTGGGCTCAAGGGATTCTCCCACCTCAGCCTCCCTAGTAACTGGGACTACAGGCCTGAGCCACCACTCCCAGCTAACTTCTGTATTTTTTGTAGAGACAGGGTTTTGTCATGTTGCCCAAGCTTGTCTCAAACTCCTGGGCTCAAGTGATCTGCACGTCTTGGCATCCCAAAGTGCTGGGATTACAGGCATGAGCCACTGCACCCGGCCCCCTCTTGATCTTTATATTCTGATGCCTAGCACACTGCTTGACTGTATTAGGATAATTAGATAAATAAATGGATGAAGGAATAAATGAACAAAGAAAGAAAAGACTAATATCATGCGATGACCATCATGACGACAGCTGAAAATTTAGTCTACAAGGAAAAGTGAATATGAAGTATTCATTCAATAAAAATATTACAGCAGCTATTATTCATAGGACATTGTGTGAGGCACAATATTGGGAGTGTACACGTGTATGAAGTGTAGTTATAACTCTCCAAGAGCTTCAGCAGTGGATAAGACAAGCATAAGTGATCATGAATGGTGGAATGGGGTAAATCCAGGAAAGGTGTATGAGAGATGCAGGCAGGAAAAAAAAATCACTTTCAGTTGTAGGGATCAGGAAAAGCTACACTGAAAATGCTGGGCCTTGAAAGGAGAGAGAATTTTGTCAGGTGCCCATAGAGCTGCCTGCATTCTAGACAGTGGGAAGGAGAGGCCCAAAGGCACAAGAGAAGGAGTGATGTTACTTGTCTGGAGCAGGGGCGCTGCGTGGAGAAGAGAGAAAGGTGAGACAGGAGAGAGTGGGGGTTGGGGCAGGACTGCGGAGGGGCTTCCACTCAAGAGCACTGGAGATGGGGCAGAGGGTCACCATAGGTACCCTCTCCAGTAAAATGCAGGCTCCCTGGGATGGTGAGCCAACCTGCCATTGGAGAGAGGGGACTCAAGAGGTGAGCTTACTCCCAGCTGAGGGTGCTAAAATTCATTCATTCAAACATCCACTCACTCATTCATTTAACAAATATTCATTGAAAGAATAAATTAATAGGTTTTTGCACAAATTCAGGGAAACTGAGACATTTGTGCAATCAACAAGGGTCTGCTGAATGAAGGGAAGAAATAAGGGAGGACAGAAAGGACAGAGGGAGCGGGGGGGAAATGAGCATCCTGTACCTGAATAACCAACAGAGACAGCCCAGAACTCAGACACTGGCAAACACTGAGCCCTAGATGGCTGTGTACAGCTGATAGATGCCAGATCTCTCTAGGGAAATGGCCCCCAACTTTCTCCCCTCTCCTCCTGCCAACCTTGCTCACTACTTTCTGTGCATCCCAGCCAGTTGAGATTTGGTAAAACTTTACTCACTTTAGAAAAAAGAAGGGCTGGCGGGGTGCAGTGGCTCACACCTGTAATCCCAGCATTTTGGGAGGCCAAGGTGGGTGGATCATTTGAGGTCAGGAGTTTGAGACCAGCCTGGACAATATGGCAAAACCCCGTCTCTACTAAAAATTTAAAAATTAGCCTGGCATGGTGGCGCACGCCTGTAATCCCAGCTACTCAGGAGGTTGAGGCAAGAGAATCACTTGAACCTGAGAAGCAGAGCTTGTAGTGAGTTGAGATCATGCCACTGCACTCCAGCCTGGGTAACAGAGCAAGATTCCATCTCAAAATGAAAAAAAAAAAAAAGAAAAGAAAAGAAAAAGAAAAAAGAAGACCTCAAATAAGAACCTCTGGAAATACATATTTTTAAGAAACAGGAACTCTATGGAACATGTGGTTTCAGACCACTTGAGCCTTCCTAGAGATTTTTCACCCCACTCCCAAATCCCAAAGGATGCATGTCCTTTTCCAGATAAAGCTCATTCTAGACCATGAGTTCTTTGAAAGTAGAAAGTCTGCTCCAGATGGCTGTTTGTCCAGCACAGTGGTAAGGAAAGAGGGGCGGGGTACTCAGCATCTCTTGTTGGCACCTGCCTCTCCCAACAGGCCCACACCCTTCTTTGCTCCAGCAAAGCTCATGCATTGTTTGCTGTGGCTGTGTCAATAGTAGAGGCTCCTCCCAT